>NC_080551.1:8327500-8927500 GCF_028640845.1 Ahaetulla prasina
AGGAACCTATACAAGGGAGTATAGATAGTCCTCAGAGTATGATACAATTGAGTCCAAAATAAGTTTTCTTATGATAAAACCTCCTCCTGCTCTGTTTCTGGAATCCTGGGTCAAGCCTTTGCAAATAGAAAGGTCAGAGCTGGGAGGGGGGAAATCCTACTTATCTATCTATCTATCTATCTATCTACCGTGTTTTCCTGAAAATAAGATCTTATCTTATATTGTTTTGAACCCTGAAATAAGCGCTTGGCCTTCTTGCCATGCACTCAAAAGCCCGAAAGCCCGACTGGGCTTATTATCAGGGGATGTCTTATTTTGGGGAAAACGGTATCTATCTATCTATCTATCTATCTATCTATCTATCTATCTATCTATCTATCTATCTATCTATCTACCTACCTACCTACCTACCTACCTACCTACCTACCTACCTATCTCATCTATCTATCATCATCTATATCTGTCTGTCTATCTACCTACCTACCTATCTCATCTATCTATCATCATCTATATCTATCTGTCTGTCTGTCTGTCTACCCACCTACCTACCTACCAGCTATCTACCTATCTATATATATAAAAAAGCCCATATTTTTATTTGTTTCCTACTACAGTTTGATAGCTTATTAGTAACCTTGACTGTCACTGTTGTATTTTTATTCTTGAAGAATGTATTTAATTCTCCTTATGTCCACTGAGAGCATATGCACCTAAGACGAATTCCTTGTGTGTCCAATCACACTTGGCCAATAAAGAATCCTATCCTATCCTATCCTATCCTATCCTATCCTATCCTATCCTACCCTATCCTATCCTATATTATACTATACTATACTATACTATACTATACTATTCTTCCCATCTCACCTTGATTTCGTTTGAAATAAGACAAGCTTTCAAAATTCTGCTAATGCTCCAAAAAATCCACCCTGCTCCTGTTTCATGACTTGACCTATGTTAAAGGACTTACAGATGTTTCAGTTTCCCATTTAATATTATCATTTTATTTATGGCTATGAATGGAGCTGCAGTGCTTTCCGGTTTCCATGTCCTCCTCCTAAGTATCTTAAACATTAAGTGTGTCTCTGTGGTTAGGCTGCAGTATTGCAGGCAAACTCTACCCCCTGCCAGCAGTTCGATCCTAACAGCTCAAGGTTGACTCAGCCTTCCAGCCTTCTGAGGTTGGTATTAACATGAGGATCCAGATTGTTGGGGGCAAGATGCAAATAATGCTGATGTTGTAAACCAGTAACTGTCAGCAAGGAAGGTAATAAAATGTGGTCAAAAAAAAAAAAATCATTTAACAACTGTCCTGCTTAGCAACGGGAATTTTGGGCTCCATTGTGGTTGTGATTGGAGGATTACCTATACAACAATTCTCTTAACGAAGGCTAGTTAGCGATGAGAAAACTTGCACATAACCGATGGGTGAAGAAATGCCCAAATATTATTTACGAGACCGCCTTCTGCCACCGACCTGTGAGCTCCCACAGAGTGGGCCTGCTCAAGGTGCCGTCGACCAAACAATGTCGGTTGGCGGCCCCCAGGGGGAGGGCCTTCTCTGTGGCAGCACCGGCCCTTTGGAATGTGCTGCCTCCGGGGTTACGCCAACTCCCCGACCTCCGAACCTTCAAACGTGAACTGAAGACTTTATTATTTCATCGTGCGGGACTAGCCTAAGTATAATTTTAATTGTACTTTTAAATGGGTTTTACGTCGGTCTTTGACCGTTTTAGTTGATTTGGCCTATTAAATATTTGGTTTTAATTCGCTTTTAAAATTGGTATTTGTATTTGGTGTTTTAATATGGCTGTAAACCGCCCTGAGTCCTTTGGGAGAAGGGCAGTATAGAAATTAAATTATAAATAAATAAATAAATTTAAGAAATGTTAAGGACTGCAAGCCTGGCTGAATATTGGACTTGTTTCTGAATAAAATGTGTGTAGACACGACATGTCATCTTTTCAACGTTGCAATGTGTTTTGATTTGAAAGGTGTCATCTTTGCCAATCTGAGATTTTTCCCCCCTCCCCCCAGGCAGTGGCTTAAGTAACATACAGCCAATAAGTGACTAATTAGGAAAATGAGTGGCAATTCTCAATGAATCTTTTCATTGAATCGTTTCCATTTGCTAGAAGAGAAAACGGAGCCAACTCAATTTCATTTCTTTTTCCTTCTTTCTTTCTTTCTTTCTTTCTTTCTTTCTTTCTTTCTTTCTTTCTTTCTTTCTTTCTTTCTTTCTTTCTTTCTTTCTTTCTTTCTTTCTTTCTGGTGGTTTGACCTGGAGCTGTTTTTCAGTTCTTTTGAGGAGAATTTCAAGTCTTTTTTTTTTAAAAAAAAGTCAAAACAGGGAAAGAATCCGTCTTTCTCATTCCAGCTTGTCTCTTTGTGATGTTTCAGGCGTATTCCGCTGGGTCTGAGTTGGCCTCTAATGCAAACATTCTTCTGGCTTTCAAAAGCGGTTTTCCCACCCCACCGGAGGTGAGGTCAAAGGCCAAAGGTCTGCAGGGTTGCCTGCCCAGGAATGCTGTCTCTAACATTCCTCTTCCTATAATTTGGAGTGTCAAACAACCTGAATTGTTAAAGATCTGGAATCCGATAAGGCAGAATAATTGAGCCCAGAGCATTCTCTTGATGGGTTGGTAGACCCCCGTCTTTTGACTTGCTGCTTAATTGTTTGTTGGATTGACTTGTTGAATTCCTGGCCCACCCCACAATCAAGAGATCAGAGGAGTCTTCTTAGCATGTCTTTCTCCAGTTGTTGTCCTCTCCCCTGCCCTTTCCCCAAACAACCCTGTGAGGTAGGCTGGATTGAAAGCCGGTTACCAGCTGAATTGTAATTCTGGTGGACTTGAACCTGGATCAGCCTTATGTTGTCGTCCGCCAGCAGTCTGCGGAGCTGGCAACAGAGTCAGACAGCGATGAGGTTGAGGAAGAGCGTGGGCCAGTCCTGGAGGCTGGGGAAGGTCCAGATGAGGGCTCTGCATCGGAGGCTGAGGTGGGGCCAGGGCCATCGGGGAGTGAGGTGCGGACCCCAGAGCTTGACAGTAGTGAGGCAGAGGAACAGGAGGAGCTTGTTCCTAATGCATGCATGAGAAATGCTCCCAGAAGGCATAAGCAGCTCAAGCAAAGAGGACAACTCCAGAGTAGGGCCAAGAGATGATTGGCTCCTCCCATAAGGCTTAAAAGACCAGCAACAGCGTTTGGGCTTTGCCAGAAAACAACGTTGATAGCTTCCTCTTCTTGCATTTATTTTGTATCGATGTCGTCTGAACTTTTGCCGAGAAAGGCCTTTGGCAGTTTGCCTAATTTGACCAAGTTTGGTGATAGGACTGAGGAATTTGTGTTGAGAGGAAATTTGCTTTAATTTAGTTGAACTACGCTGAGAATGAAGTAATTCTCAGCTATTCGAATAAAGTTTGTTTGTTTTTACACTGACTGAGTTTCCTACTGCCTACTGGGGCCTGGATCAGAACACCTTAATCAAACACCATCATCGTTCCACCATCTACCTCTCACCAGTGTAAGTTGCAAAAGTAGGTTCTAGAGTTGCGTTTCTCAAAACCTTGGCAACTTGAAGATGTGTAGATGTCATCTCCCAGAATTCCCAAACCCCCATCTCTTCCTTGGAGAAGAGCAAAGAGAAGGTGCAGCAAGGATACCCCAAATGCCAATTCCAGGATCTCAAGTGCAGACAACAAACCAGGCCAAATGTTGCTACATTGGGGTTCCTCAAACTCATCCTTGCAAGGAATAATGGATGGAAACTGAACAAGGAGAGATTCAACCTGGAAATAAGGAGAAATTTTCAGACAGTGAGAACAATCAACCCACGGAACAAAAGTTGCCTTCGAAAGTTGTGGGAGCTTCATCACTGGAGGCTTTCAAGAAGAGACTGGGCTGCCCTCTGTCAGAAATGGTGTAGGGTCTCCTGCTTGTGCGGATGGTTGGACTAGATGACCTACAAGGTCCCTTCCAACTCTGTTAATCTGCAATCGGGAGGGGGGGAGGGAAGAGAGAGAGTGTGTGTGGGGGGGAGATCCTGATCTTTTGGGCCAAAGATTAGCAGGCAGGGCAAATTCGGGTGTTTTCCAGATTCCTCCTCCACCTTTAAGTGGCAACCCAGTTTGGATTAGGAGGGGATCAATTTGGAGTGTAATTTGAGAAGAGGCAGATGGAGAAACCAAGCAGGAAGGCAGGGATGCTGAGTTGTGGGTCAAAAGTAAAGGCAAAACTTTTCCAAACTCGGAGACTCAGTTTACCTTTAGCAGTCAAACTGAGAATAAACACACATTTGCTGCTTTTATTAACCCATTAATAAATATTTTGAAACATCGCCTTCCACCAGCTACGACAAAGTTACTGGCCTCTCTCTCTTTTTTTTTTAAAAGAACGAAAGCGCTACGGGTAGTTCTTGACTTATGACCACAGTTGAGCTCAAAATTTGTGTTGTTAAGCGAGACAGTTGTTAAGTGAATCTTGACCCCTTTTGCAAGCTTTCTTGCCACGGTTGTTAAGTGAATCGCTGAGGCAGTTACGTTAGTAACACGGATGTTAAGTGAATCTGGTTTCCCCATTGACTTTGCTTGTCAGATGGCCGCAAAAGAGGATCACACTGCAACCGTCATAAATGTGAGTCAGTACATCTGAATGTAAATCATGTGACCATGGGGATGCTGCTACGGTCATAAGTGTGAAAAAAACACCATCGTTAAGTCCCTTTTTTTCATTGCTGTTATAACTTCAAACAGTCACTAAATGAACAGGACTTGCTTTTGTCAAAACCGGAAGTAAAGATGAGGTCATGTGTCCATGGGATGCTGCAAATGGCCGTAAGCACAACCTGGCTACCAAACAATCAAAGTGCTGTCACGTGATTGGAGGGAGGATCATGGCCTCTTCGAATTGAGGTCATAAGTATCCCCAGGTACATCTATCAGAACAGTTGTGGCCCGCCAGCGGCCAGCGGAAATGGCAGCAGATTTGGACAGTGAGGAGGTTGGGGAGGAACATGGGTCAGTCCTGGAGTTTGGGGAAGGCTCGGATGATGGCTCTGCATCAGAGGCAGAGAGAGGGCCCGGGCCAGATGCCAGTTATCAGCTGCCTTCGGAGTCAGACATCGGTGAGGCAGATAAATAGCTGGAGCCTGTTCCCAGTATGCACATGCACCGAGTTGCCAGATGAAAGGAATAGCTAAAGAATAAGGGTCGACTTGGGAGTAAGGCCACAGGTGGACAATGAATGGTCCCTACCAGAGGGAATAAAAGAGGAGCGAAAGGGGAGTGGAGTTTGCAGGAGACAATTCGTTCATACTTGCATTCTTGCCAAGTATTGTAAGCGTCTGAAAGATATCACCCTGGCCACTCTCCAAGCCTGATAAAGGTCGGTAATTGTGAACTATCTTGAAGGACTGTGGGAGAGGAAAGACTTTGGTGGAGAGGAATTCACTGTAAATTAAATAAAAGAGGTTTATCGGGACTCGGACTCAAGGCTTCGTGCTGCTGGGGAAGCCTAAGTCAGAACAAGAACTTTGAATGGTCGCTAAGCACCCAGTCGTAAGTCCAGGACATTTTGCAAAATGGTTTTGTTTTTCTTGGCAATGCTGAGGGCTAGAAACATGTTTCCTTTTTAGAGCCCGACAGTTTAAGACTTTAAGATCCTTTAGGAAGCTCCAGGATTGTTTGTTTGATCTCCCATCTTCTGAGCAGAAGCTCCTTGGCATGTTTTCCCCAGCGCAAACATTGGGAGCTCCCCCGCTTTCGTTGTTTCTTTTTTCCTGTGGGCTTCAAAAGGACTTTGCCTCTTTTTCAGTAATACTGGAAATGTAAATGTAAAGGAGGGACTTCTTGACATTTATGGTGGACAGATGACAAAGCAAAGAAATATTGGTGTAGGATTCATATTGTAATACAGAAAATTCTTAAAGTGAATATGAAGATAAAACTTTTCTTTCGGGCTTAATGTAAAAAGACTTGGAAAAAGAATTTGGAACTTGGATGCTGTATCTACCTATCTCTGTCTGTCTGTCTGTCTGTCTACCTACTTATCTACCTACCTACCTACCTACCTACCTACCTACCTACCTGCCTGCCTGCCTGCCTGCCTGTCTGTCTGTCTGTCTGTCTGTCTGTCTGTCAATCTATCATATTTTATGGACTTTAAGACACACTTTTTTGTCTCTCAAAAGGGTGAAAATGTCTTTGCATCTTATATACCGAATATTGCCAAAGCCCCGCCCACCCGCTGACGGGTTTTTTTGGCCTCCACAAGCCCCATTTTAGGGCCTTTTTTGGCCCATTTTCGGGTCTTTTCAGCCCATTTTCGAGGCTTTTTTCAGCTCATTTTTGAGGCTTTTTTCAGCTCATTTTCAAGGCTTTTTTTTGGCCCATTTCCAAAGATTTTTTTAGTCTGTTTTTGAGGCTTTTTTGGTCAATTTTTTGGGAAAAAACGTGGCTAGTTTAAACTACTATGTAAAACTAAAAAGTTGATGTTATTACTCTATTCCATTGCACAAAAGGAAGTCGGAAATCAATGCCTTTTCTTTCTTTTTCCCCCTTCTCTTCCACACTTTTCTCTTTTCCTTCCCTATCTTCCCTTCTTTTTGCTTTTTAATTTATTTTTTGTATATCATAAATTAATAAAATTGTTATAATATATAAAATGACCTTTTCTCTTCTCTTTTATTCCAGATTTTGGCTTCTCCACCGAGCTGGCGTTCACCGTTGAGCCCAGTGACCAGATTGCTGTGCAGGAACAGCCGCTGGCCTTGGATTGCCAAGTGGAAGGGATTCAACCCATTAGCATCACGTGGCGGAAGAACGGGATGTTGGTGGCAGAGGGCGAGGAGCCCTTGACGCTGGCCAATGGCTCCCTCTACTTCTCCCACTTCCGGAAGCTGAAGGAGGACGGCACTTCCGACGAAGGGGAATATGGTTGCATGGCCCGGAACCGCTTCGGTTTGTTGGTGAGCAGGAAAGCCCGGATTCAGGCAGCAAGTAAGTGGTCCTTCCTTCTCAATCCAAGGGACATGTCTATGGAGCTTCTCAGTCATCGAGGTTTTCGTGGTATTTATTTAGTCAGTCAAACACAACAGTATATATAAGTATAAGCATGAAATAACCACACAAAATGAATACAACTAAAGGGAACATTAGGACAGGAATGGTAGGCACGCTGGTGCTCTTATGCACGCCCCTTACAGAGGAATGGGATGAGGTCAACAGTAGACAGTCTTAGGTTAAAGTTTTGGGGATTTTGGGATAAGACCACCGAGTCAGGTAGTGCATTCCAGGCATTAACAACTCTGTTACTAAAGTCTTATTTTCTGCAATCGAGATTGGAGCGGTTCACTTTAAGTTTTAATCTATTGTGTGCTCTTGTATTGTTGTGGTTGAAGCTGAAGTAGTCTTCGACAGGAAGGACATTGTAGCAGATGATTTTATGAGTAATGCTCAGGTCATGCCGAAGGCGGCGGAGTTCTAAATTTTCTAAATCCAGAATTTGTTTCACTTCTCATCCAAGGAGCTTCTTCAGCTCTGACAGGATAGTGGAAGGATTTATATTCCTTGTAGACAGCTGGTCATTTGCATCCTTTTAGAGGGTTATTGAGGCACTTGGAGGTTTATCTGTGTCCTCAGGGTCACCTGAGTTAGTGCTCCTGGTTCCTGCAGTCTGCAATTTTTCCTCTGAAAATCCATTCCTACTCCCACACCATTCAAAAAGCTGTTCATCCCAAATTGTATAGCTGTCTATAGCAGGGGTCTCCAACCTTGGTCTCTTTAAGACTTGTGGACCTCCTGACTAGCTGCGGAACTCAGTTTTTCTTCTAAATCTATCAATCGGCAACAATGTACCCTGATTCTGTAATGTAAGAACATCTCAGCTTCTATCAGGATAGTAAAACAAGTGTCTGATCTTTGTGAGAGCAAAGGGATTTGGAGAGCTGTGTGAACAAGGCCTCTAGCAATCCCAGAACTTGTGTTAGTGTTAAAAGAAGCTTAGCATTTGAAGATAAACGCTGCAATTTTTCAGGTACCTTCTCATGCATGATAAAATAGGCAAAAAGGAAGAGAAATTAGAAAAACCAGACATGTAACTAGGTCATAGGCTCTGGAGAGCAGAAGTATAGCTGTGAATTTATATATATATAAATAGGCATGCTTCGCTAACATTTATTTTAATCCATTACCACTCGTACTTCTTTGGAAAGCTTAGAATGACTGAATTAGCTATCAGTCAACTTCCAATCTAATTATGAGTCCATTGTTAAGTCTGTTCTCTTGTCATTTCTGCACGGATCTGCATTTTTTAAAAAAATCTGCATCAAACATGCCTCTTAATACACAATATTCTGTCTCTTTTAAATCTCCATTTATAATGTATACAGTATGCTGACTGGGATTGAGGATGGGGTTGGAACATAGAGAGCAGGTATAAAACCAGTGGCCAACAATATAGGGAGATGCCAATTTGCTTGCGATTTGGGGGGGTCAGCCCCACAGGTATTCCATTTGACAGCCTTCGAAACCTGAGCCACTGAAGGGTATCTCTCACCCACCTATCCCCCTGCTCCAACTTTGGACAAATTCAGCAAAGAAGGTGAGAATCTAGTATGTCAGACTCAGTGAATTGCAAGAAATCTTTATGTGGAGTCTTTGGTGGTCTCTGGGCTTGTTTGTATGCAATATTGGTAGGGCAGGGCAAACGACTATTATGTATATAAACAAAGAATAAACCCCATGCTCACTAACACAGTGTCATTGTTATTATTTAGCATTTGGTGAGAACATGTCAGAAGAGAAGCAAATATATATATATATGTTTTCATAGGTTTTCATGGATATATGTATGCAAATGTATGTACATTTGTACATACATTTGTATGTACATATACAAATGTACATATGTATGTACCAAAACCTGCATACACTCACTCACTCTCTCTCTCTCTCTCTCTCTCTCTCTCTCTCTCTCTCTCTCTCTCTCTCTCTCTCCACATAATTATAATTTACTCTGCGGAACACTTAATTCCCACAGCACTATCTTAGGCCTAAGAACTTTACCCAGGTAGTAGGCTGTGATCATGTTTCCCATCTTCTCATCTTTCCTACTATCTTTGCCTCTTGGTATCTTATAATTGATCACTTGTTGTTTATGATTAATGATTGTAACTGATTTATGGTCTGTGACCTATCATTTTGTTACTGTATGTCTGTACACTGAAGAGCTTATGTACCAAAGACAAATTCCTTGTGTATCCAATCACGCCTGGCCAATAAAGAATTTTTTCTATTCTATTCTATTCTATTCTATTCTATTCTATTCTATTCTATTCTATTCTATTCTATTCTATTCTATTCTATTCCATTCCCTATTCCTATTCTTATTCCATTCCATTCCATTCCATTCCATTCCCTATTCCTATTCTATTCCATTCCATTCCATTCCGTGTTCTGTTCTGTTCTCTTCTGTTCTGTTCTCTTCTGTTCTCTTCTATTCCATTTTTTATTTCTATTTCTACTCTACTCTACTTCACTCCACTCCACTCCACTTCATTCCATTCCATTCCATTCCATGAAGACCCAAATTGTTGGGGGCAGTATGCTGACTTTGTACACCACTTAGACAGGGCTGTAGAGCACTGTGAAGCGGTATATAAGTCTAAGTGCTATTGCTATTCCATTCCATAAGTAAAACTTCTATGGAAGTATGGCAGTGTCCTCATAACCGGTTGTTCAGTTTAGCTATCCAGGCGATGGCCTCTGGCGTTGCTTCATTCAGATCTTCGAGGGGTCCAGACAATGCACTGATGATGTTGCCTAGTTGGGTGGCAAAACGTCTTCAGGCAAACTCAGAGGACTCCAGGAACTTCACAAATCAACTATGAACCACATGCAATTATCTCTTATTGGTTATTTGGTAATCTGTGCAGTTCTTAAGGTTCTCTGAACTTGGTTGTTGGCTTGCAGACATTTTGACTTGGAAATGTTTCATTACTCAAGTAGGTGGCAACATCAAAGCCCTCATGGTACACTGATGATGTTACCTGGACTGGTAATAAAACGTCCGCAAGCTGAGAGAGCCCCAAGGATCCCACAGCTCAGCCCCAAGTTACAGAGATTTTCTTCCATTATGTTCCACGCTGCCCAAAGTGGAGGGAGACTCATTTTTTGAACCTAAGAATCAGAACCACGTTATTCGGCAAGCTATGGGGAAACAAATCTTTATAAGTCATCCAGAGTCACCCCAACACCAGATGGGCAGCAAATAAGTCTAATAAATATTTGAAACTGTTGTCTGGTTAGCCATCACTATAGGTAACCTGTGCACATCCCCAGTGTCAAAAAAAACATGACCATGGGTTAAGTTGCAGTTAAGAAGAATTATTGCTCAAGCAATAATGAGAATACATGAGAATCTAGACAACTAAGGTTCAATACTCAATTGGCACCAGATAAGAGTCAATAGAATTGATTCATGTGAGATAAAATGAAGATCATGTGAAGTATTAATACCACTTTATAATGCCTTGGTAAGGCCACACTTGGAATACTGCATCCCGTTTTGGTTGCCATGATGTAAAAAAAGATGTTGCGACTTTAGAAAGAGTGCAGAGAAGAGCAACAAAGATGAGGCTAAAACGTATAAAGAACGGTTGCAGGAACTGGGTATGTCTAGTTTAATGAAAAGCAGGACTAGGGGGACACATGATAGCAGTCTTCCAATATCTCAGGGGTTGCCACAAAGAAGAGGGAGTCAAGCTATTTTCCAAAGCACCTGAGGGTAGAACAAGAAGCAACGGGTGGAAACTAATCAAGGAGAGAAGCAACTTAGAACTAAGGAGGAATTTCCTGACAGTGAGAACAATTCATCAGTGGAACAACTTGCTTCCTGAAGTTGTGAATGCCCCAACACTGGAAGTTTTTAAGAAGATGTTGGATAACCATTTGTCTGAAGTGGTGTAGAGTTTCCTACCTAAGCAAGGGGTTGGACTATAAGATCTCCAAGGTCCCTTCCAACTCTTTTATTCTATCTCTATCTCTAATCAAGGAGTTCAAGAGGGGTTGGACATAGGATACTTGTGGGAATGTGATGATTCTAGGCTGATGACTGGCTTAACTCCGACCTTCCAGCTCTGCTTGCTGTTCTCCTACTACAGGGATGGTCGTAATCTCACCATCCCAGCATCTCTCTCTTTTTCTCTCTGGAGAACTTAATCAAAATCGCTTCTTTTTGGCAATCAGTTTCCAAGGCGAGTTCTCTCTTTCACCCAGCCGAATGAAAACAGGTCAGGGAAAAATGCCAGATAATGTTTTTTTTTTCGCAGCGCCCTCTGATGCCCGTTAGCAGGCTGGGGGACAGGTTCTCTTCCCCTCCGTGGCCTGTTTGTCAAAGAGAGGCAAGTGCTTGAAACTTAATTTTTTAACAGTTGGGTCGCTGTTGCCTGGGGAGGGGGAGATGTCAGCATCCCTTGCTAAATAGCCCCATTAAGCCTGAACCTGGGATCTTCCCTTCGGTTACTCCCCACCCACCCCCGCCTGCCCCTCTCCCCTGTCTTGGCAGGAGCAGATGGCCTCTTGAATGCAGCTCGGGAGACGGCACAGTTTCCCCTGTTCCTTTGTTTCCCCCCCTCATTCTTCGGGACTGAATAGAGAAAGCCCTGCCAAAGGAAAGGCAGATTCTACTCGCTGAGCCCAGCCTGGGAGACGACAACGCACCAAAGGATGCGGAGGCTCTCGAGAGGATTGAGGAAGGGGGCCTCGTTGCTCCACAGGGCTCCCATCCTTAAGAGGAGAGGGGAAAATTCCCCAGAACACACACACACACACACACACACACACACACACACACACACACAACTAGTATGTCCTTTTCATTCAATTGTCGTCTCCCCACCCACCCCGCCTGCCCCTCTCCCTGTCTTGGCAGGAGCAGATGGCCTCTTGAATGCAGCTCAGGAGACGGCACAGTTTCCCCTGTTCCTTTGTTTCCCCTCATTCTTCGGGACTGAATAGAAAGCCCTGCCAAAGGAAAGGCAGATTCTACTCGCTGAGCCCAGCCTGGGAGACGACAACGCACCAAAGGATGCGGAGGCTCTCGAGAGGATTGAGGAAGGGGCCTCGTTGCTCCACAGGGCTCCCATCCTTAAGAGGAGAGGAAAATTCCCAGAACACACACACAACTAGTATGTCCTTTTCATTCAATTGTCGTCTCCCCACCCACCCCGCCTGCCCCTCTCCCTGTCTTGGCAGGAGCAGATGGCCTCTTGAATGCAGCTCAGGAGACAGCACAGTTTCCCCTGTTCCTTTGTTTCCCCTCATTCTTCGGGACTGAATAGAAAGCCCTGCCAAAGGAAAGGCAGATTCTACTCGCTGAGCCCAGCCTGGGAGACGACAACGCACCAAAGGATGCGGAGGCTCTCGAGAGGATTGAGGAAGGGGCCTCGTTGCTCCACAGGGCTCCCATCCTTAAGAGGAGAGGAAAATTCCCAGAACACACACACACACACACACACACACACACAACTAGTATGTCCTTTTCATTCAATTGTCGTCTCCCCACCCACCCCGCCTGCCCCTCTCCCTGTCTTGGCAGGAGCAGATGGCCTCTTGAATGCAGCTCAGGAGACGGCACAGTTTCCCCTGTTCCTTTGTTTCCCCTCATTCTTCGGGACTGAATAGAAAGCCCTGCCAAAGGAAAGGCAGATTCTACTCGCTGAGCCCAGCCTGGGAGACGACAACGCACCAAAGGATGCGGAGGCTCTCGAGAGGATTGAGGAAGGGGCCTCGTTGCTCCACAGGGCTCCCATCCTTAAGAGGAGAGGAAAATTCCCAGAACACACACACAACTAGTATGTCCTTTTCATTCAATTGTCGTCTCCCCACCCACCCCGCCTGCCCCTCTCCCCTGTCTTGGCAGGAGCAGATGGCCTCTTGAATGCAGCTCGGGAGACGGCACAGTTTCCCCTGTTCCTTTGTTTCCCCCCCTCATTCTTCGGGACTGAATAGAGAAAGCCCTGCCAAAGGAAAGGCAGATTCTACTCGCTGAGCCCAGCCTGGGAGACGACAACGCACCAAAGGATGCGGAGGCTCTCGAGAGGATTGAGGAAGGGGGCCTCGTTGCTCCACAGGGCTCCCATCCTTAAGAGGAGAGGGGAAAATTCCCCAGAACACACACACACACACACACACACACACACACACACACACACAACTAGTATGTCCTTTTCATTCAATTGTCGTCTCCCCCACCCCACCTCTCTGTCCTTCCTTTTCAATTTTTCCTGTGTAGAAAAGGTGTACAGGGTGGGATGGTCTCTCCACTTGCTCTTTCCCATGGCATTGATTGCTTCTGTAGCTCAGGGGAGGGGCCGGGGGTGGTGGTAGTGGGGAGGACACAGGAAGGTTGCAATGTAAACCAGATGTAGGTAGTTTTCTCTCCCGTCCTTCTGCTTCTCCCATCACGAGAAGAGAAGGTTTTACCGTACATTTATTTGTTTATTATTTCAGGCGATGCCCCACCACTACCACCAGCAGCAGGCTGCCCCGTAAGAGGGACCTGAGCGAACAATAAAAAATAAATCAGGATAGAAAATGGAAGGGAGGGGAGGAATGATGTGCATCTAGGAATGTTGTTGATTTAGTTCAGAACCCAAAGGGGCTTCCTTCCCCCCAAAACAACAACAACAACAACAACAACAACTGGACTTTCTTTGGGTTTATCTCTGGAAACATCTCGCTTCTCATCCAAGAAGCTTCTTCAAGACTGAAGATGCTTCTTGGATGAGAAGGGAAACATTTTCAAAGGGAAAAAAAAAGCCAAGAAAGACCAGTTGCCATTTTTTGTGGGGGCGGGGAGGGAGAAAGCACCTTTGGGACAACCATGATCCGGAAGGGGGAGAATCTCGGTAGAGATTTAGTTCTGAAAATTTGCTGAAAAGGAAGATCTCAGTCCGGTTCCTGACTGTGGAAAAAGAAAGGGGTACCATACTTTTCAGAGTAGAAGACACACTTCCCACCCACCCCCAAAAGAGGGTGGAAATGTTGGTGCATCTTATACACCGAATACAGCCAATTTTGGCCTCCCGAATCCCCTGCTCTACGCATCCCGTTTTTGCAAAAAAATGGGGCACGCAGAGGCTTTGGGAGGCCTGCTGGGTGGTCCTGGGGGCTGGGGAGGGAAAAAACCCCCCATTTTTTGCAAAAACAGCTCCGTTTTTGGCCTCCCAAACCCCCCATGCATCACATTTTTGCTCTCCCCAGACCCCAGGAGCACTCTGCAGGCCTCCCAAACCCTCTGTGCAACCTATTTTTGCGAAAAACAAGACGCACAGAGCATTTGGGAGGCCTGCAGAGAGCTCCTGGGGACCGGGGAGGGCAAAAACTTTTTTTCTTGTTTACCTCTTTGAAATCTTGGTGTGTCTTATACTCTGGTGCGTCTTATTGTCTGAAAAATATGGTAAATGTCAGGAGTCCTTCATAATTTGGAAGCAGCACAGAGAAAAAAGTGTTCTCCAGATCAACCTCAGACAGTAGCAGGGAATTTGTAAAGAATTTCTTTCACGGAATGTAGTGCTTAGACCGTTTCTAGGGAGTCTTCAGAGCAAAGCTAGACCCAAATTTTGTGCTGCTGGGAAGCAGAAATATGCCCATCAATTTCCTGATCCAAAGTCCCTTCGCTGCATTGTTCGGTTCCATTACGTTGTGTTGTGTTCTGAAGTTGTGTTGAATTAAAATAATGAAATAAGATGCTGTGCCAGCAAAGCACCAATCTCTAGCGGGCATGGATTATATAGTAGACTTTCTTTTTTTTCTTTTTTTAATTTGAATTTATATCCCGCCCTTCTCCAAAGACTCAGGGCGGCTTACATTGTGTTAAGCAATAGTCTCATCCATTTGTATATTATATACAAAGTCAACTTTATTGCCCCCAACAATCTGGGTCCTCATTTTACCTACCTTATAAAGGATGGAAGGCTGAGTCAACCTTGGGCCTGGTGGGACTAGAACCTGCAGTAATTGCAAGCAGCTGTGTTAATAACAGACTGCTTAGTCTGTTGAGCCACCAGAGGCTCTGGGTTTACTATACAGTAGACCAGGTCCTGTTCAACAAAGTCAAGATGCTGAGCAGACACACAGATAAAAGAGCCAAAACTTCATTAGACTTTTGTGATTGCCCTCTTGATTTACAGGCCCATACTCCAAAGTTAGCCCTGTGGCTACTAGAGTACTAATGGGAGCCTAATCCCTTCAGTATTCAGTAATTACCAACAGGAAGAATCCATGAAATTTATCATAAAGTCAGAGGTTTCTGGTAAACAGTGGTTAAGCATGGCATTTTGCCACCACATTTTGGGAGTTAAGGATCCTAACCGTAACTTGAGTTTTCTGGCAAGACCAGCTACCTTTCCAGCCCTTAAACCAGATGAGAAAAAGAGCAGTTAAGCAGGGAAAGGACAGCAAATTCGATGTAGTGGTTTTAGCCCCAGATTAGAAAGGGGTGGGGGGTGGGGGCATGAATTCTAGTTACATCTTAGATCCGAACTGGCCGGGTGACTTTCGACCAGTCCATCTCTCTAAGCCCTAGGCCGAAGCAGGGGTGAGCAAATCGCTTCCAGAAAAATCTAGTCAAGAAGATTGTATGGACTAGTACAGAAAACCGCCAGGAAGCAAGATCAAAAATAAAAGGAGGAGGAAGGAAGGAAGGAAGGAAGGAAGAAGGAAGGAAGAAGGAAGGAAGGAAGGAAGGAAGGAAGGAAGGAAGGAAGGAAGGAAGGAAGGAAGGAAGGAAGGAAGGAGTGGAAGGGAGGGAAAAAAGGAGGGAGGGAAGGAAGGAGACAGGTGTGGAAGGGAGGAGGAAGGAAGGAAGGAGACAGGTGTGGAAGGGAGGGAAAATGGGAAGGAAGGAAGGAAGGAAGGAAGGAGACAGATGTGGAAGGGAGGGAGGAAGGAAGGAAGGAAAGGAAGGAAGGAAGGAAGGAAGGAAGGAGAGGAATGGAAGGGAGGGAAAAAGGAGGGAGGAAGGAGGGAGGGAAGGAAGGAAGGAGACAGGTGTGGAAGGGAGGGTGGGAGGGAGGAAGGAGGAGGGGAAGAAGGAAGGAGATAGGTGTGAAAGGGAGGGAAAAATGGGAAGGAAGGAAGGAAGGAAGGAAGGAAGGAAGGAAGGAAGGAAGGAAGGAAGGAAGGAAGGAGACAGGTGTGGAAGAGAGGGAGGGCGGGAGGGTTAGTTGGGAATTTTAGTTTCTAGAGGTTCTACTTTCTTTTACTTTTATGTCACCCAGAGTCACTTTCTAGGGGAGAGGGGCAGCATAGTAATTTAATAAATTAAAATTAAAAGGTACATCTGACCTAGAATTCACTTCATCTTCAATTCCACTTCTATTTTAAAACTTAAGTCATGCGCCACATCCCAAATTTGGTCTTCCCTATGTAGAAAACTTAATATTACTGGGTATTTAAGTCAAAAACAGCATCTTAGTAATACGTCTCACCGGGGTTGTCGGGATTGTTTAAACCAGGGGGTCTCCAACCTTGGTCCCTTTAAGACTTGTGGACTTCAACTCCCAGAGTTCCTCAGCCAGCAAAGTCCACAAGTCTTAAAGGGACCAAGGTTGGAGACCCCCTGGTTTAAAACATCTGGAGGGCATCCGTTTTGTGAGACCCGACCACGAAGGCCATCAAGAAAACTTTTTCATGGTCCTGCAGTCTGAACTAGAAGCTTCCTTCATTTGTTCCTCTGGGCCCAGAAGCATGTATGGAGGGGGAGCCGGGGAGGGGAAATATTTTATTCTGCTTTGCTTTTAGACGCTAAAAGGTACGGGGGCAACTGTCAACCTTCAACGGCACATAATTTCGACCAAATCTGGCTTTCGGCCAGCGATAATAAATCCCTTAGTGTTGGAATAACAGACAAAGCACACTTTCTGATGTTCCCTGGCATAATTACCATTTACCGGAGGCTCTTTTATGGCAGCCCTTTTCTCTTGCAAATGCCACCCCACTTGCCAAAGTCAATCTCTCCCCCCCCCACCGCACCCTCTCCCCAACATAATAATTGTGAGGCTGGGGGGGGGGGACCAGATAAGTCGCCTGCGTTTCTTTACAGAAAAACATGAGTGACATTTTGACAAGCTGATGGGATGGCAGGTACTTTCCTGAAAATGTGAAATCCTTCATTTGAATCCCATTTAGACCCAACGGCAGGCTTTTTCAATGGGTCCTAAATAGAGGAACACCCCTCCCCCCTTTTTAAGAGTGACTTTTAAAACAGGACTTACACACACCCCCACTCCCCAAACTTCCTAGCGATTGAGCAGGGGAGGGGCTGTCGCAGAATAATTCTCAGCCTCCCTCCCGATTCCCAAGGGCTCGGTCCCTCCTCACTGCATCCCTAAATGCTCCGTTGAAAAGCTGCAAGTTTTCTTGACTGTCGCGTCTAAAAAGGCAGTTGACGAGAAATTCCACGTTAATCCCCAAAGCTTAATTTAAAAAAGAAAAAAAAAAGTCATCCGAAGTGCCTCCTTCGTTTGGGTCTGAAAGTTACACACTGCCTTTCAAAAATAAAACGTTTTGCAAGATTGCAACGATGGCGGCTGCAGTCGCTGCTGTCATTTTTGCATTTTGCAAAATTCGGCTTAGTTGTACTTTGAGTCCTTCAGGAAATGATCTTGCCAAGTTTTCTTGTCTGTAGAGATACTCAGTCATCCGGGTCATGGTTGTCCCAAAGGTGCTTTTTTTTTTTCAGAAGGCAGTTGGACTTTCTGGTTTTTTCCTTTTGAAGACATTTCGCTTCTCATCCAAGAAGCTTTTTCAGCTCTGATTGCCACCATCCTGTCAGAGCTGAAGAAGCTTCTTGGATGAGAAGCGAAACGTCTTCAAAAGGAAAAAAACAAGAAAATCCAGTTGCCTTCTGAAATAAAAAAAAAAAACACCTTTGCCATCTTCTTTTATGCAAATGTTTGTTTAGTTATTTACTTATCAAATTTAGATAGAGGCAGTCCTTGTCTTACGACCGCAACTGAGCCCAGAATTCCTGAAGGTAAGCAAGACATTTGTTAAATGAATTTTGCCCCATTTTATAACCTTTCTTGTCATATGTGTTAAGTGAATCCCTGCAGTTGTTAAGTTAGTAGCAAGGACGTTAAGTGAATCTGGCTTCCCCATTGGTTTTGCTTGTCAGAAGGTCGCAAAAAGGGATCACGTGACCCCTGCAACCGTCATAAATAGGAGCCAGTTGCCGAGCATCCGAATTTTGATCACGTGACCATGGGGATGGTCATGCGCTCCATGGCTTAGGACCCGGGTACTTACGAGACCGCCTGCTGTTACCCTTTGCCTCCCACCGACCCGTACGCTCTCACAGAGAAGGTCTCCTCAGGGCGCCGTCCGCCAAACAATGTCGGCTGGTGGCCCCCAGGAGTAGGGCCTTCTCTGTTGGAGCATCGACGCTCTGGAATGAACTTCCCCCTGGCCTACATCAAGTGCCTGATCTTCGGACCTTCCGTCGTGAGCTAAAAACATATTTATTTATTCAAGCGGGACTGGCATAATGGTTCTAATAGTTTTAATCTTAAATTGGGGTTTTTACTGGGTTTTTAAAAAAATTTATAACTTTAAATTTAACCTTTTAATTATCAACCTTTTGTAATTTGCTAGGTTTTAATCGTTGGTTTTAATTGTATATGTATTGTGTTTTATCTTTGGCTGTACACCGCCCTGAGTCCTTCGGGAGAAGGGCGGTATAAAAATTTAATTAATAATAATAATAATAATAATAATAATAATAATAATAATAATAATAATAATAATAATAATAATAATAATAATAATAAGAAGAAGAAGAAGAAGAAGAAGAAGAAGAAGAAGAAGAAGAAGAAGAAGAAGAAGAAGAAGTGTGAAAAAATGGTCATAAGTCACTTTTTTTCACTGCCGTTGTGACTTTGGACCAGTGGTGAAATGTAAAATTGTTACTACCGGTTCTGTGGGCATGGCTTGGTGGGTAATGTGGCTGGGTGGGCGTGGCCAACTTTAAAAAAAAAAACTTTTAAAAGCCTGTTTTTCTACAACCTGTTAGAACCAGATAGTGATCCACCGGATTGAAAACTTCAGTAAGTAATTCTGAGAGTTATATGGGCAGCATAGATAGACCTTGAGTTACAACAGTACATTTAGTCCAAAGCAGGGGTGATTGCCTGATCCGGTAAAAGCATATTTTTTTTTGCCTTTAAAAGAAAAAAAAGCCTCTGATGATCAGGCAACTCAGCTGGGATCGTCAGAGGTTTGCATGGGGCATGCGGGGGGCAGTGGGGGGGAGAAAGGATTTTTGCTACTGGTTCTCCAAACCACCCACTCCCATCGTTACCAGATCAGGTGATCCGGTCCGAACTGGGAGCATTTCACCCCTACTTTGGACTTAATGAACTGTTGTAACTCAAGGTCTACCTGTGCTGCCCATATGACTCTCAGAGTTACTTACTGAAGTTTTCAATCCGATGGATAGATCTCTGTTCTAACAGTGGCAGTAGAGTGTGGTCATCTCAACTCCTCTAAAGAGCAGAAGTTCGGGAAGGCCACCGGGATAACCCTGGGCAGAAAGATGGAAGATCTGCAGCCAGTGGTCACCTCAGATTCCGGTCCTCTCAGATTGATACTATTATTATTATTATTATTATTATTTATTAGATTTCTATACCGCCCTTCTCCCGAAGGACTCAGGGCGGTGTACAGCCAAAATAAAAACCAACAATACAATATACAATTAAAACAAGAATTAAAAAACTTATTACACAATTGGCCTAAGACTTTAAAACATTTAAAATTCTAAAAACCCATTAAAATTTGTAATATAAAGTTAAAAACCAACAAAATTTAAGCCAGCCCCGCGCGAATAAATAAATGTTTTCAATTCATGGCGGAAGGTCCGAAGGTCAGGTATTTGGCGTAAACCAGGGGGAAGTTCGTTCCAGAGGGTAGGAGCCCCCACAGAGAAAGATCTTCCCCTGGGGGCCGCCAGCCGACATTGTTTGGCGGACGGCACCCTGAGAAGTCCCTCTCTGTGTGAGCGTACGGGTCGGTGGGAGGCATGAGGTAACAGTAGGCGGTCCCGTAAGTACCTAGACTAGAAAGGGGAGCTTTGGATTTGGGGGAGAAAAAAATTGCCCCAAATGTGTATGAGCGGATACGTAGACCATGCCTGCGTGTCTCCTTCTGGGATTGCACTGTAGCTGTGGAACAGTTAACTCAGTAACTTTTAAACTGTTTGGATTAACCCAGGGAGAAGGAATCCAGGGAGTTAGGTGATAATATATAAAATAGCGGGTTGGAAGCAGTTGTGAAATCAGAACCGGTTTACAGCATGCACAGCGCGTACCACACACTAAATACAGGGTGCGTGCGTGTGCGCAGTGCACGCCAAAAGGAGGCATGGGGTAAGTAGAACAGTGCGCGCAGAGGGGTGGTGATCAGCTGTGGCACGCAACCTTTTTTTACCTTTAAAAGCATTTTTTACAACCTTTTCGGCTGAATAGGTTGTAAAAAAATGCTTTTAAAAGTAAAAAAAAAGGCTCTGACAATCAGGCAGCTCAGCTGTGATCTTCAGAGCCTTTTTTTACCTTTTAAAAGCATTTTTTTTCACAACCTATTCGGCCAAATAGGTTGTTTAAAAAAATGCTTTTAAAAGGTAAAAAAAGAGGCTCTGACAATTGCACAGCTCAGCTATGATCATCAGAGCCTCTTTTTTTACCTTTTAAAAGCATTTTTTAAAAGAAGCGGCAAGCGGGTGACCGGGCGATTGGGGGGGCAGGGGCGGGGGGGGCAGGGATTTTTGCTACCGGTTCTCCGAACCATCCGCCGCCATTGCTACCAGATCAGCCAATCCAGTCCAAACTGGGAGCATTTCACCCCTGGTTGAAGGGATCTGGAGGTCCTCTAGCTCAACCCCCTACCCATGGCAGGAGATATTATACCATTCTGGACAAATAGTTGTCCAATCTCTTCTTGAAAATGTCTGCTGATGGACCAACCACAGGTTCCAGAGGCAAGCTATTCCACTGATCAATTGTTCACACTGTCAAGAAATTTCTCCTTAGTTATAGGTTGCTTCTCTTTTTAATGACCATCCACTTGTTACTTCTTTTCCTGCCCTTTGGAGAATAAATTGACCCCTTCTTCTCAGCAGCAGCCCCTCAAGTATTGAAAGGCTGCTATCATATCACCCCTGGTTCTGAGAATTAAAAATCCACAAATTCTGGGAAATGAAGTCCATGCATTTTAAAGCTTCTGGGGTTGAGGACCACTGCTGTGGATGGTTCCTGCTACAGTAACGAAACATCTCAGATGAACAAACCTGTCCAGTTGCCATGATTTTACATTTTTAGATACTTTTGGCCTAGAGGATTGAGTTTTCATGGAATAATATTGCAATACATTTTGGGGAGAACCATATGCAGTTGGTGTGGCAAGAGTTAGTATGAGTTAGAAAGCGAAAGCAGTATGCTCCATCCCATATTTGGGTAGACCAGGTTGCCCTAATAGAAAATCTCTCCCCTGGTGTAGCCAACAAAGCGAGGAGAACCCATGGCTTAGAGGTTAATACATCTAACTGATATGCAATCAGCCTGGATTCGAATCCCAGAAGGGTATGTCTAGCTGATGAGAGCTAAATAGCTTTAAATAGATCTATACTAAAGGTAAAGGTCCCCTCGCACATACGTGATGGTCATTCCTGACTCTAGGGGGCGGTGCTCATCTCCGTTTCAAAGCCGAAGAGCCAGTGCTGTCCAAAGACATCTCCATGGTCATGTGCCCGGCACGGCTAAACATCAAAGGCACATGGAACTTTGTTACCTTCCCACCAAAGGGGGTCAGTATTTTTCTACTTTAATTTTTTAATGTGCTTTTGAACTGCTAGGTTGGCAAAAGCTGGGACAAGTATCGGGAGTTCAGCCTGGGAGCTCACTAGGGATTTGAACCGCTGAACTGACGACCTTTCAATCAACAAGCTCAGCCTCTGAACCACCGGGCCCCTTACTGATTACTAGTTTAGATTACTTACTAGTCTCCCTTTATTTCTTTGTAGGTAAATATAAATTCAACACAAGGGTTTAGTACATGCCAACAATTCTTTGACTCTCTACCTATTTTATTTTATTTTTTTGGCTGATGAAGTTACTTGGATGAGGAATGAACAGTTTCAGATTAACAAATTTTGGTCCAGTTGCCGTGAGTTCACCCAACAATGGTATTCTCAAATTCTCTTCCAGCTTTGATTTTAATTTCCTTTTTTAGGTGGCCAAGCTTGTGCGAACTCCCCTCTCGAGTTGGTTTACGGTTGATAGCGAATAGTAGGCGTCTCTGGAAAAGGAGGTCATTCACTTAAACTGAGAAGTGGGTTGTGTGAACTTAGGCAGTGTGTCCCTCTACCCTTCTTGCCAATTATCCTTGTTTCGCCCACACCTTCACATACGGCTTCACGCATCTCCTTTTGTTCTTGCTCCTCTCACTCTTGCAAGGATCTCCTCAACCATGATGAAAACCAGCCAACCATGTCTAAAAAGAGCATCTCCTTTTCTCCCTCCCCTCCCCCACCCCACCCCCTTCTCCTCCCTTCCCCCTCCAAAAAACCGGTACCCCTGGAAACCTGCTGAAGGAGGAGAACTCTTTCAGTTTTATAATGTAGATGAGCCTCATTTTTTTTACACCCCCCCCCCCCGACCCCTTAAAATCCCAAGGCTGGGAAAAGGAAAGCAGCAGATTCACAAAGCTTTGGAGAGCTTTTGCACAAGAGAGGGATTTGCAATTTTAAACCAGGAAAGGCTCAAGACGATCACCCGTAATTTTAGGAATGAGGAAAGAGGGGTGGGGTGGGGGAAAGGGTCCTTTCCTCCCAAATGAGCTGCTTTTGGGGAGGGTGGGGGGGGTTGGCAAAGGAGAGGAGGGGTCCGGATGTTTCAGACCACCCTGCCCTGTGCAAATAAATGAGCTGGTCCATAAATGGTCCATAATTACAAGGCGGCCTTTTAAGGATTCCTCTAGAGAGTTTCTGAGTAATGGGGTCACGCAAGGTCAGCAGAGAGCACCGGAGAATAAATCTGAAAGCTCGAAGTCTCCCCCTCCCCTTTTGGAGCGCAGCATAAAAGGTTTATTTGTAGAAGGGCAGCTTGGGAACGGCACCTTCGCCGCCACTCCACACACCCACCCACCCCACCCCCGACACGCAATTTTTATTTATTTATTTATTTATTTAATCAAATTTTTATACCGCCCTATCTCCCGAAGGACTCAGGGCGGTTTACAGCCCGATAAAAAATACAAATATAATACAAGATAAAACACTAATTAAAAAACTTATTTAAATAGGCCAAAATTTAAAATTACAATTAAAATGATAAAACCCCATTAAAATTAAATTTAAAAATTAAAATTCTAGTCCAGTCCTGCACAAATAAATAGATGTGTTTTAAGCTCGCGGCGGAAGGTTCGAAGGTCAGGAAGTTGACGGAATCCTGGGGGGAAGTTCATTCCAGAGGGTGGGAGCCCCCACAGAGAAGGCCCTTCCCCTGGGTGTCGCCAGTCGGCACTGCCTGGCAGACAGCACCCTAAGGAGTCCCTCCCTGTGAGAGCGCACGGGTCGGTGGGAGGCAATCGGTGGCAGCAGACGGTCCCGTAAGTAGCCCGGCCCTAAGCCATGGAGCGCTTTGAAGATAGTTACCAAAACCTTGAAGCGCACCCGGAAGGCCACAGGCAGCCAGTGCAGTCTGCGCAGGAGTGGTGTCACATGGGAGCCACGAGGGGCTCCCTCTATCACCCGCAAGTCGAGAGAATAGCCCGAGATCAGCCACGCAGCTCGTTGGAAAAAACCGTGTGGTCTGAGGGTGAGGAGGAAGGACACATCTTAACGACTGCAAAAGACACCAAAGTTGCCGTTGCTAAGTGAGACACTTGAGAAGTGTCTCTTTGCCCCGTTTTGGGATTTTTTTTTCCTTCGGGCGGGTTGTTAAGTCAGCGACGCCGTTGTGAATGCCTCCCCCGTTGGCATCAGAAGGTCGCAGGAGGGAATCCCGTGACACTGCGACCGTCATAAATGCGAGTTGGTGGCCGAGCGTGTGGCTTTTGATCACGTGACCATGGGGAGGCTGCAGCGGGTTGTGCGAAGTGTGAACGATGGTCTTAAGTCACTTTTTTTCAGTGCTGTTGTAACTTCAATCAGTGAATTATTGAAAGGCAAGGACTAGCTATACGTGAAGAATAGGTCTCCCATCTCAGGAAGAGGCTAGAGAAAGCCTTAGTTGGGCCACACCTAGAATACTGCATCCAGTTTTGGTCACCACAGTATAAAGCAGAGGTTGAGACTCTAGAAAGAGTGCAGAGAAGAGCAACCAGGATGATTAGGGGACTGGAGACTAAAATATATGAAGAACGGTTACAGGAACAAGGCATGGCTAGTCTAGTGACTAGAAGGACCAGGGGAGACATGATAGCAGTCTTCCAATATTTGAGGGGCTGCCACGGAGAGGAGGGGATCAAGTTGTTTTCCAAAGCACCCGAAGGCCAGACAAGGAATAATGGGTGGAAACTGATCAAGAAGGGATTCAACCTGGAAATAAGGAGAAATTTTCTGACAGTGAGAACAATCAACCCATGGAACAGAAGTTGCCTTCAGAAGTTGTGGGAGCTTCATCCCTGGAAGCTTTCAAGAAGAGATTGAACTGCCGTCTGTCAGAAATGGGGTAGTCTAAGAAGTTGCAGCTGGGTTGTAATTTTTAATATTAGGATTGATAGTTCATTCAGGGTATATTTATTTGTATTTATTTTATTTTAAGTGCAGAAACAATATAGGGTTTCCTGCTTGAGCAGGGGATTGGATTAGAAGTCCTCCAGGTCCAGTCCAGCTCTTTTATTCTGTAAATCAGCTTTGTTTTGTCATAGATAGAATAGAATGAGTTGGAAGGGGCCTTGGAGGTCTTCTAGTCCAGCCCCCTGCTCAAGCAGGAGAACCTATACCATTGCAGATAAGTGACTTTCTAGACTCTTCTTAAAAAGATCCAGTGATGGATTTCCCCTGAACTCAAGCATTGAAAAGATACAGTGGTAGCGTTCGCATGCCCCAAATCGGTCCGCTTTCATATTTCAGGGGCATCTTACAAAAACAGATGAAAACTCCTTCTCGTTTCACTTCGAGCTTTTCTAAAGATAAATATTGTTATGAAGATTATGATCCGGGTGTGTGTTTAATAACCTGCCAGGCCTGCTGGACATCCAAAGGTCCGCAAATAGTTTTGGGGGGCTCGGTTTGTAGTCTCTCTGATGAAAACATTGCAGTCAGTGTGCTGTCGTTTGCAGAGCAAGAGAAACTCCATTTACTTGGGCAAAAATTAAATAAACAAATGCATGAATACATACATACATACATACATACATACATACATACATACATACATACGTAGGTCTTTGGTTATTCGGGTTTTCTCCCGCGTAAAATTCGCTGTCTGGAGAACCGAAACACAGACCACCCTCAAGACAGACACACACACCAACAAACTCCGAAGACTACAAGAACGCCAGAAACAAACCCCTCCCCCCTCACAGCCACACATGAAACAAACAGTGCATAACATCTCAGATAGGATCCTCACCAAAGCTGAAACCGATGTCCTTTCCAAAGGATTCAACTTTGCAGTCACTCCCAAATACATCCCCACTGAAACCATTATAACAATGCAGCAATGCAGCTCACCAGCTCAAATCCCCCTGCAACTCAGACTAATCTGAGCACAGCCAAGCTCCCACCCAATCAGTTCAAACCCCCACTAGCAGTTAAAAAGGAAGAAACAGCTGCAATCACACATTGCTCCCAGAAGCACGAAGCTGAAGCCTGAAGATGACGAATGAGACTTCGTCAAAACGTCACCAAGACACTTCCAATTTTACGCGGGAGAAAACCTGAATAACCAAAGACCTACATACAAACACCCGCGAAAACCTCAGAAAACAAATACATACATACATACATACATACATACATACATACATACATACATACTATTCTCCAAACCATTTGAGGGCAGGAGAAGAAGTAATGGATCAAATCTTATCATAGAGAGAATCCAACCTAGAATTAAGGAGAAATTTCCTGACAGTGATAATATTTAATCAGTAGAATGGTTTGTGGTGCGCCATCACTGGAACTTTTAAAGAAGAGATTAGGCAGCCGTTTTGTCTGGAATGGTATAGGGCAGGGGTGTCAAACTTGATTTCATTGAGGGCCTTACATCAGGGTTGTGTTTGACCTCCAGGGCCCGGGGTGGCCAGATCAACACCACTCGTGTTGGGGGCGCCTGTGGTGGCCGGAGTGCTCTGCTAGTGAAAACAGACTGGCAGAAGCACTGCAGACCGATACTTCATTGTTTCTAGGGCGGCCCCGCCGGCCAGATCTAAGTACCTCACGGGCCAGATCTGGCCCCTGGGCCCTGAGTTTGACACCCCTGGTATAGGGTTTTCCTGCATGAACAGTGGGTTGGACTAGAAGACCTCCAAGGTCCCTTCCAACTCTGTTATTCTGTTATTCAGTTCATTTTACAGCAGCATTGGGACAGTCAGAAGCCATGGTCGCAGCTCAGCCAGCCAACCTTCCCAACTCAACGGCGCTCCCTCCGGCACCTTCTCCCCCTCTTACATTTGTGGGCCGACAGACAGCTTGTGATTTTTGTCTTTCTCGCCTTTTCTCTTGATATCTGAGGAGGCAAAGCACATCTCCGTTATTGTGCCTTGAACGATACCCCTCTGCAACGAGGCGCCAAGTGAGGCTGTCTGATAAAGCCCGGGCTGTGAGGCGGGAACAAGATGGTCTGAGAACGGGCTTGCCTCTTGCACTGAACGAAGGGGAGATGGTCAGCTGGCAGGGAAGAAGGCCCTTTGCATGCAAGGCCACATTAAGGAACAAGGAAGAAGCCAATCACTGCTGCCTCTCCTAATGCAGCAGAGAAGGGAAACCAAGGAACGTGTGCTAGCTCTTGGCCATTAATGACTTCATTTACTAACTTACTTATTTACTTAGTTACACAGACTTCAGAGGATAATTAGAACTGCAGAAAAAACAATTGCTACCAACCTGCCTTCCATTGAGGACCTGTATACTGCACGAATCAAGAAGAGGGCCGTGAAAATATTTGCAGATCCCTCGCATCCTGGACATAAACTGTTTCAACTCCTACCCTCAAAACGACGCTATAGAGCACTGCACACAGAACAATTAGACACAAGAACAGTTTTTTCCCGAAGGCCATCACTCTGCTAAACAAATAATTCCCTCAACACTGTCAAACTATTTACTAAATCTGCACTACTATTAATCTTCTCATCGTTCCCATCACCCATCTCTTTCCACTTATGACTGTATGACTGTAACTTTGTTGCTGGCAATCCTTATGATTTATATTGATATATTGACCATTAATTGTGTTGTAAATGTCGTACCTTGATGAACGTATCTTTTCTTTTATGTACACTGAGAGCATATGCACCAAGACAAATTCCTTGTGTGTCCAATCACACTTGGCCAATAAAATTCTATTCTATTCTATTCTGGTTCTTTTACCAAAGATTGGGAGCAGGGTTTCCTACCGGAGCAGGGGTTGGACTAGAAGAAACAGAATAACAGTTGGAAGGGACCAGAGATGGAGGTCCCTGCTTAGGCAGGAACCCCTGTTGTTGTTAGTTGCGAAGTCATGTCTGACCCATCTCAGCCCCATGGACAACGTTCCTCCAGGCCTTCCTGTCTTCTACTATCCCCCAGAGAACATTTAAGCTCATGCCGACTGTTTCAGTGACTCCATCCAGCCACCTCGTTCTCTGTCATCCCCTTCTTCTTTTGCCCTCAGTCCTTCTCAGCATTAGAATAGATTTTTTTTTAAATTGGCCAAGTGGGATTGGACACAGAAGGAATTTGTCTTGGTGCATATGCTCTCAGTGTACATAAAAGAAAAGATATGTTCATCAAGAATTCTAAGGTACAACATTTACTGATAGTCATAGGGTACAAATAAGCAATCAGGAAGCAAACAATATCAATATAAATGGTAAGGATACAAGCAACAAAGTTACAGTCATATAGTCATAAGTGGGAGGAGATGGATGAGAGGAATGATGAGAAGATTAATAGTACCGCAGATTTAGTAAATAGTTTGACAGTGTTGAGGGAATTAGTTGTTTAGCAGAGTGATGGCATTCGCCCCCCAGAGTCCTGATGTGACCCTCAGTAAAATTGATTTTGACCCCCTGGCTCAGAGAGATGCTGCAAAGTCTGATCAGATACTAGGAAAGGTTCCTGTTTGGAACATGAAGAAATTGCTGCTAAGCAAGGCAGGGAGCAAAACCCAGGAATTTTCTCTCTGATTTCAGAACCTCTTGCAATGGCTAAATTTTGACTCTTGACCTCTGTCTGTTCCCTCCGGGCTGGAGAGAAAGAAGAGGCTGTCAGGGTGAAAAAGGAGAGTCAGAAAAAGAGGGGAGGAGGGAGGGAGGGAGGAAGAGATGGGGAGAAAGAGAGGGATGGTATTTCTACCAAGTTGAGGCTCTGCTCCCCTATACAGCTGGTTTAGCCCAGGGCTTCATGTAACTCATAGCAGATGTCCACTAAAGGAATGCAGCCCTCAATCAGGAAGGTAGTTTATCCCACCCTGAACTAATCAGCGCTGAGTTAATTGACCATGTCCTCACTTGATATGGGCCCATTTCCTGGATCGGATAGATAGAAAACTCCCAATTCTATTCCAGGTACGCCAACATGGGTGCATAGGGAAAATGGTAGCTGCAGCCACACTACACACATGAAAAGGGGCGGGGCTTCAATTGCACAATCTACTCCTCATCCTGCCTTTATTGACCCCCTCCCCATTGTGGTCCCTAAATAAATGTATGTCCCACTGTGGTTCTTAAAGAGATGGGAGTACCAGACCATCTTACTTGTCTCTTGAGAAACCTGTGTGCGGGTCAAGAAGCAACAAGTGAGAACTGGACACGGAATCACTGATTAGTTCAAAATTAGGAAAGGCGTCCGGCAAGGCTGTATACTGTCTCCCTGCCTGTTTAACTTATATGCAGAGCACATCATGAGAAAGGCGGGGCTAGAGGAATCAAAAGTTGGAATTAAGATTGCCGGGAGAAATATCAACAATCTCAGATATGCAGATGACACCACTCTAATGGCAGAAAGTGAAGAGGAATTAAAGAGCCTCTTGATGGAGTGAAGGAGAAGAGTGCAAAAGTTGGCTTGAAATTCAACATTAAGAAAACTGAGATCATGGCTCCCGGCCCTCTCAATTCCTGACAAGTAGATGGGGAAGAAATGGAGGTAGTGACAGATTTTATTTTCCTGGGCTCCAAGATCACTGCAGATGGGGACTGCAGTCAAGAAATTAAAAGACGCTTGCTCCTGGGGAAGAAAGCTATGGCAAATCTAGATAGCTTACTAAAAAGCAGAGACATCACCCTGCCAACAAAAGTGCGTATAGTCAAGGCTCTGGTTTTCCCAGTTGCAATGTATCGCTGTGAAAGTTGGACCATAAGGAAGGCTGAGCACCAAAGAATTGAGGCCTTTGAACTCTGGTGCTGGAGAAGACTCCTGAGAGTCCCTTGGACTGCAAGGCAATCAAACCAGTCAGTCCTAGAGGAGATCATCCCTGACTGCTCTTTAGAAGGCCAGATCCTGAAGATGAAAATGAAATACTTTGGCCACCTAATGAGAAGGAAGGACTCCCTGGAGAAGAGCCTAATGCTGGGAAAGATTGAGGACAAAAGAAGGAGGGGACGACAGAGAACGAGGTGGCTGGATGGAGTCACTGAAGCAGTCGGTGTGAGCTTAAATGGATTCCAGAGGATGGTAGAGGACAGGAAGGCCTGGAGCAACATTGTCCATGGAATTGTGATGGGTCGGACACGACTTCGCAACTAACAGCAACAATAACAATTGTGGTCCCACATCCCAGGATGCCCGGGGGAAAGCTACCTCTCCTTCCAAGGTTGGAAGCTCTGTTGAGACATTGTGGAAGTAATATAGCTAGCCCAAAATTTCTGCTGCTAAGTGATACAGTGCTAACCTTCTGATCAACAACCTCAGGGTCTTAGCCACTGAACTACCCCGTCCCCTATTAGTCATTTTAGGTATCCTCAAATACTGGAATATGCTAGCAGTATTCCAGTATTTGAGGGGCTGCCACAATGAAGAGGTCAACTTATTTTCCAAAGCATCAGAAGACAAGACAAGAAACAACGGATGGAAACTAATCCAGGAGGAAAGCAACCTGGAATTAAAAAGAAACTTCCCAACAGTGAGGACAATGAACCAGTGGAGCGGCTTGCCTTCAGATGTTGTGGGTGCTTCATTACTGTAGTTTTAAGAAGAGACTGGACAGTCACTTGTCTGAAATGGTGTAGGGTCTCCTGTTTGAGCAGGGGGTTGGACTAGATGACTTTCAAGGTCCCTTCTGGCTCTATTCTGATTGAAATAGTTTGGACTTGTAGAGTTTCCTGAGCAGGAGGATGGACTAGAAGCCAAGATTGTTGGGGGGGGGGGCAATAAGTTGACTTTGTATATAAATATACAAATAGGATGAGACTATTGCCTTACACACTGTAAGCCGCCCTGAGTCTTCGGAAAAGGGCGGGATATAAATGCAAAAAAAAAAAAAAGATCCCTTCCATTTCTGTTATTTTATTATTCTGAAGAAGAAGAAGATGAAGAAGGAGAAGATGAAGAAGGAGAAGGAGAAGAAGAAGAAGAAGAAGATGGAGAAGGAGGAGGAGAAGAAGAAGAAGAAGAAGAAGAAGAAGAAGAAGAAGAAGAAGAAGAAGAAGAAGAAGAAGAAGAAGAAGAAGAGGAGGAGGAGGAGGAGGAGGAGGAGGAGGAGGAGGAGGAGGAGGAGGAGGAGGAGGAGGAGGAGGAAGAGGAAGAGGAAGAAAGGATAGGCGGCAAATAAATGTATTCCTAACCTGCAATTGCATCGGGTTGCAATTCCATCTTCCCAAAGTAGGGAAAATGTGTGTTTATGTGTGGGGGGGGGGATGATGGGGAACTAACTCATTGTGGTAGGAGAGAGTTGTGGACTTGGAAAAAATGCACTCTGAGACAAGCTAGGCAAGCCAGTAGCCGGAGTGGAATTCTATGAAACAAACACAATCGCAGCCCAAAGAGAAGGAAGGCCTCTCTCTCTCTCTCTCTCTCTGCTTTTCAGGGTGCGCCACACATGAGTGTTTTCACTTAGCCCTCTCTGGCTGGCCTGTCTCTCCACATCAGGGCTCAGCTTTCATCATGCCACTGTCCCGTCCCTCCCCCTCCCGCCCTCCCCTCTCTTTAGAGGCCCTCGAAGCTAAAGGCTGATGGGCTGTGTGACGGGAGCAGTGACCTCTGCGTAAGTAGTCGAGCAGATGGCCACTCCTCCTTCCCCCAGGGCCCCTGGGGGCACCAGCCCCTGACCTCTGCCTTGGCAGAAAGGAACTCGGATATGCACAGGAACCGCTCCGTTTCATGAAAGGCCCGGCCAGCCAACGCTGGCTCCTTTCATGCTGAGGGGGTGGGAATTTGTCACGGTGAATCTTCGGGGTGGGGGTGGGGGGACTACCAGGAACTTGGAAAAACCTTCTGGCGCTTGTACCGTTAGAAATTCAAGTAGGTCCAGGCCAGGTCCATGATGTTGGCTTGCTTGTTTTTGAAAAAGCCGTCAGCAGTTTCCCTAAATTTCCATAAATCAAGTACAGATTAAGAATAGCAAAATAACAAGAGTTGGAAGAGACCTTGGAGGTCTTCTAGTCCAACCCCCTGCTTAGGCAGGAAACCCTATACCGCTTTAGACAAATGGTTGTCCAATTGCTTCTTCAAAATCTCCAGTCTTGCTGGAGGCAAATTTTTCCGCTGATTAATTGCCAGGAACTTTCTGCTTAATTCTAGGTTGATTCTCTCCTTGATTAGTTTCTCTCCATTGCTTCTTGTTCTACCTTCAGGCGCTTTGAAGAATAAGTCGATCCCCCCTCTTCTTTGTGTAAAGGTAAAGGTTCCCCTCGCACATACGTGCTAGTCGTTGCCGACTCTAGGGGGCTCATCTCTGTTACAAAGCCGAAGAGCCAGCGCTGTCCGAAGACGTCTCTGTGGTCATGTGGCTGGCATGACTCAATACCAAAGGCGCACGGAACGCTGTTACCTTCCCACCAAGATGGTCCCTATTTTTTCTACTTGCATTTTTACGTGCTTTTGAAACTGCTAGGTTGGCAGAAGCTGGGACAAGTAACGGGAGCTATTAGACTAGATTAGACCCAATTCCTGCAACTGTTCTTTAGAAGCCGTTCCTAATACACAATTCTCACAACCGTTCGAACCGTTTCTAAGACCACTTTTGCAGATCCCATTTTACTTGGCTACTCATGTAAACCTATTTCCTGGGTTCGCCGTCTACGTTGAGCTACCTCGATGGGGTTCCCGTGATCTGCAAATTCTAAAAAGCTTTGCATTTGTTATGGTTTGTGGCATCTGCAAGCCAGGGTTTTTGTTTGTTTGCTTGTTTTGCCTAGCATCTTGTGTAAAGAGTAACCAGAAAGGGGCAGATAGAATCCACATTTGCTCCTTGTATGATGGGGTTGGTGGGGGGGCTCAATTAAAATTTGAGATAATTTGAGTCATCGGGACTCTTAGGTCTATACGGTTTTTTGGGAGGAAGTGTATGCATATCGGTGTTATTTAGCACAGGTTGTAAAATAGCTTGTGCTTTGAAATATGCCTCAACCGATTGTGTACGTATAGGAATAACCATCTGGTTCCTGTTAAGGTGTAAAATGTACACAGCTTGTACTTCCTGAACCTAAAAGTGAGTGGAATGCAATTGTACTTTGCAATGTGTAGTTCACAACTCTGGGAGGGGGGAAAAATGCATACAGAAGTATGTTGGTAGAGGCTTGGGCCCCTAATTTGTCTATTTTAGAAATGCATGCTAAAATGTATGCAAATGTTATTGCAGACAGTTTCAATGAACTGGCAAAGATGTGGCAAAGGGATCAGTCACATTTAAGGCAGGAAAAAATAACTGAAACTGAACTTGAAATAATTAACAGTTTCATACTTGTGACTTCTAAAATAAATTTAACAGAACATGGATCATAACAGAACATATGGGGGAGTAGATACCACTTTGCAATTGATGTTGAGTATACAACATCTTTGTTTTCAACATTTTCGTTGAATATACAAAAAAGATGTTTGGGAAAAGTGTAGAGAAGAGCAACTAAGATGATTGAAGGCTCGGAAACTAAAATATATGAAGAACGGTTGCAGGAACTGGGCATGGCTAGTCTAGAGAAAAAAAGGACTAGGGGGTGACATGGTAGCAGTGTTTCAATATTTGAGGGGGCTGCCACAAAGACGAGGGGTTCAACTTATTTTCCAAAGCACCAGAAGGCAAGACAAAAAACAATGGATGGAAACTAATCAAGGAGAGAAGCAACCTGGAATTAAGGAGACACTTCCTAACAGTGAGAACAATTAACCAGTGGAACAGCTTGCCTCCAGAAGTTGTGGGTGCTTCATCACTGGAGGTTTTTAAGAAGAGACTGGACAGCCACTTGTCTCAAATTGTAAAGGGTCTCCTGCTTGAGCAGGGGATTGGACTAGAAGACCTCCAAGGTCCCTTCCAACTCTGTTATTCTGTATTTTGTTATCTTTACAGCCATCCTGGAGCTTCCTTTGGCCTATCTCAGCTTTTCCTTGCAAGATGGCTGGATCTTGCAATAGGAATACATCCTTTGATGCCCTTAATTATGCAACTCCCTGTTTCCTTCCGCATTTGAAAAAGGAAGAATTTATAAACCAAGTGGCCCATCAGTTGGTTAATAAGGCTTCCTTATCAAGTCTGTTTATCGGTATTAGTTATGCCCTATAAAACTCGTGGTGAGTCCCATGGGAGAAATCATTTAAATTGGAGATCAGAGGGGGGTGAAGATCCATGCAGCATACACATAACCCTGTTTTGTGACACTGCAGGATCTGTTCGTCAGCCAGCGGTTTTAAGAAAATTAAAGAAGAGATGAAGGTTGCAATCAGATTTATCTGATGGTAGTTTTAACCATTCTGAATTCGGCTTTTCTGGTACTTCTCAGTCATCTCCACTGATCAGTAGGCAGTAGTAGACAAAGTAGAAAGTAGACAAAAAAAGGACAAAATGTGCTCATGATAAGCAGTGGTGGTGTCTTATCATTAATTAATCTTTCTGCAATTCTTGAATAGAGTAGGATAGGATAGGATAGGATGGGATGGGATGGGATGGGATGGGATGGGATGGGATGGGATGGGATGGGATAGGATAGGATAGGATAGGATAGGATAGGATAGGAGGATAGGATAGGATAGGATAGGATAGGATAGGATAGAATAGAATAGAATAGAATAGAATAGAATAGAATAGAATAGAATGCAGGATAGGATAGGATAGGATAGGATAGGATAGGATAGGATAGGATAGGATAGGATAGGATAGGATAGGATAGGATAGGATAGGATAGGATAGAATAGAATAGAATAGAATAGAATGCAGGATAGGATAGGATAGGATAGGATAGGATAGGAGGATAGGATCGGATAGGATCGGATAGGATAGGATAGGATAGGAGGATAGGATAGGATAGGATAGGATAGGATAGAATAGAATAGAATAGAATAGAATAGAATAGAATAGAATAGAATAGAATAGAATAGAATAGAATAGAATGCAGGATAGGATAGGATAGGATAGGGCAGAATTAGACAGGATTAGAATAGAAATAGAAATAGAAAAATGTATAGTGGACTCTATACTGCAGGTCAATACAGGTAGTCCTCAAATTGCAACGATTCGTTTAGCGACCATTCAAACTTACAACGGGAATGAAAAATTTGATTTATGACCATTTTCCACCATTCCGAAGCATCCCCCTCATCATGTGATCAAAATTCAGATGCTTAGCAACTCATTCATATTTATGAGGGTTGCAGTGTCTCGGGGTCAGGGGATCCCCTTTTCCGTGACCTTTTTGACAAGCAAAGTCAATGGGGAAGCCAGATTCACTAAACAAACCACTTTGCTCACTTAGCAGCTCCAGTGATTCACTTAACAGCTGTGGCAAGAAAGATTGTGAAATGGAGGGCAAAACTCACAACGTTTTAAGCCACAGAAATTTTGGTCGCAAGTCGAGTGCTACCTGTCATAGCTGGAGAAACGTGCTTTTCATTTTGTGCACAGAAGCTACCAAGCCACGAAATGTGACATGCTGCATCCTTACACCGACGGGGCTGTTTTTTCCCCACCAATTTGTTTTTGTCTTTTTTTTTGTTTTGTTTACATTTATACCCCGCCCTTCTCCGAAGACTCAGGGCAGCTTACAGTGTGTAAGGCAATAGTCTCATTCTATTTGTATATTTACAAAGTCAACTTATTGCCCCCCCAACAATCTGGGTCCTCATTTTACCTACCTTATAAAGGATGGAAGGCTGAGTCAACCTTGGGCCTGGTGGGACTTGAACCTGCAGTAATTGCAAGCAGCTGTGTTTTAATAACAGGCTTCTTACAGCCTGAGCCATTCCGCGGTTTTTGTCTTCAGCCTGTGCCTTCTCTATACGGCCTGCATTTGCTTATTAAAAGCTTGCTTATTTATTTATTTATTTATTTATTTATTTATTTATTTATTTATTTATTTATTTATTTTTGTCACAACAATATATATATATAAGCATCACATAAAAAGATTATATAGTATATAAACATTTATATGAGGTAATATAAGGAAGTATAAGCATATATATATATATAAGCATCACATAAAAGATTATATAGTATATAAACATTTATATGAGGTAATATAAGGAAGTATAAGCATATATAAACATATATATGAGGTAATATAAGGAAGTATAAGCATATATATATATATATAAGAAGAAAAAAAGAAACAAGCAAACAATAGGACAGGGACGGTTGGCACGTTTGTGCTCTTATGCACAACCCTTATGGTCCTCTTAGGAATGGGGTGAGGTCAATAGTAGAACGTTTTTGGTTAAAGCTTTTAGGATTATGGGAAGAGACCACAGAGTCAGGTAATGTGTTCCAAGCACTGATGACTCTGTTACAGAAGTCATATTTTCTGCAATCTAGATTAAAGCGGTTAACATTAAGTTTGAATCTATTGTTTGCTCTTGTATAATTGCAATTGAAGCTGAAGTAGTCTTTAACAGGAAGGATGTTACAGTAGATGATTCTATGAGTTAAACTTAGGTCTTGTCGAAGGCGACGGAGTTCTAAGTTTTCTAAGCCTAGGATTTCAAGTCTGGTGGGATAAGATATTTTGTTATTTTCAGAGGAGTGGAGATCTCTTCTTGTACAATTCTATTTTACAATATATTTTTACATGATAGAATATATTATTCTATCATGACATAGAATAGAATAGAATAGAATAGAATAGAATAGAATAGAATAGAATAGAATAGAATAGAATAGAATTCTTTATTGGCCAAGTGTGATTGGACACACAAGGAATTTGTCTTTGGTGCATATGCTCTCAGTGTACATAAGGAGAGTAAAATACATTCATCAAGAATAAAAAGATGCAACACTTAGTGATAGTCAAGTTTACTAATAAGCTATCAAATCATACTAGGAAACATATAAAAACAATATAATTGAAAGACACAAGCACATGGTTATAGTAATAAGTGGGAAGAGAATGCAACATTTCTTTGGCTGAGAATGCAAGAACCAACCCAGATGGGAGATTTATTCACTGCATGCGGTCACCTGTTGAGAGCCTAATATAAGGGAGCTAAGCAGCAGCAGTTCCTTAAGGTAAAAGAGGGGTGCCATTTTTAGCAGGCAGGAGGAGGGGAAGGGGGAGGACAAGATGTCATTTGGTCATTAGCTCAGCTTCAAAGAGGACAGGCCCTAGGATGAAGGGGAGGGCAGGGTGGAGGGCTGGGAAGCAATTGGAGCCCGTCCCCAACGGTAGAGACCCTCTGATTTCTTTGACCTCTTGCTCGCCTGCTGGGGGTGGGGTGGGGGGAGGCTGAGAGGAAGCTACCATGAAAAGGGGGCACAAAAAGGGGAAATACGCATTACTCTTGAGGGAATCCAGACATCCATTCCTGGTGTTGTCGCTGGTGTGATTAAAAAGCCATCGTGGGCCCTAGTCTTCCCATGCAGCAACACCGTAGACTTCCCACAGAAAAAGATGGGTTTCGATTGCTGTATAAAAGATGAAGCTGTTGGGGAGGGAAATACTGTACATATCCTTTCCAAAGACATGATTTCTGATAACTGGATTCTGGTGAGCATCAGTTGGAAGATCCAGGTACGGTGGTAGATCGGTACTCATCATGATTTGGTTCTGGGAGGCACAATGAGCATCAAAAATGATGAGTATCAAAGACATTTTTCCCATCAAGAATAATGTAGTGAGTCACAAGGCAGCTGACACGTGACAAGTTCTAGGTTGTGCGTTGAGGATCAAGCAAACATACTGGGAGAAGATCTTCGCATCAAAGTGCATTGAGTATCAAATTCGATGAGTTTCAAAGCAGTTGAGTACTAATGTAAAAGTATATACTCCTTGTGACAAATTCCTTTTGTGTCCAATCACACTTGGCTCTGTTCTGTTCTACTCTACTCTACTCTATTCTACTGCCATGCCACTCCACTCCACTCCACTCCTATCCTATGCTATCCTATCCTATTCCTCTGTTCTGTTCTGTTCTGTTCCATACCGTACCATACCGTTCCGCTCTGCTGTGCTCTGCTCTATCCTACCATACCATATCATAGCATTCCATATCATCCTACTCTGCTCTGCTCTACTCTACTCTGCTCTACTCTACTTCTACTCCTACTCCTATTCTATTCTATTCTGTTCTGTTCTGTTCTATTCTCTATTTGGATTTATGGTCAAAGCTGAAGTAAGTGTCAGGTGCATATGCAAAAAAGAAGGTAAGTTGGAAGCAAAGGAAAAAGGTAAAGATTTCCCCTGTCTGATTGTATATCTGACTCCATGGGGCAGTGCTCATCTCCATTTGCTAGATATGGTTGTTAAGCGAATCTGGCCGCTCCATTTTTTTTATTTTTTATTTTTATTTTTTTATTTACATTTATACCCCGCCCTTCTCTAAAGACTCAGGGCGGCTTACACTGTGTTAAGCAATAGTCTTCATCCATTTGTATATTATATACAAAGTCAACTTATTGCCCCCAACAATCTGGGTCCTCATTTTACCTACCTTATAAAGGATGGAAGGCTGAGTCAACCTTGGGCCTGGTGGGACTTGAACCTGCAGTAATTGCAGGCAGCTATGTTAATAACAGACTGTTTAGCAGCCTGCGCCACTCAAGGACCCATTGACTTTGCGTCAGAAGGTCGCAAAAGGGGATCACATGACCCCAGGACACTGCAACCGTCATAAATACGAGCCAATTGCCAAGTGTCTGAATTTTGATCACGTGACCCTGGGGGTGCTGTAAAGGTCATAAGCGCAAAGAACAGCCATAAGTCGGGTCCCACTGTAACTTTGAATGTTCACTAAGCGAACTGTTGTAAAAACCGAAGACTACCTGTAAAAGGGAGGTGGGTTGCATGTGGATTTCTCCCCATTTTTGCAATTTCTCAAGGACTCCCGAAATGCCGGAACATACCCGATCTGTTTTTGACCCTACAGTTTTCCCCGGTTTTTAGTCTTTACCAAAAAAAGGGAGCATTGAAGTGAATTAAGTCTTCGGGAGAATGGATATTGTCATTTTTACCCGTTTTTAGGGGCCCCATGCTCACAAAAAAAAAAAAAACCTCATTAGTGACATCTTCACAGCCCATAAAGAACAGGGAGGGGGCCAAAGGGTGTTTTCATGCATTGTGTGGCCATTAGCATGAGAAAGATGGCTGGTTTGTGATAAAAGGAATTTTAATGGGGAGAGAGAGAGCGCTGTGATAGGATAGGGAGAAAACTGGTAGGGAAGGTTTTAGGGGATCGGGCAGCCTGGCTTTCTCCAGATATAATGCCACTACAATTCCCAGTGTTCCCAGCTAAGAATGATAGGAATGGTAGTTCCAACACATCTGGAGCACAGCTGGTAGGGCTAACCCCTCACCAACGGCTTTTCCTTTTGGGTGAAGAGCCTCGTCTGCATCTGGCTTTTCAAACCAGCCACCCCTTTTGCTACGAAATTAAAATGCATTTTAAAAGGCTGTTGCGGGGGGTGGGTGAACCACATTCTTGGCAGCATGAGCTTAACAATCCCTCTGAGTATTGCTTCAAATACATATAATAAATCCGGGCTAATTCACAAGGAGTTTACAAGCCTCTTAGAGATTTTAATGGGACAAAGGAATCTCGCCGGTTGAATTCTTCTTCCACTGAGCGTATTCACAGGAGGCTTTCGAAGGAACTCGCTTGGCAAAAGTTCCTCCTTCCCAGGGCTAAGAGAAAGTGGCTGGCCCCACATCACCCAGCTAACTTTCGTAGCTAAGGCGGGACTAGAACTCACGGTCCCCCAGTTTCTGGCTTGAGGCCTTAATCACAGAATAACAGAGTTCGAATGGGACCTTGGAGGTCTTCTAGATTCAACCTGGAAATAAGGAGGAATTTTCTGACAGCAAGAACAATCAACCCATAGAACAAAAGTTGCCTTCAGAAGTTGTGGGGGCTTCATCACTGGAAGCTTTCAAGAAGAGACTGGGCTGCCCTCTGTCAGAAATGGTGTAGGGTCTCCTGCTTGGGTGGGGGGGCTTGGACTAGATGACTTACAAGGTCCCTTCCAACTCTGTTAATCGGTTAACCCCCTGCTCAAGCAGGAGACCCTATAGCATTTCAGACAAATAGCTGCTCAGGCTCTTCTAAAGCACCCACAACTTCTGGAGGCGAGCCTTCTACTGATTAATTGTTCTAACTGTCAAGAAATCAGCTTTTTGCTAGCGGTTCATCTGAAATATTTTTTAAAAAATTTCCAGCCCACCCCCAAAGAGATAAAACAGAAGGCAGTAAAAACAAAACCTTCCATTCCTTGACATACTCAGTTCCTGCAACTGTTCTTCATATATTTTAGCCTCCAGTCCCTTAATCATCCTTTTGCTGGCTGGGGAATTCTGGGAGTTGAAGTCCACGAGTCTTTAAAGTTGCCAGGTTTGGAGGTGCCTGAACTAGACCAAAATGTCTCTCATGGTTTTAAATTAAATTAGGATGCTACATGTCAGGGAACTACAGCTGACATAGCTTGGCAGTATGCTGTCTATCATCCATGGATTAGCCCTGGCTGAGATTTATTGGGTTCTTGAAGTAGCTTGTTGTTCATATCTCAGCTTCGGTTCTTTGCTGTAGATGTCAGCAACGGAGATGTGAAGAAGGCTCCATTTAGTCTTCTTTTAGCTATCATCAGCAAAGCGTGAAATTGCCCTGGAACCGCTAAATCGTTTTCCCAAACAACAGAACCTCTGTGTTGGCGAAACAGTAATTTGTGGGCTAATTAAGGAGTTAATTGTTCTAGATGTGAGTGAAGTCAAGAATTGCTTTGGACACAAGTGTTTGAGTGATATTTCTGGAGTGGGCAATTGGAAGATTCACCAAACAGCATCGTTCTTTCTGTTCTCTGAATTTGACGATGTTTTGCTTTCTCTGTTCCAATGTCTGAACCAAAAGAAATTTGGTTGACAGATGTGCCTGGAAAAAAAAAATATGTATTTGTAAATGCTGCATGCAAAAAGCAGGATGTGTGTGTGGGTGTGTGTTTTTTTTTTACTAAACAGAGCATGTGCCAGAAAAAAAGTTGTTTAAAATCTTGCATTAAAATACATACTTAACTAAAGACAGCACTGAGAAAATGGGCATTAAAAATGTGTAATGAGGGATTTTATGTTGACAGCTGTATGCATTAGTGAACATTGGATGCAGAGTGAACACTCCCAAATATTAAGTATGGATTTTTAATCTTTTAAAACGATCTGTAAAAAAGACCAACCGCCTGCTGTATTTTCTGTTAAATTGCACCACATACCTTCTTTCCCCAAAAATAAGACATCCCCTGATAATAAGCCCAATTGGGCTTTTGAGCGCATGTGCTAAAATAAGTCTCCCCCCCCCAAATAAACCCTCCCCAAAAATATTTAAACACAGAGCTGGAAATCAGGTAAGACGGCAAGAGGAGCCCCATCTTGTTCCATGCACCCCAAAATAATAAGAAACCCCCCAAAATAAGGCCAAGCGCCTATTTCGGGGGCTCAAAAAAAATATAAGACAGGGTCTTATTTTCGGGGATACACAGTATTATATTCACCCATTTTCTGAAAGCCAAGTTCAAACCTCTTTCTAATGGGCTTATGCAATACTTACAGATCTAGAAAGTGAAGTCACAACAATATATCTTAATCTTTGCTTTGTTTTTGCTCCTGTACTTGAAGCAAAGGTTATTATTTTCCAAGCACGATCTTGCAAACTTTTTTAAAGCAAGTTTTACTGCAACATTGGTAAGATACACAGAAATGTCAAACCCAGGGTGAACACAGGCTATGCGATGAATAATAATAATAATAATAATAATAATAATAATAATAATAATAATAATAATAATAATAATAATATCAAATAAATCAATTGTTATCAGTGTTGTGTGATCCCAGCTGCTTCTTTATCCCATGGATCACTATATTGTTGGAATGCAGAACATAGGTTCACCTTGGATGATGCTTTGAATGTCTGTGCTTTGTTTTCTCATTGATGAAGAGGCAGGAAATGTGGTTTATAATCCCAGCTCCCTTACAGCTAGAGAACTATGTTGATTTAGGACAGATTTATGCTCCCAACGTGTAAGGAGTGACCCTCAGTGCCTCCGAAAGGCTGGGAGAGGGAAGGTTGCAGCTTTGTTGACCTTAGCCTGGCCCTCTCTGAAGGATGTTGCCAGGGGCCAGCTGGAGGGTAGGTAGACGGGTGTCAAAAGGGCAATAGCTGTGGTCACGGGCATGCCGGAGGTCAGGCAGATGGGATCACAACACCAGACACCCAACAGAAGCATGAATTCCAGAGCTGCGAAAAAAGGAGTCATCTATGAGGCCATGGGTGGAGCAGATGCAGAATTTCGGGAAATCTCTGCCACGTTTGATAATTTTGCGTTGACTGCAAGAATTTACGGAGAGATGTCTTGAATGAGAAGAATAAACCAGTGGAATGGCTTGCCTTCAGAAGTAGATGCCCCATCACTGGAGGTTTTAAGAAGTGACTGGACATCCATTTGTCCGAAACAGTATAGAGCAGGGGTGTCAAACTCAAGGCCCGTGGGCCAGATCCAACCCGCAGGGTGCTTCGATCTGGTCCACGGGGCTGCCACGGCGAAGGACCAGTCTGCAGTGCTCTGCCAGCAAAAACAGAGCTCTATTTTTGCTGGTAGAGAGCTGCAGGAGGCCATCATGGGCGAAAACAGAGCCTCGATGAGTGACATCGAGCTGGCCATGCCAGTGGTGGGTTGCCCCCGGTTCGGACCGATTCTATAGAACCGGTAGTAAAACCAGCAGAAGGCTCCGCCCACTGACCCAAACATCATCAAAACGAAAATCAGCAGGAGCGAAGCAAGCGAGCGTGCATGGGCACGGTGCGAACCAGTAGTAAAGGTAAGTAGAACCCACCCCTGGGCCACACCCACTCTGGCAATGCCCCCTGACCCCTGGTGTAGAGTCTCCTGCTTAAACAGGGGGTTGGACTAGAAGACCTCCAAGGTCCCTTCCAACTGCGTTATTCTGTTTTATCTTTTAACTTGAATGGTAGACTGTCAGCTTAGAAAGTCAACTATAACAGGTACGGTCACCAACCTGCCAGCTCTGTTGGCCAAGGATGGTTATCCGGTTATGCCAACCTCTGTAGACTATAATATTTCTCAGCTGCTATGTGTATTTAATTTTCCTCCATGTATTGGGTTTTGTTTTTTTCATTCATTTTATGATTGACCGCTCTCCCCCACCCCCACCCCCAGTTATGAGCCAGTTCAGGAAGAAATATATAACCCATCGACAATTAAAATAGGCTGTCCCTGGAAGTGATTGGCTTTGCTGTCCAAAGCTACTTCACCTTGCTAGGATTATACTAAGCCTCAATATTGCCCAGAGCTTAGGTTTTAGCTAAATTTGATTTCTCTTGTGGCATTGTGGTGCTGGAGGTGAATACAGGTTAAGTTCTTGACTTAAAACTAGAGAAGGCCTGGAAAAAAAGTGGAAAAATTGAATTTTTTTTCTGGTTTTTTTTCCCCCCCTGGTTTTTCTGGTCCCCACCCTCAATTTTTCCAGGTTTTTTCCCTCAGACCTTCCCATTTCTACTTACAAGCACAACTGAGCCCAAAATTTCTGCCGCTGAGTAAGCGACATTTGCTCAGTGATTTTTTTTCTGTCCCCGAGTAAGACATTCGTTCAGTGATTATTATTTTTTTTGCCCTCTTTTAGGACCTTCCTTGCCAGCGTTGTTAAGTGAATTCATTGCAGTCGTTATGTTAGTCACGCGGCTGTTAACTGAACTGGGTTTCCCCATGGGCCTCACATAAACCTGGGACAGACACTGCGATTGTCATATGTGGGAGTCAGTTGCCAAACATCCGAATTTTGATCTCAGGGCCAGGGGGAATGCTGCCGTGGTCATAAGTGTGAAAAACGGCCGTAAGTCCCTTTTTTTCAGTGCCGTAACAGTTGTAACTTCGAATGATCATCAAATGGACTGTTTATGACTACCTGTATATCCTGTGTTTTTCAGCAGAGTCCCAACGGTGCTTTTTTTAATTTTTTCAAGAGGCAGTTGAACTAGGGTCTCTTGCTTGAGCCGGGGGGTTGGACTAGATGACCCACAAGGTCCCTTCCTACTCTTGTTAATCTGTTAAATCTGAACTTTCTGTTTCCTCTCTGAAGACATTTCACTTCTCATCCAAGAAGCTTCTTCAGCTCGACTGACTTCCGTTCAGAGCTGAAGAAGCTTCTTGGATGAGAAGTGAAACGTCTTCAAAGAAAAAAACAGGAAGTCCAGTTTGCCTCTTGAAAAAAAGCACCTTTGGGACAACCAAAGGTGTGGCTCAGGCTGTAAGAAGCCTGTTATTAAAACACAGCTGCCTGCAATTACTGCAGGTTCTAGTCCCACCAGGTCCAAGGTTGACTCAGCCTTCCATCCTTTATAAGGTAGGTAAAATGAGGACCCAGATTGTTGGGGGGGCAATAAGTTGACTTTGTAAAAAATATACAAATAGAATGAGACTATTGCCTTACACACTGTAAGCCGCCCTGAGTCTTCGGAGAAGGGCGGGATATAAATGTAAACAAACAAAAAAAAAACACATGACTTTCATGACTGAGAATCTCCATAGACGTTGTTATTGTTGTTAGTTGCGAAGTCCTGTCTGACCCCATGGACAACTTTCCTCCAGGCCTTCCTGTCCTCTACTATCCTCTGGAGTCTATTTAAGCTCATGCCAACTGCTTCAGTGACTCCATCCAGCCACCTCGTTCTCTGCCATCCCCTTCTTCTTTTGCCCTCAATCTTTCTCAGCATTAGAATAGAATTTTTTTTTATTGCCCAAATGTGATTAGACACATAAGGAATTTGTCTTGGTGCCTATGCTCTCACTGTACATAAAAGAAAAGATACGTTCATCAATGTACAACCCTTACAACACTTAATGATAGTCACAGGCTACAATTAAGCAAGCAGGAAACAATCAATATCAGTATAAATCGTAAGGATACAAGCAACAAATTACAGTCATACAGTACAAGTGGAAGGAGATGGGTTGTGGGAATGATGAGAAGATTAATAGTAGTGCAGATTTAGTGAATAGTTTGACGTTGAGGGAATTATTTGTTTAGCAGAATGATGGCCTTCGGGGAAAAACTGTCTTTGTATCTAGTTGTTCTGGTGTGCAGTTCTCTGTAGCGTCGTTTTGAGGGTAGGAGTTGAAACAGTTTATGTCCAGGATACAAGGGGTCTGTAGATATTTTCACAGCCCTCTTTTGACTTGTAGACAGGTCCTCAATGGAAGGCAACTTGGTAGCTATTGTTTTTTCTGCAGTTCTAATTATCCTCTGAAGTCTGTGTCTGTCATGTTAGGCTCTTCTCCAGTGAGTCCTTCCTTCTCATTAGGTGGCCAAAGTATTTGAGTTTCATCTTCAGGATCTGGCCTTCTAAAGAGCAGTCTGGGTTGATCTCCTCTAGGACTGACCGGTTGGATCGCCTTGCAGTCCATGGGATTCGCAGGAGTCTTCTCCAGCCCCAGAGTTCAAAAGCCTCAATTCTTTGGCGCTCAGCCTTCCTTATGGTCCAACTTTCACAGCCATACATTGCAACCGGGGAAAACCCCATAGACATTTAGCTTTCACCAAAGAGCTTGGCAGCCCTGGCAGAAAACCAGCCGGGTTGAGTTCAAAAGGCGTATTTTACAGGAGCCAGGAGAGTAGCAAAAACCTCCAAAGCGGAGGCTGAAACGGCTCAGCATGACTGAGCGATGAATTCCCGCATCTTGGCAGCCCTGGGCTTGGCCAGCCGCCAACAGAAGCATAAGGCTGTGGGGAAGCTATTTTCAGTCAACAGGGCTTTCCCAGCACATAAATAGAATGGGGGGGAAACCCACCCCCTCCATGTGTGCAGCCACGTGACACCTTACCATATATTCCAAGAGGGAGCTGACTCAACAAACATGCTTTCCCTCACTTCGCTCTGGGGCTTTGCCAGAAAAATGCAGAAACCATTGTAGGTGCTGTAGAGATGACTGGGTGGTTAGGAAGACATTCGGTGTACAGGGTAGCCCTTGACTTATGACCATGGTTGAGCCCAGAATTTATTTTTTTCTAAGTGAGACGGTTGTTAAGTGAGTTTTGCTCCATTTTTATGATCTTTGTTTGCCACAGCGGTGAATGGAATGGAACGGAATGGAACAGAGTAGAGAGTAGAGTAGAATAAAGTAGAATAAAGTAGAATAGGGTAGAATAGGATAGAATTCTTTATTGGCCAAGTGTGATTGGACACACAAGGAATTTGTCTTTGGCGCATATGGTCTCAGTGTACATAAGGAGAATAAAATACATTCATCAAGAATCATAAGGTACAACACTTAATGATAGTCATTTGATAGGCAAGCAAATCAATACTAGGAAACAATCAATATAAATCGTAAGGATACAAACAAAGTTACAATCATGCAGTCATAAGTGGGAGGAGATGGGTGATGGGAACGATGAGAAGATTAATAGTAGTGCAGACTTAGTAACTAGTTTGACAGTGTTGAGGGAATTATTTGTTTAGCAGAGTGATGGCATTCGGGAAGAAATTGTTCTTGTGTCTATTGTTCTGGTGTGCAGTGCTCTATAGCGTCGTTTTGAGGATAGGAGCTGAATTAACATCGTTGTTAAGCAAATCTGGCTCCCCATTGACTTTGTCAGAAGATCATAAAAGATGATCACATGACATCAGGACACTGCAACCGTCATAAATATGAGTCAGTTGCCAAGCTCCTGAATATAAATCACATGACCATGAGGATGCTACACTGGTCGTAAGTGTGAAAAATGGTCAGAAGTCCATTTTTTCAGTGCCAATTTTAAGTTTGAATGGTCACTAAATGAAATGTTGTAAATTGAGGACTATTGTACTGCAAAAGGACCTGTACCATCCCTTAACTTGCAGCACAGAATATTTATGGAAACCTATACACAAGAATCTAATCACTTAAAAGTTCAACACTAAATCGGTGCCAGATAAGAATCAGCAGAATTCAGGAGTGGTTGGATGTGTTACGTTTTTGGGAACGTAACAACTCTAAGCTAATGATGCACTTAACTCTTTCCCCGGCTCTGCCTGCTTTTTTCCTACAACTACGGGGTGGGGTGGGAATGCAAGAATGCATTATTTGGGAGCATAGACTTATCTGAAACTCTCTTTCCCCCATTTTGGTCTGATGAGTTCTTCGCAAAAGGCCCAACCCTGGAGAATTCCAGATCTCCCTCTCCCCCTCTTTCTCTCTCTCTCTCTCTCTCTCTCTATGACTTTTTCTCTCCCTCCCTCCCTCTCTCTCTCTCTCTCTCTCCCTCCCTCTCTCTCTTTCTCTCTTTTTTCCCCTCCCTTCCTCCCTCCCTCCCTTCCTCTCTCTCTCTTTTCCTTCCTCCCTTCCTCCCTTTCCCTCCTTCTCTCTTTCCCTCCCTCCCTCCCTCCCTCCCTCCCTCTCTATCTGTCTTTCTCTTTTTTCCCTCCCTCCCTCTTTCCTTTCCTCCCTCCCTCTCTCTCTCTTTCCGTCCCTCCCTCCCTCTCTCCACCTCTTTTCCTCCCTCCTTCTCTCTGTCTCTCTGTCTTTCTCTCTCTCTCTCCCTCCCTCCCTCCCTCCCTCTTTCTTTCCCTCCCTCCCTCCTGCTCTCTCTCTCTCCCTCCCTCCCTCCCTCTCTCCCCCCCCTCACCCTGGAGAGGGGTCAGTCATGTGCCCCATCCCATAATTGAGAGCATACATCTCCTGGGATAGATAGCCAAACTCAGCCTTGGCCTTACCGGAGGCTGAACAGTCCAAAGATGGTATTTTTTGATTGTCAGGAAAGAAGGAGGTAATTATCTCTAGCGGAGCCATTGGCTGTTCCTTTAATGAAAATGACACCTTGGCCGGGAGTCCTATAAATCACAGCTTTCTAGTTGGAAAGAGGTTTTCCGCAGTAATTAATGAAGCACTATAAAGACATTAAAAGCAGAGTGTGCATTGATAGACTGCCCTGTCATTCATCTACCACCCTGTCATCTTCCTGCTTAGGTGGATACCTGCTGCAACAAAGGGGGGAATTTCTTGGAGCTCAGAGCTGCCTGTTTTTCTCTTGAGAGCGGTGTGTGTGTGTTTCTGGGTGTGAAGTAACACTAGAAAAACAACTGACAAGACATTCAACCATTTTGGTGGAGAGAATGCTGGCCAATGCGCATTCCAGATTTTTGCTTGCATCTATTGCATTCACAATATAAAAAAGATGTGGAGGAGACTCTAGAAAGAGTGCAGAGAAGAGCAACCAAGATTATGAGGGGACTGGAGGCTAAAACATACAATGAACGGTTGCAGGAACTAAGCATGGCTAGTCTAGTGAAGAGAAGGACCAGGGAAGACATGATAGTAGCCTTCCAGTACTTAAGGGGCTGCCAAGAGAGAAGGGGGTCAAGCTATTTTCCAAGGCACCTGAAGGCCAGACAAGGAATAATGGATGGAAACTGATCCAGGAGAGATTCAACCTAGAAATAAAGAGAAATTTCCTGACAGTGAGAACAATCAACCAATGGAACAGAAGTTACTTTCAGAAGTTGTGGGAGCTTCATCCCTGGAGGCTTTCAAGAAGAGACGGGACTGCCATTTGTCTGAAATGGTGTAGGGTCTCCTGCTTGGGCGGGGGTGGGTTGGACTAGATGACCTACAAGGTCCCTTCCAACTCTGTTAATCTAATCTATTGGAAAATAAAGTTTTACAAGATGCCTAGATGCCTGTGAATAGATTTTTTTTTTAAAAAAAACAGCTTTTATTTTAAATTGATTTGAGAATCGAGGGGCTGATGGGGTCAAAATAATCCAGCACTGGTGAAACCTTACACTGTATCTGATGGCACAAAACTTTTGCCATCTGTCTCATGTTGAAATCTTGGGAACCGAAGCTTGTCCAGAGGGACACATTTGGCAAATTATCTTACTACCCCCATGTAGATAGTGAATTTAATGATTGCTGTCTTTGTCTTTGTTATTTAATTTTACATTTCACTTTTGTTTGGTGGTTTCGATTTTCAACAAGTGTTCAAGGGCTGCAATAAACGGTTTTCATGTTCTGTGCTTGGGTGGATGGCAGCCCTGCCTGGTATCTTACCCTGTGATTTTTGTGGTTCTCTTTCATTAGTTGTGGTTTGTTTTGATATGAATCTGAATTATGCGAGGGCATAATTGTAACCTAGTCACAGTTGGTTGTAATTGGAGCAGCCTGTAAGCTTTACTAATAAACAAACCAATAATGGATGCTAGCTATATAAACTTGGTGTAAGAAGTTGTTCTCACTCTTGTCATCTTTGCTCTCTCGTATTTATACATTCCCAGTGGAACTTAAACCGGATGAAAATCCAGTGCTGCTTTTGATCGGCTTTCCTCCCAGCATATTTCTACAGAAGTACTGAAACCAGGTTCATGCACAGGGGGCAGAATCAAAATTTAGAAAATGCGTGCCGTCATCGTACTCAAAAACCCTGTCTTCTTACGGGCACATCAGGGGTGGGTTCTATTTACCTTTACTACTTGTTTGCAACGGGAGTGCGTGCACGCTTCTGCACATGTGCATATCATTCATAGTGATGTGATGGGTGGAGCCTCCCACCAGTTTTACTATGGGTTCACAAGAACTGGACCGAACCGGGGGCAACCCACCACTGTGCACATGCGTGAACATGAAGAACGGTTGCAGGAATTGGCTATGTCTAGTCTAGTGAAAGGAAGGACTAGGGGTGATGTGATAGCAGTGTTCCAACATTTGAGGGGCTGCCACAAAGAAGAGGGGGGGGTGTCAACCTATTTTCCAAAGCAGCATAAGGCGAAAAAAGGAACAATGGATGAAAACCAATCAAGGAGACAGAAGCATCCTAGAACTAAGGAGGAATTTCCTGACACTGAGAACAATTAATCAGTGGAATGGCTTGCCTTCGGAAATTGTGAGTGCTCCATCACTGGAAGGTTTTAAGACGAGACTGGACAGCCACTTGTCTGGAATAGAACATAGAATAAAAGAGTTGAACGGGACCTTGGAGGTCTTCTAGTCAACCCCCTGCTTAGGAAGGAAACTCTAGACCATTTCAGACAAATGGTTATCCAACATCTTCTTTAAAACTTCCAGTGTTGGAGCACTCACAACTTCTGGAGACAAGTTGTTCCACTGATGAATTGTTCTAACTGTCAGGAAATTTCTCCTTAGTTCTAAGTTGCTTCTCTCCTTGATTAGTTTCCACCCATTGCTTCTTGTTCTACCCTCAAATGCTTTGGAGAATAGCTTGAGTCCTTCTTCTTTGTGGCAGCCCCTGAGATATTGGAAGACTGCTATCCTGTCTCCCCTGGTCCTTCTTTTCATTAAACTAGACATACCCAGTTCCTGCAACCGTTCTTTATATGTTTTAGCCTCCAGTCCCCTAATCATCTTTGTTGCTCTTCTCTGCACTCTTTCTAGAGTCTCAACATCTTTTTTACATTGTGGCGACCAAAACTGAATGCAATATTCCAAGGCCTTATAAAGTAATTCCAAGGCCTTATAAAGTGGTATTAACACTTCACGTGATCTTGATTCTATCCCTCTGTTTATGCAGCCCAGGACTGTTCTTCATCACTTGGTCAAAAGTCTTCTTTTTTCTTTCTTGCCCTTCCTCTGCATCCTTTTGCTGATGGGAATAAACCTGAAGATCAGGTGGATTTGTTTATTATTTCAAAAGTCCCTGCTCAGTTTTGAAAGAGTCTAGATCTTTCAGTCTAGATCGGTGTGCCAGTCTAGATCACTGAGTGGCAAAACAGGAGCACGTGTGTGCTTGGGGAAATGCCAGAAACTGGAAGAGCAGTTCACTGGGAAGCTGAGCTTCTGGTATGCACATGCGCGCCAGCCACTTTGTCTTCCGGTTTCTGGCGCACATGCTGAAACCGAAAGCTCAGCTGCTCTTCCAGTTTCCGGTACTCCCACATGTGCGAAGACCAGCATGCACGCCGGAACCCGGAAGAGTAACGGGCGATGGCTGGCATGCCTGGAGAGATGGCTCTGCATGCCACTTTCAGCACACGTGCCATATGTTCGCCGTCACGGGTGTAGATTGACCACGGTCTGCAAGCCTTCACAAGGTTGTATGGTGAGATAGCCAGTGTCGTTCTTTTCTTTAAAAAAGCCAAAACCAAGAGATAGTGGTGTGGATGGAGACAGGCATCTGTTTGAGAGATTTTGAGATCTTTTGTTCAGATCTGGAACTTGGAGAAAGAAAAGTTGACTTCCTGAGTTGTTGACCCACCACTTGGAACAAGACAGATGTTCCCTGGAGAGAGAGAGAGAGAGAGACAGAGAGAGAGAGAGACAGAGAGAGAGAGAGAAGGACCTTTTAGTCTTTTTCACCTTTAGTCTTTTTCACGTTTTTATTATTTTTGGTCTGCTAACTCCTCCTCATCCCGGGAAGGGATTCATGAGGCCCTGTGCCTCCCCCTTCCTCCCCCATCTTATTCCCGATGCTCCTGGAGAATCTGGAGGGCAGGGCTGTTGTTCACACTTGGCTACTCACAAAGAAGCCATCCATTCAAAGCGAGGCCTCCAGGGCCTGTCCGTGGCAACTTTGGACAATAGCAACATTAGACACGGTGTCCAAAGCTCCCATTTATGGCGAGGTGGCCTGAATAACCAGTGGTCTTCTCCTGAGTGGTCTTTGCTGGGGGAGGAGAGAAAGGCCTTGTTCAAAGGAAGTCACAGTGTCCTTTTTCCCCTGAAGATTTCAAAAGCCTTATAAAACCCTTCGGATAGCTAAAAACGAAGAGGGTTGGACGGGATGGGAAAGGAAGGAAGGATGGGCGCCTAGAGGGATTTGAAGACCCTCCCATCCAACTTCCTTTCTGCCCCTTTCGTTTCACCTCCTTTCGTACCCTCTGACTCCCCCCTCCCCAACCACCACCAAAGGGACCCTTCCTCCAATTGAGAAATCTCTGCAGATCGGTTGATTGGCAGCAGCCGTGTGAAGATTACTTATCAATGAAACGTAAACAAAAGTGTGAGTCGCCACGGAAATGAGACGTTGGAAGAAACAATCGGAAGGGATGAAATCCGAAATGAGATCATAAGTTCTACTGGTTCTGTGGGCGTGGCTTGGTGGGTGTGGCCGGGGGTGTGACAGGCAGCACTCGGCCTCCTGCACCCCCCTGGGAGCAAAAATGGGCCATGGGGGGGCTGCGCCACCTCCCCCCCATGCCCCATTTGGGCCTAGTAGGCCTCCCTGCAGCCTCCTGAGAGCAATAATGGGCTGCAGGGGGGTTGCGCTGCCTCCACCCCACACCACCACCCCCGGTCCCATTTTGGGCCTAGTAGGCCTCCCCGCACTTATCTGGGAGCCAAAATGGGGCACATGGGGACTCCTGGAAGGGGCGGGGTGGGAAGAGGCGGGACCAGCCAGTAATTCCATCACCAATCTCTTTCCACTTATGACTGTATGACTATAACTTGTTGCTGGCAATCCTTATGATTTATATTGATATATTGATCATCAATTGTGTTGTAAATGTTGTACCTTGATGAACGTATCTTTTCTTTTATGTACACTGAGAGCATATGCACCAAGACAAATTCCTTGTGTGTCCAATCACACTTGGCCAATAAAAATTCTATTCTATTCTATTCTAATTTAACTGCTGGTTCGCCCGAACCAGCTAAATCCCATCACTGCATAGGACTAATCTTAAAAGACATATAAAAACAGCAGCATGGAGGGCATGTCTTGAGATTCCATACCGTACCAGGCATATAAAAAAAGAGAAGGATAAAGACTCAGGAGAAGATGGAGAGATAACATCAAGGACACACTACAACAGCATCAAAGAACAATGGTTGAGGTCTCCAGAAGAGCAAGAACCAGAACTGTGTATCTCCCTTGACATAAGCCAAGGAGGTGATGAAATTATAGAGAGGTGGATAATGGATGACCCATGTCTGTAGCCTCCTTAGAATCCCACCCTCCTGTAATAATACGAACAAGGTATTTCTATGAAGATCTATCAGTCTATTCGGTTGAAACCCAAAATCAAATTTTCATTCTTTTCCACTTCAAGCACAAAGTTCAGAAGCGGTCTTCAGGAGGATAGCAACTTTGAAGAGGCTGTATCTAAGGCGGGGTGCGAGTGGGATGAAATTGGAAGTGAAGTGACCCTATTTTGCTTTGCACAAACTGCTCAACTGAGGAGCTCGGGGGCATCACTGCGTCGACATCTTCCATACTGGGTTCGTTTCTTCAGTTTGGCAGTCGGTCATGTCTTGCAGCTAGACACGTTGTAGATATTGAGATGTTTAAGAAACAGGTAGCCTTCCACTTACAAATGTTCATTTAATGAGGGTTTGAAGTTATAACGGCACTGACCAAAGTGAGTTACGACTGCTTTTCCACGCCTTATGACCGTTGCAGCATCCCGACAGTCACGTGATCAAATGGCAGTGGATTCATATTTTTGACGGTTAGTCACTTAACAACTGCAGTGATTCATTTAATAGCTGCAGCAAGAAAGGTTGTAAAATGGGGCAAAATTCATTTAACCACTGTCTTGCTTAGAAACGGAAATTTGGGGCTCAAGTTACCTTCCGATACTACTATATAGTATCAACCTTATTAACTCTCGAGACTCTCTTTTCTATTATGTATTCTATATATACCATGTATGTAATGGATGGATGGAGAAATAGAGAGATAGATATAGATACAGAGAAAGAGATATGATAAAAATAGGAAGGTGGATGAATGGATGGATGGATAGATGGTGTTGTGACCCAGGTTCCTGGACCCGGACTCCTGGACTCGGATGATTCAGAAAGTGAGGGAGAAGACCTGGCAAGCCCTGCTTCTCTTGAGCCCTCTCCCTCCCTGGCACCCACTCAAAGGGAGGAGGAGGGGCCGGCAAGGCCTGATTCTCTGGAGCCTTCTTCTGATTTGGCAACGCCCCAAGAACAGTTTTGGAGTGATGCAAGACTGCATGACGCTGACCGGCGCAGCAGAAGCAGCGTTGGGATAAAGCCAAGGAATGATGGTCATGCAGTGACATCTGCAGAGACTATAAATAGGAGGCGGACTTCCTGGTTTTTGTCTTGGACAAAGCAATGAATTCTTGTGGGCAAACTGTATCAATGGAGGGAAGAATATATTCGTGAGTAATTCTGGCCTTATCTATAATTTCCTCGTTATCTCCAGAAACTTGGCAGGCCCGTGGGTAGACGTGGCCAGGACATCTATCTATGTAAATAAAAGGAGAAAAGGAGGCCTCTGACTGACTCTTTGCTGGGAGTATTGGGGGGAGGGAAACAGAACAGATGGATGGATGGATAAATAAATAGATAGGTGGATAAAGGTAAAGGTAAAGGTTCCCCTCGCACATAAGTGCTAGTCATTCCCAACTCTAGGGGGCAGTACATATCTCCGTTTCAAAGCCGAAGAGCCAGCGCTGTCCGAAGACGTCTCTGTGGTCATGTGGCCAACATGACTCAATGCCAAAGGCGCACGGAACGCTGTTACCTTCCCACCAAAGGTGGTCCCTATTTTTTCTACTTGCATTTTTTTTTATGTGCTTTTGAAACTGCTAGGTTGGCAGAAGCTGGGACAAGTCACGGGAGCTCACCCCATTACACGGCAGCACTAGGGATTCGAACTGCTGAGCTGCCGATCTTTTGATCGACAAGATCAATGTCCTAGCCCCTGAGCCACCGCCTCCCTGTTAGACAGGTAGATAGGTAGATAGAAAAGATGATGGATGGATAGATGCATGGATGGATAGGTAGGTAGGTAGATAAGATGATAGATAGATAGATAGATAGATAGATAGATAGATAGATAGATAGATAGATAGATAGATAGATAGATAGATAGATAGATAGATAGATATTCTGATATTTTGACCAAATTCTGATGGTATAACTGTGGGAACGATGAAACAGCCATAACTGCTAGGAGTGGTTGTAAGTCATTCTCTTTTCAGACGTAATGGTATTAAGTCAAGGACTATTTACATGGATCAAACTGATTTCTTGCATTTTCCGGTTGACATTTGGCACTGCAAACTCATCGTCTTTTTGCGGAAAAAAGTTGTCAAACCACTGGATGACTTTTGGAGGCTCTCTCCCCGCCCCCAAATAAACATTTGCAGCTGGACCACAGGGCTCGTTTGCACCCAAATCACTTGGAACTGCCAGCACTGCAACAGTAAATAAAGCGTACACAGCGCCTGTTTCTTTTTTTTTCTTTTTTTTAAATAGCAGTATTTTATAACACAAGACATGAATGTTTAATGCAAGCTGCTTTGCCAATGGTGGTGGTTTTTCCCAGGCGCCGTTCATGAAAGACGCATCAGAAGGGTGCAGGGAGGCATATTTAACATCCTCATCGCTGAATTATTTATGCTCTGCCTTGTTTTATTCATGATAAATATTAATACCGGTGTCTTTAAGAGGTGTGAGTCTTGCAAGCGTTTTTACCTGGGAGAATGAGAATATTGAAATGAAGCAACGGGCCCGTTGTGTGGTTTGTTACTTGGGATGTCGCTGGTCTTGGCCAAATAAAAGCTCCATTCCAGAAGTGCTCAGGAAACAGCTGTTATGCGTGTCAGAGGCAGAGATGGGGCCAGAGCTATCTGGGAGTTATGTGCTGACCCTAAAGCCTCCAGAGTCTGATGTCAGCGAGGCAGAGGAACAGGGGCAGCCTGTTCCCACTGCTCGCATGCGCAGAGCTGCCAGAAGGCAAGAACAGTTAGGACAAAAAGGGCAACTCAGGAGTAAGGCTTGGAGATGATTGGCCCCTCCCATAAGATATAAAGGAGGAGCAAAGGCACGTGAGCCTTTGCAGGAAGCAACTTTGTTCGTGCTGGTCAGTTTAAATTTGGAAGCTCCGTTTTAACTCTGTGCTGCGTGTGGCCTTGCAAAGCTAATTGCCAATTAGGTCTTCGGCAGCGTGTCAAGGGAGATAAAGGTGGGTGCTTATCTGCCTTAAGGACTGTGGCAGACTTCTGTCGGACTCTTTACAAACTATTTGCGACTCATTACGGGCTGGGAATGAACAGAATTCACAGCCATTGAAATAAAAAGAGGGTATTTGGGACTAATCTTGTGGTTTTTACTGTCTCGGGAAAACCTAGGTCAGAACACCGTTTACATTGAAGCACTTGGAGGTTTATCTGTGTCCTCAGGGTCACCTGAGTAGGGCTCCTGGTTCCTGTAGTATGCAGTTTTTCCTCTGGAAATCCACACCATTCCAAGGGTGCTCATCCCGAATTGTATAGCTAAAAGTCTGTAGAGATTCTCTGTTTGTTTGTTTTTTATTTGAATTTATATCCCGCCCTTCTCTGAAGACTCAGGGCAGCTTACATTGTGTTAAGCAATAGTCTTCATCCATTTGTATATTATATACAAAGTTAACTTAATTGCCCCCAACAATCTGGGTCCTCATTTTACCTACCTTGTAAAGGATGGAAGGCTGAGTCAACCTTGGGCCTGGTGGAACTTGAACCTGCAGTAATTGCAAGCAGCTGTGTTAATAACAGACTGCTTAGTCTGTTGAGCCACCAGAGTTGTCCAGGTTATGGTTGTCCCAAAGGTGCAACTGGACTTTCTTCTTTTTTCTTCTGAAGACGTTTTGCTTCTCACCCAAGAAGCTTCTTCAGCTCTGATTGGATGGTGGAGAATGGAAGGATTACGATATTTATATTCCTGAAGAAGCTTCCTGGATGAGAAGCGAAATGTCTTCAAAAAGTCCAGAAAAAGCACCTTTGGAACAACCATGACCTGGATGGCTGAGATTCTCTTTTTTGCCTATTGAAGAGGAACAGGGACCGGAAGTGCTCAGCCCCAAAATCTTTTCACAGACAGCGATGAACATACGTCCAGAGGTGCCAGAAGGGAATTAAGCAATGAAATCGATGCTGTATATATAAAAGCGAAAACCACTCATGCATTAATCATGAAATCTCCAGAACTGGAAAGCCTACAAACTTGAAATTTGCCACGTATGTTCCTCTTGGCTTCTAGGTGCTCACTAAGAAAGGATTTTTCAAAATGACGGTCAGAGCATTAGTATTTCCTAAATTATGATTAACATGCTCTGACGCTAAGGAGTTCAACTCCCCCTCCCCACCTCAAAAGAAAACTGTTCCAAATGCAGAACACAAGCAGAGGAGAGGAGTTTCACTTTTATTTTACTTTCACAGCAGCAAGCAGCTTTACCACAGAACAGTTGAGCTAAGCCATGCCTAGCTTCTTTCCTGTCTCCTTCTTGCTCACACAGCAAATACTCTTTGAGTTTCCAAACACCCCTCAACTCTCTCACACACTGACAGGATGCTAGCCAGATGAATACCGATGGATGCTGCAGGCTGGGACATTCGGCTCCCATTCCCCCTCTCTTCCAACTGCCAGTTGCATTATATTAACACACTCTGATGCTACGGAGTTACACATTCTACATTAAGTTTCAGGCTGCAAGTGTCAATTTATCAAGCCCAAGCACATAGTTTCGTAGCGAAGCACGGGCATCCAGCTAGTAACATTAGATTCCCAAAAGAAAACTTCTACCTCTATGTGCTGTGATTTATGCCCACCGTAGACAAGGGAACTCTTGGCCGGTTACAATATATATAAACAATGCCACGAAATGTCTCTGGCATCATAAATTCAAATAACAATCAGACTAAACAGTAAAGCCAAGAAGCGTCTACAGTCATAAAAGTGGGTTGGGGTGGAGAAAATAAAGACAGGCCCTTCAGAGACGAACCATCACAGAACCAGATGTAACATAATACGGAGAGTCCTCAACATATGACCACAATTGAGGACCAAATTTTGGGCGTTAAATGAGACCATTTGTTCAGGGAGTTTTGCCCCATTTTGCGAGGTTTCCTGCCTCGGTTGTTCAGTGAATCGATGCAGCTGCTAAGCAAGTAACCCAATTGTTAAGTGAATCTGCCTTCCCCGTTGATTTTGCTTCTGAGAAGGTCACAAAAGGTGATTGAACGACCTCGGGACACTGCGACCATCATAACTATGAGTCAGTTGCCAAGCGGCTGAATTTTGATCACGTGACCACGGGGATGTTGCAGCGGTCGTAAGTGTGGGGGGGAAAAAGGGTCCTCGGTCACTTTTTTTTAGTGTGGTTGTAACTTTAAGCAGTCACTAAACGAACTGCTGTAAGTCAAGACTACCTGTAGCCCATTAAACCACAACACTTATAGGTGTGGTGGTCATCATTGTTGTTATTTCACACTTTTTTCCAAAGAAATCAGATTGGTGTGTATGGAGATCTCCACTCTTTTAAATGGGCCAAGTTGGCACTATATGGGTAGTCCTTTTATTATTTATTTATTATTTATTATTTAAATTTCTATACCGCCCTTCTCCCGAAGGACTCAGGGTGGTTCACAGCCAGATAAAAATACACAATAATATTACAATATAAATACAATTAAAATACAATTAAAAAACTTATTCAATTGGCCGAGATTAAAAATTTAGAATAAATAATACAAAACCCATTAAAAACCCATAAATTTAAAAAACTAACCCAGTCCTGTGCAGATGAATAAGTGAGTTTTAAGCTCGCGACGAAAGGTTCGGAGGTCCGGAAGTTGACGGAGTCCTGGGGGAAGTTCGTTCCAGAGGGCGGGAGCCCCCACAGAGAAGGCCCTTCCCCTGGGCGTCGCCAGATGACACTGTCGCGCCGATGGCACCCTGAGGAGTCCCTCTCTGTGAGAGCGTACGGGTCGGTGGGAGGCAATCGGTGGCAGTAGGCGGTCCCGTAAATAGCCCGGCCCTATGCCATGGAGCGCTTTGAAGACGTTCACCAAAACCTTGAAGCGCACCCGGAAGGCCACAGGTAGCCAGTGCAGTCTGCGCAGGAATGGTGTTACATGGGAGCTATGTGAAGCTCCCTCTATCACCCGCGCAGCCGCGTTCTGGACTAACTGAAGCCTCCGGATGCCCCTCAAGGGGAGCCCCATGTAGAGAGCATTGCAGTAATCCAGACGAGACGTCACGAGGGCATGAGTGACCGTGCATAAGGCATCCCGGTCTAGAAAGGGGCGCAACTGGCGAACCAGGCGAACCTGGTGGAAAGCTCTCCTGGAGACGGCCGTCAGGTGGTCTTCAAAAGACAGCCGTTCATCCAGGAGGACGCCCAACTTGACTTACAACAGTTCGTTTAATGACCGTTCAAAGTTAAAATAGCACTGAAAAAAGTGACAGGACCGTTTTTTCACACTTACAACCTCTGCAACTTTCTTCATGGTCACGCAAGACTCTCTTCTTCAGACTCTTGGCAGCTGTCTCATATGTATGACGGTTGCCACGTCTTGCTGTCCCACGATTCCCTTTTGCGACTGTCTGACAAGCAAGGTCAACAGGGAAGGCAGATTCACTTAAGAACCATGCTATTAACTTAATTGCAGTGACTCACTTAACAACCATGGCAAGAATAGTTATAAAGGTAAAAGATTCCCGTCGCACATACGTGGTAGTCATTCCCGACTCTAGGGGGCAGGTGATCATCTCCGTTTCAAAGCCGAAGAGCCAGCGCGGTCCGAAGATGTCTCTGTGGCCATGTGGCCGGCATGACTCAATGCCATGGGGTGCACGGAATGCTGTTACTTTCCCAGCAAAGGTGGTCCCTAGTTTTCTACTTGCATTTTTTACCTGCTTTCGAACTGCCAGGTTGGCAGAAGCTGGGACAAGTAACGGGAGCTCACCCCATTATGCGGCACTAGGGATTCGAACCGCCGAACTGCCAGCCTTTCGACTGACAAGCTCAGCATCTTAGCCATTGAGCCACCGCGTCCCAAGTTTGAATAGTCATAAAGTGGGTTCAAACCACACTTAACAAATGTTTTGCTTAGCGACAGAAATTTGGGGCTCTACTGTGGCCCTAAGCCGAGGACTACCAGTAGTCCCAAGTTGGACCTGGTTCCCCCAATCCAACATGTTAATGGTTGCAGTCGACAATCCTTAAAATCTTAGCATGTTGATGTTGAACTTCAACAAGACTTCAACAAGACTTCAACAAGAGCACAGCAAGGAATGGGGCGGGGAGGGAAATAAAACCACACGAGAATAATTCTATTGTGCTTCTACCTCCATCAGTTGATGCTCGGTGCTCTTTTCTTAACGCAATAAAATGCCATTAGTGTTGAAGGGGCTTCTCTAATTTAATAAACCATTTCCCCAAATTGCATTAAAACCGGGTTTGGGTTAGGTTTCCCTTCAGGAGGAGAAAGGAGGCAAGAGAGAAGAGCTAAGGCTGAATCAGCATGCAGAAAGGGCTTCTCCTGAAAAACGCAGCGATCTGGCACTCAGAGTCAGGGAGGTGGCTGGGTGGGGGGCTAGCAGCCCATCTTTAATGTATGAACCTGACACGAGAAGCCTCCCATCTGTTGGAGCCCAATGGGACTCTGAAGATGAGTGATGAATCTTGTCTGACATCTTGGTCCGCTCCCTTTCAAGAGACAGGCACTCGTGTTCCCTTTGATGTATGTTGAGGGGGAAAAGATGGAGGCGCCCACGTGCTAACTCTGCCGCCTGGAGGCATCTTGCAGGGGACAACGGAGGGGATGCAGAACCAAAAGACGTCCTTTTGTCGGGATGGGGGTTGGGGGGTGGACAGCCGTCACCCCAGGAGGAAAGGGTTTCCCCACCCACCCAAGGTTGGGTTGAAACTTGGGGAAGAGTTGAATGAGAAGAAGCCCTTCCTTCGAGGATTCTGCTCCATTTAATTTGTAAAGGAATTTAGAGGTGACCTGGAGAAAGGTGTGAAAAAGGGAAGGGAGGGAGGAAGGGAGGAAAGGAAGGATGGAAGGAGGTGTAGAAGGGAAGAGCAAGAGAGGGGAGGGAGGGAGGGAGGGAGGGAAGAGGTGTAGAAGGGAAGAGATAGAGGGAAGAAGGAAGGAAGGAGGTGTAGAAGGGAAGAGCAAGAGAGGGAAGGAAGGAAGGGAAGAGGTGTAGAAGGGAAGAGCAAGAGAGGGAATGAAGGAAGGGAAGAGGTGTAGAAGGGAAGAGCAAGAGAGAGGGAAGAAGGAAGGAAGGAGGTGTAGAAGGGAAGAGCAAGAGAGAGGAGGAGGGAGGAAGAGGTGTAGAAGGAAGGAAGGAAGGGAAGAGGTGTAGAAGGAAGAGCAAGAGAGGGAAGGAAGGAAGGAAGAGGTGTAGAAGGGAAGAGCAAGAGAGAGGGAAGAAGGAAGGAAGGAAGGAAGGAAGAAGGTGTAGAAGAGAATAGCAAGAGAGGGAAGAAAGGAAGGAAGGGAAGAGATGTAGAAGGAGACAGGAAGGAAGGAAGGAACGGATGAGGTATAGAAGGGAAGAGCAAGAGAGAGGGAAGAAAGGAAGGAAGGGAAGAGCTGTAGAAGGGGACAGGAAGGAAGGAAGGAAAGGAAGGAAGGGAAGAGCAAGAGAGAGGGAAGAAAGGGAGGGAGGGAGGGAGGGAAGGGGTATAGAAGGGGACAGAAAAGAAGGAAGGAAGGAGCTGTTAAGAGGAGACTTGGGGAAGAGATTCCATAGTCTTAGATTAATGCCAGTCTTTTGAGGTAGGCCAGGTCAAGGAACAGAAAGGACAGAGCTCCCATAAATATTCCTTATGGTCGTAAGTAGAATAACAGAACAATGAAAGCCTGTCCAAGTTTCTCTCTGATCTATCATATCCTAAACATAATCTCTCCCCTGCTCTCCCCTCTGACTTCACTGCACAGTCACTTGGAAGTAAAAATATATAGCTGGTTTTAAAAATGCATTATAATTCTTCTATGCTTTTTATATTTTTAATTCCAGCATCCTATGTGCATTTCAACCACCACCACCCACCCCAAGAAAACAGTAATCTGTTTCACTGCTTCCTAAAACAACAGTCAGGTTCTGGCAAGATGCTAAAGCACAACCAACCTTTTTAAAAACACTCTCTAGTATGTTGCATGAACCTACCTGGTATTTCCAGGAAGCAGAGTCTGTTTACTGATTATTTATTTATTTATACAATTAATACAGGGGCCTCTGTGGCTCAGACTGCTAAGACAGTCTGTTATTAACACAGCTGCTTGCAATTACTGCAGGTTCTAGTCCCACCAGGCCCAAGGTTGACTCAGCCTTCCATCCTTTATAAGGTAGGTAAAATGAGGACCCAGATTGTTGGGGGCAATAAGTTGACTTTGTATATATATATATATATATACAAATAGGATGAAGACTATTGCTAACATAGTGTAAGCCGCCCTGAGTCTTCAGAGAAGGGCGGGATATAAATGCAAATAAATAAAAAATTAAAAAAAATTAAAAATACGGCCGTCCATGTCAAATACATGACTCTGGGCCACTAACAATGGATGAAAGCCTCTATATCAAGGGATCCCTTTTCAAACAGATCCTTAATTCCAAACAACATGTTGAGACTCTAGAAAGAGTGCAGAGAAGAACAACAAAGATGATTAGAGCAGGGTCTCCAACCTTGGCAACTTTAAGACTTTTGGACTTCAATTCCCAGAATTCCTCAGACAGCAAAGCTGGCTGAACAATTCTGAGAGTTGAAGTCCACAAGTCTTAAAGTTGCCAAGGTTGGAGACCCCTGGATTAGAGGACTTGGAGGTAAAGCATATGAAGAATGGTTGCAGGAACTGGGTATGTCTAGTTTGATGAAAAGAAGGACCAGTGGTGACATGATAGCAGTCTTCCAATATCTCAGGGGCTGCCACAAAGAAGAGGGAGTCAGGCTATTCTCCAAAGCACCTGAGGGTAGAACAAGAAGCAATGGGTGGAAACTAATCAAGGAGAGAAGCAACTTAGAACTAAGGAGAAATTTCCTGACAGTTAGAACAATTAATCAGTGGAACAACTTGCCTCCAGAAGTTGCGAATGCTCCAACACTGGAAACTTTTAAGAAGATGTTGGATAACCATTGGTCTGAAGTGGTGTAGGGTTTTCTTCCTAAGCAAGGGGTTGGACTAGAAGACCCCCAAGGTCCCTTCCAACTCTGTTATTCTGTTCTAGTCTATGCTAATCAAGGAGAGAAGCAACCTGGAACTAAGGAGAAATTTCCTGACAATTAGCACAATTAATCAGTGGAACAGCTTGCCTCCAGAAGTTGTAAATGTTCGAACACTGGAAGAAGAGTTTGGATAACCATTGGTCTGAAGTGGTGTAGGGTTTCCTGCCTAAGCAGGGGGTTGGACTAGGAGACCCCCAAGGTCCCTTCCAGCTCTGTTATTCTATTCTAACCTGTCTTGTGTCTCTTCTCTTTTAGCAATGTCTGACTTCCATATACACCCCCAGAGTGCAGTGGTGGAAGAAGGAGGTGTTGCCCGCTTTCAGTGCCAGATCCATGGCTTGCCAGAGCCCATGATCATGTGGCAGAAGAATCATCTCCCTATCAGCACAGATAATGACAGGTAACCATGCCCGAATAACCAAAACTGGGTTGGAGAGTAATCTGCTGATTCATGTTTGTAAAGGATAAAAGTTCCCCTTGGACATACGTGCTGGTCGTTCCCGACTCTAGGGGGTGATGCTCATCTCTGTTTCAAAGCCGAAGAGCCAGCGCTGTCTGAAGACGTCTCTGTGGTCATGTGGCCGGCGTGACTCAATGCCAAAGGCGCACGGAATCCTGTTATCTTCCCACCGAAGATGGTCCCTATTTTTCTACTTGCATTTTTTACATGCTTTCGAACTGCTAGGTTGGCAGAAGATGGGATAAGTAACAGGAGCTCACCCCGTTACGCGGCACTAGGATTCGAACCGCTGAACTGCCGACCTTTCGATCGACAAACTCATCCTCTTAGCTACTGAGCCACTGTGTCCCCAATGTTTGTCCATATGTTTATATGGTGGACTAAATGCCTGCCAATCATTTCATCTCTTAAAATCTCAAAATGTCACCCTGGCATCAGAGGGACAGCCAGTTGTCCAAGGCTGCTCCTGTAGCCTCCCCTTCAACACAGCTTTCCCAAGGTTGGTACAGAACATTTGCAAAATGATAACTTAAAGTGAAAGGATAATTTTAAAAAGCACAATAAGTGAATTGTTAACATATTCATTGCTTTGAAAAGTTCCTTTGGAGGCTGCGAATTTCAGGATTAAGATACTACACACTCTGTGAAAATCGAAATGACTTTTAGTATTGCAGGAATAATAAAGCAAGTGTCAAACACGCTCAGCAGAACGCAGTCCACAATCTTGACAACTGCTTGTTGCAACTTAACCGTAGGGATCCCACAGGTGATGCAGGATTGAAATATATGCGAAAAGATATTCCTTCAGATACTGTAGTATTTATAAACAGGCAGAAAGCCCCACACCTACTCACACATGACATTACCTAGTTGGCTAAACAAGCAAGCTCAGAAGTACCAAAGACTTCAGAATTCGAAGCATCTCCTAAAAGCATCTCCTGCTTCTTTTCTTATATTAAGCTTCCCTTAATTGCCGTAGATTGGGACACAGTGGCTCAGTGACTAAGACGCTGAGCTTGTCGATCAGTAGGTCTGCAGTTCAGCGGTTCAAATCCCTAGCGCCACGTAACGGGGTGAGCTCCCGTTACTTGTCCCAGCTTCTGCCAACCTAGCAGTTCGAAAGCACGTAAAAAAAAATGCAAGTAGAAAAATAAGGACCACCTGGTGGGAAGGTAACAGCGTTCCGTGCGCCTTTGGCATTCAATCATGCCGGCCACATGACCATGGAGATGTCTTCGGACAGCGCTGGCTCTTCGACTTAGAAACGGAGATGAACACCGCCCCCTAGAGTCGGGAACAACTAGCACATATGTGTGTGGGAACCTTTACCTTTATCTAATTGCTGTAGTTCCAAGGCTCTATCCAAAATAAGTATGTTTTCTGAATTCTTCAGGTATACACTGCTTCCCAAGGGGGTTTTGCAAATAACAGGACTCCGAGCCGAGGATGCTGGGATTTTCCACTGCGTCGCCAGCAACATTGCGAATGTGAAATTTAGCAGAGGAGCCAGGCTCACCGTATCAGGTTGGTTGGAGAGAGGGGTGTGGGATGCAGGGTGGAGTGGGATGGGATGGGATGGGATGAAGGTAGAGATTAAAGGTAGTCCTCGAATTATGACCACAATTGAATAGAATAGAATAGAATTTTATTGGCCAAGTGTGATTGGACACACAAGGAATTTGTCTTGGTGCATATGCTCTCAGTGTACATAAAAGAAAAGATACGTTCATCAAGGTACAACATTTACAACACAATTGATGGTCAATATATCAATATAAATCATAAGGATTGCCAGCAACAAGTTATAGTCATACAGTCATAAGTGGAAAGAGATTGGCGATGGGAACTATGAGAAGATTAATAGTAGTGCAGATTCAGTAAATAGTCTGACAGTGTTGAGGGAATTATTTGTTTAGCAGAGTGATGGCCTTCGGGAAAAAACTGTTCTTGTGTCTAGTTGTTCTGGTGTGCAGTGCCCTATAGCGTCGTTTTGAGGGTAGGAGTTGAAACAGTTTATGTCCAGGATGCGAGGGGTCTTTAAATATTTTCACTGCCCTCTTTTTGACTCGTGCAGTATACAGGTCCTCAATGGAAGGCAAGTTGGTAGCAATTATTTTTTCTGCAGTTCTAATTGAATTCTAATTGAGCCTAAAATTGCTCAGCGAGACATTTGTTAAGGGAGCTTTTTCCCATTTTACGACCTTTCTTGTCAGAGTTGTTAAGTGAATCTGGCTTCTCCATCGACTTTGCTTGTCACAAAGGTCACAAAAGATGATCACATGACCCTGGGACACTGCAACAGTCATAAAAAGGAGTCAGTTGCCAAGCGCCTCAATTTTGATCACGTGAGCATGGGGATGCTAGAATGGTCATTAAGGGTGAAAAAAATGGTCGTAAGTCACTTTTTTCGGTGCCGTTGTAGCTTTGAAAGGTTACTAAACGAATTGTTGTAAGTCAAGGACTATCAGTAAGGTGCTTCATCTGTCAAGTGTTTTGCTTTGGTATCTGCTTACCATTTTTTTTTTAAATTTATATTTCACATTTCTGAACCGCCCATCTCCCTCCAAGAGGGACTCTGGTTGGTGTACAATAAAACAGGGGTCTCCAATCTTGGTCCGTTTAAGACTTGTGGATTTCAATTCCCAGAGTTCCTCCGCCAGCTTTGTTTGCCCAGGGACTCTGGGAGTTGAAGTCCACAAGTCTTAAAGGGACCAAAGGTTGGAGACCCCTGGTCTAGATGACGGGATTCAAATAATTTAACAACCGGTTCTCTGCCCTAATAATGACCAGCTGGGTGGGTGTGGTTAGATGGTCATGTGACTGTGTGGGCGTGGCCAACTCAATGTCTGGCTGAGGAACTCTGGGAGTTGAAGTCCACAAGTCTTAAAGGGACCAAGGTTGGAGACCCCTGCAATAAAACATCAAAATAAAAAAGCAATATAAAAGAAAGACTTAAGAGTTAAAATTTTAGAATTAATTTTTTTCAAAAAAATTATTAAAAAATGTTTTAAGGAGGCAAGAATAATTAAACCCTGTTAAAAAAATCAGTTGATAAAGGTGAAGGGAAAAGCTCTCTTGGCACCAGCCTGCCCCATAACGGTGTTTTCCATTGGCCTCCCCAGGCAAGGCCACGAAATCATAGGAAACCCTTTTTTGGAATGACAGTTTATAGTTGTTGATTGGTGTCATCATTTATAACTTAGACGTGAGTCTCTTTCATGAGAGAATACCCGATTTTTATCAGAATAACAGAATTGGAAGGGACCTTCTAGTCCAACCCTCTGGTTGTTGTGGTCTGCCAGCAGCCCACGGAGCTGGCAGCGGAGTCGGACAGTGAGGAGGCTGGGGAGGACCATGGGCCAGCCCTGGAGTCAGGGGAAGGCCCGGACAAGGGCTCTGCTTCGGAGGCAGAGATGGGACCAGAGCCATTTGGGAGCAATGTGCAAACTCCGGAGCCTCCAGAGGCAGACAGCAGAGAGGCAAAGGAACAGGAGGAGCCTGTTCCTAGTGCACGCATGCGAAGAGCTGCCAGAAGGCAACAGCAGCTAAAGCAAAAAGGACGACTTGGGAGTAAGGCCAGGAGATGATTGGCCCCTCCCATAAGGCTTAAAAGAGCAGCAAGGGCTCTTGGGCTCTTTGTAGGAAAGCAATGTTGCTACAATTGTTTCTTGTCTCCTGTTTCTGAACTTTGTGGGGTTCTTGCCAAGAAAAGCCTTTGGCAGGATGCCAAAGAAGACAAAGGTTTGTGATAAGGCCAAATGACTTTTTCTGAAGGACTTTGTTTTGGACTTAATTTGGACTAGGCTGAGAATGAAGTAATTCTCAGCTGTTCTAATAAAATATGTTTATTTAGGAATGATTGTGTCTGGTAATAACCACTTGGGCCTAGGTCCCAACACTGGTCAAGCAGGAGACCTACTAACATTCTGGACAAATGGTTGTTCAGTCTGTTCATCAACACCTTCAGTGATGGAGCACCTACAACATCTGGAGGCAAGCCATTCCACCAATTAATTGTTCTCTCTGTCTGGAAATTTTTCCTTATTTCTAGATCGGTTCTGTCCTTGATTAGTTTCCATCCATTGCTTCTCATTCTGCTTTTAGGTGCTTTGGAGAAGAGGTTGACCTCCTCTTTTTTCCGGCAACCCCTCAAATATTGGAACACTGCTATTGTGTTGCCCTTAGTCAGGGGTGGGATTTAGCCGGTTCAGTCGAACTTGATACTAATTTTACATCTGGTTTGCCGAACTGGTAGTTGCAAGGACTGGCTGGCCCCACCCACCCCACTCCACCCATCCCAGGAGTCTCCATGAGGCCCATTTTGGATGCAAGGTAAGTGCAGGGGCCACATGGAGGCTCTGGGAGGGCAAAAAACGGGTCTTCCAGAAACGGGCCCATTTCCAGCCTCCAGAGGGCCTCCGGAGCCAGGGGGAGGCCGTTTTTGTCCTCCCGGAGGCTTAAGAAAAGCCTCCGGAGCCTGGGGAGGGTAAAAATGCACCCCCCTTGCCGTGGTGCAGGAGGCTGAGTAGGGCCATACCCACCCAGCATCCGGGCAGAGAACCCGTTGCTAAAATTTTTCAAGCCCACCCCTACCCCTAGTCCTTTTCATTAGACATTTCGCTTACTGAAAGTCTCTCCTGACACAGGATGAAGCTGTATGATTTTTCTGGTCTTGCAAAGAAAGCTATTTCTTGTCCCTTCTCTACTTCTATGGTCAACGGAGCAGAACGTTCCCAATCAATCAGCTTTGTTACAATCACAGACCAGGTCAAAGTTTCAGTACAAGGCTTCAGGTAGTAATTAAAAGCAAAAGATACGAGCTACATATTATTCAGTAAAATCAATATAACGTACAATAATATATCATCAGAAAGAAGGTGGCCACAGATGTCTATCCTCCTACATTCTGAAACCCCCTTTGTTGTGTACAGTTTATTAAGAATGTTTATGTGGGTAAAGATAAATACAAAGAAAAAGAGAGAGAAAATGGGGAAAGCAAAACAGTAAAAGAAAGAAAAAGAGTGATAGATACAATTAGAAAATATGAACAACCCTTTAACTTTCTTTTCTTTTTAAATATTACAAAAATCCCTTCCGCCCCTTATTTTCAATCCTTTTTCAGTCATCTAATCTGGAAATCGTTTCACTTTATTTATTTATTTATTTATTTACATTTACATTTATATCCCGCCCTTCTCCGAAGACTCAGGGCGGCTTACAGTGTATAAGGCAATAGTCTCATTCTATTTGTATATTTACAAAGTCAACTTATTGCCCCCCCCAACAATCTGGGTCCTCATTTTACCTACCTTATAAAGGATGGAAGGCTGAGTCAACCTCGGGCCGGGCTTGAACCTGCAGTAATTGCAGGCTGCTGTGTTCTAATAACAGGCTTCTAACAGCCTGAGCTATCCCGGCCCTTATTCCCTTTTCAGTGAGAAGTCCATAAAGGGTTTCCAGCCTTTTGTATTTCCTTTATGCATATTAAATTTTGTTTGAGTTTTTCCAAGTAATGAAAAAAAAATATTGGGTGTTTTTTTTCATTTGAGGGACTTTTGCCTAGTTTATATTCTATATTAGGCATTTAAAATCTATATTTTTGTTGTAAACTTGGAAAAGTCTATACCTGCAGCACCTAACATAGTTGTCTCTTCCTCATTTTGCTGTATGTTAATGTTGCGTGGTTCCCTTCTTTTGTTCCAATTACACTTTCTCCACCTCTTCCTTGTAAAAACCATCCTTCCTCGAAGGCTTTTGGTACTGTGCTTCTTGATGTCCTATAACTGTCCTGTTTGGTTCCGCAACCCAACAAGACAGACACAGACTTCAGAGGATAATTAGAACTGCAGAAAAAACAATGGCTACCAACCTGCCTTCCATTGAGGACCTGTATACTGCAGGTGTCAAAAAGAGGGCTGTGAAAATATTTACAGATCCTTCACATCCTGGACATAAACTGTTTCAACTCCTACCCTCAAAACGATGCTACAGAGCACTGCACACCAGAACAACTAGACACAAGAACAGTTTTTCCCTAATGCTATCTCTCTGCTAAACAAATAATTCCCTCAACACTGTCAAAGTATTCACTAAGTCTGCATTACTATTAATCATCTCATCGTTCCTATCACCCATCTCTTCCCACTTATGACTGTATGACTATAACCTTGTTGTTGGTATCAAGATTTATATTGACTTTTTTCCTATGACTATCATTAAGTTTTGTACCTTATGATTCTGGACGAATGTATCTTTTCTTTTTATGTACACTGAGAGCATATGCACCAAAGACAAATTCCTTGTGTGTCCAATCACACTTGGCCAATAAAGAATTCTATTCTATTCTATTCTATTCTATTCTATTCTATTCTATTCTATTCTATTCTATTGATTTTTCTGGAAAATAAAGGTCTCGTTTCACTTTAAATTAAAGAAAGAATTCTTTAAATTCTTCCCACTCAAAAATGCTCTAGAGAGTGGATTGGGTGAACCCAATGTTCCTTGAACATGCTATATCCTTTTGTGGCTCCCTGTGTTCTACTTGTGAATCGCTTCCAGGTTCATTCTGAATCCTGTCAGCTTCCTCACAAGGAACGGTTCTCTGGAGCTTCAGTGGACAATCTCACAGCTTCCTTCTTGTCCAGAGAAAAGCTCCCAATAGCTTAAAGCTACTGGTCTTCGCTTCAGCATTATCCCTCATGTGCGGAGTTGCACTAGTCTGCTATGTTTCCAACTGGAAGTCCCTCCCTTACCTCTTGAAATTCCTTTCCTTAGAACAGGGGTGTCCAAACTTGGCCCCTTGAAGAGTGGTGGACTTCAATTCCCAGAATTCCCCAGCCAGCTTGAGCTATAAATATGAGCAAGTTGCTGGCTGAGGAATTCTGGGAGTTGAAGTGCACCACTCTTCAAGGCGCCAAGTTTGGACATCCCTTCCTTAGAAACTCGGCTCCTGTACATTTCTAATATAAAATACTTGCAAAAAAGGAAATACGAAAGGTTTTTTTTTTGTTTTTTTTTATTGAAAGAGTTTAAAAAAAAACAAAACATTTTCCCCTTCCCCTCCTCCCAAAAAACAAAAAAACAAAAACCCCTTCCCCCCACCCCCGGCTTCCCGGGTCAATCACAAGGTATTGTTATACATAAACCAAACATAGAATAAAATTTTCCCTTCCAATCCAAATAACCACATCCAAAGCTTTTCATCTCCCAACCCCCTCCCCATTACCTAAAATAACTTTCTAATTATTCAAAGGCAATCTGATATTTCTTAATCTGATATCTGTTTTGTAAATAATCAATCCATTTTTTCCATTCAATTAAATATCTTTCCTGCGTATTGTCTTTTAAAAACGCTGAGATTTTAGCCATCTCAGCCAAATTAATAACTTTCAGTATCCATTCTTCTATTGTAGGTACCTCTTCTTTCTTCCAATATTGTCCAATCAACAGTCTTGCTGCTGTTATTAAACTTAGATCCCAAAAAATTATCATGTATGTATCCTAATATCCAAGCGAAATGTTGGAGGTGTGATTGTGATGACGCTACATATTTTCATATTTGGTGGACTTGCAAGAAAATTAAGGTCTTTTGGATAAGAATTTGGTGGATTATTCAAAATGTACTGAAGAAGAAGATAAAGTTCCTGCCACAATTTTTCCTTTTGGGAATTATAACGGATTGTACAGGGATTGAGACTAAATTGATTCTGAATTTAATAACAGAAATACGAAAGGTTTTGATGTCTGCTCTTTACTGCACAGGTTCTCCTTCTGCTGTTTACAAAGACCCTATGATCCTTGTGGGACCTGAGAACTTGACTCTGACGGTGCACCAGACTGCCATCTTGGAATGCATTGCAACTGGGAATCCCAGGCCTATCGTCTCCTGGAGTCGACTTGGTAGGTATCCAAACTTTTTAGCCTGTTCTCTTGGCAGGAGAGCTTGGTTATTACTTTGGTTCGAGTAGAACAGGGGTGTCCAAACTTGGCCCCTTGAAGAGTGGTGGACTTCAACTCCCAGGATTCCCCAACCAGCATGAGTTATAAATACGAGCAAGTTGCTGGCTAGGGAATTCTGGGAGTTAAAGTCCACCATTCTTCAAGAGGCCAAGTTTGGACATCTCTGGAGAAGAGGATCTCCTAGCATCTTATTCTTTGATTGGGCAAAGAGTTTGCTTCATGTTCTTACTTGCACTATTGAAAGCAGCTGCATGTAAACATCTGGATTTAAGATGCATAGAGAATGTTTTTATTTACTGTTAGATTCATCTCTCATGTTTACAATTCATCCCCCTCCTGTTTTTCCCACCATAACAACTCGGTGAAATAGGTTGAGCTAGGAAAGAGAGAATATAAAGTTACCAAATCAGCTTTCATACCCAAGAGAGAGAACTGGAACTCAGGGTTTTAATCCAGTGTCTTTAACCACTAAACCAAACCGGATCTCTGTATTTATGATAGAATTGCTTAATTTTCTGTGTATTAAACTTGCTTGAAAGTGTTTTGAGGCCATATAATGAAGCTGTTCGTCAGCTTCTAGTTTACTTCTCCAGCATGTCTTTCCAATGTGGTTGGTCTCTTTTTTCTTCTATGTCTTATGGGAATGACCATCGCAGAGTGTGCCTTGGAGGGTGATGTATCTGGATAATGAAGCTGGTTCAAAACTGCCTTCTCCCTTTTGCCCTCCAGATGCCTGACCGGATTGAATGGGAGTGGTGGGAATATTGTAGTGCAGGGGTGTCAAACTCAAGGCCCGGGGGTTGGATCTGAGCCGCTGGGTGCTTAAATCTGGCCCACGGGGCCGCCCTGGAAACTGTGAAGGATCAGCCCAGAGTGCCTCTGCCAGTGAAAACGGAGCTCGGGAGGTCCACGTGCAGCCGTCCCAAGCTCCATCTTCACTGGCAGAGGGTTGCAGGAGGTCGTAACAGTCGAAAAAGGAGCTCAGGAGTACATTTTTGCTGGCAGACGGTTGAGCCAATGATGAAATCCAAATTTTTTTTACTGTCGGTTCTGTACGCGTGGCTTGGTGGGCATGGCAGGGGAAGGATATTGCAAAATCCCCATTCCCATCCCACTCCAAGGGAAGGATCCTGCAAAATCCCCATTCCCACCCCACTTCAAGGGAAGGATCCTGCAAAATCTCCATTCCCATCCCACTCTGGGGCTAGCCAAAGGTGGTATTTGACAATTCTCCAAACTACTCAAAATTTTTACTACTGGTTCTCCGAATTGCTCAAAATTTCCACTACCGGTTCTCCAAACTGCTCCAAATTTCCACTACCGGTTCTCCAAACTACTCAAAATTTCTGCTACCGGTTCTCCAGAACCTGTCAGAACCTGTTTGATTTCACCCCTGGCTTGAGCCATTACAAGCGCCCCCCCCCCCGAACACGAGTAATATCATGCTGGCCACGCCTCCCCTCTGGCCACACACCCCACACCCCTGAGGTCAAACACAACCCTGATGCGGCCCTCAATGCCATCGAGTTTGACACCCCTATTGTAGTGCATCGGATCTAGATTAGGATGGGAGAAACTGTCCTAGCAGTTTAGTGAGCACTCCACTAAGACCCTTGCTATAAAAAGGTAAAGGTTCCCCTCGCACATATGTGCTAGTCGTTCCTGACTCTAGGGGGCAGTGCTCATCTCCGTTTCAAAGCCGAAGAGCCAGCGCTGTCCGAAGATGTCTCCGTGGTCATGTGGCCGGCATGACTCAACGCCAAAGGCGCACGGAACGCTGTTCCCTTCCCACCAAAGGTGGTCCCTATTTTTCTACTTGCATTTTTATGTGCTTTCGAAACTGCTAGGTTGGCAGAAGCTGGGACAAGTAACGGGAGCGCACCCCGTTACACGGCAGCACTAGAGATTCGAACCGCTGAGCTGCCGACCTTTCAATCAACAAGCTCAACGTCCTAGCCCTTGAGCCACCGTGTCCCGTTGCTATAACTCATGTTTTTTGTGTAAATTAGCTTCCAAAGCATAGGAAATTCCAGGTGTCAACCTTCAGATGCCAGAATTCTGTAACCAGCCTGGCTATAGATGAGAATTCTGGGAGTTGAAGTCTATGTACTTACTTGGATAATACCAAGGATGGCAAATGCTAATCCAGATTTAATACAAAACACAAAGAAGAACCTAGCATTGTGTCCAAAGCCTTCAAGGCCCATAAGGTAAAAATAAAGTTTTCCTGTGCACATACATGCTAATCGTTACCAACTCTAGGGGGCGGTGCTCATCTCTGTTTCTAAGTCGAAGAGCCAGCACTGTCTGATGACGATTCCGTGGTCATGTGGCTGGCATGAGTAAACGCTGAAGGCGCACGGAATGCTATTACTGCCCCTATTGCATTTTTTATGTGCTTTCGAACTGCTAGATTGGCAGAAGCTGGGACAAGTAACGGGAGCTCACTCCGTTATGCGGCGCTAGGGATTCGAACCGCCAAACTGCCGACCTTTCGATCAACAAGCTCAGCACCTGAGCCCATAGAGACCTCAAAAAAGTACCCTTAGAAAATGAAATGGAAGAGGAGCTTGCTTTGCCTCTTGGAATGCAAGTATCTTGCAAGTATCACATCTACTATGGCAGCCATTTTGTGAAAGTGCCCATAACATGTTCTCAAAATGCTAAATATGATCTCTGATTCCCAAAAGCTGAAGTATCCTGTCCTAGACGAATTTCAGAAGAAAATGGATAAGAGCTTGAAAAAAATATTTATAGACCCCTCACATCCTGGACACAAACTGTTTCAACTCCCATCCTCAAAACTACGCTATAGAGCAGGGGTCTCCGACCTTGGCAACTTTAAGCCTGGTGGACTTCAACTCCCAGAATCCCCTAGCCAGGCTGGGGAATTCTGGGAGTTGAAGTCCAACAGACTAAAAGTTGCCAAGGTTGGAGACCCCTGCTATAGAGCACTGCACACCAGAACAACTAAACACAAGAACAGTTTTTTTTCAAACGCCATCACTCTGCTACGCAAATAATTCCTTCAATATTGTCAAACTATTCACTAAATCTGCATTACTATTATTATTAAACTTCTCATTGTTCCTATCACCCATCTCCTTCCACTTATGACTGCATAACTGTACCTTTGTTGCTTGTATCCTTATAATTTATATTGATATTGATTGTTTCCTGATTGCTTATTTGTACCCTATGACTATTTGTACCTTAGAATTCTTGATGATCTTTTCTTTTATGTACGCCGAGAGCATATGCACCAAGACAAATTCCTTGTGTGTCCAATCACACTTGACCAATAAAAAATTCTGTCTGTCTGTCTGTCTGTCTGTCTGTCTATCTATCTATCTATCTATCTATCTATCTATCTATCTATCTATCTATCTATCATCTATCTATCTTCTATTGGAACTTTGTCAGTTGCTAAGGGTTAGTTTATATTTTTTAAGTCATTGTAGGAGGAAAGCCAAGTTAATTTTTCATGGTAAAAACACAGAAGGATTAGGTTAATCTTTTCCAACTAACAAACCTTGCTAAAAGATCTGAACTGCTCATGAAAGTTTATGCCTTTTAATTAAAAAAAATGATTAGTTAAAAAAGACGCTATTGGATTCTTCTGATTTAATTTTTTTGAACTGAACAAAGTCTTCCTTAACAATTTACTCGGGGTGTGGGCGGGAGAAAGCAAATTTACAATTACAAAGGGAAGGTTTTTTTTGTTTTTTTTTTGGTTCCAGAGAGAAATGGCAAGTTCAGTTTGTCCCTGAAAAAGAGAAAAAACTCTCTGCTACTCATGTTCGAATTGCATATTCATCTTTTCTAACACCTTCTTCCCTTCAACAGATGTACACGCACACCCAGGTGCCTCTCTCAGAACACACGGCAATTATTTGCACTTCTTTTCTTTGAAAAGCTTTGCAGATAAATGTTTCTCTTAAAGGTTTCTTGGGGGTTTGACATGCGTGAAAGAATCACAGACTTAACAAGCCTGCTTTTTTTTTTTTTTTTTTAGAATTGGAAATGCGGGCAAAAAGAAAAAAAGACTCAGATTATTGGAATACTGTCAGACGGGGTGGGGGTGGGGGAGGGATATAGTGTGAAGTAAATAACTAAGTATTACCCTCCTCTTTCCGACACCCCTCCATATGACAGCAGTAGAGCCCAATTAATTGGATAATGTATTGGCACAAGACTCTGCCATTTTCCCCTCCTTCTGGCTGACAACTCTCTCAGTCCCCCCTGAATATTTTAGAAACCACAGCGTCCATTTCAGCTTTACTTTCGTCCAGCATTTCAACCCTTTTAATCACCTCCACGGGCAGAGAGAGACGAGAGTTGGGTGTGCAAGTGTAAATAATTTGTCCAGGGCTTTCCCGTTGAAAGGTGCGATTGAGCTGAATCTGAATTTTAAGGCAAGAGCTTTCTATCCGATGATCCCGGCAAACCGATTCCACTTCTTAAACCTTAGATGGATTTTGCTTTGTTAAGTTTTCTTTTTACTACGGGGGGCAGTCAGCCAATGGCTTCATGGCAGAAATTCTTGGACCATGCTTGGCCTGCCTTCCCCAGGAAACTAGAAAACTTTAAAGGGCCTTTCCCACTTTGGCTGAACCCCCCCACCACCAAAGAATAAAATAGAATAGAATAGAATAGAATAGAATAGAATAGAATAGAATAGAATAGAATAGAATAGAATAGATTTTTTTATTGGCCAAGAGTTATTGAACACACAAGGAATTTGTCTTGGTGCATATGCTCTCAGTGTACATAAAAGAAAAGATACCTTCATCAAGAATTCTAAGGTACAACACTTAATGATAGTCATAGGGTACAAATAAGCAATCAGGAAACAATATCAATATAAATCGTAAGGATACAAGCAACAAAGTTACACTCATACAGTCATAAGAGGGAGGAGATGGGGGATAGGATAGGATAGGATAGGATAGGATAGGATAGGATAGGATTGTTATTGGCCAAGTGTGATTGGACACACAAGGAATTTGTCTTGGTGCATATGCTCTCAGTGTACATAAAAGAAAAGATACTTCATCAAGATACAACACTTACAACACTTAATGATAGTCAGAGGGTACAAAGTAGCTTTGAAATGGAAATCGTCTGAGATGGGAGATAGATAGATCAGGGTCTGCCTCACCATTAAACCGAGCTGATAGATGTTTAATTCCAGAATTAATAAACGTTTTCTGAAATTGCCAAAAACTGAAATGCGAATTAACTCAATAATTTGAGTAACAATTTTTAATCTTTGGAGGGACATGGGGGGTGAGGGTGGGTGCAGAAAGGGATAAGATGATGCTGGAAATTAAGGAAAGAGAAGAATCGGAATACTATAAAGTGTGGAACAAATTATATGATTGGTTAGAAAAAAGAAATCAAAATAATATATCGGAATGTTGACCTGATTAAGTTAAAACCAGGAAGTGTAAGTTACTGAATAGTGTTAACCGGATAATGACGGTTCTGTAAATAGACACCAATGTAAATGTAAGCATATAGAGGAACACTGAATAAGAACAAAGAATATATATCTATGTCGATACAGCAAGCTGTAAAATAATATATGATGTAATGTTATGTCTGTTACGTGTTTTTAATGTGTTTTTGTTTTTTTGTTGTATTTTTCTTTATTTTGTTTTTAAAAGTCAAAAGTTTAATAAAAATTATTGTTAAAAAATTATTTTAAAAAATAAATAAATAAACATTTTCTGGAATTGGCGAAAAGACTGAAATACGAACTAACTCAATAATTAAGTAATACTTTGTAATGTTTGGAGGGATTACATGGGGGTGGGGCATTTCAGCTGATTTCCACTAAGTAGACATTCCATATATGGGTAGTTCTCGAGTTATGACCATAATGAAGCCTGCTCATCCCGGTCATAACCTGTGAGGTTCGTAAATCAAGTCACCCACGTGACCAACCTGATTTTACAAACTTTTTTTGTAGGGGATCATTATGTAAATCTGTGGTTTGCTAAGGGCTGGTTTTGCCAAAAAACTGGACGTTAATAACAACAACAACAACAACAACAACAACAACAACAACAACAACAACAACAACAACAATAATAATAATAATAATAATAATAATAATAATAATAATAATAATTTAATTTTTATACCGCCCTTCTCCCGAAGGACTCAGGGCGGTTCACAGCCAGATAAAAACAACAATGAATGAACACAATACAAGTAAAACAATAATTAAAAAACTTATTCAAATTGGCCCCAATTTAAAATACATTTAAAACGATAAAACCCATTTAAAATTTTAAAACCCAATAATAAAAATTCTAAAAATTCTATGCCAGTCCTGCGCGGAAAAATAGGTATGTCTTCAGCTCGTGGTGGAAGGTCCGAAGGTCAGGAAGTTGTTGAAGTCCTGGGGGAAGTTCGTTCCAGAGGGTAGGAGCCCCCACAGGGAAGGCCCTTCCCCTGGGGGCCGCCAGCCGACATTGTTTGGCTGACGGCACCCTGAGGAGTCCCTCCCTGTGAGAGCGCACGGGTTGGTGGGTGGCAAACGGTGGCAGTAGGCGGTCCTGTAAGTAACCCGGTCATTTTTGGCAAAAATGTGCATTTTTGGCAAAGCCATTGTAAAATTCAATCACATGACCACAGGGTGCTACAATGGACTGTAAATGGGACCCAGTTGCTGAGCCTTTGGAGTGCAGTCATGTGACTAGTGCAGCAACAATTGGAATTTTAAATTTGGGTCATAAGTACCCCCTGATCATAACTACAAATGGTCACTAAGCAACTGGTCAAAAGCCAAGGACTACCTGTATAACACTCATTATGTACCTATTTTCTATCAGTGATTGTCTCCAAACTATACCCGGCAGGAACTCATATTTGCTGGAGCAAAAGAGAATGGGCTCATGAACCATAAAAATATAGCATTAGTTTATTCTAGAGGTTAAGGTACCAGGCTAGAAAATGGGAGGCTGGGAGTTCTAGTCCTGCTTTAGCCAGTGACCTTGGGCCGGTCCCGCTCTCTCAGCCCAAGTCACCTCAAAGGGTTATTGTTGTGGTAGTGGTGGGCTTCTAATTTTTTTACTACGGGTTCTGTGGATGTGGCTTGGTGGGCATGACATGGCTTGGTGGGCGTGGCAGGGGAAGGATACTGTAAAATTTCCATTCCCTCCCCACTCCAGGGGAAGGTTACTGCAAAACCCCCATTTCCTCCCTATCAGCTGGGACTTGGGAGGCAGAGAATAGATGGGGGTGGGGCCAGTCAGAATTTTTTTACTACCGGTTCTCGGAACTATTCAAAATTTCCGCTACTGGTTCTCCAGAACTGGTCAGAACCTGTGGTGGTTTGCACTGGTTCTATAGAACCGATAGTAAAACCGGCGGGAGGCTCCGCCCACTGACCCGAACATCATCAAAAGCAATCTGTGCATGTGCAGAAGAGCGCGCATGAGCGGAGCAAGTGTGCGTGTGCAGGCACAATGAGAACCGGTAGTAAACGTAAATAGAAGCCACCTCTGGTCAGAACCTGCTGAAACCCACCTCTGAGTTGTGGGATAAATTAGGAGGAGAAAGGAGAATTGGATATGTTCGCCACCTTGAGTTATTTAGAAAACTAATAAAGGTGGGATAAAAAAAATATTTTAAAAACTGGGTCAGGGGTACCCCCATTTTCTGGTCGAAAAAAATTAAGCCTGGTTGCTAATACAGTGTAATCAAAATTTGAATTGCACTGTTGCAGCCGCCATCTTGTTTGACAGGGTTGCATGGGAAATAACCCGTTTCAGAATAGAATAGAATAGAATTTTATTGGGCAAATGTGATTGGACACACAAGGAATTTGTCTTGATGCATACGCTCTCAGTGTACATAAAAGAAAAGATACCTTCATCAAGGTACAACATTTACAACACAATTGATGGTCAATATATCAATATAAATCATAAGGATTGCCAGCAACAAGTTATAGTCATACAGTCATAAGTGGAAAGAGATTGGTGATGGGAACTATGAAACGATTAATAGTAGTGCAGATTCAGTAAATAGTCTGACAGTGTTGAGGGAATTATTTGTTTAGCAGAGTGATGGCCTTCGGGAAAAAACTGTTCTTGTGTCTAGTTGTTCTGGTGTGCAGTGCTCTATAGCGTCGTTTTGAGGGTAGGAGTTGAAACAGTTTATGTCCAGGATGAGAGGGATCTGCAAATATTTTCACGGCCCTCTTCTTGATTCGTGCAGTATACAGGTCCTCAATGGAAGGCAGGTTGGTAGCAATGATTTTTTCTGCAGTTCTAATTATCCTCTGAAGTCTGTGTTTTTCTTGTTGGGTTGCAGAACCGAACCAGACAGTTATAGAGGTGCAAATGACAGACTCAATAATTCCTCTGTAGAATTGGATCAGCAGCTCCTTGGGCAGTTTGAGCTTACTGAGTTGGCGCAGAAAGAACATTCTTTGTTGTCCTTTTTTGATGATGTTTTTGATGTTAGTTCACAATTCTACTTTAAAGGAGGATAAGTCCCAGCTGGCTTGGTCAGTCTATAAGCAGGACAGGGGGAAATAATCTTAACTTCATCCTTTTCCCATTCCAGACGGGCGCCCAATTGGTGTAGAAGGAATTCAGGTTCTTGGAACCGGCAATCTCATGATTTCGGACCTCACCGTCCAACACTCTGGAATATACGTGTGTGCGGCCAATAAGCCCGGCACAAGGGTGAGGAGAACAGCCCAAGGAAGACTGGTGGTGCAAGGTAAGAATTTTCTCACTACATCATTCCTCATGGGGAAAATTTATCTGGTACTCATCATTTTTGGTACTCATCGTGCCTCCCGGAACCAATTAACGATGAGTACCAAGGTACTGCTGTAAAAGGTCGACACAGTCAAATGCCAATTCTTTCCTTCCTATTTATATAGCTCTTAGCAATAGCACTTAAACTTATAGACCGCTTGACAGTGCTTTACAGCCCTCTCTAAGAAGTTTACAGAGTCAGCATATTGCCCCCAACAATCTGGGTCCACATATACAGTAGTTACATTTTGGCTTCAACAGATGCAAGTTTCATCCTATGGAATAAGACCCTGTAGGAGAAGAGCTATGTTCTTCTATGGTAGCAAAAATTTAAAAAATGGGATAGTATTTTTCTCAAATGCCAAAAAAGCCAACAAAGTTCTAGGTTGCATAAACAGAGGGATAGAATCAAGATCGCATGAAGTTTTAATACCTCTTTATAATGCCTTGCTAAGGCCACACGTGGAATGCTGCATCCGGTTTTGGTCGCCACGATGTAAAAAATATGCCCAGACTCTAGAAAGAGTGCAGAGAAGAGCAACAAAGATGAGTAGGGAATTGGAGGATAAAGTATATAAAGAACGGTTGCTGGAACTGGATATGTCTACTTCTGATGAAAAGAAGGACTTGAGGTGACACGATAGCAGTGTTCCAATATCTCAAGGGCTGCCAGAAAGAAGAAGGAGTCAAGCTATTCTCCAAAGCACCTGAAGGCAAGACAGGAAGCAGTGGGTGGAAACTAATCAAGGAGAGAAACAACTTAGAACTAAGAAGAAATTTCTTGACAGTTAGAACAATTAATCTGTGGGACAACTTCCCTCCAGAAGTTGTAAATGCTCCAACACTGGAAGTTTTTAAGAAGATATTGGATAACCATTTGTCTGAAGTGGTGTAGGGTTTCCTAAGCAGGGGGTTGGACTAGAAGACCTCCAAAGTCCCTTCCAACTAATTCTAATTCTAAGTGACATGTTTGATTCAAAGCTTTCCAGAGCATGAGATGTAGAGCCAGCCCCTCATTGCATCTGATGAAGTGAGCTTCACTCACCAAAGTTAATGCTCTTTCCATAAAATCCGTCTACAGAATTTTTCGAATTCTGCTGAGTACTGCAACCAGGTGAAATACTGCCTATGCAGGCGTATTTCTTAACCACTAGTAAAAGGACTAAGGAAAAGTCGGTTTGTTTGTTTTATTCTTCTGGTTGTGTTCCGAAAAAAAGAAGAAAAAGAAAGGAAACTTAAGAAGGGAGGTGATTCCCGCGCTGCCTCTCCCCCTTTTTCAGTGCAGGATTGGGGCTCTACCCCTGATCTGGGAGTCGGTGGAAATCCTTTGAAATCATGTGTGTGTTGTTGTGCACAAGAAAAACCTGCCCTCCCCACCCCCCCGCACTGCCAGCTCCTAACGACGATTCCGAAAAGCCACTTTTAATGACCGTGGCCAAAAAAAGGGGGGGTTTCTTGAATGTTTGCTGAGTCTTCAGTCTCCATGGTGAAGTTTTTTGCAGAGAACGCCTTTTTACACACACAAAAAAGGGGGGGGGACAGAGGAGGTAGATAAAACAACCCAGCTGGCAATCCAGTGTTGAATGGTGCCTTAATCCTTTCCTGATTACGAGCCCTCATTTTGTCTTTGAAGTCGGCCGCTTCCCCTTTCTCATCAGCTTTTCTTGGGAACAGTTTGGGCTTGACAAGTTTCAGATTGTAAAATTATATATATATATATATTTTCCCACCCCGAGCTCCCTAATTGTACATTTTCATAAGAATGGAAAAATGCAAAGATTCGACGTTGCTCTAGGCCTGGAAGTTGCTTCTTTCTGTCAGGTGGGCTCAAAATGATTTCCCCTTCTTGGAAACGGCAAGATTTTGGCAGGATCTAATCTGGCTCGGTCACCGGGACCCAGAGGTTTAGTTTTCCGAGCTTTCGGACTCGTGCGGGAGCCGATCCTGGGAGAAACTTCTGTCTAGTGCAGTGGTGTCAAACTCAAAGCCCGGAGACCGAATCCGGCCTGCAGGGTGCTTAGATTTGGCCCACAGGGATGCCCTGGAAATAGTGAAGGACTGGCCCACGGTGCCTCTGCCGGTGAAAACAGAGCTCGTGAGGGCTGCGTGAATTCCCGAACTCCGTTTTCACTGGCAGAGGGTTACAAGAAGCCATCCCAGCCAAAAACGGAGCTTTGGAGACCGTTTTCACCGGTAGAGCGCTCGGGCCACTATAGACACCCCCCAACAAAAGTGACATCATGTTGGCCACGCCCACCCTAGCCACGCCCACTCCGGCCCCCTTAGGATCAAACACAACCCCGATACGGCCCTCAATGAAATTGAGTTTGACACCCCTGCTCTCGTCGATCCCCAGTGTTCAGATGTCCTACGCCATTCTTCTTCTTCCCCAAACACTCAAAACAATTTATCTTTTTAGCCATGTGCTGATGTCCAGCCGTCAGCGGTAGCCTTGAGGAATAGCTCTTCTCAGCTCGCAGGCTGTCAGGTGGCCGCAAGTGGCATCTCAGAAAGGTGTTGGGTGAAGCCTTGCCTACTACGTCATTTCCAAAGCAGGCAGCTGGAAGGGGTGTAGCAGGAAGTCACAGGAAGTGATTGGGATGGAGTGTTTGGAAAACAGGGAAGGAAAACCTGGTGAGGCCCCCAACAGGTTCTTCTATTCCTCTTAATGACAGTCAAAAGGGCTCCTTTGCCTCCTTTAAATGTGTATGTTGCCAAATTTTCTAAGCTGACCTTCCATCTTTCCTTCCTTCCTTCCTTCCTTATTTCCTTGCTTCCTTATTTCCTTCCTTCCTTCCTTCCTTCCTTCCTCCCTCCCTCCCTCCCTCCCTCCCTCTCACTTCCTTCCTTCCTTCCTTCCTTATTTCCTTGCTTCCTTATTTCCAGCCAGTCGTTGCAACTATTGGTTCGGCGAACTAGATGTAAAATTAGCATCCGGTTCTCCCGAACTGGTCCAAACCGGCTGAATGCCACCCGTGCCTCAGAGTTGTCTGCAGGATATGATCAAAACATCAAGGTAGCAATCCTAATGGTGCAGCTGCTGCTCCCATTTTGCATCTGCACCCTACTGATATTCTCGGATGGTAAAACTCGAGAAGGACCTCTCAGATTCCTGGAGTCTCTGGTGAGAAGATTAGTCTGTGTGATGGGTTTGATGATGGACGTATTCCTGAGCAAACACACAAGTTGTCATTAGCCTCTACCAGCCAAGTGTCCTTTGGAGGGGTTAAGAATACAATTCCACAAATTCCTCACCAGCGTAGTTGCCAACAAATCATGGGGGCAGGCAGGGGGAGAACCAACTTGTAGCAAACTTATGTAAGTTCCTTTCTGCAACTTAAGAGCTTTAGGTCTACCAAATGACAGAACAACAGAGTTGGAACGGACCTTGGAGGTCTTTAAGTCCAACCCTTTCCTTAAGCAAGAAACTTTGTACCATTCCACACAAATGGCTGTCTGTTCTGTTTCCCTCCCCCAATACTCCCAACAAAGAGTCAGTCAAAGGCCTCCTCTTCTACTTTATTTACATAGATAAATGTCCTGGCCACGTCTACCCACGGGCCTGCCAAGTTTCTGGAGATAACGAGGAAATTATAGATAAGGCCAGAATTACTCACGAATATATTCTTCCCTCCATTGATACAGTTTGCCCGCGCAAATTCATTGTTTTGTCCAAGACAAAAAACCAGGAAGTCTCACCTCCTATTTATAGTCTCTGCAGATGTCACTGCATGACCATCATTCCTTGGCTTTATCCCAACGCTTCTTCTGCTGCGCGCACCGGTCACGTCTGCGCAGTCTTGCATCACTCCAAAACTGTTCTTGGAGCGTTGCCAAATCAGAAGAAGGCTCGAGAGAATCAGGCCTTGCCGGCCCCTCCTCCTCCCTTTGAGTGGGTGCCAGGAAGGGAGAGGGCCCAAGAGAAGCAGGTCTTGCCAGGTCTTCTCCCTCACTTTCTGAATCATCCGAGTCCAGGAATCCGGGTCCAGGAACCTGGGTCACAACACTGTCCAGTCTCTTATTGAAAGCCTCCAGTGATGGCGCACCCACGACTTCTGAAGGCAAGCTGTTCCACTGGTTGATTGTTCACACTGTTAGGAAATGTCTCCTTAATTCTATTCCTTTTGGTCCCTCCTGTGGCGAATGTTGAAGTAGAACTTAAATGCAAGATTTAGTTTGTAATCCACAAATATATCTAACAATGATGAATCAAGATACATTTTTTAAATTTTAAATTTTATATGGTGGACTTGTAAAAAGGTTAAAGCATTTTGGATTAAAGTATGGTGGATTATGCAGAATATTTTGAAAAAGAAGATTAAGTTTACTCTGCAGTTCTTTTTACTGGGAATAATTATGGACTGTACGGTTATAGAGACTAAATTCATTTTGAACTTAATAACAGCCGCAAGACTTTTGATTGCTCAATATTGGAAGAAAGAAGAATTACCCACAATTGAAGAATGGACACTTAAAGTATCAAATCTGGCAGAAATGGCAAAAATCTCTGCTTATTTGAAAGACTATACACAAGAAAAATATATTTTAGAATGGAAAATGTGGATTGATTATATTCAGAATAAGTATCAGATAAAAAAATATCGAATAGCATATGAGTAAATTTAGGAAATATTTTGTATTAGATATATTTCTGAAGGAGAGGGGAATTGAGAGTGTGATTAAGTGTGGAGAGACTAGAGATTATAATTTAGGAATTATTTTAGATTATGATTGTTAGTTTTGATACCCTGCATTTTGTTCTGGGAAGTCGGGGTGGGGGACGGGGGGTATGGGGGAGGGGAATTGGGGGGTTGAGGCTAGAGATGGAGTGATGGTGAATGTACAGGGATTAATGAAGATGTATAAATATAATTAATGTAGGGTCGGGTCTGCCCAGTTACCATTTTAGAACGGTGGGGAGGGAGAAAAGAGAGAGTAGGAGGTAGGAAAGAGGAGAAGAGGAAGGAAGAGGGGTAGAAGAGGGAGAAGGAAGGTGTAGGGTGGAGGGAGGAGAGGATGTAGATAAGAGAAGGAGAGGAAGGTTTGGAAAGAAGGCAGAAGAAGGTAGAAGAGGGAAGAGAGTTAAAAAGGGGGGTGGTGACTGGGCAAGCCCGACTAATTGTATATAATTGTACATTGGATGAATTATTTGTTATGTAAAAATAAAATAAAAACGAAAAAAAAAAGATACATTTTTTAAAAAAGGCGATGAAAAGATAAAAAGAAAAAGAAAATCCCAGCTGAAAAGAAAAAACGGCAACTCGACTGAGTAAAAAATGAAATATCAGCCTGTAGTTACAGATAGTCCTTGAGTTATGACCATAAGGGAGCCTGACCAAGTGACCAACCCAATTTTACAATCTTTTTGCAGTGGTCGCTAAAGGAACCAGTGGTTCGTTATGGGCCAATCTTGGGCCAAAACTGGAAATAAATGCTGGTTTTCAGGAAAACCAGTCATTAAACATGGCCTGTTAGATGCTGCAAATAATCTAAATGCAGGTGTTGAGACCCAAAGGGGACAGGGGGCCATCAGAACTTCAGATCTGGGCCAAATGTTGCTTTGGGGGGGATGTCTTTGAATGGTCGCTAAGCAGCCATTTGTAAGTTGAGGACTTCTAGGCAGAAGGCAGCAAAGAAGACCAGATCCAATAGTTTAAAGCAAGGCATCTATTTGTCTCCTTCTCTCTTCCCCATTGGCTGTCAGTCTGCTTTTTTGGTGCCTCCGAACCATGATGGATGAACTGATTTCAAAGGCCTCTGAAGAAACACTCAGGTCCTTCAGTGTTGAATAGGCTGCCCTTCGCATTCCTTCTCTCCCTCGTCATCTTCAGAATAAAAGACCTCGGTGCCCCAGCGAGTATTAGCAGCTCCTCCGCTGTCCCAGAGTTGCCTGGGAGCTGCTGGGCTCTGAGACCCCTTCTGTTTACCTTCCTTCCATTGTTCACCCATCTTTGCTTTTCCATATGGAGCTCCGGGCCACGGTTCCAGGGCACCGTGGTTGGGAGATGTCCGTGGAATGCATTTACAGTGGCCTCATTCACACGACAAAAAAGGTAACCGGACTGAGGGAAAAACCAAGCCGCTGAAAGTGCACAATGTGCTGATCTTGGTTAGAGTTAACCATGGCTGGATTTTTGTGGGTTTGGCTGTTACACAAACAGAATCTCTTTGGTTAGTTTAGGGTTCAGTTTATTATGCAAGTCCTCAATCTAAGATTTTTTTTTTAATCAGGCTGATTAAACAGCGTAAGCATCTTGTGATGGCTAACTGAGTCAAGCTATTCTCCAAAGCACCTGAGGGCAGGACAAGAAGCAATGGGTGGAAACTGATCAAGGAGAGAAGCAACTTAGAACTGAGGAGAAATTTCCCAACAGTTAGAACAATTAATCCGTGGAACGATTTGCCTTCAGAAGTTGTAAATGCTCCAACACTCAAAGTTTTTAAGAAGATGTTGGATAACCATTTGTCTGAAGTGGTGTAGGGTTCCCTGCCTGGGCAGGGGGTTGGACTAGAAGACCTCCAAGGTCCCTTCCAACTCTGTTATTATTATTATTACTTTTCTTTTCCAGCTCCTGCAGAATTTGTCCAGCATCCTCAGTCAATTGCCAGACCTGTGGGGACCACTGCCATTTTTACCTGTTTGGCCCAAGGAGAACCTTCCCCACAGATTACATGGTTGAAAAACGGGCAGATTTTGGAGCCGAGCGAGCACATTAAACTGAAGAACAACAATAGGTAAGATTCTCTGCAGACAGCAGCGACTTCAGCAGAGTCCAGTAGGCTTAGGTATTTGAACCTGGATCTACCAGATGTCAAGGTAAAGTCGGGGTCAGGTCCTAGAAACTTCTTGGACCCATCTAGCCAGTTCCTTGGCAGCAATATGGAAGTGGCTTGTTATTGCCTTCTTCCAGAATGGACTTTTGACGACCCAGTCTGATCTCCAGGTAATGGAAATAGATCCTTCCAAGTCATACCTTTTGTGCTTCCAAACCTGTCCTTATGTTCATGTTTCTGAAGGTAGCATATGGCTCAGATGTTGGACCAAAGGGTTCTTAATAATGAATGGTGGAATAATGAAAAAACCCCAGAACAGAATAGAATAGAATAGAATAGAATAGAATAGAATAGAATAGAATAGAATTTTTTATTGTCCAATTGTGATTGGACACACAAAGAATTTGTCTTGGTGCATATGCTCTCAGTGTATATAAAAGAAAAGATACCTTCATCAAGGTACAACACCTACAATGCTTAATGATAGTCATAGGGTACAAATAAGCAATCAGGAAACAATCAATATCAATATCAATTATAAGGATACCAGCAATAAAGTTACAGTCATACAGTTCATAAGTGGAAGGAGATGGGTGATGGGTACGATGAGAAGATTAATAGTAGTGCAGATTTAGTAAATAGTTTGACAGTGTTGAAGGAATTATTTGTTTAGCAGGGGGATGGCATTCAGGAAAAAACTGTTCTTGTGTCTAGTTGTTCTGGTGTGCAGTGCTCTATAGCGTCGTTTTGAAGGTAGGAGTTGAAACAGTTTATGTCCAGGATGTGAGGGGTCTACAAATATTTTCACAGCCCTCTTTTTGGCTGGTGCAGTATACAAGTCCTCCATGGAAGGCAGGTTGGTAGCCATTGTTTTTTCTGCAGTTCTAATGATCCTCTGAAGTCTGTGTCTGTCTTGTTGGGCTGCAGAACCAAACCAGACAGTTATAGAGGTGCAGATGATAGACTCAATAATTCTTCTGTAGAACTGAATCAGCAGCTCCTTGGGCAGTTTGAGCTTACTGAGTTGGCGCAGAAAGAACATTCTTTGTTGTGCTTTTTTGAAGACGTTTTTGATGTTAGCTGTCCATTTTAGATCTTGCGATATGGTAGAACCTAGAAATTTGAAGGTTTCTACTGTTGATACTGTGTTGTCTAGTATTTATTTTTTAGAGTTGAAACCCACCTCCTTTGTTCAGGGGCTGAAGTCTTGTGTCTAGTGTTCCCTCTTCCCATTTTTCTCCTGGGGAGCAACCTTATGACAGAGAATCCTGGAGCTTCTGGGCCTGATGGAGGACTGCTGCATGGAGCACCCCATTCCTACCCCACCACCTTCATCACTGCACTTTACTGAGTCTCATGCTAGTTAAGGATGAAATAAGATGAATATTGGTTTAAGTTGCTTGTGTAGTGATGTGTCTGAGCTGTAAATGTGACCTGATATGCGAAGTGCGGTCTTCTTCTCAACGATGGAGTTAGATTCTGCTTGCCTCCAGAAGCTAAAGACTTCTTCCTCCCCCCTCAAAAAACACACCTGGGAGATAGGTTACATTGAGGGAGAGGGAGAGGTCTGAATTCCCTCCATTGTTTTCCAAGTTCTGTGTCTTCATCCAAATCACTAACAAATACCTTTTTCTCTTCATTTGGCGAAAGTGCGCGCATACGCCAGCACCCATAATGCAGCCTCCTTGCAGCCTCCTGCGCCGGGGGGGGGCGCCGCAATCTCCCACACCCCATTTTGGGCTTAGTAGGCCTCCCTGCAGCCTCCTGGACCCAAAAATGGCCACGGGGGGGGGTGCAACACTCCCCCGTGCATGTACGCATGACAGCCCCCGCATACATGTGCGCGTCTCCTGCATGCGCCCCACCCCCTGCACATTCCAAAAATCAGCTGGCCGGCAGGAGGCGCGCATGTGCATGTCCAGTGAAACTGAGCTGGGCGACGGCTCGCGTGCCCGCAGAGAGGGCTCTGCATGCCAGCTGTGGCACCCGTGTCATAGATTCACCATCACGGCCCTAGAACGGCTCCCTAGCAATTCTGTAGATAGCATTGAAGGAGTGTCTCCCTATTTATCATCATATCTGTTTCTAAACATCATCTTGAGTCTCAAAGCAGCATCCAAAGCTGAGGCATTGAATTCCTCATCACAGAAATAGAAAATAAAGATTTCCCAAAATTAGAAAGTTTGAACAGCAGGATGCCCTGATAATCTAAGACCTGCTGCCAGAGTTAACCAGGGCCAAAGCTTCAACTAGACTTCTCCAAACTGACCCTTTCTGGAAATGTGGCAATACAACTCAGAATTCCCTGTGTCTCAGTTTTCAAGAACCTTATAGTAAGTCGTGGTGGCACAGTGGTTAGAGTGCAGTACTGCAGGCTACTTCTGCTGCCTGCAATTTGGCAGTTCGAATCTCACCAGGCTCAAGGATGACTCAGCCTTCCGTCCTTCTGAAGTGGGTAAAATGAGGACCCAAATTGTTGCTGAGGCAATAGGCTGACTATAAACCGCTTAGAGTGGGCTGTAAAGCGGTATTTAAGTCTAAGTGCTATTGCTATTAAATGATCCAGAAATAGAATTGGGGGCAGGCATGCCTTTGATTTCAGGTCAAGATTTTTTGGGAGGGAGGGGGGAAAAAAGGGGTGAAAATGTCTTTATTTTTTTAAAAACTTTTTCAATTAAAAAAAAAAGATTTCCAGAACAGGCTCATTATTTAGCTTGCCACCCCTCTTTCTGACCAAGGGTGTCCAACTCTCCATGTTAACATAACATAACATCAGAGTTGGAAGGGACCTTGGAGGCCTTCTAGTCCAACCCCCTGCCCAGGCAGGAAACCCTACACCATCTCAGTCAGATGGTTATCCAACATTTTCTTAAAAATTTCCAGTGTTGGAGCATTCACAACTTCTGCAGGCAAGTCGTTCCACTGATTAATTGTTCTAACTGTCAGGAAATTTCTCCTTAGTTCTAAGTTGCTTCTTTCCTTGATCAGTTTCCACCCATTGCTTCTTGTTCTACCCTCAGGTGCTCTGGAGAACAGCCCAACTCCCACTTCTCTGTGGCAGCCCCTGAGATATTGGAACACTGCTATCATGTCTCCCTAGTCCTTCTTTTGTTAAACTAGACATACCCAGTTCCTGCAACCGTTCTTCATATGTTTTATCCTCCAGTCCCCTAATCATCTTTGTTGCTCTTCTCTGCACTCTTTCTAGAGTCTCAACATCTTTTTTACATCGTGGCGACCAAAACTGGATGCAATATTCCAAGTGTGGCCTTACCAAGGCATTATAAAGTGGTATTAGCACTTCACGTGATCTTGATTCTATCCCTCTGTTTATGCAGCCCAGAACTGTGTTGGCTTTTTTAACAGCTGCTGCACACTGCTGGCTCATATCTAGATGGTTATCCACTAGGACTCCAAGATCCCTCTCACAGGTACTACTATTGAGCAAGGTACCACATATACGGTACTGGTGCATTTTGTTTTTTGGCCTAAATGAAGAACCTTACTTTTTTCACTGTTGAATTTCATTTTGTTAGATAGCGCCCAACAAAATGAAATTTCTTGGAGATTCTTGGAGATCTTGGAGATCTTGTTCTTGGAGATCATTGTGGTCTTGTGGGCTGAATCTCGCTGAACGTGGCTTTCTTATCTCACCATCACAATCTTGTTTCTCAGCAACCCTAGTTGTTTTTTGTTTTTTTTGTGTGCTAGAAGGGCGCAATGTTTGTATCATGGAAATAGCTGGGTAGATTGAGCCTAGTGCGAAAATTGCCACTCAGGGGGCTTGGTTTCTATGGAAATAATACAGAAGAATGCAGGGGAAATAACAGAGGCCAAGCTATAAATCTCTATGTTATAGAATCCCCTAATAAAAGATAACAGGGTTAAGTATATGAGTGGAAGTCTGTGAGCACCAGCAAAAAGTTAAAAAAGGAATGAGAAAGAGGCAGAATTCTTGGAAATTTCTCAGAGGCAGACTGGGGTGTCCCCAAGGGGTGGTCCCCCCCCCCCAAAAAAAATCAAGTCGGTGGCCAGAAGGGTGTTACTGAAACCACACAGTTGTTGTTGTTGTTGTGTTGTTGTTGAAGTTGTAAAGTTTCAGGTGCAACCACCATTTCCTCACCATATGGATTGTTAGTCAGGAAGGAGATATTAGGAACTGCAATCCTGTCTGGAAAACATCTGGCTGGATAAAGTCTCATGTCCATCTTGTCTTGACTCCCAACATAATATAAGAGCTCCTGCTTGAGCAAGTTGCCAAGGTTGGAGAGCCCTGGACTAAGAAGACCTCCAAGATCCCTTCTAATCCCATTATTCTATATGTTCTATGAGACTAGTAATCTCAGTATAATTTATGGCAGGAAGGCAGACTTTTATTAACTGTGGGTCCTCGAAATTCGATTTTCAAGAGGTGTGATAGGAACAAACCCATCAAAAGTGGGCGGAGATGAAGCTGGGAGTGGCCAGGACAAAAGTAAAGGAAGACAATAGACAATCTATTATTGAAAGGTCTGTGAAGATTCTCAATCATCCAGGTCATGGATTTTTTTTGAAAAAAACACCTTTTTCTAGTTGTGTTTTGTTTTGTGTTTTAAAAAAAGCCCCTTTGAGTCTATTAAAGGTAAAGGTTCCCCTCGCATATGCGTGCTAGTCATTCCTGACTCTAGGGCAGCGGTTCTCAACCTGTGGGTCGGCACCCCATTGGGGGTCGAATGACGATTTGCCAGGGGTCGCCTAAGACCATCGGAAATATGGGAAGTATATTTGCGAGTCGAAGAATCGCGCTCCAATGGTTGACTCCACAAGCCAGCTGCAGGCTTTTCAAATCGCTAGCCGAATTCGGCTTCAGATGCGATCAATTAAAAAAGAGAGAAATCTTTGCTCTGATGTCTCCCTCTCAAGCCAGCTGCAATCACTCCCAATCGCTAGCCTAATCTGGCTTCAGGCGCCATAAACTTAATAGGGGAGGAGTCTCCGCTTTAATGCCTCCGTCCTCAAGGCAATCGCAAGCAGTTCAGATCGCTAGCCAATACGGCTTCAGGCGAGATAAATTCAAAACGAAAATAATTTTATGGTTGGGGTTGCCACATCATGGGGAATTGTATTAAAGGGGTCGCAGCACTATAAAGGTTGAGAACCACTGCTCTAGGGGGTGGTGCTCATCTCCATTTCAAAGCCGAAGAGCCAGCGCTGTCCGAAGAACGTGTCTGTGGTCATGTGGCCAGCATGACTCAACGCCAAAGGCACACGGAACGCTGTTCCCTTCCCACCAAAGGTGGTCCCTATTCTTCTACTTGCATTTTTACGTGCTTTCGAACTGCTAAGTTGGCAGAAGCTGGGACAAGTAACGGGAGCTTACCCCGTTACGCAGCACTAGGGATTCGAACCACTGAACTGCCAACCTTTTGATCGACAAGCTCAGCATCTTAGTCACTGAGCCACTGCATCCCTTTTGAAACTATTAGGGAAATACAAATTTAAAAATCCCACTTTGGCTTCATTTAAAAGTGGCATTGGCTTCTGGAGGGGCTCAGGGGTCAGACCCAAAATTTTCGGGACAGGCTTGTAAAGCTGGTTGTAACTTGAGTGATCCATTCCTCACAAGGATAGGTCCCCAAACATCCTACTACTCTAATGGCAATTATCTCAGCTCCCCAAGCTTGCAAAGGCTGGTGGATTAATGCCTGCCTCCTTTTCACCCCCTCTGCTTTTTCCTCTCTTGCCAGCCTGTTCTCAGTTTTCTGCTTTTGACTGGCCTGTCAGGAGCATCATGCCAACAAATGGAGGCTGGGGAAGAGAGGAAAAGAGAACAAAAGAGGAGACGGAGATGGGGTGGGGAGGGAAGCTAATTTTTTATTTAAATTCCATTTACAATTAATTGCATCATCAGAATGGAAGCCATTTAAATGAAAGAGTTGCTGCGATTGCTCCTAAATATTTAAACTCCTTTTTTTCACACACACACCCCTCTTCAGTCACATTTTAAAAAAAAAATCACAATCCAACAACACGTTTTTTGTTGTGGTGGGGAAGAGGTGGGGGGGGAGGTCTGGGGGTGGGAAGGCTGGTTGTGATTTTGCAGTGTCCTGCCCAGAGGGGTGAGCTGCTAGTGTAACACATTCAGAGCAGGAGTGAAAAGAATAAGAAGGAAAAAATATAAAGCCATCACCAGTGAAGGCTCCTTGTTTCTCTGCCGCTGGGCTCAGTTGTGTGCATCGGGACATGTGCTTGTGTGTGTGTGTGTGTGTGTGTGTGTGTGTGTGTGTGTACATGTGCATATGCTGGGGGACGTGATGTGCAAACTCTGAATATAAATTGTATTAAAGGGTCTGGTTACTGGAATGTGTTTATCGCAACAGCAGGTAGCAGAAGCCACGCATGTACGCGCAAAGGCGAGCTCCTAATATCGATTTTTCATTCCTTGCTGGGAGATTGTATTTACAAAATGGTAATTAAGTGGGTTTCATTCATTAATCCTGCCAAAAAGCAATTCAGAGCCTCGGCCGAGGGCTCAGGTGTCATTTGCTCTGCTCCATAAATTTGCATCTTACGAGCCCACCCCTCCTTCGCTCCCCGGAGACCCACAAATCCTAAATCCTCTTGTCTAAGTTGGCGGTGGGGACTACGACGACATAGTTCTCCTTGAATGGATTGGGTTAAGAATATGTTGCACCAGAAACAATAGTCCAGCTTCTGCTGTATTTCTGAGACTACTTTGCTCCTAAACCATTGATAACTTACCTATGCCTTTCAGCATGTGCATAATGGACTTCTGTTGCCATGCGCTTAGTAATAAAACTGCAACCTCGTTTTGGACCAGTTAAACTTCCAGAAACCCTTCAGGAAGAACTTTGAAAAAGACTCCAGCTGTAGTATTTATTGATTTAAGAAAATTTGAAGGGCTGCCCACTCGCTCTCGATGACTCTGGGTGACTTACAAAAATAAAAAAAGACCAACATAAAGACAATAAAAGCAATAATAACTGAGACACGTTGCCAGTTTCAGCTCTCTCAGGAATAGGTGTAGCTGGCATACTACAGTAGATAAAAGATAAAGGTAAAGGTTCCCCTCACACGTATGTGCTGGTCGTTCCCAACTCTAGGGGGTGGTGCTCATCTTCGTTTCAAAGCCGAAGAGCTGGCGCTGTCCGAAGACGTCTCCATGGTTATGTGGCCGGCGTGACTCAATGCCAAAGGCGCACGGAACACTGTTACCTTCCCACCAAAGGTGGTCCCTATTTTTCTACTTGCATTTTTTACCAGCTTTCGAACTGCTAGGTTGGCAGAAGCTGGGACAAGTCACAGGAGCTCACCCCATCACACGGCACTAGGGATTCGAACCACTGAACTGCCGACCTTTCAATCGACAAGCTCAGTGTCTTAGCCACTGAGCCACTGTGTCTCTTTATTGTATCTATAGTAGATACAGTCGTTCAAATTGTATGTGTAGTCTAAGTGTAGAGTAAAAGGAGAAAAAAATCCATTTGACCTCAGATTGTTTTTAGCTCAGTCCAGCCTCAACTTTATATTTTTATGTACTAGCCATTTCTATGACGACAACGTTATCTAATCAGCTCAATCCAAAGTCGAAGTTCTATTTTTTTTTTCCATCTCCAGCATGTCTCAGTGGTTTTCAAAAGGCAGCTGATCTGTTTTTTTCCTTGAGGAGGAGGAGGAGGAAAACATTTCACTTCTCCTCCACGAAGATTTATCAGTTCTGATGGTGGGGTCATGAAAGGATACGTTCTGATAGGATGTTAGTTTTAGAGTGGGGAACGGAAGGATCACATTTCTCTGCAGTCATCTGGATCAGGGGTCTCCAACCTTGGCCACTTTAAGCCGGGCGGATTTCAATTCCCAGAATTCCCCAGCCAGCAAAGCTGGCTGGGGAATTCTGGGAATTGGAGTCCACCCGGCTTAAAGTGGCCAAGGTTGGAGACCCCTGATCTGTATGCTAGCACTCTCTCTGAGGGCTCTTGTGGCCACTTGGGGGATTTATCTGTGACCTTAGGGTCATCTAAATCAGGATGCAATTGGTTGATTCCACAACCAATCAGGAGGAACCAATTGCCTTTTTTTTGGTGTGGGGCAAAGCACCTTTGAGACAACTATGACCTGGATGACTGAGAATCTCCACAGACGTCTCAAGCATGAAATCTTGAAGTCCTCTTAGTTTCATTCTTGTAGCCTTGCAGGAGGAACCATCATTGCTGAAAACAGATGCCAGCCTTTCTCACTCTTCCAAGCGAGGACAGCGAAGAACCTATAAAGCTCTAGAATCCAAATAAAACTCCAGGTTCATTCCCTTTCCGAAAATCTTAACTGTTTATTGAATACGCATCCTGGTAATGTCGAAGCATGACTCTGAGGTTCCCAGACACAAGTTCATAGAATTAAACAATCGTTTCCCCGGCCAAACCCCCACGGTCTCACGTAGTCCATGTAAACGAATTCACTTTGTTATGGGAACCGTCTGCTTCAACTCCGCACCTGTCGTGATGTCCTTGAAAAGGTTTCAGGCTCTCACGGTCTGCAGCAGAATCGTAGACGTTTCGGTTCTCCATCTATCACATTCTAAAGCAACACCACTCCTCCTACTCTAATGGCAAATTGAAACAAAGAGGCACCTAGCTGCCAAAATGTCATCCTTGACAGCCCATCTCTTAAGGCCTTCTAGACACCGCTGTGTAATTCTCTTGGCCGTCATATAATAGTGACGTTAATCATTGCTTTCTCACACCCTTTTTCAATTTTCTAGTGTAGCCAGTTGCCCTGGTGGTGCCCCATCCCTAAGTACCCCAGCATTGCATGGCTTTTCAAAATCTGCCTAAGTGATGACTTAGACTTGTCATCTGTTTGGGTAAAAAAAACAAGGATACCCATTCCAAAAACTAAGCCTTGTGATGGTTTTCGGTTCCTTCCAAAAGTTTGAACAGGCTTCCTTTCAGCAAGGGACGCTATATTCTGTCTCTCTTTCTCTCTTTCTCTGCCCAGTTTCCCCCACCCTGGCTTACACGCTTTGCACAGCTGGGTGTGACTCGCCAAAAGGACAGCCTTCTGTGTTTGCCAGCATTATTGCACACCAGCTAAGTGCAAGATTTCTCCAGCTTGCAGGTCTGGTCGTGCCTTTAGCAACTGGAGCATAAAAAAAATTAATCAGTCCAGCATGTGTTGGCTTTGCTGGCTACGAGTGCTTTAACCAATCTGGCCTTGATAGTGAAGTTTGGAGAGAGAGCGAAAGAGAGAGAGAGAGAGCAGATGTCCTAGCCTTTCATTCATCTCGGACAGCTGCTATAGAAGAAGCATTGATCTTCCTCTTGTGAAGCACCTTGTCTTGTACATGCGGTAACATCTGGTAACATCTGGCTCTCCTTCGCCTCTCGTTTTCTTTTTTCTTCCCCCCCCCCTTTTTGTAGAAGCAGGAAGTTTCTGCAAGTCATTTAGGAAGGGGAAGGGAAGGAATGCTTCCTGACATTGAGAATCTTCCAGATGGATAGTTGCTAGACTTCTCATCAAAACCCAACATTTGGCTCCTCTGCTGTTTTCTTCCTTAGTGCATGTATCGGTCATCTTCGACCTAAACCCATTCATTTAATGACCGTTCAAAGTTACAACAGCACTATTTATTTATTTATTTATTTATTTTATCGTATTTTTATACCGCCCTATCTCCCTAGGGACTCAGGGCGGTTCACAGCCAAAATAAAAATATACATATAAATACAAAATAAAAAATCAGATTAAAAAACTTATTAAAAATGGCTGAATTATTAAAATCACAATATACATAATAAAACCCATTTAAAAACATTTAAATTTAAAATCTAATCCAGTCCTGAGCAGATAAATAGATGTGTTTTAAGCTCGCGGTGGAAGGTTCGGATGTCAGGAAGCTGACGAAGTCCTGGGGGAAGTTCGTTCCAGAGGGTGGAAGCCCCCACAGAGAAGGCCCTTCCCCTGGGCATCGCCAGCCGGCACTGCCTAGCCGACGGCACCCTGAGGAGTCCCTCTCTGTGAGAGCGCACGGGTCGGTGAGAGGTATTCGGTAGCAGCAGGCGGTCCCGTAAATAACCCGGCCCTATGCCATGGAGCGCTTTGAAGATAGTTACCAAAACCTTGAAGCGCACCCGGAAGGCCACAGGTAGCCAGTGCAGTCTGCGCAGGAGAGGTGTCACATGGGAGCCACGAGGGGCTCCCTCTATCACCCGCGCAGCCGCATTCTGAACTAACTGGAGCCTCCGGGTGCTCCTCAAGGGGAGCCCCATGTAGAGAGCATTGCAGTAGTCCAGACGGGACGTCACGAGAGCGTGAGTGACCGTGCATAGGGCATCCCGGTCTAGAAAGGGGCGCAACTGGCGAACCAGGCGAACCTGGTAGAAAGCTCTCCTGGAGACGGCCGTCAAATGATCTTCAAAAGACAGCCGTTCATCCAGGAGGACGCCCAAGTTGCGCACCCTCTCCATCGGGGCCAATGACTCGCCCCCAACAGTCAGCCGCGGTCGCAGCTGACTGTACCGGGATGCCGGCATCCACAGCCACTCTGTCTTGGAGGGATTGAGCTTGAGCCTGTTTCTCCCCATCCAGACCCGTACGGCTTCCAGACACCGGGACTGAAACCATTTTTCACGCTTAAGACCGATGCGGCATCTCCATGGGAGAATGGGACAACTCACCACAGCCAAGTTGTTGCAGGACAATTTAACAATTCTATTTAATGATTTCAAATAAAAAGATCACGGTCGTCAGCAAACAACCCATTCATTTATCACCGATAACTTCAGAAGGAATACCGCTAGAAAAAGTTGAAAGGATCATATACCTCGGTTCTAATTTACATGAAAGCTGGACTCCTGAAGTAAAAGCAAGGACAGAGAAAGCACAAACTGCATTCTTCAAAATGAAAAAAAAATCTTCTGTTGTCACGTCATAAGCCTAGGATTGAAAATCAGGCTTGTCAGATGTTACATCTTTTCTATCCTGCCGTACGGAGTAGAGAGTTGGTCTCTGACAGAAAGCCACCTTGAAGAGACTAGAAGCATTTGAAATGTGGGTTTGCAGACGGCTATTACGTATAAGCTGGCTTGACAAAATCTGAAACGAGGAGGCGATAAGCCGCCTGGGAAAGCCAAGGGAAATCATCAAAACCATTAAAAAGTGAAAGTTAGGAAAATTCGGACATGTGATGGGACACTCGGAAAAATACAGCATCCTTCACTTAATCCTCCAGGGAAAGATTGAAGGCAAACGAGGTCCAGACAGAAGAAAAATATCATGGCTTCAAAATCTAAGGGACTGGTTTGGACAAAACTCAGCAGCGCTTTTTCGTGCGGCTGTTGATAAAAGTAGGATCGCCAACATGATCGGCCAACATTCAATGACGGATATGGCACAAGAAGAAGAAGAAAATTATTATTATTATTTTTAATTTTTGCAATTCACATTTCATTCTATCCCTCCTTTTGCTTTCTTTCTTTAATGATTCTATTCCATTAATTCTTTGATATTGGTGTAATTCTTGTCCTGTCGCGAGTTGGCCGTTGCAAGTTGTGCCACAGTGAGTTGGTTATGGCAAATTGTCATAGACCCTCCTCAAAATCCAGAGGCTTGACAGCTGGAATGGTTGCAGTGTCCCGGGGTCACATGGTCCCCTTTTGTGACCTTCTGACAAGCCAAATTTTGGGCTCAATTGTGGTCCTAAATTCAGAGGATAATTAGAACTGCAGAAAAAAACATTGCTACCAACCTGCCTTCCGTAGAGCACCTGAATACTGCACGAGTCAAGAAGAGGGCTGTGAAAATATTTACAGACCCCTCACATCCTGGACATAAACTGTTTCAACTCCTATCTTCAAAACGACGCTACAGAGCACTGCACACCAGAACAACTAGACACAAGAACAGTTTTTCCCCTCAAATGCCATCACTCTAAATAAATAATTCCCTCAACACTGTCAAACTATTCACTAAATCTGCACTACTATTAATCTCCTTATCGTTCCCATCACCCATCTCCTTCCACTTATGACTGCATGATTGTAACTTTGTTGCTTATGATTTATTTTGATATTGATTGTTTCCTGATTGCTTATTTGTACCCTATGACTATCATTAAGAGTTGTACCTTATGATTCTTGATGAAGGTATCTTTTCTTTTATGTACACTGAAAGCATAAACACCAAAGACTAATTCCTTGTGTGTCCAATCACAGTTGGCCAATAAAAAAATCTATTCTATTCTATTCTATTCTATTCTATTCTATTCTATTCTATTCTATTCTATTCTATTCTATTCTATTCCATTCTATTCCATTCCATTCCATTCCATTCTATTCTATTCTGTATCTGTAAGTATTGGCTCCAAAATTGACCAGGAGCAGAATTTGTATGAGAAATAAGTGGAACTCGCAGCCCTGCCTGTGTTTTATTTTACTCTTAGTAATTTTACCAACTTTATTCGCTATCGTTTTCTATCATTCATAGTACACCCAACCTGGTGACTGAAATAAATCATAGGGGGAGTGTAGTTTGAATAATACATTGAAATCTAGCAAACAAGCTAGATTTTTACAAATAGTCTTGACTGCGCAGTAAAACAAAACTAAGGTCAATGATAACCAAACTTATCAAGTTACACGAAGAGAGTCTTCATGTTGATGGAACTTGCTGGACCTATTTGCACCCCACTAACGCTGTAACCCCATCTCCCTTCTTCCCGTTTTCAACCTCCCACTGAGTCACAGTGGTGGGTGAATCCTCAGAACGATAATAGAGGCAACCTTGCTAGAGAAGTCCCATTTCTATATGGCCTCTCTAGGATCGCCTCCTGATCAGGTTACCCATTTAAGTTGGTTTACTGGAAGGATTTAATTTAATCTTGGTTTAAAATAGAGTTTAACATGGCAAGCTCAATTACGTTGGCTTTTTAGCTTACACAGCACTAACCCTGGATTTAAACTAGTCTAAGAGAAGAACATTTAAGAGCATTATTCGTGGAGGTTCTCTTCACCAGGTTCCTTCACCCTGAAGTGCAGTTATCAGAGGTGAGTTTCACCTACTTTTACCATCGGTTCGCCCTGTGCACACACCTTTTGCATATGCCCCGGCCTTCCATAAATGTGCTTTGCTCGCCTTCCGCGTCCCCGAAAACGTGGCTAATTAATTGGATGGTATTATGCTGGACAGTCACCGCTACCGGTTCACCCTGAACCAGCTGAATACCACCACCAGCGGTTATCCACAGAGCATAAGAACGCAAGACGTACCAACGGAGGAGAATATTTGTAGTTCAGGGTCTAAATGAGAGGTCCTTGATGCTCTCTGAGCTTGGTGGTTTTCTTGCAGATGTCTCATTCCCAAGCCAGGTGACATCATCAGTGCTAGTAGGATTTGGGGAGTGGTAAATCCAGGGTGGAAATGCTCCCGGTTCGGACCGGATCGTGCAATCCGGTAGCAATGGTTATTTAAAAAATGCTTTTAATGGATTAAAACAAGGCTCTGATGATCCCTGCTGAGGTGCCTGATCGTCAGAGGCTTTTTAAAAAATTATTTTTAAAAGCATTTTTTAAAAGGTAAAAAAGCTGAAGCCTGCCAGGCAAAAAATGGGGGGTGTAGGTAAAAAATGGGGAGGGTTCATTTGAGAGAGAGAGAGAGAGAGAGAGAGAAGGGAGAGAGAGAGAGGAAGGAAAGAGGGAGGGAGGGAAGGAGGAAAAAGGAGAGGAAGGAAGGACTACAAACTTGGCACTAGACGCAGCTTCAGAGGATAATCCAAGGCTGGAATGGACCTGGAGGTCATCTAGTCCAACCCTGCTCCAGCAGGACATTGTTTCTGTCTTTTGACACCCAAGTCACATAGCCACACCCACCTAGTGACATGACCCACCACCACCACCAAGCCACGCCCATAGAACCAGCAGGAAAGAAATTTAGATTTCACCACTGGGTAAATCCCATTTCCTACTAACATTGATGACATTACCTAGCTTGGTAATGAAATGTCTGCAAGGAAACCACCAAAGCTTGGGGCGCACCAAAGACCCCTGAATGCCAGATGTGCTTTTTTTTGGAGCAAGCTGATGTCTTTCTCCCCGTCTACCGTACCATTTTTGGTTGCTCACTCACTTCCCCATAGGAAGCCATTCACAAGCCCGTTTGTTACGGTAATGATTCGCTGGACTTATCCAAAGCCGCTTGCAACATTTTCCAAACCTTTGGGGTTTCCACACTGGGATACGGTGCAGTGGTGGGTCGCTCTGGTTCGGGCGAACCGGTAGTAGCGGTGGTGGGAGGCTCCACCCCGGACGTCATCAAATACGATCTGCGCATGCGTAGAAGTTTCTGTGCATGCATAGATGGGGCGCGCACGCGAGCAAACCGGTAGCAAAGGTAACTGAAACCCACCGCTGATGACAGTGTGGAAAGGTGTGATATTTCCCTTTTCTCTGCTGATGCTTGCTCGTCAGATTTGCGTACCAGCCAGATCTTCTTGGTTGGGAGACTGGGGAGGGGGACGGGGAGGCGACAGCTGACATTTCCCCCCCCCCCGCTTCCTTTCACAGCCACATGCCTCGGCTTCATGGCTCTGTCATGTTTTATCACCCCCTGCCCCCCACCCCCGCCCTTCACCCCACCCCCGCCCTGCTCTAGGAGGCTGAGCCTCTCTTTACATAGAAACTGTTTCACACATGTGCCAGATGGAGCCTGCACATAAATTAGATCCTGGCTGATTGCAAAAGGCTTGACATGAGGACTGCAATTCTCTGCCTTCCCTGGGGTGTTTTGCTGCGACCCACGAGAGGGAATTAATGTTTGCTGTTGCGAAGGGGGGAGGGCACACCGCTGACACTCCCCCCTCCCCCTTTTCAGCGTGTGTGTCTGTCTGTGCGTGTTCGTGTGTGTATTTCCATGCTAAAGGCTACCTTTGCTCTTTGAAAAAGACAAGGGAGAGGCCATGATGAAAAGGACCTCTGATTTTATGCCGTTTACCATACACGAAAACAGTGAGCGTTCACTATCGATAGCATAAGTGCACTTGACAGTCCACTCATGAAAAGAGGTTGGGAACAAGTTTTTGGAAATCTGAACATGAGAATAATAGAGTTGGAAGGGACCTTGGAGGTCTTCTAGTCCAACAGTCACCAACTGGTGGCCCGTGGACCACTGGTGGTCCGTGAGAAAGTTTTGGTGGTCCACAGAAAAATCATTTGCATTTTTTTTAATATTGCACTAAATCAGGGGTCCTTAAACTATGGCCCGTGGGACGGATACGTTCAATGATATGGTTGTGCTGCTGCAGAGTCTCCCCCTTCGGGGTCTTTTTGTGTGGGTCGGAGGTGGGCAGAGATTCCAACTTGGGGTCTGCTTTGGCCTCCTGGTGCAGGGCTTTGGGTGAAGGCTGGAGGGAAGTGGTGCTGGTGGCGAAGAACCAGAGGACCTTGTTCCAGTGGAACTGCATCACAGCCTGGAACTGGTTGACCATCTCAGCCCGATGAGCCTCCAGGCGCCGGTACCTGGCTTTGCACTCCCACAGGTCTTCCCTCTGCTTGGAAATCCTATACTTGTAGTTCTCAGTGAGGTGCTTCTGCTGAGCCTCCTTCTCAGTCAGTTCCAATTTGAACTGAGCCAGCTGTTTTGCCAACTCTTTCTCATGGTGGCTACTTAGCTCCAGCAACTGCTTCCTGTTGGGGCCCTAAGGAGCCTGGATGGGGAGGCAAGGAGTGGCTAGGAGGGGAGGGGCGAGTAGAGGCTGGCGAGGGGCCCCTTGACGTGAGTGACATCAGGTTGGCCACGCCCCCTTAGTCACATGATCACCTAGCCACGCCCACCCAGCCGCTCATTAGGCAGGTCATATTAGTGGTCCGCGGGATTTAAAATTATGGATTTAGTGGTCCCCGAGGTTCGAAAGGTTGGTGACCCCTGTTCTAGTCCAACCCCGTGCTTAGGCAGGAAATCCTATGTACCATTTCAGACAAATGGTTATCCAATCTCTTCTTAAAGACTTCCAGTGTTGGAGCATTCGCAACTTCTGTTTGTAAATTGTATTGCACTCTTAGAGAAGAGGCCTATGGCTTGCAAGCCTCAACCCAAAAAAGTGGGGAGTGTAGGCAAAAAATGGAGGAGTGGGGGGTTCATTTGAGAGAGAGAGAGAGAGAGGAAGGAAGGAAGGAAGGAAGGAAGGAAGGAGGAGAGAGAGGAAGGAAGGAAGGAAGGAAGGAAGGGGGGAGGGAGGGAGGGAGGGAGGGGGGAGGGAGGGAGGAAGGAAGGAAGAAGGGGGAGGGAGGGAGGGAGGAAGGAAGGAGGGAGAGAGAGAGGAAGGAAGGAAGGACTACAAACCTGGCACTAGACTCAGCTTCAGAGGATAATCCAGGGCTGGAAGGGACCTGGAGGTCATCTAGTCCAACTCTGCTCCAGCAAAACATTGTTAGTGAGTTTCTGTCTTTTGATCCCCCAGTCATATAGCCACGCCCACCCAGTCACATGACACCCCCACCAAGCCACACCCACAGAACCAGTAGGAAAGAAATTTAGATTTCACCACTGCTTTGCATCCTCTGTTTTGGGGGATCCCCAGTGTTGCACTCACCTGGATTAAGAAATTGTCCCCATCCCTTTTTTTGGAAGAGAGGGAGTTTCATCAGATGCACCAAATCTGGGCCATCTCTGAGATGCTTTTGGTCCCTTTGCTATCATCTCAGCAGCTAAATTTAATCTGGATGCATCCCGTACCCTCTACGGTTCGGGACATTTGCAGAGGAGGAAAAGATGATGTTCAACAAGGCAAACGTGATTATATGGAACTGGGATCATTCTAGGAAGAATTTTTGCCGATCTGGTCGTTCGTTTGTAGCCTGTATTGCTCAGTTATTTATATTCTCCTTACACGAGCAATGGGAATTCCTCATTATATTTACTTTATTGATTAGCCTTTCAACCGTATCATCAAACGATAAATATTAACTTGACTGCTTTTTATTCCGCAGTTGCTGGCAGGGTTCAGATAACTTGCTTAACCCCTAAGCCTGTGCGAACCAAACGGTAGTGCTTTGCTCACTTAGCATGTTCATGTCCAACAAATAAACCGGATAACGGTTTAAAATTATAGCCTGGTTCACACCACACACCAAAACACGAACTGTTCAACGGCCATTTAGCCAAGTCTTGTTTGTTATGTGAATCCAGCCAAACTGGCCATCAATCCTTTAAGATAAACCGGACTAGGAATCCAAAGTCATGCAGGCTAATACTACATTTTTACAGAACTATTGTAGCAGATGCAAATCTGAATGCACTCCTCTCTCTCTCTCTCCCTCCCTCCCTCCCTCCCTCCCTCTCTCCCTCTCCCTTTCTCTCCCTCCCATTATCTTCATGAGAGTTAGATATGGTCTTGTCCAATGGTTCAGGCCGATTTGGGCGAACCGGTAGTTAAATTGCTGGCTGGCCCTGCCCGGCCCTTTTCTAGGAGTCCCGTCACGCCACACACCCCTGTGACCTGTTTTCGCACCCAGGAGGCTGCAGGGACGCCCAAAACGGGACACAGAGGGGCGGCGCTTTCCACCCCCCCGGCCCATTTTTGCTCCCAGGGGGGTGCAGGAGCCAAGTACTGCTGTCACACCCCCTGGCCACGCCCACCATGGCCACGCCCACCCAGCTGGTTATTAGGGCTGAAAACCGGTTGTTAAATCATTTGAATCCCACCACTGGTCTTGTCTGAAATAGCAACAGCAATAGCATTTAGGCTTTATAGCACTCTCTGGGCAGTTTACAAGCATTATTTCCATGATGCCCCCAACAATCTGGGTCCTCATTTTATCAACAGGATAGAAGGCTGAGTCAACCTTGAGCTGGTCAGGATTGAACTCCAAACTGTGGGCAGAGCTTGCCTGCAATGCTACACTTTAACTACTGCATCACCAGGGCTCGCACATGTTTTCTTAGGTTACAGTTCTGGCCCTGACTCGGATTTATTTTTTTTTAATCTGACTCTTTCCCCGGGAACTGCTGTTTCTTCAGTCCCTCACGGCTTTTCCCTCTGTCCACTAGGTTGGCAAAGTGATGTTTATAGCAAGACCTAATAGTACCAGACAGTTTGGGATCAATTATGAAAAAAAAGAAAAAAGAAAACAACCCCTCCTGATCTTTTAAAAATCTTTTAATTTGCTAGGTTTTAAATGTTTTAATTGTATATATTTCGTGTTTTATCTTTGGCTGTACACCGCCCTGAGTCCTTCGGGAGAAGGGCGGTATAAAAATTTAATAAAATAAATAAATAAAATAAATAAAATATCGGCATGCATTCACACATGAAAAAGCATGTCTTTCTATTTGTCCTGAACCCAAAACCAGCCATTTCTTAATTGGGAGAGTAAATGGAAGTGTTAAAAGAGAGGAAGGGTTATATGTTCACACTACATCATTTTTTACTTTATAACTTTTTAAAAAGTTTGCTTCTGGATGCAAATCAAGGGATTGTAAACACCTTTAGAGCCAGGGGTGTGTTTCAATTTTTTTTTACTACCGGTTTTGTGGGTGTGACTTGGTGGGTGTGACATGGGTTGGTGGGCGTGGCTTTGTGGGCGTGGCATGGGGAGGATACTGTAAAATCCCCATTTCCTCCCGATCAGCTGGGACTCAGGAGGCAGAGATTAGATGGGGGCGGGGCCAGGCAGAATTTTTACTACCGGTTCTCCAAACTACTGAAAATTTTCGCTACCGGTTCTCCAGAACTGGTCAGAACCTGCTGAAACCCACTTCTTGTTTAGAGCCCTTCAGGTCATAAATCCAGGTGACTTAAGGGAGCATCTCATCGCATTGGGATTGGCCCACCCCATCGGTGCTGACAGAGAAGGGATACTGCGAGTCCCCTTGGACAGGGAATTCTGGTTGATGAGGTCCAGGAGAAGAGCTTTCTTTGCCGTTGTGCCTGCCTTTTGGAACATCTTGTGTTCCATTCCCCCCTTGACCCCGAGTGAGGTCCATTCCACCTCTCCTGACCTTCCATACGAGCCTAAAGACCTGACTCTGCCTGTTGGCTTGGCGCTCCAATGGAGGGGTTTCAGAAGGGGTGGTGGTTTGTAGATTAAGAACAGCCCCCCCCCCCCTGTACAGCCAAGAAGTAGATGCAGACAGAGATAAAAACCCAAGAGAGGAATATGGGAGGCAAGTCAAAAAAAGCATAGTAATTAAAGTATTGAAGCGGGCAAGAGATGATGGATAGATGATTTCTCCGTTTTGTTGTTCTGATTTCCTTTTCTTTTTCTCTCTTTTCTTTTTTTAGGTAGGTGACATGACTAGAAGTTAGGTAGGATAGAAAGAAAACATTTTTTTAAATAAAGAGTGACGTGATTAAAAGTTAGAATAGGAGATAGAAATAAGAGAAGGGGGAATATTAGTGTATACACTTTTATATAATAAAATAAAAGCAATAATGAGAAAACAAGGAATAATTGGATAATGACGGACTGCAACTTAATATAAATGTGTTTTATTAATACAAATATATAAGTTGATGTAATAACTGTGTATTATATAATAACTATGATTAATTCTACTTTTATTCGTATTAGAATGTATGAAACTCAGATGCCACACTGTTCATGCATTGATAAAATGCATATGCAAAAAAAAAAACTTAGAAAAACAACAACAGATCCCTCCCCACCTCATCCTACTCTTCCCCCCTCATCCTACTCTCTCCCTTCCCATCTTTTAGCTGAAATGCAGCACTTGGGTCTTTATAATATTTTACTTATGCCTTTTAGGTTTGGTATATAGTTCATGCAATCCTCAGAGCCACTCCGAGTTACCCTGTGGCAAGAAGGGCAGCCAATAAATTTTACAAATAAATGAATAAAAAGTTCTCTCCCCCTCCCCACCTCCATTTTTTCATTCTAGCCAAATTTGAAGAGATCTCGCCATCCCTTAACAAAGAGATTATATATAGCCATTGTTAAGCATTTAACCTTACATTACTGTAAATGAGCAGCAACTTTAATAAATCGGCTATTAAAGCAGCCACGTCTATCTTCAGGTTCTCGTTTTTCAGGAGCCTGGAGGGGAAAAAGTGGCTGTTTTAAAGAGATGCTATAGTGGAATACCGCTTTTGTATCGTTCTGAATAGCCTGGTTTATTTTATTTCTTTATGTATTCAGATGAATGCTACTCCCTGCCACCTCCCAGCCCTCAGCAGCAATTATGCTACAACAGGGTGTAAGGCTTGCAAATTACATTATGCATTTTTCACTGAACAGCTGCGAAGGAGCTGGAGTGAGCCCAGCCCATTTTAATTCTAACTTCTAAACTGCTCAACTCTTAACAGTCTGAAAGCTGGGGGGAAAACAGGGTTGGGATAATGGATTGTACAATGGCGGGCAATCTCCGGCAAAATGTTTGCTCATGGCCATTGAGATCATTTCATGACACACTGAACCTACAAGCCGCTTGTTCAGTTGGGTGGCTTTCGAAATCTAATTAATAAACCTGCAGAGATTGGGGGGGAGTGTCCCCAGAATCTGGCCAAAAAAGTCAGGAGGGCCACAGTGGGACAGCCTGTCCGTTTTTGTGTACAACACACACAAAAAGTCAAAGCAGAGCTTCAGTTGCATCATCTCAACTTTCTTGTAATTGCATGTTGCAAATGTCCCCACATAACTTAAAAGTTGCTCTAACAGAGAGATTTTCTCTGCTCTGCTTTTCCTGTGTTTGAAAGTTGGAAGTGGCTAAAAAAAATGTTATCTGGGATACTGATGACAGCTATGAAGAATATCGGAAGGCGTTGCTTTACATTATCTTTTCTTCCTTTTTTCTTTTTTTTTTCCAGCTTGTTTTCTTTTTTTGAACTCCTTTCTTTCTTTCTTTCTTTCTTTCTTTCTTTCTTTCTTTCTTTCTTTCGATAGATGATGGATGGAGGATAGATAGATAAATAGATAATTAGATGATATAGATATAGATAGATGAAAGATAATAGATAGATAATTAGATAGATGATAGATATAGATAGATACATAGATGATAGATAAGATGATAAATAGATATAGATGATAGATAATTAGACAGATGATAGATAGATTATATAGAGATAGATAGATGATAGTGTCGTGTCCCACTCCTCCGCTGACAGCCGGGTCAGGGAAATCCGAATCAGGTGTGCCTCTGTAGCTCTACCAAAGTCCTAGCAAAGTCCTCAGGGCAGGCAGGAGACCAGAAAGTGACTTCGCAAGATATGTTTAGACTTTGCCTGACTCAGAGAATGCCAGAAAGCAGATCCTTTATATAGGCCATGGGGTGTGGCTCCATGACTCAGCACTTATCCAGGCCTGCCCCTCCCTTCCTTCTGTTGCCTCCGCCTATCCAGTCTTCTGACGCGAGGGTCACTCCAGTCTCCAGCTGTTGGTAATTGATCTCCCTCAGGCTCACATGCTGTGGGGGAGGGGGAGGGGTCTAGTTGCTCCGTTTGCCTGGGCATGGAGCCAGAGCTCGGGGCTGGAGGTATTTCTTCCTCTTCAGCCTGTCTGGGCATGGAGCCAGGGCTGGGGCCGGGAGGCATACTAGGACATTCCTCCGTGTTCGGAAGCAGATAAGAAGGCCCCGGCTGTGGTGAGATCGGACGAGACACAACAGATAGATAGATAGATAGATAGATAGATAGATAGATAGATAGATAGATAGATAGATAGATAGATAAGTATCAATTGATAAGTATCAATTATCATGAGTGTCAGTTTCACAAAGTTTGAGTGGTAATTTTCGGAGAGGTCCTTGGTGCTCTTTGAGCTTGGCTGTTTTTCTTGCAGACATTTCATCACCCAAACTAGGTAACTTCATCAGTGCTAGTCATTGCTAGCACAGTACTTGTTACTAGCACTGAGGATATTAACAGGTTTGGGTAGTAAAACATCTGCAAGAAAATTAACAAAGTTCAGAAAGCAACAATATTTGAGCTACAAATATTCTTCTTTATTAGTAATTTTCTGTCTACTGGAAATGTCAGTGTTGTTTGCAAAGGGTTTTGGGGTTGTTGTTTTTAATCTCTGCTGAGATGTGGGCCAATTACAAGAGCCAATTAATTCCATCACCTCTTTCTTCTATTTCTGCTCATTTCCTCTCTTTTCCTTCAATATAATCCACTTGCTTTTCGGGGATCCAAGTTTTCACACTCAGCAAGCCTCCAGTGGGCTTTATCCAAGCCTACACCAGACAATGCATGAAGGGAAGTCTTACCTGGGCAATCTAGACTACCATTACACCCTTTTCAAACACTGAAGGATTAACCTGGTTTGCCTGGGGCTGTGTGAACGGGGTCAGAGGAAGGCTGAGTCCTTAAGGGGCTTGCTAGAAAAGGCTAATAATCATGCCTGGTTTGATTGTTTTCCATCCAGCACGCTCACCATCTCCAACATTGGCCAGACGGATGAGGCCATCTACCAGTGCATCGCTGAGAACAGCGCGGGCTCCACCCAAGCCAGCGCCCGCTTGACGGTGCTGTGGGCCGACCGACTTCCGGGTCCTCCACAAGAAGTCAAAGCAGCTTCCGTCTCGGCTACCACCGTCCAACTGCTGTGGAGCGAGCCGCTGCAAAACACCAAGGAGATCATCGGCTACGTCCTACACATAAGAAAAGCAGCAGGTAGGAGTGGCTGAGAAGGGCCCAAGGCTGCTAATATTCGCACTGTGCAGAGAATCTCTTTTCTTACGCTTCTGACTAGCGGTTCTCAAGCAGAGGGTTGGCACTTATATTGTTTTTTCCAAGGAGATGAGGTTATGGGAGACCTGCTCGAGGGTGGAGGGACATTGATGGAGTGATGAGGGGTTCATGGGAGATGCAACTGTCCTATTTTGCATTGCACCATTTAGCAGTCAGCATGCCCCTACATTTCTGTAGGGTAGGATAGGGTAGGGCACAGAATAGAATGGAATGGAACAGAATAGAACGGTACGGAATGGAACAGAACAGAATAGAATATAGTAGAATATAGTTGAATATAGTAGAGAATGGAATGGAATGGAATGGAATGGAATAGAATAGAATAGAATAGAATAGAATAGAATAGAATAGAATTTTTATTGGCCAAGTGTGATTGGACACACAAGGAATTTGTCTTGGTGCATATGCTCTCAGTGTACATAGAAGAGAATAGAATAGAATAGAATAGAATAGAATAGAATAGAATAGAATAGAATAGAATAGAATAGAATAGAATAGAATAGAATTCAGAATGGAATGGAGTGGAACGCAACGCAACGGAATGGAATAGAACAGAACAGAACAGAGAATAGAATACAGAACAGAATAGAATAGAATATGGAATAGAGTAGAGTAGAGTAGAAGACAGAATGGAATAGAATAGAACAGAACAGAATGGAATAGAACAGAACAGAACAGAGAATAGAATACAGAACAGAATAGAATAGAATATGGAATAGAGTAGAGTAGAGTAGAATGCAGAATGGAATAGAATAGAACATAACGGAATGGAATAGACCTTTTTATTGGCCAAGTGTGATTAATTCATGCCAAGATTTTAGGCTTCCCCATTGACTTTGTTTGTCAGAAGGTCGCAAAAGGGGATCACGTGACCTTGGGACACAGCAACCGTCGTAAATACGGGTCAGTTGCCAAGCACCTGAATTTTGATCACATGACCATGGGGACGCTGCGGCCGTCATAAGTGTGAAAAACAGTCACGTCAGTTTTTCCAATGCCGTTACAACTTTGAATGGTCACTGAATGAACTGTTGTAAGTTGAGGACTTCTTGTATAATTATAGATTGAAAAAAGAAAAAGAAACCTTTGGTAAACTTGCAGAGATTAATATACAGGCTTTGGAAAAAGTAGCTAGAGTAGCTAGGTTTATTTGCCGCGTTTCCTTCTATTTTTTTTCTTTAAGGGCATGCTTTCTCCCCGATTTTATTCTTCCTTAGGGAGGATGATGAAGGCAAATAGTCTCAAAGGCATCCCATTTTGTTTAGGAATAGGATTAGGAATTTGAACTCTCTTTCCCCGTCTTAAATTTAGCACTCTCTCTGCCTTGTAAGCTGCTTTGAGAATCTAAATGAATCATGGGTGGGTGGGTGGGTGGGTATATGTGACACACACACACACACACACACACACACACGGAGGGAGGGAGGGACAAGAGAAAGAGCACAACACAAGAGAAAGGGGAGGGAGGGAGAGAAAAAGAGAGAGCGAGAAATAGAAAGAAAGAGAGAAGGAAATATATAGAAGTTTTGGCATGCCTGACATCTAGTGGCAAAATGCAACATGACATGGTGTTGTGGTTTTTGACATCGAGCCTCCCTTAAGAAGGAAGCTGGCGGGCAGGCTGGAAATCAAATGAAGAGATTCCATCTCCAATAAATAGAAATTAACAATTGGCCCTTATTCTAAGCAGTGCTCTGGCCTGAATTCTCAAAATGAGGACATAAGGAATCTGAGGCAGATTCCTCAGTGAAAATGGAGGATCTGCAGCACTTTTATTCCAAATGTTGGCTCCCTGGACCCCTCCCTCCCTCCTCCTTTTCCTTCCTTCCTTCCTTCCTTCCTTCCTTCCTTCCTTCCTTCCTTCCTTCCTCTCTCCCTTCCCCTTCTTCCTTCCTTCCTCTTTTCCTTCCTTCCTTCCTCTCTTGTCCTTCCTTCCTTCCTTCCTTCCTTTCCTCCTTCCCTTTCTCCTCCTCCTCCTCTTCCTTCCTTCCCTCCCTTGCTTCCTCCTCCTTTTCCTTCCTCCTTCCTTCCTCCTCCTCCTCTTCCTTCCTTCTTCTCTCCCTTCCTCCTCTTCCTTCCTTCCTTCCTCCTTCCTCCTCCTCCACTTCCTTCCTCCTTCCTCCTTCCTCCTTTCCTCCTTCCTTCCTCTCTCCTTCCTTCTTCCTTTTTTTTAAATTTGCATTTATATCCCGCCCTTCTCCGAAGACTCAGGGCTGCTTACACTATGTCAAGCAATAGTCTTCATCCATTTGTATATTATATACAAAGTCAACTTATAGCCCCCAACAATCTGGGTCCTCATTTTACCTACCTTATAAAGGATGGAAGGCTGAGTCAACCTTGGGCCTGGTGGGACTTGAACCTGCAGTAATTGCAAGCAGCTGCTGTTAATAACAGACTGTCTTATCAGTCTGAGCCACCAGAGGCCTTCCTTCCTTCCTTCCTTCCTTCCTTCCTTCCTCTTTTCTTTCTTTCCTTCCTTCCTGATCCATCCCTCTTGTATTTCAGACCCAGTGGAAATGGAATATCAAGAGGCTGTCAGTAAAAGCACCTTCCAGCAGCTGGTGAGCGACCTGGAGCCTTCCACAAGTTACAGCTTCTACATCAAAGCCTACACCTCTCGCGGGGCCAGTAAGGCCTCTGACGTGGTGGTGGTGAGCACCTTGGGAGAAGGTAAGAAGGATCAGCTTCAGGTTTAGATGTTCTGCAGAGGGAATATTGCACAGTGCTGGCTTTGTGAATGTCCCAATTTCAATTCTAGATGGGTGAGGGGAGCAGTCTGATCAAAGTCTTCAAGTAGTCCTTGACTTATGACTACAGTTTGGTGAAATCCATTTTTTTTACTACCGGTTCTGTGGGCGTGGCTTGGTGGGTGTGGCAGGGGAAGGATACTGCAAAATCCCCATTCCCTCTCCACTCCTTGGGGAAGGTTATTGCAAAATATCCATTCCCACCCCACTCCAGAGGAAGGATACTGCAAAATCCCCAATCCCTCCCTACTCCTGGGGGAAGGACGTTGCAAAATCTCCATTCCCACCCCACTCTGGGACCAGCCAGAGGTGGTATTTGCTGGTTCTCCGAACTATTCAAAATTTCCACTACTGGTTCTCCAGAACCTGTCAGAACCTGCTGGATTTCACCCCTGGTTTGGTCCCATTTACGACCTTTCTTGCCACAATGGGTAAGTGAATCACTGCAGTTGTTGAGTTGGTAACATGGTTGTTAAGTAAAGCCGGCTTTGCCTTTGCTTGTCAGAAGGTCGCAGCAACGATCCCATGATCCGGGGATACTGCAGGCATCATTCGCGTAAGGGTGGAAAAAATGGTCATCAATCGCTTTTTTTTTCAGTGCCCTTATAACTTTGAACGGTCACTAAGCAAACTGTTGCAAGTCGAGGACGAGCTGTATTTTTGAGATAGCCAATCTGTCCTTCTGCCAAAGTTTCTGGTTCCTCAGAGAGAAGACAGCAGGATTTGACAAGACTTTTAAAATGCTTCAAACCATTGACCCAAAGCCTAGGCCCTAGGAGTTCAGGACAATAGAATAGAATAGAATAGAATAGAATAGAATAGAATAGAATAGAATAGAATAGAATAGAATAGAATAGAATAGAATTTTTTATTGGCCAAGTGTGATTGGACACACAAGGAATTTGTCTTGGTGCATACGCTCTCGGTGTACATAAAAGAAAAGATCATCAAGAATTCTAAGGTACAACACTCAATGATAGTCGTAGGGTACAAATAAGCAATCAGGAACCAATCAATATCAATATAAATTATAAGGATACAAGCAACAAAGTTACAGTCATAAGTGGAAGATGATGGGAACGATGAGAAGATTAATAATAGTGCAGATTTAGTAATAGTTTGACAGTTTTGAGGGAACTATTTGTTTAGCAGAGTGATGGCGTTCAGGAAAAAACTGTTCTTGTGTTTAGTTGTTCTGGTGTACAGTGCTCTGTAGCATCGTTTTGAGGGTAGGAGTTGACACATTTTATGTCCAGGATGTGAGGGGTCTGTAGATATTTTCACAGCCCTCTTTTTGATTCATGCAGTATACAGGTCCTCAATGGAAGGCAGGTTGGTAGCCATTGTTTTTTCTGCAGTTCTAATTATCCTCTGAAGTCTGTGTCTCTCTTGTTGGTTTGCAGGACCAAACCATTAGCTTGTAGCCTCATAAAGTCTGGAGTTTCTCCTTTGATCATTGTTTTTTTTTTTTAAATATACCTATTTTTTTTCAACTCCTTCAGTGCTACTATTATGGATCTTGTAATAGGTTTGTAAATTACAGAGGCCTCTGATGCTCCAAGCAAATCCTTCCTCTCCCCCCTATAACAAGCTTATATAATACTAATAACAATACACATCTGTATATTAAATTATAATCGTTCATTGTTTAGTTATTCAATATTTCAATATGTTATTTTTATGCCAATCCCCCTATCTTAATGAATATTTCAATATCAATAAAATATTATCAATCATATTTATTAACATTTAACAAACTTACAGTATATAACTAATATTAATACCAACCTTTATATTACCCTTAAAATCTCCCATTATTGCTTATTCAATTTGTTATTTGGTTATTCAGTATTTCAACATATTGTTCTTATGGCAATCACAATATTCTACATAATACAACTAAGGTATTATTAATCGTATTTGTAGCATTTATATGCATATTCAGTTTTGCACTGGTGAAATAGAGTTAGGCATTAGTTTTCGTAACGGATGAGCAAACCCAGTTAATCGTTAGCTCAGCACTGCCCCCCCCCACCCCGTCCTAGCTTGATTTATGATTTGTGGTTCCACCTCTGGGCTTCCTTCAGATCAAAGGTGTATCCAGAGTAGCATCTGGAGGCTGTTCCTGATGTTTGAGGTGTCTGGGTTCCAAGTAATAATCCCTTAGCAAGCAAAACTCCGAAGCAGATGAATTCCTCAAAGAATAGCTGTGTTGGAAATATCATATTGGCACAGATCTGGTGAAAACCGACTCTAAAGACTCCCGCGGGTTTTCACCTAATTAAAAGTAAAAGTTTTTTTCTCTTTCTCAAAACATTATCCGTCACATGGCTCAATCACGGTGCAATCTTACAACCGGGTAGCGTCTCTCCGCCTTCCTCCGATCAGTGTGAGAATGCCCTTGGTTCCCAAGAGAAAATATTTTGTTTTGGCTACGGAATCCTCTCTATCTCAATTCCCACCCTCCCTATCCCTCAGCCCCAGTGTGGCAACACTGAAGCGGTCAAAATGGCTTCGGTCAGGTCAGCTTCAGGGTTGACATGAAGGTTTGACAGGTCTACGTAAGCAATCACTGGCTTAAGGCGAAAGCTCGCGGCGAAATAAATTTGATAAAATCTGATCGACCGCCTCTTGCTGGTCACATCTACCCGAACCCACTAAAACGGGGAGGCGTGTTGCAGATCCCATCCCCTGAGGAAGTACATCTGGAGGGACCCAGAAGAAGGGCCTTCTCCGTGGTGGCTTCCTCCCTTTGGAACATCATCATCCTTGCAGAAATTAGACTGGCCCTCCATTTTAGCAATTTTTCTGAAGGTCCTGAAGCCGTGGTTTTGCTGCAGGCCTGGAGAACCCAGAGCGGGATGGAGCCCATGAAATGGCTTGCTTAACCATGTCCTGTCGCCGGGATGGGTGGATGGGGGCTTATTGTTTTGTATCTTTTTTACTTATATTTATTTTTTCCTATTTTGCATTTTTACCCTTTGTAAGCCGCCTAAGAGTCACTGCGAGTGAGTAGGCGGCTATATAAATAGCACTAGCACTTAGACTTATATACCACTTCCCATGGCTTTGCAGCCCTCTCTAAGCAGTTTACGGAGTCAGACTATTGCCCCATCCCCTAAACAATCTGAGTCCTCATTTTACCGACCTCAGAAGAATGGAAGGCTGAGTCAACCTTGAGCCAGGTGGGATTAAAACTGCCAACTGGATTCTAACCACTGCGCCACCGTGGCTCTTGTCTAAATATGCATTTGTATAAATGTTCTAAAATAAATAAATACGTTTATGATTTCATGGTTCTTGTCCAAAGTGTTCTGTCCCCCCCCCCCCCCACCTCAGTCTGGGAGACACGTGAACTGACTCAATTAACCAGCAATTTAGTCCACGGCAGCTATCGGCTCTGGCAGCAGACCAGTGAACATCTGCCAAGGTTTTCTTTATCTTCCCTGATGCCGGGGTCACAGAAGCTCGTTACCGGAGCAACCAGGAAGTCAGGAACAAATAGCAATCCAGGCCAAATGTTCAGTCAAATAGTTCAGCTCAAGTTTTCTCCAGTCAGTTTGTTTTGTCTGTCACAAAGTAGTAGAGCAGCCCCTCCTGCTTTTATACCCTGTGGGGTGTAGCTCCATGACTCAGCACTCTCTAGGCCTGCCCCACCCCTTCTTTTGTTGTTCCCGCCTCTCTTGTCTATGAAACCTGGGAACTAACCAGGACTGATTGTTCACAGCTGGGTCTGGAAGCGTTGCCTGGGCGGGGGGTGATACAGGAGACAGAGGCCTCGTCACCTCCTCCACCTGGCCTTCCTCTGGCTCCTGGAGCTGAGCCAGAGAGGCCGGCCCTGCAGAGGGGAGCCCCGACGGCCCTTCCCCCTCACTCTCTAAGTCACTTTCTGGCAGGGGGCTGGGCCCGGGTGGGGGGCTGGAGCCACAACACAAAGTACCTTTGAGGTGCACTGGCATAGGCTTTAAGTTCAGAAGGAGAAAGAAGACCTCACCCAATCCTTCTCTGCCTTCTGCTTCCTTTCAGTACCAGCAGTGCCTTCCCTCTTCATTAAAGTCCTCAACAGCACTGCCGTTCAAGCCACGTGGGAACCTTCCATCAAACTGGGCCAACACGAAGGGTTCAAACTCTTCTACCGCAAAGTCCACCTTCCGCACTTCACGGGGCCGATGCTTCTGCCCAGCAACGTCACCTCTTGCAACCTTACTCATCTTGGTGAGTAGAGAAGAAGGATGTGGTAGAGGAAGAGGGAGGACTACCGGCTACCCCTCATGTATTATGCTCTTGGGTAAATTGATTGATGATTGGTTATGTACCATCAAGGGATTGTCTTCTCTTAGGGACCTTGCAGTTACATTTTCTCCAAGATGAACTGTCTCCAAGCAGGTTTTCTATGGAGTTTCTCCTTCATGCAGGTCATGGTTGTCCCAAAGGTGTTTTTTCAGGAGGCAACTGGACTTCCTTAGTTCAGTTGCCTCCTGAAAAAGCACCTTTGGGACTCCAAGCTGGTCTGTCTGGTCTTCCATTGTTGCCTTCATTACATCTGTAACCGAGTCCATCAACCTTGTAGTTGGTTCTCCTCTTCTTTTTCCTTCTACCTTTTCCAGCATTAGAGCAGGGATGAAATGCTCCTGGTTTGGACCGGATCGGCCGATCCGGTAGCAATGGCGGCGGGTGGTTCGGAGAACCCGTAGCAAAAATCCCTTCCCCCCGCCCGCTTGCCACTTCTTTCCGGCTTGCTTGCTTTTCCCACCTGAAGGGTAGGAATAGATTGTAAAAAAATTCTTTTAAAAGGTTAAAAAAAGGCTCTGACGATCCCAGCTGAGCCGTGAGATTGTCAGAGCCTTTTTTTTAACTTTTAAAAGCGTGCCACACACACACACACGCACTGCTGTTCTACTTACCCCATGCCTCCTTTTGGTGTGCACTGTGTGTGCACCATTTTTTGCAAAAATGGGACTTGCAGGGCGAAGTTTTAGGAGGCCAAAAATGGCTGTACTCAATGTATAAGACACACCAACATCTCCACCCTCTTGTGGGGGCGAAAAGTGTGTCTTATACTCCAAAAACTACGGGTAAATCCTTCCGTTCTCCACCATTCAGTCAGAACTGAAGAAGCTTCTCAGATGAGAGGCAAAATGTCTTCAAGGAAAAACAAGGAAGTCAAGTTGCACTTTTGGGACTTGTGGAGGGGAGTTCCCAAGACAAACACACACACACCCCCCAAAAAAAGGGAAATACTCAAGGCTGATAGCTTCTTACTTCTGATACAGATGCCAGAGATCAGAGTTATGGAGAGAAAGCAGCAGTCGGTTTGCCTTGCTCAGTGAACACATCCTTGTTGTTGATTGACCTAACGTATCTCCCCCATCTCCATGTTCTCTCAGATCCATCGGTGGTGTACGAAGTCAAACTGCTTGCTTACAACCAACATGGCGATGGGAACTCCACCGTCCGTTTTGTGTCCCTCCGAGAAACTGTTGAAAAAACAGGTAAGAGGCTCAACTCGCCCTGAGGAGCTTTGAGATGTTTGGGTTGATGAATGAAAGGTGGGAAGAGCTGAGCGGGAAAGGACCCAAACACAACTGAGAAAATTATGTACCGTATTTTTCGGAGTATAAGACGCACCGGAGTATAAGAGGCACCTTAGTGTTTGGGGAGGAAAATAAGAAAAAAGCTGATTGGCAGGTGGATCGGCCTCCCGGAATACCCCCAATCAGCTGTTCCCAGAGGTGAATTTTAGCAACAGGTTCCTTGGTTGTGAGCTCTGTGCCTTGCTTTTTTTTTTTTTTCCTGACTCTGAAACTCGGTTTCAGAAAAAAACTTTTTTCTGCCTCTGAAAGCCTCCAAAACAGAACTTCAGGAAAAAAGCTTCTAAAGCTCTGTTTGGGAGCTTTTTTTCTGAAGCTCTGTTTGGGGGCTTTTTTTCTGAAGCTCTGTTTGGGGGCTTTTTTTCTGAAGCTCTGTTTGGGGGCTTTTTTTCTGAAGCTCTGTTGGGGGCTTTTTTTCTGAAGCTTTTTTCAGCCTCTGAAACCTCCGTTTGAGAAGCTGCGAGTATAAGGCGCACCCAGATTTTCACCCTCTTTTTTGGGGGAAAAAGGTGTGTCCTATACCCCAAAAAATATGGCATATCTTGTATATAGTATTTATTGAAAAAGAATTCACACAGAATTTTAAAAATCTACAGGCACTTAAAAGAGTAGAGAAAAGGGGGAAAAATACTAAAAGTTAAAAGAGAAAGAAAAAGAGAAAACAAAAAGGATCTTAAAAAATGACATGTTCTGCTTTGTAGCAGCTACAGGCATTCCTACTTCCCAAATGTCATATCTCGATTTCCTTCTTGTTCTTCTTTTATATTAAGTTTTTTAATTTTCCAATATAAACATATACGTTTTGTGGGCAGTACATTGATTGGGTCAGGATTTTTTTTATACAGCGTTAACAATAGTAATACAAATAGTAAGTATTTCTTCATACATACAACATAGAAGTTTCTTAAATATTGAGATATTGGAATAATAAGAAGTATCCTTTTTATAAGCTATATTAAATCACTACAAAACGGATCTAGAGATGTAAGATTTCCTTCTTCTTATAAGCAAAGCCTTTTTAATCAGCAAATTCCAAGATCATTGATTTGTTCATATTTGTCCATTTTCAGCACAAAAAAAAATCCAGAAAATGTTTCCAGTCTTTTATAATGGTTGTTCCCATGTGTATCTTTTATATTGAAGTTATCCAATAGAAGAGAAGATCTGTAGCTCAGGACTGAATTGTGGAGACCTTGGTGCAGGGGTGAAATTGTCCTGGTTCAGACCGGATCAGCCGATTTGGTAGCGATGGCGGCAGGTGGTTCGGAGAATCTGTAGCAAAAATCCCTCTCTCACACACACACACCCGCATGCCCAGCTGAGCCACACGATCATCAGAGGGGTTTTTTTTCCTACTTTTAAAAGCATTTTTTTCTTCGGCGGGAAAAATGCTTTTAAAAGTAAAAAAAAAAAACTTCTGATGATCGCGTGGCTCAGCTGGGATTGTCAGAACCTTTTCAAAGCATTTTTTCTACAAGCTCTTCGGCCGAAGAGCTTGTAGAAAAAATGCTTTTAAAAGTAACAAAAAAAAAGTTGGCCACACCCACCCAGTCACATTACACACAAACACCCCACCAAGCCATGCCCACGGAACCAAATTTTAAATTTCACCCCTGCCTTGGTGCTGAGCTTGGTTTTTTTGAAGATGTTCCATCACCCAAATAATGAAACCCAACTATCATCAGTTTGAATGATTTATCCGCAAACCTTGGTCCATGGACCAGCTCTTGTCCACACCAAGTCAAAAACCAGGCTACATAAACAAGTGAAGCCCACGGGTCTGGATGGGGAGAAACAGGCTCAAGCTTAATCCCTCCAAGATGGAGTGGCTGTGGATGCCGGCATCCCGATTCAGTCAGCTGCAGCCGCGGCTGATTGTTGGAGGCGAGTTACTGGCCCCAAAGGATAGGGTGCGCAACTTAGGTGTCCTCCTGGATGAACGGCTGTCGTTTGAAGATCATTTGACGGCCGTCTCCAGGAGGGCCTTCCACCAGGTTTGCCTGGTTCGGCAGTTGCGCCCCTTCCTTGATCGGGATGCCTTGTGCACAGTCACTCATGCGCTCGTTACCTCTTGCTTGGATTATTGTAATGCTCTCTACATGGGGCTCCCCTTGAGGTGCACTCGGAGGCTTCAGTTAGTCCAGAATGCAGCTGCGCGGGTGATTGAGGGAGCTAGGCGTAGCTCCCATGTAACACCGCTCCTGCGCAGGCTGCACTGGCTACCTGTGGCCTTTCGAGTGCACTTTAAGGTTTTGGTTACGACCTTTAAAGCGCTCCATGGCTTAGGGCCTGGGTACTTACGGGACCGCCTGCTGTTACCACATGCCTCCCACCGACCCGTACGCTCTCACAGAGAGGACTTCTCAGGTGCCATCCGCCAAACAATGTCGGCTGGCGGCCCCAGGAAGGTCCTTCTGTGGGGCTCCCACACTCTGGAACGAGCTTCCCCCGGGTTTACGCCAAATTCCTGACCTTCGGACCTTTCATCGCGAACTGAAGACACATCTGTTTATTCGCGCGGGGCTGGCTTGAATTTTATCAATTCTAAATTTTTTATTAATAATTTTAAATGGGGTTTTAGTCTATTATATATTTTAACTTCTTAGGCTAACTATAAAATAAGTTTCTTAATCGTATTTTAAATTGTACATTGTATTACCTGTTTTATTTTACACCGCCCTGAGTCCTTCGGGAGAAGGGCGGTATAAAAATCAAATAAATAATAATAATAAAATAAATAATTTGTGGGCTGCAAGGCAGCACATGAGACCACGCCCCCTCCGGTCCATGAAAAAACTTTTCTCTACGGAACCAATCCCCGGTGCCCAAAAGTTTTGAAATGGAGATGAGCATCGCCCCCTAGAATCGGGAATGACTAGCACAGATGTGCGAGGGGAACCTTTACCTTCTAATTGCCTTAAATTGTAAGGGCACCGTTTTCTACTCAAAAGACTTAGAAGTTCATTTCCCCCTCCCCTCAAAAATGCATGGCCCTGGGCACCTGCAGGAATGGCACGATATGGGCAACAGAGATGATATGTCAGGGATGGCATCACATGTCTGACATGAATACCGTTATTCGTTTTACAAGTAGTCCTCAATTTACAACCACAAGTGAGCCCCAGATTTCTGTTGTTACGTGAGACATTTCTTAAGGGACTCTTGCCCATTTTAATGACCTTTCTTGCCACGGTTGTTAAACGAATCATTGCAGTTCATAAGTTAGTAACATCTATGGAGATTCTCCGTCATCCAGGTCATGGTTGTCCCAAAGGTGTTTTTTTTCCAAGAGGCAACTGGACTTTCTGGTTTTTCTTTGAAGATGTTTCGCTTCTCATTCTTCAGCTCTGAAGAAGCTTCTTGGATAAGAACACTTTCAAAGGCAAATCAGAAAGTCCAGCTGCCTCTTGAGAAAGCACTTTTTGACCGAGGCCTAAGTAGTGATTACCAGACACAATTCAGTCCTAAACAAAATTATTTTATTGGAACAGCTTAGAAGTAATTCATTCTCAGCTTAGTCCAAATTAAATCCAAAACAAATTGTTCATAAACAGTCCTTCGGCCTTATCACCAACCTTTGTTGTCTTTAACAACCTGCCAAAGGCTTTTCTTGGCAAGAACCCCACAAAGTTCAGAATCAGGAGATGCCGACAAGAAACAATTATAGTAACATTGCTTTCCTACAAAGAACCCAAGAGCCATTGCTGCTCTTTTAAACTTATGGGAGGGGCCAATCATCTCCTGGCCTTACTACGATGTCATTCTTTTTGCTTCAGCTGCTCTTGCCTTCTGGCAGCTCTTCTCAAACATGCACTAGGAACAGGCTCCTCCTGTTCCTCTGCCTCTCTACTGTCTGCCTCTGGAGGCTCCGGAGTCTGTACATCGCTCCCAGATGACCCTGGCCCCATCTCTGCCTCTGATGCAGAGCCCTTGTCTGAGCCTTCCCCTGACTCCAGGACTGGCCCATTATCCTCCCCAGCCTCCTTATGGTCAGACTCTGCTGCCAGCTCCACAGGCTCCTGACGGACCACAACGTAAGTTAGTAAGCAGGTTGTTAAGTGAATCTGGCTTCCCCACAACCTCTGCTTGTCAGGAGGTCCCAAATTGGGATGACATGATCTTGGGACATAGCAACGGTCATAAATATGAATCAGTTGCCAAGCATCTGCATTTTGATCACACGATTGTAGAGATACTGCAAAGATCATAGCTGTGGAAAACAGTCATAAGTCCCCGTTGTAACCTTGAATGGTCACTAAAGGAACTGTTTTAAGCCGAGGACTACCTGTACTCTGCTTACCTGTACGAGTGATGTGAGAGGGTATTTGTTTTCCTGTCCTACGGTTCGTGTCAGAGGTTCTCAGAAATGTTTTCCCTTTGACTTTTCTCCCCCACCTTAGACCACAACCCGCCATGCAACTGCATGAAGGATGAGTCAACCAACAAGACCTCAGCTACTGGGATCATCATTGGAATCCACATTGGGGTCACCTGCATCATCTTCTGTGTCCTTTTCCTCATGTTTGGCTACAGAGGACGGTAGGGTTCACTTTGTGCCCGCAATTTCTTCTGAAGCTACATCACTGGGCAGTTTTGGCAGACACGAGAGTTCCATCCACCATGTGTATGGAGCAGGGGTGAAATGTAAAATCTGTTACTACCGGTTCTGTAGATGTGGCTTGGTGGGGGTGGGATAATGTGAGTGGGTGGGCATGGCCAACTTTTTTTTTTACTTTTAAAAGCATTTTTTCTACAAGCTCTTCGGCTGAAGAGGTTGTAAAAAAATGCTTTTAAAAGCCTGTGATGATCAGGCTACTCAGCTGGGATCGCCAGAGGAAAAAAAGTTTTAAAGGGTTCTGATGATCCCAGCTGATATAAATGCAAATAAAATAAATAAAATAAATAAATAAATAAAGAGGCTATTTGCTGTTGGCTGCAACAAGGCAAAATTGCTGGGAGGCAGATTTCTTTTTCTTGTTTTCCTCACCAAAAAAAGGTAGGTGCGTCTTATAGTCCGGAGCGTCTTATGCTCTGAAAAATACGGTATGTGTAATTGGTTAGATATACTGTATATCTGAACTAAGATGGTACATAGAGAACTCTATTTTCCAATTTGTCCTTAGAACTAAACTCAGAGATGCCCATGGAGTCAGGTGAAGACAGACATAAAATTGGCCTTAGCCCTCAAACGAAACAAAAACATGTTTAAAGGGTATGGTATTTAGAATAGAATAGAATAGAATAGAATAGAATAGAATAGAATAGAATAGAATAGAATAGAATAGAATAGAATTTTTATTGGCCAAGTGTGATTGGACACACAAGGAATTTGTCTTGGTGCATATGCTCTCAGTGTACATAAAAGAAAAGATACGTTCATCAAGGTACAACATTTACAACACAATTGATGGTCAATATATCAATATAAATCATAAGGATTGCCAACAACAAGTTATAGTCATACAGTCATAAGTGGAAAGAGACTGGCGATGGGAACTATGAAACGATTAATAGTAGTGCAGATTCAGTAAATAGTCTGACAGTGTTGAGGGAATTATTTGTTTAGCAGAGTGATGGCCTTCGGGAAAAAACTGTTCTTGTGTCTAGTTGTTCTGATGTGCAGTGCTCTATAGCGTCGTTTTGAGGGTAGGAGTTGAAACAGTTTATGTCCAGGATGCGAGGGATCTGCAAATATTTAGTTATTTACCAAGCACATCTAAATTATATTAAAGTAAGCGAAATATCTTTACAATCCCCAAGGCATATCACAACTTTGAGCACCCCTAACGTTTGGAAAATTGAAAGTTGAAAATTTTGACACGCCCTACATATTAACCTTTACAACACCCTGTGTTTCTGTGATGGAAATTCTGGGGGACAAGAAAAAAAAAAAGCCCATTTTCTCCAAGAATGTGAGGAAAAATGAGCAAACCCCAACTTTGCTCATGAAAGTGACTCGCCATCTGGCGGTCATTGGTCTCCTACAGAAAAGTTAAGAGCTATCAAGAGATGATAGCAATAGTATTTAGACTTATATGCCGCTTCATAGTGCTTTTATAGCCCTCTCTAAGCAGTTTATAGAGTCAGCCTCTTGCCCCCCAACAATCTGGGTCCTCATTTTACCCACCTCGGAAGGATGGAAGGCTGAGTCAACCTTGAGCCAGTCAGGACCGAACTGCTGGCAGTGGGCAGAATTAGCATGCAATACTTGCATTCTAATCACTGTACAGGAAGGAAGGAAGGAAGGAAGGAAAGGAAAGGAAGGAAGGAAGGGCAATAGCACTTAGACTTACATACTGCTTCACAGTGCTTTTTACAGCCCTCTCTAAGAGATTTACAGCGTTAGCTTATTGCCCCCAATGATCTGGATCCTCATTTTACCCTCCTTGGAAGGCTGGGAGGCTGAATCAACCTTGAGCCTGGTGGGATTTGAACTGCCGAACTGCAGCTAGCAGTCAGCTGAAGTAGGCTGCAGTGCTGCACTCTAACCACTGTGCCATCTTGGCTCTTCCCCTGGATCCCTTCCCCTGGTTTATACTGTCCAGTGATGGCTTCCCGTGGTCTTAGATGAGCTTCCTATCTCAATGAGCCCATCCTGATCCCCTTCCCACAGACCTTCCAACAATGGGATCTTCTTTCATGGTTGGGAAAGGGACCCCACCATGTTTGTCTCCCTCTCGTTCTTAGCAGACTGCTGATGTGCAAAAACGTGCAAGAGCAGCTGTCGACCCCGCAAATCTCAAGAGGACCGAGAAATGTCCCTGGCCAGACTCTAAACGGGTCTACTAAAAGGGACGATCCAGATGTCAACGGGAAACAACTGGATATGAATGAACTGGAGAGGCTGTTCCCAGCTTTGCATTCCCAACCCAGTCCCCACACAAAGGGAATCGCGGTAAGGAAAAGAAAGCAATGTGGAACTGGAATGTTGTTCAGTGTAAACCAGGGGTGTCAAACTCGAATTCACTGAGGGCCACATCAGGGCTGTGTTTGACCTTGGGGGGCCAGGGTGGGCATAGCCAGCTCAACCTCACTCGTATCGGGGGTGCCTGCGGTGGCTCGAGTGCTCTGCCAGCAAAAACAGACTCCCCAGCCCCGTTTTCGGCTGCAACAGCTTCCTGAAACCCTCTGCCAATGAAAACTGAGCTCGGGACGAACAGATGTGACCCTTTCGATCTCTGTTTTCGGCTGTAATGGCTTCCTGCAACCCTCTGCCAGTGAAAATGGAGCTCAGGGGGGCGCCTTCGGTCCTCCTGAGCTCCTTTTGCAATGGCAGAGGCACTGTGGGCCAGTCCTTTGCTGTTTCCAGGGCCGCCCCGCGAGCCAGATCTAAGCACCCCGTGGGCCAGATCTGGCTCCCGGGCCTTGAGTTTGACACCCCTGGTGTAAAAAATGGTGTTGTATGTAGCTGACTGAGACAGGAAGTCCTTTTCTGGCTACCTTGAGTCTCCTTCTCCTTCTGTTGTTGAATGCACACTTGAAACAGCCAGTTTTTTTTAATCATTTAGCTTTGTCTCAATGGAAAAATAATACTTGGATGTAATTTGTGTTGTTTGAACGAATTCTTCATGTTCCAGGACAGGGGTCTCCAACTGTTCTTCTAGGCTTCCTGAGTCAGTAAAACACACGAGTAGTCCCGAAAACCTCTTTTATTGCAACAGCTGTGAATTCCGTTCATTCACAGATGAGTCCCAATTAGTTATAAAAAGTCCTTTGGGATAAGGCTGATAATCACCCCACCTTTATCTCCCTTGACTCACTGCCAAAGACCTAATTGGCAAAGCCACACGGAGACCAGAATCAAACAGAGCTTCAGGCTTTAAAATGAACAGAATAAACAATGTTGCTTCCTGCAAAGGCCCATTTAAGTCTTATGGGAGGGGCCAATCATCTCCAAGCCCTACTGCCGAGTTGTCCCTTTTGTTTTAACTGTTCTTGCCTTCTGGCAGCTCTGCGCATGTGCGCACTCGGAATAGGCTCCCCCTGTTCCTCTGCCTTGCTGAGGTCTGACTCTGGAGGTTCCGGAGGCAGCACGTATCTCCCATATGGCCCTTTCTCTGCCTCCGATGCAGAGCCCTTGTCCGAGCCTTCCCCACGGACTGGCCTATGTTTCTCCCCAGCCTCCTCACTGTCTTGACTCTGCTGCCAGCTCCACAGGCCGCCGGTGGACCACAACACCAACCTTGGCAACTTTAAGACTTGTGGACTTCAACTCCCAGAGCTCCTCAGCCAGCAAAGCAAAGCTGGCTGAGGAACTCTGGGAGTTGAAGTCCACAAGTCTTAAAGTTGCCAAGGTTGGAGACTAGACCCCTGCTATAGGATACAATCTGGGTCAGTCACCGGAACCAGTATGGCCACCCACACACCACCACACACTTTGCTAGAGAGAAGTTTCCTGAAGATGGGCTCCAACACGAGTCCGAAAGCTCGGAAGACAAAACCTCTGTTCTCGGTGACTGTCCCAGTTAGGATCCTAGAATGTTATCCTGGGACGCGTAGATTTCGCCTTCATTCGTCTTTGTGTTCTTGTATTTTGTAACAAACATCATTGCGCAGGCTTTGTGGGTTCCAATCGCAGTTTTTCCCTTGCTTTCTCAGCTGGATCACATTCCAAATACTTCACCCATTGAAATCCAGATATCTACTCATCCTCCAGAAGAATTTAGCATCCTTGAGGAAGAGAACGACACCTTGTTTCCAGACGTACCTTCTGGTCCCCGTGGCCAGCCTCTGCTCACCATCAGCCAAGAAGAACCAGCTTTGAAGCAAACTCCGACCAATGAAGGATAAATTGCCAAGATAGCTCAGACTTCTTACAGGACATCCCAGCCACTATTACGTGTTTTTTTTTTTTTGTGCCTGGTTAATGTCTCTTAAGATGACACATAAATCTCAGGTCGATGTAAAAGTTCTGATTTCTGCATAAATCTGTATGCAGCCTTTGTTATGAAGTTGCTCTTTCTGACCTGCCTCAGGCTTGTAAGCCCATAACTACCCATCTGGATCTCCGTCTTCATTCTACAGCTGCCAAGCTAGTGACTTCTCCCGAGAGAAGCTCGCACACCACTTCGTAACCCTTGACACCACGTGGGATCAGTACCCTTGCCCATCTTGGGGTTCACCAATGTGTCCCTTCACTGGCAGCTTTAAGAATGATCGTTTCTGGATCCGCCTTGGCGATCTCGTTGAACGAACTCACGATGAAGGACCTCCCCACTTGGATCCACAAGACGGAATATTCAGTGGAGCCACAGATATATATATATATTTTTTGTCGTGTCCATTCATAATTCTCAGGATATATTGGTTTTTTTTTTTTTCTCATGGATGAACTGCTTCAAAAGACAAAGTGAGCGTGGCAAAAAAATAAAAATAATGGGGGGGAAAAAGCAAACAAAAAACAAAAAAACCCCACCCAGGCCCTGGAAAAGGGCTCTTGAAAGAAAGAAAAAAAGACTTGGATGAACCCCCGAAGTAAATTCAGAACCTACCTCAACCGGAATTGAATGTCTTTTGGGAAGAGGCAAATGTATCTTGTCTCTTCCCTATTTTTTTTTTTTTTCGTCTTTAACGCAAGTAGTGTAGCACTTGGTCAGTACGTGTTTTGGTACTACCTCAGAAGTCACACTCCATGTCCACCATGTTGGTCATTGGTTAATATTTCCTTCCAACCCCCTCCCCTCCCCCTCTTTAAACTCACCCCTTGTTGTCACCCTTGTTCCAATGTAAAGCACTTCCAAAATCTTGAAAGCAATGTTCTACCTCAAGACATTTTGTTTTTTAAAATAGAAGTATCGTTCCAGCCAATCTCCTCATCTCTCCCCCCTCCCCTCTCTTCCTGCTCACTTCCGGTACCCCAAGAAGACGGAAGAGCGTTGTGAACTCATGTCGGATGTGATCACTGAGGACAAGTCCCGTCCCCCTCCCCTTAGTGTGATAAGCTTTACTTTTAGGCAAGTCGCTAGTTCACTTGTGTAGAGTTTTACTGTGTCAAGAATTGTTTTATATCATGTCTTCTTCTTTTTTTTCTTTTGGTTCCAAACAAAGGAAACTCTTAATGATTGTTAGGATTGTAGTAAAAGGCAGGCTGCCAATCACCTAAAAATAACTTCCACTATAAACAGGTTACTATGGGAGAACGGTTGGATGTTCAAGGTACATTGTTCAAAGCTGGTTTGCCACACGCACGTTCATGGGGTGCTTGCTGAATCAAGGAAAGTTTTATATATATATAATGGAGGAGCTGAACTTTAGTTTTTGCTTTGCACAGAGAAACCCTTGGACTTTCTGCAAAAAAAAAACAAAAAAAAACACAAAAAAAACAAAAACAAAAACCCTGAGCTAGGATTATCTTAAACAGTTAGGCTGGGTAGAAACAAAACGCTTAGCTTGGCTTTGGATAAGTGTCCAGCTACTATAGAAGGGCAGCCTAGTGGTTAAGATGCTGGGCTTGTCAACTGGAAGGTTGGCAGTTCGAGACCTGAGTACCGCATGACGGGTTGAGCTCCTGTTCTTGCCTCAGCTCCTGCCCACCTAGCACTTCAAACGCATGCAAATGCAAGTAGATAAATAGGTACCACTTCGGTGGGAAGGTAACGGCATTCCATGCTCCTCGGAGTACAGTTATGCTAGTCACAGGACCCTGGAAGTGTCTTTGGACAATGCTGACTCCCTTGTCTACGAATGGAGATGAGCACTACCCCTTGGGCACAACTGGTCAGGGGAAACCTTTACTTTTACCTTTTACCAGCTATTATGGTTGGCCAACCATGATCTATGGCTTTGGTACATTGCATGATCATCTCCAATAGTAGTTAATGCAAGACAGCATTGTCAAGCCAGGGCTCTCTGTGAAGCCGATGCTTTCCATTCAGAGAATCTTCCTTCCAAGTTGTGTGTTTAAAGTTAGTGCATTGATCAGACCATGGTTTGACGTGCGTTATGTGGCAGCCAATCTCTCCAGACCTCCCTTCACTCTCCAGTCTGAAATCTTTTCATTGGAGATGAAAGGGAACAATCTTGGAATCGTTGGGCTTACATTCCATGCTGCCGTTCACTTTTCCCCACACAAAATAATAGAAAGCTGTGAAATGTACATATTGTCAGGGTTCCGACGAATGCCCTGAGCCAAGTTTCAAAAGAAATCCAGTTATTTATTAGGAGCAACATGTCGGCAGCTTCCGAAATGTAGTCAACTCTGCCGCACGTAATTGATGGCTCAACTATTCCCCCCCTCCTCTTAGGCTGTGTCATAAATCACATTCTCCAATGAGGCACTTTTGTGGGCTGTAGAAACCACACCTCGCAAACTGGCTCTGGTAATCTGAGCTCCAACCTTGGAGGAAGGTATGCGTGGAATGTGGCTGCTGAACTGCTCCGTCAGTTCTCCCCCCCACACACACCTTTCTGCCCATGGCAACTCGAGAGCAGACTAGAAATGCTTTGCCAGTTGACACATAACCTATTTCGGTACAAAGGTCTCACCAACCTAACCCCGGTAGGGTGCATGTGTGTGCAAACCAGACACAGGACTAGCATGTTTAATAAGATGCCTCCAGCTGACCTTCACAGCACTTGAAGCCACTGATGTGGTGTCCACTGTTTATTTCTCCCCGTTTCTTCTGTTAGTTGTTCTCTAGGTTGCTGGTGGCAGCACAGCTGGTAATAGACCACATGTTTAAAAGCCTTAGCATGGCCTTTCCTAGCCTGGTGACCTCTGGGTGTGTCAGGACTTCAGTTCCCAGAATTCCTAGCTAGGTTGATTGGGACTGCTGGGAGCTGAAGTCCCAGTCCATCTAGAGAAGGCCAGCTTGGGGAAGGCTACCTTAGAATGTAGCGTATTTTCTTTATAGAGTGACCTACCTCAGTTGAAGCAGTCAAAATAGGCAATGCTATTCATAAGAAGAACCTCTCCAATAGGATTGTTGGTGGGAGACTTTCAACATCTACCTACCTACCTACCTACCTTCCTACCCCAACCTGTTGACCTAGGAAAAAGCACTTAACAGCACATTTCAGTGAAAATTGAAATGAGGCTCTTAATTCAATTCCCCCCCGCCTTCCTATTGAATCCTGACACTGAATGGATGATGTTGTTCACCTCTAGAATAGCTACTTCATGGTCATGTCCTTTGTTTGTTTAATGTTGAATTCCTATAGCTATTTTTATATGCGGTAATTAAAAGGAAAATGTTTTTGAAACTCTGGGTGAAAAAAGAGAAGCAAAAAGAAACGACTGGGATGGAGGAAAGACGCAATGTCTAAAGAAACAGCCAGCTACAAGCAGGGGCCTCCAACCTTGGCAACTTTAAGACTTGTGGACTTCAGCTCCCAGCAAAGCTGGCTGAGGAACTGGGAGTTGAAGTCCACAAGTCTTAAAGCTGCCAAGGTTGGAGGCCCCCTGAGCTACAGTATTAAGCCTTCCTTTTATAAAAAAAAAGAAGTGGATTTAAAAAAAAAGACTCAATTTTTCAGCCTGAAGAGATATGTTGGCATTCACTGTCACTGTCACTCTCCTTATTATTGGAGATTTTGTTTATTTTATGGCGCACCTGTCCATTAAAACAGGAAGAAGAAATAAAATGTATCTGGAATTATATCCCTTGTTTCAACAGGGCCCTTAAAAACCTTGCTGGCATCACGAGAAGACAGGTGACAAGGGTGACCGCCCAAAATGATCCTGAATGAGTGATGACTGAAGAAAACTGGATTTGTTTCAAATGCCTGTGGAGATTCTCAACCATCCAGGCCATAGCTGTTCCAAAGGTGCCTTTTCCAAAGGCAGCTGAGCTTTCTTGGTTTGCTTTGTTTTTTTTCTTTGAAAACATTTTGCACCTCATCCAAAAAGTGTCTGAAGTTAGAACCGAAGAAGCTGCTTGGAAGAGAAGCGAAACTTTTTGAAAGAAAAAAAACCAAGAAAGTCCAGCTGCCTTTGGAAAAAGCGATTTGTTTCGTGCTTACATATAGCGGTAAAAATCAGAAGATCCCAGATTTTGGGAAAATCAGGAGGTCCCAGATTATGAGCTGCTTTGGCATTTTAAAAAGCCTTCACTGACTCCTGACTGATAAGCAGTGACTTATCAGAGCCAGTGGGGCAAAACTAGAATCTGGGGACCTTACAAAGGTTTGGTTTTAAGAGGGAGAACAGAGAACCTGCAAATCTTAAGACGTACCCCCAAAACGATCCCAAAATTGGGCTGATCTTTTTCCCATGGGGATGTTGAAGAGAGGAAATGGATGCCTAACAGCTTTGAAGTTTTCAAACGTCTATTTTTTTTCTCCTTAAATGTCCCCAAAAAGAAGCAACCGAAAAGTTGGATCCGCCTTTTCAGTAATTTCATAACCTGGTATTTAAATCGCACAAAACTGAAGAGATTTTGCCACTTAATTTTAGGTCCATCTGTGTCTCCCATCTATTGGAGACACGGATCAGATGGATCTACGTCCAGCGGACTCTGAGCGCAAGAGATTCAATCTTACTTTGAACTTTACCCTCAACTCCATCCTCAGAAAGTGAAACCATCTCAGTGGTTTCCAAAAACAGTCAGAAAAAGGATGCAGATTACATCCTTTGGATAAATTTGGCAAATGATGCGAGCGCCTTTCTCCAATTGGTCCATACAACTGAGGTTTTACTATGCTACCTATTTCCTCCCTTTGCCCTGTTCTAGGAATCCCAGATTTGCCCAGTAATGAGAGTGTAGAAAATAATGGTCCCGTTATGGAGAAGGGGATTAAATCCTCACTATGAAGGTCAGTTGGTGGAGATGTATTGCACCATCTCTTACTCTTAGTCCAGACCAGGGGTGTCAAACTCAAGGCCCTTCTGCCAGCAAAAACTGAGGACACGCACGGCGCTACCAAACTCTGTTTTTTCTGGCAGAGGGCTGCAGGAGGCCATCGCGGCCAAAAACAGAGCCCAGGAGGGCTGTTGTGGCCGAAAATGGCCACAACGTGACATCAAGCTGGCCAAACCCATCCGCCCCACCCCTTGTGGACTTCAACTCCCCCAGTTCCTCAGCCAGCAAAGCAAAGCTGGCTGAGGAACTCTGGGAGTTGAAGTCCACAAGTCTTAAAAGAGCCAAGTTTGCAGACCCCTGGTCTAGTCTAATTCCTTCGCGCTGTGTGTGCCAACTCCTCAAAAACCATGATGCGAGATTAAAATCATATTATTATTAATAAAAAAAAAATAACAACCTTGATCATTGTTCTGCAGAACTGCAGTTCCAGGGGTGCCAGTTTTGAAAAGTTTCTAGCAATAGGAGATTTTATTTCTCTCGTTAGCATCAAAACTTTGAAGTCCAGAGAAATTTCTGGTGTGGTTTGCTTCAATTTTGTGAAATCCCAGACTCTGGATCCTAAAATAGGAAGGGGTCATTGTGATCCTCTGATCTTCTTTGTGCAGGATTCCCAGCTGAAACATCCCCCAAAGATAATTGTGTAGCTTCTACTTACACACAGCCAAGGAAGGAAAGCCACCATCTCTCAGGTCACTAGGTTCTTTTCTGAACCGCTGCGATTGGAACATTTAGAAAACTTTTTTTTTCTGAAAACGTCCAATCAAGATCTGCCTTCCTGTAACTTTAATCAATTATTTTGTCTCCCATCATTTGGAAGAAGAGATATCAAGTTTTGTGTAGCGTCCCTTCAGGTACTTCGCAAGTGATATTTTTATGCCTTCTTGGTTTTTTTCCTAAGGCTAATAGCAATAGCCTTGGCATTTAGACTTATATACCACCCGACAGCACTTTGGATGGTTTACAATTACAGCATATTGCCCCTAATGGTCTGAGTCCTCATTTTACTGACCTCAAAAGGATGGAAGGCTGAGTCAACCTTGAGCCGGTCAGGATCGAACTCCTGGCAGTGAGCAGAGTTTGCAACTCTGCAATACTGCATTCTAACCACTGCGCCACCACGACTCTCTTCGGTGTTAAATCAGTGTTCCGCAGCATCAGCAAGTTAAAGATGTGTGGACTTCAACTCCCAGAATTCTGGGAGTTGAAGTCCACACGTCTTCAATTTGCTGAGGTTGGGAAACACTGGATTAATTGGTCTGAATGTCTTCAGGCCGTCTTCAAAAGATGGAGTTTGTAGCCTGTCGATCGCATTGGTTGCTTCAGTTTCTGATTCAAAAGCACAGATTCCAATAGAACAACACTCTTGTTATTTGAGAACCGGCATTTCTATGGATGCGATCTGCAAACGCATTTATCTTTGTGGCTTCAACACACACACTGCTGATCCACATTCTGCTTGGGGTCAACTATGAATCCAGTATCATCATTCCCACTCCTCTCCTCCTGTTTGACAGCCCAGATTGGCAATTAGTGGCATCGCTAGAAGTTTTCAAAAGAAAACTCAGTTCTCCCTCTTAAAAGCAGAAACCTCACCTTTGAGATTGAACTCACATGGTCAATAATGAAAAATGGCTTCGTTTACATTGCGTAGCTGAGAAATGAAAAGGAAAGAAAGAAAATGGACATTTAGCCCAATGGTATTTCTCTTCGGGATGCTGAGAGGCTTCTTTGGAATGGCAAGCTCATTTTGCCACAGCGTGTTTGAGCATAATCGTTAAAACAATGTGAAAACTTGGATATCAATGAAGAACTGTGCCCAAAGTAAAAACCACATCATTTTTAGATTAGCTTCGGCTCTAAGTCCCCAGGGCTGTACAAACCTGCTTTTAATTTAATATCATGTCCTGTTGCTGTAAACATATTTGTCACTGTTTCCTTTAATTAAAAGGAAAAAAAAAATATTGTGCCATTTGATTGATGAGATTATAATAGCCCATCATGGAGAAATTGTATCCTTCCTTCCTCCCTTCCTTATTTCCTCCCTACCCACCTCCTTTCCTTCCTTCCTCCCCTCCCCTTCCTTATAGATTTCTGTTGATATGAGACAACTGACATGAACCTCTAAGATTATTATAAGTATTATTACAAGTGTTATATTTTTATTCAGTGTTTTTAGAGGATTAGTTTCTCCTTGGTTGGTTGGGTGGGGGAGGGGTCTCTTTTATGTTTTGAAAAATTCTATAGCCATAGAGATTCCGTAGCAGACCAATCCTCAAAATGTGCTTCTTCTTTTTTCTGAATGTATCCTTGATCTTGACCTAAGGAAGTATGTATTTCTTTTCAGTCTTTTTGGGGATGTAAATTCTGCTGCCCACTGATGCTCCAAGGTCAGGGAAGCAAGAACAAAATTAGAAAATTATTCTTAATTTTCTTGATGCAACATGCCTATCTGTGTTTTAGAAAGAAAGGGAGCAAAGGAAACTGCAAGACTTCATTTAGAGACCAAGCAAGATTGTGGTGTGGCATCAGATTTAACCACGCGGTGCTTTGTTAGAAGAAAGAATTCCGAGGCGGCTTATTGTGGTGCTGATAGTCACCTTTCAAACCTTACTTTAACTTGGCGGTAGGTTAGGTCCACTTTTCCCCTCCGTTTCATACTATTGTGGGATGTTATGAGAAAAACATTGGACGCTTCAGAAGGTATCATGTCATCGGGGTAACATGACAGCAGTCTTCCCGTATTTGAAGGGCTACTACAAAGAAGAGAGAATCAATCTATCCTCCAAAGCACCAGAAGGCAAGACAAGAAGCAATGGATGGAAACTTAACAAGGAGAGATCCAACCAAGAACTAAGGAGAAATTTCCTGACAGTGAGAACAATTAACCAGTGGAACAGCTTTCCTACAGAATTGTGAATGCTCCCACACTGGAGGTTTTCAAGAAGATGTTGGATAACAGTTTGTCTGAAATGTCATAGGCTTTCCTAGAAGACCTCTAAGATCCCTTCCAACTGTATTATTCTGTTAATTGCAGGTAGTCCTTGACTTACAACCATTCGTTTAGTGACTGTTTGAAGTTACAAAGGCCTTGAGGGAAAACGTTTTCAAACAGTCATTAAATGAACTCTTGTAAGTTGAGGACGACCTGTATTTTAAGTGTAAAGCACAAAATCTTGAAGAGAAAAAACCCCAAGAGGGCAATTTTGGGGAGCCAAAATATCTAGAGCCAGCCCTTATATTTGGTTTGTGGACTGGGCATGTTGTAACAAGCTTAAGATGTGTGGACTTCAATTCCCAGAATTCCCTAGCCATCCACACCTCTTAAAATTCCAAGGTTGAGAAAACACTAAAGTGGAGTTAGAGAGGATGAATATGGAGGGGAGGGTATTTGAGGAAAGAATGTGAGACTTTGGACAAATGTCCTGGATGTAAAGGTTATTGAATCCACTTGATGGCAGGACCTAGGAAACATTGTCTGATTTTAAAAATAGTGACCTGGTTAGTATTCGGATGGGAGACCACCAGGAAATTCTTGGGTTGCATGCCATCCAGCTGAGTGCCACCGAAACACCTTTATCTAAGAAGATTGAGCAAAGTAGTAGTTGCATCAACTAAACTAAGCTAGTTGATGAACCTTCCATTCCTAAAACTTTGATTGTTAACCTTTCCATACACGTTAACATGAAAGATAATTATTTGGATCTTCTTTGGAATAATGCTGACCTCCGGGCACTCTTCCCCTCCCCACCCTGTTTATTTTCTATTTTCCCTTTCTTACCTTTTGAAATCTCACTGACCTTATGATTGTTAGTTCTGTGCTTACCAACGAACAAAAGAGAGGAGATTCTAGATTTCTTTTTATCTTTTTTATCTTTGATAGGATGTTCTGTTTAGTGTTTTAGCTCATGGTTATTCATACCAAGAACCAAAAAAATAAAATAAAAGCTAGAATAAACTAGATCTGCTTCTTTGTGCCTTTCTTTCTTTGATGCTTTGTCCAGCAGGTCTGTTTGGCATTAATGACACCATGAATGACTGGAAAATAGATGCCGTATCTAAATACTCTATCCCAGGGGTCTCCAACCTTGGCAACCTTAAGCCTGGAGGACTTCAACTCCCAGAATTCCTCAGCCAGCTTTGCTGAGGAAAACTGGCTGATGAATTCTGGGAGTTGAAGTCCTCCAAGCTTAAAAGTTATCAAGGTTGGAGACCCCTGCTCTATCCTCACTTTTAGACAGATTTAGAAGACAAATGTAGTTCACTGCACCAATGCATTTTCTAGGTGAGTTCATGTAACTCAGCCATTTTCTGGCTGAGTTACATGAACGCCGTGTAAATCTAGTAAAACAGCTATCAAATTTTTTATCCTTTTGCTCTTCCTCATTTAACTTTCGAGTTCTTCTGAAAATTTCAGGAAGCACGGTGCGCTTGAGAACATCATGATATTGAGACTCTGGAAAGAGTGCAGAGGAAATGCAACAAAGATGATTAGGGGGCTGTAGACTAAAACATATGAAGAATGGTTGCAGGAATTGGGTATGGCTAGTCTAGAGAATGAAGGATTAGGGGCAACATGATTAGTTTTTGTCGTGTCCCACTCCTCCGCTGACGGCCGGGTCAGGGAAATCCGAATCAGGCTTGCCTCTGCAGCTCTGCCCAAAGTCCTAGCAAAGTCCTCAGAGCAGGCAGGAGACCAGAAAGTGACTTCAGCAAGATAAGTTCGACTTTGCCTGACTCAGAGACTGCCAGAAAGCAGATCCTTTATATAGGCCATGGGGTGTGGCTCCATGACTCAGCACTCATTAAGGCCTGCCCCTCCCTTCCTTCTGTTGCCTCCGCCTATCCAGTCTTCTGATGCGAGGGTCACTCCAATCAGCAGCTGTTGGAAATAAACCTTCCTCAGGCTCACATGCTGTGGAGGAGGGGGAGGGGTCTAGCTGCTCTGTTTGCCTGGGCATGGAGCCAGGGCTGGGGCCGGGGGGTGCTCCCTCCTCTGCAGCCTGCTTGGGCATGGAGCCAGGGCTGGGACCGGGAGGTGCCCCCTCCTCTTCAGCTTGTCTGGGCATGGAGCCAGGACTGGGGCCGGGAGGCATACATTCCTCCGTGTTCGGGAGCAGATAAGAAGGCCCCGGCTGCTGTGAGAGCGGGCAAGACACAACAGTTTTAGTTTATTTAGATTTTTATACATGATAGCAGTCTTCCAATATTTGAGGGGCTCCTACAAAGACGAGGGAGTCTTTGTAGGAGGAATGGAAAACCTATTTTCCAAAGCACCAAAAGGAAAGACAAGAAACAATGGTTGGAAACTAAACAAGAAGAGAATCAAGCTAGAATTAAGGAGAAATTTCCTGACAGTGAGAACAATTAACCAGTGGAATGGCTTGCCTTCAGAAGGTGTGGGCGTTCCATCACTGGAAGCTTTTAAGAAGACATTGGACAGTCGAAATGTCTAAATGGTACAAGGCTTCTGATAGAGCTGGGGGTTGGACTAGATGACTTCCAAGGTCTCTTCCAACTCTGTTAGTCCATAACTCCAAAGTCACAGAGCACAAGGCTCCAGGGTACGATTCAGAGCAAGGAGAAAACACTCTCATTGTTTGCAAAACTGCTGGGGAGAACTAACAAGTACCCCGAAGTCTATGCCGGAGAGCTACAGAGAAAGACTCTTATTCGCGCTCCCACGTCTCTGTGAAGCAATCTCAATTCATGGGTAGAAAAACCTTCCAGGGACGCTTGACTGAGCAGGCAAATTACAACGGTGCCCTGTTTATTGGACTATAAATATAAAGATAACAGTCACTTAATTAATCAATTCCTAAATGTAGCCACTGGGAATGACAGTTTCCAATATCCAGTTGAAAATAACATCTATTTTTCACAGGCTTTGCTTTCCCTCTGGCTTCCTTTAGCTTTGCAGATGTTTCTTTTCTCTTTCTTTCTTTTAAGCCTTGGGATTATTCTTGTGAGGTGTGTGGGGGGGGCGGGGGGCGGGGGACAGGCTGTTCTAATTTCGGCCTAAATTTCTTTTCATTTAATCTGGAGGTTCATTTGTATTGGTGACCACATAAAACATGATGGGACAAGTCATCATCAAAAAATGATTTCCAGAATCTCCCTTTATCACAAAACCCACAAAAAGGCTATTGGGGGACTACAGATTTTTAATGCTGGGGGTGGGGTCTCTAATATAGCAAGGAAGAAGCTATAGAAATGTGCCTGTTACAATTGTGGTTTATTTTATTTTTTAAAATAATTTTTATTAAACTTTTAACTTTTAGAAACAAAATAAAGAAAAATACAACAAAAAACAAAAACACATTAAAAATACATAACAGACATAACATTACATCATATATTATTTTACAGCTTGCTGTATCGACATAAATATATATATTCTCTTATTCAATCGATCCTCTACATGCTTATATTTACGTTGGTCTCTATTTACCAATCCATCCTTATCCAGTTAACACAAATCAGTTTACACTTCCTAATTTAAACTTAATTAGGTTAACATTCCAATTTATTATTTTGATTTCTGTTTTCTAACCAATCATATAATTTATTCCACACTTCATAGTATTCCGACTCTTCCCTTTCCTTAATTTCTAGCATCATCTTGTCCATTTCTGCACACTGTAAGATTTTTTGGATTATTATTTCCTCTCCTGGAACATTGTTTGGTTTCCATCCATATGTGACAGCGATCCTTGCTGCCGTTAATATGTGAAGTATTAAGTATTGTAAAGATTTGTCTATTTTTGGGTTAATTATTCCTAATAAATAGAGTTCCGGTTTAAATTCCATTTTTAGTTGGGTGTTACAATTGTGGTTTAATAGTGCTTCAATTATATCTCCTCGTTTTTTCTTAGCTCAGGGAAGGAATAATGTTTGGCCCAACAGAATAACAGAGTTGGAAGCAACCTTGGAGGTATTCTAGTCCAACCCCCTGCTTAAGCAGGAGACCCTATACCCGTGATGGTGAACCTATGGCACACGTCACAGGTGACACGCGGAGCCATATCGGTGGGCACGCGAGTCAGCTCTGGCATGTGCATTTTTTTGGCCGCCTGGGCCCACCGGAAGTAGAGTAACAGGCTGTTTCCTGCCTTCAGAGGGCCCGGGGGGTGGGGAAGGCCGGTTTTTCAGTCTCTGCAGGCTCCAGAGCCTTTGTAGGAGCCTGGAGAGGGTGAAAATGACCTTCTCCACCCCACCCCCCCAGAGGCCCTCCGGAGGTCGGAAACGGCCCATTTGCCGACTTCCGGAGCCTGGGGAGAGCAAAAAATAGACCTACTGAGCCCACCGTGCCATCATGTGCCAAAAGCAGGGGGAGTGTGGAGGGTTGCATCGCGGGGGGGTGCATAGAATTATGGGTGTGGGCACACGTGTGACCATCACCCCCTGCGCTCCCCCCACTTCTTAAAAACCTCCAGTGGTGGAGTACGTACAACTTCTGGAGGCAAGTCTATGGAGATTCTCAGTCATACAGGTCATGGTTATCCCAAAAGTGCTTGTTCAAGAGACAACAGGACTTTCTGATTTTCAGCTCTGAGCCCTGAGCTGAAGAAGCTTCTTGGATGACAAGCGAAATGTCTTCAAAGAAAAACTAGAAAGTCCAGTTGCCTTTTAAAAAGCACTTTTGGGACTTCTGGAGGCAAGTCATTCCACTGGTTAAATATTTTAACTGTCAGGAAATTACTCCTTAGTTCTAGGTTTGATTCTCTGCTTAATTAGTTTCCATTGTTGCTTCTTTTCCTGTCTTCAGGTGCCTTGGAGAATAGCTTGACTCCCTCTTCTTTGCAGCAGCCCTAGATATTGGAACACTGCTATCATGTCACCCCCTAGTCCTTCTTTTCATTATAGACATACCCAGTTGCCTAAAATTAAGGAGAAATTTCCTGTCCATAAAAACAATTAATGACTGCAATGGCTTGCCTGCAGAAGTTGTGGGTGCCCCATCTCTGGAGGCTTTTAAGAAGCGATTGGATAGTCATTTGCCCAGGATGGTATAGGGCAGTGTTCTCAACCTTTATAGTGCTGCGACCCCTTTAATACAATTCCCCACAATGTGGCGACCCCAACCGTAAAATTATTTTTGTTTTGAATTTATCGCGCCTGAAGCCGTATTGGCTAGCGATCTGAACTGCTTGCGATTGCCTTGAGGACGGAGGCATTAAAGCGGAGACTCCTCCCCTATTAAGTTTATTGCGCCTGAAGCCAGATTAGGCTAGCGATTGGGAGTGATTGCAGCTGGCTTGAGAGGGAGACATCAGAGCAAAGATTTCTCTCTTTTTTAATTCATTGCGCCTGAAGCCGAATTTGGCTAGCGATTTGAAGAGCCTGCAGCTGGCTTGTGGAGTCAACCATTGGAGCGTGGTTCTTCGACTCGCAAGTATACTTCCCATATTTCCGATGGTCTTAGGCGACCCCTGGCAAATCGTCATTCGACCCCCAACGGGGTCGCAACCCACAGGTTGAGAACTGCTGGTATAGGGTCTCCTGCCATGGGCAAAGGGTTGGACTAGAAGACCCTCCCAACTCTGTTGTGTCCTGTATTCAGGGACTGTTCACTTTTAAACTGAATATATTTCCTCCTCCACAAATGGTTATCAGAGTCATGCTGACCTGCTGAGTCCTTGGCTTCAGCTTTAACTGCTCTCTGGAGAGACCTGGGGGTGGAAATAGCTTCCTGGTTTCCTAGATGCTTCTTTTGGTGCATTCCAATAAGGTGACTCTAAGATTTGCACTGTATCTTTGCGCCATATAAGATAACCCTCCTTTTGGGGGAAGACACTCACAACCTACCCATGGAAAAATGCAAAACAGGAAGAGTTCCCTTCCAGGGATCCTCTTAAGAAACTTAACAACTTTTGTTCCATTGACAGCATGTGTCCCTTTCATCTACAACATCACTCAACTCATCATCAAGAGGATGGCCCCAATTTTCACTGCAAATTCTTGACCTTTTGCACAAATCTTTCCTAAGGTTTTCAATCCTGAAGTATAATGGAAATGACTGAGAGGGAAAGAGAGAAAGAGAAACACACACAGAGAGAGAGAGAGAGTATTTAATGACAAAAACAGCTATCTCAATAGCTTAGTGGTTCTGGGAAAATTCCACACAATTACAGGGCAATTGGAGGCCACATTCCATTGCTGTGACAACTGCAATCTGGAGATGGTTATGCTGAAAACACACAAATGGGCATGTGATTAAGGACATATTAAGGTACAGTAAATATGATCACCAACGATATTCACCCACGCACACCAAGCAATTCAGACCAAAATGACACTGTCAGTCTCAGGGAGCAAACCAGACAGGAATGGCTCATTTTACTTTATTGTAAAGTCACATTGACAGAAGTCTGAAAGTACAATTCTCTTTCTCCCTCACCTGTCTGTTTTACAGGCCAAGTAATTAGGGAAAGAAAAGAAAATCTGAAAAGTTCCTAAGTGAGATAAACAGACCCAAGCCACCATTCCACTTGAAAGACCCAAAGACGGAAAGCTAGTGTCTTATGGACTTCAGTAAAGTTATATCAAGAATCCACCCCAGGTATAGCAAGAGAGGAAGAGAGCAGAAGATGAGGAGATAAGGTGGGCAGCAGAACAATAACTGAACCAGAAGTCTTTTTTTTTAATGACACTGTCTTTTCCAGCTCAGAGACATCTTATAACAGAATAAGAGGTGGAAGGAACCTTGGAGATCTTCTAGTCCAATTCCTTGCTCAAGCAGTAATCCCTATAATGTTTCAGACAAATGATTGTCCAATCTTTTCTTAAAAGCCTGCAGTGATGGAGCATCCACAACTTCTGAAGGCAAGTCATTCCACTGATTAATTGTTCTCACTGTCAGAAAATTTATCCTTGGTTCTAGGTTGCTTCTCTCCTTGATTAGTTTCCACCCATTGCTTCTTGTTCTACCCTCAAGTGCTTTGGAGAATAGCTTGACCCCTGAGATATTGGAACACTGCTATCATATCATGTCTCCCCTAGTCCTTTTTTTCATCAAACTAGACATACCCAATTCCAGCAACCATTCTTTATATGTTTTAGCCTCCAGCCCCCTAATCATTTTTGTTGCTCTTCACTGCACTCTTTCTAGAGTCTCAAGTTCAACATCTTTTTTTACATCGTGGCGACCAAAACTGGATGCAGGATTCCAAGTGTGGTTTTACCAAGGCATTATAAACTAGTACACTTTGCACTTAACTAGACTTAGACATAAACTAACTTTGTCGCTTTGAATGTACACTAATCGGCATAAATTAAAATGAAATTTCATCACGTCTCCACCTCCAATATACACTACATAAACATGACTAACTAACTAACTCAGGAGTCTGCAAACCTGGCTCTTTTAAGACTTGTGGACTTCAACTCCCAGAGTTCCTCAGCCAGCTTTCCTCACCCCATTCCTAAGAGGACTATAAGGGGCGTACATAAATGCACAAAAGTGCCTACCGTTCCTGTCCTATTGTTTCCTTTCAATATATGTGCTTGTATATAATGCTGGGACAAAAATAAATAAATAAAATAAATAAATAAAAGAGCCAAGTTTGCAGACCCCTGAGCTAACTAACCAACTATGCATATATACCCGCATATATTATGTGACCATAAGACTAAGCCACATACCATGGTGCTGCCTTTGCATTATGTATGAACCTGGCAGCTGGGGTGCACTTAACAAACTATGGTTAAAAGGAACCATGATCTAATACAGCGCGTCGGCTCAAACCGGAACCGAGATGCCGTGTTTTTCCCCCCACGTGGAAGCAAAACAGGGCAAAAGCAGAGCTTCACTTGCTGCTACTGAGCATGCTCGGACTCAACGAGCCTTTTCCCAACCGCCGCGCTTTAACTGCGGCTACTGCGCATGTCCGAGACTGCCGACCGTTGAGCTAATCCTGTAAGCGAGCAGGCTCGTCATATGCGAGGGAAGGCCGGTAAAAAGGTCTCGAGTGTCTTCGGTTGGCGCTAGTGCGCATGCTCCCGAAGGGGCGTGTTTCTCCAAACAGCTGTTGGTGAGCGTGGCTGAGATTTACCGCGCATGCCCAGAAAGGACCTAGGTGGAGTTGTGGTGGGTGGGGGGGGGATGAGAGAAACGGTCTGTTTCTTCCAACTCGGAGCGAGTTGCTTCCCCCGGGCGGAGGCTGTGAGGTAGACCGGAGTGTGGGGGGTGGGAGAGAGAGACAGACGCGGGGGGGGGACCCCGGCGGCCCTCAACAAGGGCCGTGAGTTCAGCCACCGACTGGCAGGAGTTCGTCAGGGGAAGAGGTGTCTAATAGAGACTTGACCGGTTGGATTTCTTCCTGCGCTCGAGGGTGTAGGTCTTGCAGAGCTGAGGAGGGGGAGGGGGAGGGGACCCTCCAGATACTGTCAGCCCCTCCCAGTAACGGATGGCGGTTAGAGGCGGCAGGGACGGGGGGGGGGGGGGTGTCACAGCCTGACCTGTTGAATACCAGCCTGTCGGTTGGCTTTTTCACAGAAAGGGAAGGCGTTGGATGGTGCTCATGTGGGGGAAGGGAGGGGGATTAAAAACTGTCAGTTGTATAGATCAGGGGTCTCCAACCTTTGGTCGCTTTGCTGGCTGAGGGACTCTGGGAGTTGAAGTCCACAAGTCTTAAAGGGACCAAAGGTTGGAGACCCCTGGTCTAGATGACCAGGAACAGTGGCGGGATTCAAATAATTTAACAACCGGTTCTCTGCCCTAATAATGACCAGCTGGGTGGCGTGGTTCGGTGGTCATGTGACCGTGTGGGCGTGGCCAACTCAATGTCTTTCACATCCATGGGCGCTTCGTGTTACAGTGTAATAAGGCTTAACCAGAGAGGCAGTTTCAGTAAGCGGGGCAATAAAGATGAGGCTAGAAACACCTCCAGAATGTTTCCTTCCTGCCTTCCGTACAGGATTAGCCCTGTAAAGTGGGGAAAAAAAACAAAAAACAATATTTCTTCCAACAACCGGTTCTCCGAACTGCTTAGAAAGTTAACAAACGGTTCTTCCGGAGAGGTGCGAACTGGCTGAATCCCACCACTGACCAGGAGGGACTTTTTGTGGGTCCAGGAAGTGTTGGAAAAGGGCTGGGCTGCCCACCTGTCAACCCATCCATCCCCATCGCAGGGAAGGGGGGAACCTCAATGCAGCCTGCCTTCTGTGCTGACCCTCTTCTTCTTCTCCTCCTCCACAGGGCCTCCTGGGGATGCCAGCACCAAGCCACGACGATGCTGCCCCCACCGCAGAAAGGGTGCGAGAAATCATCGGGAAGGACCTCTTGGCCGCTGATCTGAAATGCAGCCTTTTTGCTTCCGCCCTGCAAAGCTACAAGAGGGACTCTGTCCTCCGGCCGTTCCCAGGACACTATTCCGCCGGGGACAGTAAAGATTTTGAAGCTCTGGTGAGTTGCTCCCCCACCCTGCCAGGCAGAGACTAGGGGTGGGTGGGGGGAGGCGCAGACGGGGAAGGGGTCCTGAAGAGTAGGAAGGCTCAAACCTCACGGAGCTGTTGGTCTTCTGAACAAGAGACAAGGTCTAGGTTGGGGTCCCAATGGCCCAGTCTAGGCTTGCAAGAGGCAGGTGTTGAGTTAGCAAGATCAACCTGATTCCAAAACAGCCGTTTTTATCAATTGTGACCAGAAAGGTAGTTTCTTGCATGCTTGCTGAACCTCTGAAATTTATTTATTCATTTATTTAGAAGATTTCTATGGCCACCCACTCACTCTCAGTGACTCTGGGCCGCTTACAAAGAGGAAAAACGTAATATAAATAACAATAAAAAGCAATAATTCCTCACTTCCAACTTTTTGGTGACAACCATCGGTCAATCAGTAAGCCACTTGATGGGCTCCATCCCACTCTGAGTTCCCCAGGCCTGTTGGCAAAACCAGATCTTCGGGGCTTTGCAAAATGGTGGATCCAGTCTTCGGGTGTCAAAGTGGGGTCCAGTCTAATCTCTGCAGGGAAGACGTTTCAAAGGGAAAGAAGACACCACAGAGAAGGCCCTTCTTCTGGGTCCCGCCAGATGTACTCCTTAGGAGGAGGGACATGCAATATTCCCTGCTTTCCTGTTCTGGTGGATCAGGACCACAATTCTGCTCATGGTCAAGGTTATAGCCTGATGGAAATCGAGGAGGGGGAAGTCTTGTGAACACCATGGAAGAAATACAGACTTTTTATTCCCTGTCTTCTGAAAGCAGAGACTTGCATTTCTTGTGGGTAGTTCACCTGCAGCTCATTTATTTTGAAATCCTCCACCAGATTTGCAGGTTAGAGAAATTGGGTGGACAGCTTTTTTGGATTTCTCAAGAAACAGGAAATCCTTTCCCAATTTTTCCAGATATTCTGTCATCTTTACTGGCAACAGTGACACCACAATTGAAAAAGCCCCATGGAAGGTCACTCCTTTCTTTTTAATGTTTTCTTTTTTTCCAAAACATAGGCAGCCAAAGAAGCTGCAGAAAGAGGTAATATGGGATAAAATTAAGGCAATTGCTAAAATAAATCTTGGCCCATCCAGTTACTAAATAATAGGAATATTCCCACCCAAATTATCTCTTTCACAGCGGTTCATGACTTTGCTTGTCGGAAATCAAGAGTTACCTGTGGTAAGATGAGTAGCCAATAAATTTGAAAAATAAATTATATATATAAAAGCGAAATGCCACTCACACATCATCACAAAATCTCCAGAACCATAAAGCCTACAAACTTGAAATTTGCCATATATGTTCCTCTTGGCATCTAGGTGCTCACTAAGAAAGGATTATTCGAAATAACCATCAGAGCATTAGTATTTCCTGTTTTATTATTAACATGCTCTGATGCTAAGGAATTCTACTCCCCCTCTCCACCTGAAAAGAAATCTGTCCCAAATGCAAAACTCAAGCAAAGGAGAGGAGCTTCAGTTTCAGTTTTACTTTCACAGCAGCAAGCAGAGGATAGAATGGGGAGGTTTCTGTGGGGCAAGGCTGAGGGAGAGAAGAGGGATAGGATAGGGGAGGGTCTGTGGGGTAAAGCTGAGGGAAAGAAGAGGCCAATCATAACTACTCATTAATTTTCAAGCTGTAAGTGTCAATTTATCAAGCCCAGATCACATAGTTTCATAGCGGAGCACGGGTATTCAGCTAGTATAAATATATAAATAAATTTGTACAAATGTGACCACAAGACTTCAGGATGCTGCAATCAGAAATAACATGCTGTTTGCCAATTACTGTACCTTGATTTTGATCACACAACTGTGAGGATGGGATGCTGCAATGGTCATAACTTTAAGGACTGGTCATGTCATTTTTTTTCAGTGCAGTGGTAAATTTGAACAATTGGTTGTAAGTTGACTAACTGTTCTCGACTTACAACAGTTCATTTAGTGACAGTTCGAAGCTACAACACCAAAAAAAAAGTGACTTACAACCATTTTTTACATTTACAACTCTTGCAGCATCCCCCTGGTCATATGATCAAAACTTGGATGCTTGGCAACTAGTTCATATTTATAACGATTTCAGTGTTCCAGGATCATGTGACCTGACAGGCAAAGTCAATGGGGAAGTCAGATTCACTTCACAACTGTGTCACTATGGAGATTCACTTAATATTGGCAAGACAGGTTGTAAAATGGGCAAAACTCAATAACACTCCCACTTAACAACATAAATGTTGGGCTCAATTGTGGTCATAAGTTGAGGATTGCTTGTAGTAATGAAACTGCCACAAATTTACTTAGTAGGGGTCTGGTTTTAACTGGTGATCAGAAACAGAGTGTTGGAATTTGGGTCATCTGATGTCAGAAACCTGCCCGTTTGCCTGAGGCCAAATAGGGTGCAGTGTAGTAACAATGCAAGATGTCAGCAGTTCTTCCCACTGAGAAAGGGCTGGCTGGGAAGCCTTTGTGATTGGCAGAAGGGGGGGGAATGCACAGTTTGAACCTGGGGACTGATGTGTGAGGCCCTAAACAGCTAGAAGCTTCCAGTTGCTTCCCTCCATTCTCATTAACACCTTTCCAAGAATAAGTAGCCAAACTACTTTGCCAAAGAGCCGTGTCATTGAACCTCTGCCAGCCAACCTTCATCTTTTAAGTAATGATTTGAATGGCCTTCCAAGGAAATTGTTGGGCCTGCTGCTTGGAAGAGAGCCAAGGATTTCTTTGTTCCCACTTTGTCAAAACAGCCCAGCTCAGATGCTTGGGCCGATACGGAAATTTTAGAAGCCCCTTTCAGATGCAGGTGTTAATTTAATTGGCACTGTGCACCCTTTCAACCGCAGAGTCACCGTGTTCCCTATTTGACAGACGGGAAGAGAAATAATTCTTGCATTCCAACAACGCTCTGAACTCAAAAGCTGGGTTAACAAAACACAGTCTGTGTGCTTCCCTAAATAAATTACATATAGGTAGGTCTTGATTAAGAACTACTTAAAATTGAGCTGAACATTTCCACTGCTAAGCAAGACAGTTAATAAATTAGTTTTGCCCTATTTTTACGATTGTTTTATGTGAACCACTGCTGTTTTTAAGTTAGTAACACAACTGTTAAGTGAATCTGGCTTCCTCATTCAATTTGACTTAGAATAACTTTATTTGAATGAACACCAATCAGCATTTATTAAAATGAAATTATGTTGTATATAGGTCTCAAAGGGTCTCCATCTCTAATATAAACATAACTATGACAAGATAAATAAATACATACATACAAAATTATGCATGTACCCACACATATTTGCTTGTCAGAAGGCCACAAAAGATGAACATGTTACCCCAGGGCACTGCAACCGTCGTAAACATGAGTCAGTTGCTAAGTGACTGAATTTTGATCACCATGGAAATGTTGCAAGAGTTGTAACTGTGAAAAATGGTCATCAGTCACTTTTTTCAGTTCTGTAGTGACTTTGGTCCCTAAATGAATGGTTGTAAGTTGAGGTTGTAGTGGCTTAACAATACAACTAAAGCAAGGGCTGTTTTTTTTTAAAAAAAAATAGTTTTATAATTTTTATTTAACATCCAAAAGTGCTTGGTGAATAGTGTATTGTCTGAGTCAATACACTTTACGTAGAGTTCTGATAATGATATTACCATTTACATATACGTAATTATAATCTTTCAACTTCTAACATTTATGGATACATAGTAACTATAATATGTTCTATTATATTTCAGTATACATAATACTATTTTCCCAATTCCTACTTTCTATTTCTTTTTTCTAACACCTAATAAAATAACCATGTTTAAAAATATTCTATATCCATCCATCATCTCTTGTCCCCTTTTTTATTCTTTTCATCTTATTGTAAAAAAAAATCAGTTTTGTTTAAACATACAAGCAGAATTTCTCTTTTAATGCTCCTTGTTAAACTAAATGAACAAAGCAAAACAATTTTAAAAACAAAAAAATGAACATTAACAGCCATAAATTTGGTATTCACAAACCTTTTTTCTTTATAAGTTATTTACAAGACAACTGATTTTACATATTGAAAATGGGATAAAACAATGCATTTGCAGACAGCCACATTTGAAAGGGCAGAAAAACAAGAGAAAGGGAATTATAGACGGTTTTTTAGAACTACAATAAAGTTAGTTAAAAAGTATTTTTTTTAAAATCAAACATAATTTGCATTGGCTTTTTTTCATTAACATGATTTCAAATTTCTTGCCCTTTTTAGAATTTCAATGTTTATTAACTTTTTGGTGAATCTTTCATGCTTCTCCTCTGGTATCTTGTAACTCCTTTTATCATGTTTATTTCATGTAAATATTTCATCTGCCACAACATCTATCTCTTGCTGTTGAATCTCTACAGCATCCATCTGCAGTTCCCCCATTATTTTTAGGAGATCTTTCTCTTTATTCTCTTTTCTGTTTTGAATTCTTAAAAGATATTCTATTTGTTCCGTGTTAGGAAATTATTGCTATCTCTTCTATCCCTTTGTCTGCAAGGGCTGTTTTCTACATGATGTTAACTCTCATGCACAGCTCAGTTTTATTCAGGAACAGCACGTGGAATTAATAAGCCCATTGGGTGTTTTATGCAGAAAAGCAGGTTTACTGATGGTATTTGCTAAACTTATCCGGAAGGGCAAAGATGCTTGTGGAAATTCTTTCCCAGAATAGCTGGCTGTATGATTAGGAGATACTTGTTAATGATAAAAACAGAACTCTGTTTTTATTGTCATTTCCCTGTTGTGAGACCTGGAGGTTTGCATCACTTTTGAGTGGAGAATTCTCAGGCCTTTCATCATTAGCCTGTCACTGTGCTGACCAAACCATAACAGTGGCAGGCAATCCTGCAAAAGCCAAGCTGGGTCATCTCTGGTTACTTTTTGGATGGGAAACTGCCATAGAACACCAGGGCAGGGGTTTAGATGGGGAATTGGAAGCAAAAAGCTGGGGAATTGGCAGTGTCGGATCACCATTTGCCAAGAGAATTGTCTCGATTTACTCATGAAGTTAATGATACTTTAAGTTTAAACTATAAGCTATATATTTTTAATCAGGGGTGTCATTCAATTTCATTGAAGATCGCATCAGGGCTGTGGTTGACCTTGGATGGGGAGGGGACAACTGGGTGGGCGTGGCTGGTTTGACGCCACTCCCCAAACTGCTGGCATGTTTCCTCTCTTCTCATTGGGTAGACAGACCAGGCCGAAGCCAGACTGGCCCGATGTTTCCTCTTCACAATGGGTAGATTAGGCCAAAGCCAGGCTGGCCGACCCTTTACATTTTCCAGGACAGTCCAATGGGCCGGATCCGATCACATCGCGGGCTAGATCCAGTCCACGGGCCTTTTGTATGATACCCCTGTTTTTAATGTTATTGGGATTGTTTAATCTGCTTATTTTTACATGAAGTTTGTGTTTTTTGTTATATCTTTGTATAAGAGGTTATTTTATTATATAGTTGTACCTGTACTGAAAAAGGTTAGAAGTCAGTCCTTTCCTCCCCTCCCCTCATTTCTCTCATCCTCTTCCCTCCTCCTTTGTTGTCATTTTTCAACTTTTTTCTCTCTTGATTCCCCCCCCAAATTTTCCTTTTCATTATCTATCTATCTATCCATCTATCTATCTATCCATCCATCCATCCATCCATCCATATATATTAATTACTGTTCTTCTAAAACATCATATAAAAAATACAGATCAAACCAAATAACTTTAAAATTATATAGCAAAATAATCATTTTTTACTTCTAAATTGAAACATAGAGCACCATGAGCTTTATGAGCAAATTCAGACAATTCTTTTGACAAACATATGGAAGGGGCCAGCGTCCGAAGTTTTTAATTCAAATTCCCAATTTAAAAAAACAAACCAGAAAACGATCTCAATTTGCTTGTGCCTAAGAGTTGAGCTTGGCTCACTTTATGTTTCAAAACTGCATTCTTGTTTGAACCACTGGAGGGCTCTTGGGGTGTGAAATCATGTAGAAAAGCTCTACCCATTCTTTTCCTGTGTTCCTCTCTCAGCTTGCAGATACAAGTGCATTAGGGAGCTTGCAAGAACTCTTGGATTCTCCCCAAAATCCTGACCAAAAAACTTTGGAGCTGCTCCATTGGATCCTGTCCTCTAAGGCCTGGTGCATCCACTCCACCAACAAAAACAAGGTGAGATTTTTCCTGGATGGAAGAAAGACCCAACTCAGAGAAGTCAAATCAAAGGCTGTTTTGAGAGCTGAAAATTCATCTGGGAATAGTTGAGTTGGTTATTGTTTCTCACTATTTTATTTTGTAAAGAAACAACTGCCCCCCCCCCAAAAAAAAGTATGTTGCCTTTAGGATTTAGTTAAAAATTAAGCTCTGGGAGTGGGATGTAGCCATCAGTGCCAGTTGCAGAGACAATAGCAAAAAGATTTGCATAGCATTGATTTTAAGAAGAAGAGAGATTGGATGTCCTGTCAAGATTTGGGGCAATGAAGAAAAATGCAATAGAAAGGAAGGGCCAAAAGTGCTGCTTTGTGATGGTTCAGAAATCCAGACTGTTACTCTTTTCCCTTGGAATACAATATTTGGAGGGGGGGTGTGGCTCAGCAGTTAAAGACGCTGAGTTTGTCAGCTAGGAAGCTGACAGCCTGGGTTCGAGACCTGAGCTCTGCAGAATGGAGAAACTCTTGGATTTCCTGCAAAAGACTGAGCTAGGATCATCTTTAACAAACTGGGTTGAAACAAAATGCTTAGCTTGGCTTTGGATTCGTGTCCAACTACTATAGAAGGGCAACCTAGTGGTTAAGGTGCGGAGCTTGTCAACTGGAAGGTTGGCAGTTCGAGACCCAAGTACCGCATGATGGGTTGAGCCTCACGATCTTGCCTCAGCTCCTAGCAGTTAGGAAGCATGCAAATGCGAGTAGATAAATAGGTACCATTTCGTTGGGAAGGTAACAGTATTCCATGCACCTTGGCATATAGTCATGCTTGGCCACATGACAACTGAAGTATCAATGCTGGCTCCCTTGACTAAGGAACAGAGATAAGCACCATGCCCTAGAATTTGACATGACTGGATAGGGAAAGCTTTACCTTTACCTATAGTATAAATAGTCCTCAACTTACGACCACAATTGTTATTTATATTAAGTTTTTCTCTTTGTAAGCTTCCCAGAGTCACTGAGAGTGAAATGGCAGCCATATAAATCTTCTAAATAAGTGAATAATTAAGTGAGAAATTTGTTAAGTCAGTTTTGCCCCTTTTTATCACTTTTCTTGCTATAGTTGTTAAGTGAATCCCTGCAGTTGTTAAGTTAGTCACACGGTTGTTAAGTGAGTCTAGCTCCCCCATTGTCTCTGCTTGTTAGAAGGTCACAAAAGGGGATCACATTACTCTGCCACTATCATAAATATGAGTTGGTTGTTAAGCATCTGAATGTAAATCACGTGAAGTTGGGGATGCTGCTATGGTCATTAGTGTGACAAATTATAAGTCACTATTTTCAGTGTCAGTAAACAAACTGTTGTAAGTCAAAGTCTATTTGGAGCAGTGGAAAACCCAGTTGAAAAAAAAAAACACTGGGTGGATCCAGCTCCAGAATGATTCCTTTTTTTGGATCATTTAAACAAACCTACTTTAATTTCTTAGGGTAGCTTTTCCCCCACTCGGCTTGAGTTGTGACCAAATCACTTTGAATTTGCAAGTAGTCCTCATAAATGATGATAATTAGGACCACATTTTCCATCACCAAGTGATGCAGTTGAAAAGTGTGATGCCACAGTATTGCCTTGCTTAGCGGCAGCAAAACTTGCAGTCTCGGTTGCGGTTGTTCAGGGAGGATTTCGGTTGGTTAAGTGAGGACTTCCTTGAAACTTCCTACTGGCTTCCCATGAGCAAAGTCAATGGGGAAGCCAGCTGGAAGTTGAAAATCCCAGGTGGCTTGCAAGCAAGGTGTCAAGGAACCAAAAAGGATGTCGCTGTCCTGTTGTGACCATCAGTCCTTGATCAGTTCTTGAGGGCCCCAATAACCATTGACAACCCCCCCCCCAAGTTTTTGTGAGAGGGTACAGCAGGGGTGAAATTCAGCTGGTTCCTATCGGATCGCACAATACAGTAGGGCAGACTGCGCAAAGCCCTGCCCACCCAAGCAGATGTCATGACATCTCTTTTTTGTGATGATTTTCAGCCTTTGCGCATGCGCACATTTGCAAACCGGTAGGGAAGGTAAGTGAATTTCACCCCTGGGGTACTCCTTCACGTATAATCTGAAGACCCTGAAGCTTAAAAAGTTTAAAAGCAAGAGAGCAAGATCTTCCATGTAAATAACATTCCTATATTTTGATGATCTTCAAGTATGAGAAAATCCAGGAATTGATGGGAGCTCCCAACATGCCTGTCCCGGTGCCAGACTTCCTGTTTGAAATCACTTACTGCAAAGAAATGAATGCCAAATTTGAGGATACTCAGGCGGGAAGAGACCTCATCTATGCCTTCCACGGGAGCCGCTTGGAGAACTTCCATTCCATCATGCACAACGGGTTGCAGTGCCATTTGAACAGGGTAAGGAATGAGCTTGGTTTGCATCCAAGGAGGAGAGTAAGGAAGGTGGATCTTGCTCAGACCAAAAGCTATAGCACTAGAGCAACAGCCCTTAGACTTACATACCACTTCATAGTGCTTTTACAGCCCTCTCTGAGCAGTTTACAGAGTCAGCCTCTTGCCCCCAACAATCTGGATCCTCATTTTACCGACCTCAGAAGGATGGAATTTTATTTATTTTACCAAGAGAATAAATTTTACTGAATAAATCCACATTGGCACAGAAGAAGAGACACCAGCTCTGAGCTTCCCACGCCAACACATGCATCGTTCATTCCCCTTTTCTCCATGGGCCACCCACAGTCCATTACGTCCACCAAATCACTTGTTCATTTTGGTTGGGGAACCAGCCAGCCACGCAGTGGCATCTCATCTGGGTGTCATTGAGAAGGGGAGGTTATGTCTCACGGGAACCAACGATGCTTAGAGGCCGTTCCCTCCACCCTTGCATTCCAATCCAACATCCCACCTGTCCCAATTCTTTGTCAAGCTGCGAGGAAAGTGGAATATAGGTGAAGGTTAGAGTCAGTCTTGAGAGGCGTGCTTCCTTCTTGGACTACCTTGCAAGGTTGACAGAACCTCATACAGCGTAAGGCCCAAGGGCTGCTCTTAGTCTCTGCTGTAGAGACCTCTGGGAAGTCCAGATGAGTGGGATGTTAAATTCTTGTCCTTACTTTAAATAAGGTGGCCACCAGGCCAGCAATTTGGAATTTCCGGGATTCCCACACTTCCTGAAAAAGGGGTGAATCTTACTTTAAGAGAGGTGAGCAACAGGTCTTTGTGTGAAGGTCTTATCTTTCCTTATATTGTCCTCCCTCCAGCAGTCTGCAATCTTCTGGATTCTCCCACTTGCTGAAAAAAGAGCAAATCTGAAAGAGAATTTTAAAAAAATAATCATTTATGTTTATCCCTTTGCTCTACAAAGGAAAATTTGAAGAGTAAAACAAGAAAAAAAATGGAAAAAGCTCTCTGAAATAAGGACTGTCCTATATAATAAAGGACATATGGTCACCAGAATATAAAAAATAATAATCCAGGAATAAAATAGGGAATGAGCCCTAGAATTCCTCTTTGGGCAAGGAGATAGCAATCTTTCTGGTATTTTTCAGACGTCCTTGTTTGGGGAAGGCACCTATCTGACCAGCGACTTAAGCCTGGCCCTCCTCTACAGCCCGCACAGTCTAGGCTGGCAGCGAAGCGCGATGGGCCCGATTCTCAGCTGTGTCGCAGTTTGTGAGGTTATTGATCATCCAGATGTCAAGTGCCAAGTGAAGAAAAAAGGTGAGTCTCAGAAGGTTTTTGGAGCCCTTGATTGTACATTTCGTCTTTTTTCAGTAACTAGTTCTTCAGCTATCATTCAAAGGTACAGTGGTTCCTTTGTACAGCTGAACAAATGGACTTACTGGCCAGTCCTTCTGCTTAAAATGGTTGCAACATCCCAGTGGTCACTTAATCATGACCTTCACTTTTGGCTTCCTACAAACACAGTTTTGCAGTTTCCCCAGCAGTAGGGAAGCTGGCAGGAAGTTGCCACCTGTGACATCTGTAGGAGATGACCAGGCTGAGCCCGGGTGTGTGTGTGTGTGTGTGTGTGTGTGTGTGTCAAATACGTCACCAGTCTCGAGTCCCTTCGCGCCCACAAGAGATCTGAGTCCAGCCTGTCTTGAATTCCTTATCTACCGCCAATTTGCTTGGACCGTTAGTAGTTCAGATTCTTGTAGAGTGTTTACGCTTGCCATAAATCTCTATATTCATTTGAACTGCCTGGATTTCCTGATATGTTGCACTTGACAACTTCACACTTAATGGAATTGGGGCAACTAAGTTTTAGCACTCCCTGCCGGCTGTTCAAGTCTTCCCACCTTTCTCAGCCTCCTTGTCTGAGGAACCTGGCCTTCTTGTTACCCACTGAGAGCAAGTGACTCTTGCTACATGTAAATTTACAACTGCTTAACCAGAACTCGGTTCTCCAAGGTCTCCCAAAGATCTTCAACCCCAAATCCTTTAAGCCTGGATTTGTACAACTCACTGACCAGGGTTCCTGCTGCCTGCATATCCTTCCTATTTCTTTTCCTTTTCCCTTTCCCTTTCCTTTCTTCCCTTCTCTTTTCCTTCCTCCCTTCCCCTCCTGTTTCGTTCCCTCCCTCCCTGAGAATTTGGTGTGTCAGTATGTTGACCAAACTGAATTTAGACATAGCTACTTGCTGATTTGAATTTAGGGGTTTGTATGCTGAGGGTACATGTGGCTGGGACCCATCCTCCCTTTCCTTTTGCAATGCCCTGCTCAGCCACGGCCTCATATTAAGCTCTTCAAGGCTCTTCAAACGTTTTGGACCTTCTACCTAACTTGCGAGGCAGCCCACAAACAAACCATTGCACACAAGAATCTCTTATTTCTTTTCTCAGTTTTAAACAGAATCTTACACACACACCCCGCTTTTTTTTTGGTCAGACTCTACAGAAATTGACAGGAAGAGAGCCAGGGTGAAGAACAGTGAAGGCGGTGATGTCCCTCAGAAATATTTTGTCGTTACAAACAACCAGCTGATACGGGTGAAATATTTGCTAATATATTCGCAGAGGCAGCACCGAAGGTGAGTGTCCCTTCCTTCCCCCTTGTGGACTTCACTGTCCTAGAAATGAGGAACCTTCAGGTCACGTCTGAAGTTTCTCCTGTCATCATGGCTCAAAAATTCAGAAAAGCAGGAAAGAGCCCTCATAAGAGCCATGGCAAAAGAGGCAGATAACAACAGCACTTAGACTTATATGCCGCTTCCCAGTGCTTTACAGCCCTCTCTAAGTGGTTTACAGAGTTCGCATACGGCCATCAAAAATCGGGGTCCTCATTTTACTGACCTTGGAAGGATAGAAGGCTGAGTCAACCTTAAGCCGGTCAGGAATGAACTCTTGTCAGTCGGCAGAATTAGCCTGCAGTACTGCATTTAACCACTGGGCCACCATGGCTCCAACCAAGACATAAAGGCAGATGAAACCACAGTGGTGGTAGAGTTGTCATGCAGCTGAAGAAAAATGGCTGTAGAACTAAGCTTTCAAGGGCTTCCTCTCCCCATTTTAAATCAAGCTGCTAGTTCTTATGACTGCAACGGTGAAAGTATGCCCCCAGGGCAGCTGTAACCTTCTCAATGAAGCTAAAGAGGGACACAGTGACGAAACATACATTGTAACATCAGGATACATTTAGTCCTCGACTTACAACAGTTTGTTTAGTGACCAAATAGCACTGAAAAAGTGACTTATGACCGCTTTTCACAGTTACAATCCTTGCAGCATCCCCATGGTCATGTGATCAAAATTCAGAGCCTTGGCAGTTGACTCATATTTGTGACGGTTGCAGTGGTTAGAATGCAATATTGCAGACTAACTTAACTGTGCATTCCCACTCACAGGAGTTTGATCCTGATCAGCTCAAGGTTGACTCAGCTTTCCATCTTTTCTAGGGCTATAAAATGAAGATCCAGATTGTTGGGGGCAATTTGCTGACTCTGTAAACTGCTTAGAGAGGGCTGTAAAACACTGTGAAGCGGTATATAAGTCTAAGTGCTATTGCTACCTTCCTTCCTCCCTCCCTCCCTCCCTCCTTCCTTCCTTCCCAGTAGTTAGAATGCAGTATTGCAAGCTAACTCTGCCCACTGCCAGGAGTTTGAACTTCACCAGCTCAAGGTTGACTCAGCCATCCATCCTTCCAAGGTCAATAAAATGAGGAGCCAGATTGTTGGGGGCAAGATGCTGACTCTGTAAGCCACTTAGAGAGGGCTGTAAAAGCACTTGGAAGCTATAAGTGCTATTGCTATTACTCACTTAACAACTGCAGTGATTCACTGTGGCAAGAAAAGTTGTAAAATGAGGCAAATGTCACTTAACAACTTTCTTGCTTAGCAACAATTGCAGTTGTAAATCAAGGACCTGTTCACCTTTTGTCCAATGTTCTTTACAGCAGTTATAAGTACAATTATAAGTTTGCGTCTTACTCTTAAATTAACCACATACCTTTTTACAGTCTATTCTGTCTATCTCCAAACCATAAATCCTACATTTTTCTGTTTCAAGCGAGCGAAAAAACCTAATAAGAGGCTTTCAGATAGCAGTAAAATGTAACTATCCACTTTTCTCTGATCGAAGAAGCCAATTTAGCCATTTTAGCAAGTTCTGTGAATTTGGCTAGCTGTTCCTCCAGCCTGGATTATGCTGAATCTTTCCATTTTGTACGTATATTAATCTCACTGCAATTATCATAGAAAAAAGAAAACTCTAGGACTCTTTTTCCTACGGTTTGTTCAAAGAAAAACCTCTGATTTCAACTATATTAATTTTTAAACTCCTCCGGATCAGAGTCTGTATTTGGATCCAGAACTTTTCTAGCTTTTTTAAGACATAAATGCTCTTCTTCCTGCCACCTAAGGTTAAACATATATATATATATATATATATATAAGACACTCCTGTTTCCATTTTTTTCTCCACAACAACCATCTCTAGTAGGCTGAACTGAGAGGGAGAGACACTGAATTGTTCCCTAAATTGAGTTTTTACTTTATAGACTTTAAAATCAGCCAATTGCATCTTTTTTCTTTTTTTCTTTTTTTGGGTGGGTGGGTGGGGGGCGAAATCTGTCCCTGTATTGCTTGTGCAGAATTGGGAATAGAACTTGAGGCCTGAAAAATAATTCACGCATTTGGTGGAAGGATGCAGGGGTAGTCTATGTTCTTTCTCCCCGACTTGAACATTGGGCGCTATCTAATAAAATCAATTTCAACGGTGAAAAAAGGAATGGTCTACATTTAGGCAAGGAAAACAAAATGCATATTTTTTTTTGTGCATAGGTGGTACCTCACTCAATAGTAGTAACTGAGAGGGATCTTGGAGTCCTAGTGGACAATCATTTAAATATGAGTCAGCCGTTTGGTGCAGCTGCCAAAAAAGCCAACACAGTTCTAGGCTGCATGAACAGAAGGATAGAATCAAGTTCACATGAAGGGTTAATACTACTTTATAATGCCTTGGTAAAGGCACCCTTGGAATACTGCATCCAGTTTCGGTCGCTACGATGTAAAAAAGATGTTGAGACTCTAGAAAGAGTGCAGAGAAGAGCAGCAAAGATGATTAGGGGACTGGAGGCTAAAACATATAAAGAATGGTTGCTGGAATTCGGTATGTCTAGTTTGATGAAAAAAAGGAATGGGGGTGACATGAAAGCAGTCTTCCAATATTTGAGAGACTGCCAGAAAGAAGAGGTAGTCAAACTATTCTCCAAAGCAGGACAAGAATCAATGGATGAAAACTAATCAAGGAGAAAATCAATCTAGAACTAAGGAGAAATTTTCTGACAGTTAGAACAATTAATCAGTGGAACAACTTGCCTCCAGAAGTTGTGAATGCTCCAACACTGGAACTTTTTAAGAAGAAACTGGACAGTCACTTGTCTGAAATGATATAGGGTCTCCTGCTTGAGCAAGGGGTTGGACTAGAAGACCTCCAAGGTCCTTTCCAGCTCTGTTATTCTATTCTATTCTATCTATCTTCTAGACTTTCCAGTCAATCGTGGCTCTCCAAACATCGTTTTGCGGTGATGATGAGTCTCTACTTGCTGCTGCTGGTTATCATAGGGACTAGCAACTCGCCAGCCTTCCTCTACTACTGGAACCGGATTTTTGACTTCAAGCAATGACACTTGGTGCATCTCGGGCTACTGGGGGGGGGGGGCATGGGGGAGGAAAAGGCAGATGATCTTCACCAAGTGCCTTACCAGAGAGAAATATTCAGTTTTTTGTAAATTTCATCCTGAACAAAGTGCTGGGGGTTGTGACAGGAATGTTTCAGTGGCCTTAATTTTTCTGATTCCTTAGAGTTTTGGATAGATAGTTTCCGCAAAAAGACTCAGCTGAGGAGAGCTGCCCCTTCCTTGGTCTGCTAAGGTCCTCACAACAAGGTCTCAAAAATGTCTTCAGAGGTGCAGGATGATAGAACAGGGAGTGTTAGCCTTTAAAGAAGACACTTCATCATAATTCTGACATGCTGATATACTTAGGCTTATTCTGAACTCTGAGGAGATTTTGTACGCCTCCTTGGAAAATCACACTGTCTTTTAATACCAGTGATGAAAAGCAGAGAGGGGGAAAACTTGCTCTCATTTAAAGTGTACATTTGTGTGATGAAATGACCAGGTTGGAAACATTCACGCCATTTGAGAGCAATAATGACAATCAAGCTAGGGGGATTCACACAACATACTTCAATCTGGCTAAGGAATCTTTTTGTCTTTTGAAGACTTTTGAAAAGTCTTTTTCAAGGTTTACATATTATCTCAGCCAAAAGGCTGGGTTTATCCAAATTGCTAAGCTTCAAAAATCTAACTATGATGAACGCTAACCATCCTTAGCATCTTGTGCTCGGTTTTTACTTGAGCTGCTTCAGTGTTGTGCGAACGCAGCCACTGGCTACTTAGCTCCTGGTGTGGTTTGCTGAGGAACTCACACTTAGAAGCATAAAACTGACTTCTAGGGGGAAACTCCCAGGCTCAGTTGAATTGGGCAACTGTGAAGTCTCACCTTGAGCTCTTCTACAGCAACAGATTGCACCACCAATGGCTGCTGCCTGATGTTTTTGACCAGACTCTGGAGGCCCCTTGCATAAAATAAAAATTGCCAAGCACTTTGTCCATGGAAACCATCTGCAGGAAGGAAACTGTTGTTCTTTTGCCCAACACAGAAATTGGAAGAGGCCATGAACTGTCCAATGCTGTTCCTCTTGCTTTCTCTTCCTCCTGTGCAGTTGGTTCTTCTCTGGTTTGTGATTCTCAAGGTTCCAAAAGCTAAGAAAATCTCCAGGAATATTGGAAGCCTGATTTACCCTTTGTGTGATGTCAGCTGTTTAGGGTGGACCAGATCAGGAAACGCCACCAGAAGACTAGAACTTGGCTTTATGGAGCTAGGCTGTCTTGGCAGCCTATCTCCATAAAATAGCAATAACAGCATCTTGAAACATGGATTGTATTTTACTTCCCTTCTCCTTTAAACCCCCATTAAGCCAAGGAGGACCCAGGCTGGGTCTCTCTTTCATACCACCTCCCTTCCCAGGACTTATGGAATATTTTAGTCCTCTTTACCCACATAACGGTTTTGGAATATTTGCTACATGGTTCTCTACAATTGACTTCTAGACCGTATCTTATTTTCTGGTTGCCTTCACCCCTAGCTCAAAGTCTGGAATATTTTCAAGAGTATTTATTATTGGGGGATCCAAAGGTCAAAATAGCTGAAGCCCCAGCGGTAGGACCTTTGATTGGCATTGGAGCTGGTGCCATCTTGACCCTCCCTGTAGACATCCCTGCCTAAGCCTCTGCTATGTTCACCAAGCACACTTCACCAAGTCACTGAGGAACTACTGGCAGATTGATTTGCATAATCTTGGTTAGATTTCGGAGCTATAACATTTAACACAAATCGTGAAAATAGGTTATATTCAGTAATCAAGTGAAATGTCTTTGTGCCAGGCACTTAACCACAGTTAAACAATTAAGTACCTTGATTGGGGTTTTGTGTTGGTTTTGAGAAAAGTAGTGGGTTACGCAAATCCCATCTCCTTAGCTTATCATTCCTACAGAATAGTGTGCAATGCTAGAAAATGGATTCATTGGGTAAATAGGCTAGATATACTTGAATCAGGTTTCAGTCACATGGTTGCAGCTGCCACTTTGACTTTTTTCTATCCTCTCTCCAACATCCCTGGATCCCTCCAGCATCTGTGCAGGTTGGTGGCCACGAGTTTGTGGTTGACTCCTTCCAGTTTTCCACTGATCAAGTCAAGGTAGCAACTTTCACACGCTACCAAAAGTGTCCTGAAAACCTTGAATCAATTTGTACAAGTAACAGGAGAGAAGGGTAGTTTAGGTCTAATGTTCTACACACTATAGGAAACCCAACCCTTGTCTTAGCATAATGTCTGAATCAAGCCAGCATGAAAATCTGTGTGACCAGACCAGTGAAGTCAACTGTAGACTTCATAAAAAAAAAAATTCCTAAGTTGTTTGTTTTTTAAAAGTTTCCCTTTGTTTATCTGAACCAGGAAGATAAAAAGAACAACAGAAAAAGAAAAAGCAGACCAGGAGCAAAACGATAAGACGTAAGGGCTTCTTAAATCTGTATATATGTAAATAAAATTTTACATAACGTTTCAATAAAGGATGACTACAATCCATGTTTCTTAAGTAACTTTCATGACAAGATTCTTTATGAAAGAGACCAGGGTGGAAGATCATTAAAAAAAATGTTCACCTCTAAAAGCTGCAAGGAGCGTGATGGGGATGAAACAGATTTTAAGGGGCAAGAAATTTCTTGTTCTCTCTTTCATTCATGGGGATGTAAAAATATGAAACAGACTGCTGCAGTTATTTAACCACCCCTCCTTGTGTAGCATCTGCGTAAAGTGCTTGTTCTGGTTATTGAATTAATCCATTTGCTGGGTTGTGCAAGATGTTGAACTTCTTTAATTTAGAAAAAGTAAAATTAACAAAAATGAAAACGATACAAACGATCTGTAAAAAGGAGAGAGAAAAAAGAATTCATATGAGATATTCCAGTGGGGACTATTAAGGTACAGCTATCTCAACAGTAGAATTAAATGTAGACAGTCTAAGCAACAGTCTGTCTAAACTAAGTAGGCACATTCAGTAGTCCAAATAAGCCCCCACAAAGCAAGAAAGCTCCTTGAAGTTTTTGGGATGTCCTTTCCCAGTTGGAATGCCCTTTCCCAGTCATGGTGATGAAACAATGCAAAATTCCTGTCAACCATCTGACTAGAAAACCCAAAAACAAGTAGACACTCTCGGGAGCTGTGAATTCCCAAAAGAAAACTTTAGTGAATACACGATTTTGGTACTGAAGAATCAAAACCAGCTCTGGTTTTCCCACACAAATTCTTGCTTAGTTAAACAATAGTTTACCTTTCTCCCCACCCCTGGGTGATCACATTGTCCAATTGTTGTCCTTAAGTTGTGGGAACAGTCCATCTTTCTCCAACATCCGCAGTGGTGACCTTGATGATTTCCAGGCTCTCACAATCTGTGCACAAATTCTCAACCCCCACCCCCACCCCAAGTTCATTAGCAAGTTGAATGGCAATAAGGCTTGAAAGAAGCCAAGTGATTCAATCTTGAGAGTTCCTTGTTGAATTTTGGAATATCTCCTGGGTGATGTTCTTGGGTGTAAAGATGTCTCTATGGTACAGGTCTTAAGAGTGTCACTTCCCTTGGCTTCCCATTTTTTCAATTAACCCTAAAACAGCCAAACAAGGAAATTTTCTTGCAGTATTCCCTGAAATCCACCTGGAAAATTTATTCCCCAATCTGTTTATTCTACCAATTTGGTGGAGAATGAGACCTGAAACAAGCTAAATCAAATAAATCCACAACAGATTAATTATTACAATGATCAAAGGACATTGTGACAAATAGTTTTGGGGAGGTGTTTTTTTTTGGGGGGGGGGTGGAATCCTGATCATAGACATCCCAGAACATCTATGTGCCTACTTGGGAAATGAGATCATGGATCAAGTAAGATTGTTTTGATCCAGAAAAATCATATTTTCTTAACGTTAATTACAGAAATTGTACTTAGACCCAGGTAGGGTGCAATCAGTACAGCCTAGGAAGATGAAATTGACTTATTTGAATCGTAATTCCAGTCAAAATGAATTGATGTTTCAAATCAAAATTACAAGAGGGTTTCTCTTCATTGGATTTGTTGAAACAGAGATCAGGGAGCCGTTTTTTAATCTGGAATTATATATTATGAAAAAAGTTCGAGAGTTATTTGTTTGTCTCCTTCCATAACCTTGGACTAGCTGTTCCATAAAGCCATAATGGTTAAAAAATTTTAGAGGAGTGAACCAAAACAAGAATTTAGCAGCAGATGAATCAATACATGGCTGAAGGCATTGTGGAGGAAAAATATGAAGCATTCCCATGGGGAATTCAAAGGATCTTGTCCTGGTGATGTGTTTTACACGCTTTAAAACAACTTACCAAAAACAAGTAAGCCTAGGAGAATATTTGTTGACAGCATATATACTTTTTTTCAAGGCAGATGACTTCGTTGTAGAAGGTGATTGAGCAGATAGAACATCTGCTTACAATGAAGAATCTCAGGGGATCTGCAAGCAGTTTTGGAACAGCCGAATCTAAGAGAGAGAGAGAGACGCTAGATCATGGTTTAAGAAGCTGGAAAGAGAAGAATGTTGTATGTATTCATCATCGTTCCTAGCATTTGTGTCTGGCTCAATTTAAGGAGTGGGAAGTGAAAATAATATCCTGAAAGAAGGCAGTAGCCACACTGCTGCCAAGATTACTTGGTGGACAGTCCAGGATATCACTCGGTAAAAAATGATTTGAAGGAAATAGCTTTTCATAGATTTTAGCTTTTATGGCTGCTAAAATGGAAATCCAAATGAGCATAAACAAAAATTTTGAAGACCAGTAAAAGTAGGAGCCATTTCTTGAAGACAACCCATGAACAATGATAGGTTAGAGATCTTTTTGTCAAGCTACTTCTCTTCAGCTCCCTTGGCACAACAAAACCTTGATATTCTATAACTCCAAAGCGTTGTGTAGAACTTGGTTTGATCCAGGAAAAGATCATTGTTTATTGAACTCTGCATAATAGCAGAGGTAGTCTGCATAGTTCAGGTAGTCTTCAATTTACAGTAGTTCATTTAGTGACCGTTAGAAGTTACAATGGCACTGAAAAAGGTGACAGCATTTTGCATGTTTATGACTTTGCAGCATCCCGATGGTCACGGGATTTACATTCAGAGGCTTGACAACTGAGTCGTATTTATGACAGTTGCAGTGTCCCAGGATCCCCTTTTGCGACCTTCTAACAAGGAAAGTCAGCGGGGAAGCCAGATTCACTTAACAACCGTGTTACTAATTTAACAACTGCAGGGATGCAGTTAACAAATGTGGCAATACTTATTTAACAAAAAATTCTCACTTAATAACATAAATTTTGGGCTCAGTTGTGATTGTAAGGTGAAGGTTACCTGTAACTTTCCTCAGTAGCTGACAAGTGTAGATATGAGGATTAACAATTAATCCAGCACATTGTCATGATGAAATTAAATAGATTTCTTCTAATACAGTATATTGGCCAAGGTTTCTTCTATGAGTATTGGTGGTGCAGTGGTTAGAATGCAGTACTGCAGGCTACTTCTGCTGACTGACTGCAAATTGACAGTTCAAATCCCACCAGGCTCAAGGTTGACTCAGCTGTCCATCCTTCTGAGGTCGGTAAAATGAGGACCCAGATTGTTGGCAGCAAGGAGCTGACTCTGTAAACTGCTTAGAGAGGACTGTAAAGCACTGTAAAGCAGTACATAAGTCTAGGTGCTATTGCTAAGTGCTATGTATTGGCCAAGATGTCTGCAGATATAGTTTGGTTACAATGCTGAAATCCTAAAATTATAATATCCATCGTTTGATAGCAAAAAAAAATTAATCATGATTCCCAGGAAGAGCGACATCTACAAGGTAACTATCAGGCACGGCTTCCTACAAAGGCAGGATTATCCCTGCTGACATTTTGGTTTTGCCATTACTCTCACCTTAATGTTATATTTGAGTTCAATGCACAGCCCCTAATGAATATGTTCAACTGGGTATCTCCCACTTTAGATCAGTGATTTATGTTCAATAAGCCAGCTGGACTTCTTGCACAGGGTGGAAGTGATCAATCATCAACATCCACAATTAAATCTGTTTGTGTGTGCTAACTTTTGGTGGCAAGAGGATCCCACAGTTCTCAGGACAGATAGAACTGTTATGTAAATCCAAGCCAAATATTTTGCAATGAAAGAAGGAAAACAAAGAGAAAAAGGAAGGAAAGGGAAGGAAGGAAGGAAGGAAATAAGGATGAGTGAGGAATGAAGAAAGGAAAGAAGGAAATGGGGATGAGTGAGGAAGGGAGAAACGATTTTGATCACTTTTAAAAGATAATGAAAACAAGAATCTACTTCCTTTGGCATGAAAAATTTACCTCCATAGGTTGATAAAGATCTGCAACATTTTACACGCACCCCTTGCTTTCTTTTCCTGAAGTGCTGTTAACTGCCGAATTTTTACTTCAAATTGAATGGATTTTATTGTTTGTTTCTGTGTGGGAACTCTTTTCCTCCTTTAGGCTTGGCAAACCAAGTCCTGCAAACAAAGACTGTTGTGTTATTCTCATTTGAACTTCTTCATTCTTGCCTGAGCAGTTGCAAAGAGAATGCATCAGGGGTGAAATGCTCCTGGTTCGGACCAGATCGCTCGATCCGGTAGTGATGGCAGCGGGTAGTTTGGAGAACCAGTAGCAAAAATCCCCCCCCCGCCCATGCCCAGCTGAGCCGTGCCATCATCAGAGTTGTAAAAAATGCTTTTAAACGGTTCTGGTGATCAGGCAACTCAGCTGGGATTGTCAGAACCCTTTAAAAGCATTTTTTTCTACAACCTCTTCAGCCAAAGAGGTTGTAGAAAAAATGCTTTTAAAAGTTTAAAAAAAAAAAGTTGGCCACGCCCACACAGTCACATTGCCCCACCACCACCAAGCCACGCCCACAGAACCGATAGTAACAAATTTTACATTTCACCCCTGGAATGCATCCTTCTATTTACAATGGAGAGGCATCCAATTCTCTCTTGAAAGAACAGATGGCACACAAGTAGTTTTAATTTGGCAAAATTCCTCCTCTAATCGGCCAGAAAAAAATAGTGATTAAATAAACACTCAATGGCCACTGGCACTTTCCAAGTTTCATTTGAAAAGGTGGCTGAATGTGAAATCAGTTTTTTGTTTTTTCCCCAAAGGGCCCTTTCTGAACCCCACTGTCTGATTTCAGCTTCCGTGCCTTCCAGCAACACAGCAGAGGACCCAGGCAAAGTCAAGGCCCAAAGGCAGTCTAGAAGACCGTTTTCCCTTTCCTGTTGATCTTACAAATAATTGTTCTCTTCCCCACCTTCTTGGAGCCAAGAGAAATGAATGTAACAAATTAGAGAAATCTCTTTTGAGGCTCAAATAACCTCATTCTACATGATGGGAAGAGATGATGGTGATAAGTGAAATAATGGCTTAGTTAACAGGATTTTATTTTCTCACTGCGGACTAATTCTCTCCATCTCAACCTGCTGTTCCTGACAAAATTCTCTTCTAAGGACAATTCAGGCCATAACTCTGTGTCCATCAAATGAATCCACCAGCTTTCTTCAGCCTTGACGCATTTTCGTACCCATTTGCATCAGTATGGATGATGATGATTATCAGTATGGAAAAAAGAACTTGTTTTAAAAGCCCACTGAAGGGGAGTCTGTTATTTTGGAATGTCCATTAAATACAGAAGAACGCAACATCATCTACAGGGCGGTCTAGTCAGACATCGTGTTGGGGGCGGAATCCATCTAATCTTCGTCTCTTGGCTTCGTGACAGTACCTGGAGTGGAAAGAAAAACTCAAAACATTCAACTCAACAGAAGAGACAAAAATGACCCTATCTAGATCTTGGGATGCTTAACTCCCTCTGATGCCAAAGGCATGGAAGAGAGCAGGAAGGCCAGCCAATTCAGAAGTTTCTAGACACTAAAGGAAGGAAAGATGATGGACAACAGCAGAGTTGGAGCCCAAGCCTACACGCTTTGTAAAAGAGGGAGGGAGGGAAGGAAAGAAGGAAGGAGGACACAGTCCCATCTAAAAGCCTCAACCAGAATTCCTCTAGTTCCTGCGGGTTTCTTTTGCACAAGATGTTCTATTTCCTTCCTTTTCTTTATTTATATTTGTATCCCTTCCATTCTGCTGCAGATACACAAACATACGCACACCCCTTTGTTCCAGGGCTCGCTTTTTGTTAGCCATCAAGTATAACGTGTGTAATTTCTTGGCGTTAAATATAGAAAACGTGGAGACAAATGCCCATAGATTCGTGAAAGGAGGTGAACAGATATTTTAATTTTCTCTTTTTAGGAGCTGGGTCAAAAGCCCCAACTTTTCTTGCCAGAAGAAAGAGATGCTTCTAAAAATGTCTTCCTTCAAACTTGAGTCATGAGGACTCCCAAGATAAATTCCAAGCTAGAAGATCTCCAAGGTCCCTTCCAGCTCTACTCTGACTCATTAATAAAGGGCCAAGTCAAGCAAAAGGAGTTGGAGATTTACAGAAAATTACAGTCCCATTAAGCAGTGTGCAAGAAGACTCAACGGCTTTGGTCCGCAACCTATGTCCCCTGAGCATTGAAAGGCTACCTATCCTAAAGATACGATATCTCCTGCTTTCTTCTGCAACCCAACATCTGGCTCTTAGGACAGCAATGACAGAGCCAGGAGCAAAAAAGAAGGAGGGAAGGGCACAGTCCCACCTAAAAGTCTCAAACAGAATTCCTCTAATTCCTGAGGTTTTCTTTTGCACAAGATGTTCCCTTTCCTTCCTTCTCTTTATTCATATTTGTATCCCTTCCATTCTACTGCACAACACAAACATACACAGACAGACACACCTCTGTTCTTACCTCCTGTTCCTGGACTCACTTTTCGCTAGCCATCTGGAATAACTTCTTTAAGGTCTTTCCATTCAAGCACGAGAACTTGGCGTCAAATTCCCATAGATTCCTGAAAGGAGGTGAACAGATATTTTAATTTTCTCTTTTTAGGAGCTGGGTCAAAAGCCCCAACTTTTCTTGCCAGAAGAAAGAGATGCTTCTAAAAATGTCTTCCTTCAAACTTGAGTCCTGAGGACTCCCAAGATAAACTCCAAGCTAGAAGATCTCCGTGGTCCCTTCCAGCTCTACTCTGACTCATTAATAAAGGGCCAAGTCCAGCAAAAAGAACTGGAGACTCACAGAGAATTACAGTCCCATCAAGCAGTGTGCAAGAAGACTCAACAGCTTTGGTCCGCAACCTATGTCCCCTGAGCATTGAAAGGCTACCTATCCTAAAGATAGGATATTTCCTGCTTTCTTCTGCAGCCCAACATCTGGCTCTTAGGACAGCAATGACAGAGCCAGGAGCAAAAAAGAAGGAGGGAAGGGCACAGTCCCACCTAAAAGCCTCAAACAGAATTCCTCTAATTCTTGAGGTTTTCTTTTGCACAAGATGTTCCCTTTCCTTCCTTCTCTTTATTCATATTTGTATCCCTTCCATTCTACTGCACAACACAAACATACACAGACAGACACACCTCTGTTCTTACCTTCTGTTCCTGGACTCACTTTTCGCTAGCCATCTGGAATAACTTCTTTAAGGTCTTTCCATTCAAGCACGAGAACTTGGCGGCAAATCTCCACAGATTCCTGAAAGAAGGTGAACAGATAATTTTAATTTTCTCTCTTTAGGAACTGGGCCAAGAGCCCAAACTTTTCATGCTCGAGGAAAGAGATGCCCTAAACAAGCAATGATGGTGAGCTGCTTTTTCTGGGGCCCCAAAATCCCCTCTTACACCCCCTCTGCTTCTAAAAATGTCTTGCTTCAAACGTGAGTCATGAAGACTCCCAAGATAAAGTCTGCAGATTTTGATCTAAGCATGGCATGACCCAGTCTGCTACTACTCTTTACTACTGTGAATGCCTGTATTGTGGTTTTCTAGGAGTATGGACAAAAATGTGGATTTTTTTAAAAAACCACTCAAACATTTCCACATAGGGGAATTCAACACAATTCAACAATTGGAGACTGCATCTCCTTTAGCATTTCATAAGGAATTAGACTTAGTTTGCTTGTGGCTATGTCGTGCGGGGGAGGGATTGATGATTTGGTGGGCAGCTAAATCACCTTCTCCAAGTTTCCTGATGAACTTGACCTTTTAAAGAAAGTTCAATGTGGTCCCCTATGGTGACGAGGCAACCCCGGGTCTCTTCCAGCTGGTCTTCCTCCATGATGGATAGGGGGTGGTCCAGGTGCTTCAGGGAGTTCATGACAGGCCCCATCAGCTTTTTGCACTTCGGAGAGAGAAAAAGGAAAGTTCCACGTTAGTCAAACATCAGAAGGAAGGTGGAGGAAAGGGAGACCCCGATTAAGCCCCTTTGAATTGGGGGGAGGGAGAGAAAGGGGGAAGGGATTGAAGATTTGGTGGCAGGCATATCACCTTCTCCATGTTTCTTCCTGAATTTGACCTTTTACACAAACTTCTATATGGTCCCCTATAGCGATGAGGCAACCCCGGGTCTCCTCCAGCTGGTCTTCCTCCGTAATGGATAGGGGGTGGTCCAGGTGCTTCAGGGAGTCAATTACTGGCCCCATCATCTTTTTGCACTTGGGAGAGAGAAAAAGGAAAGTTCCGCATTAGTCAAACATCAGAAGGAAGGAAGGTGGAGGAAAGGGAGACCCCACTTAAGCCCCTTTGAATTTGGGGGAGGGGATCTGCTGTGGGCACCCTCTCACCTGCAGGAAGCTAGGCACCTCCGGATGTTGATTATCCTGGTCCCTCTTGTATGGGTGGTATCTAAAATAGTCTAAACAATATAACCAGGGAGAAGAAAGGCAAAATTATTGGCTTTATGCTGGAATCCACAGATCTCTCTTTGCTTTCACTGTAACCACTTGGCTCTAGTAAAAGCAGACCTTTTACAAAATGCAACTCCACTGCAAATGGAAACGCGAGTCTTTCTTTCCTAAATGCCCAAGTTGGGACAGGCCTGAAAATCTCTTACCTGTGCGGCTGCAATGATTGTATTACTCTTCTGGGTCTCCATGAATCTGGGTGTCTCTCTTGCCACTTTTTTTTTTTGTCTGTTCCTGCCAAACAGAAAGACAACATCGTCAGAAACCTCCAGGCTAGAAGACCTCCAAGGTCCGTTTCAGCTCTATTCGCTTATGAGTGGAAGTTTCATCCTTCTTGCCAAGCAGAATCTCCCTTTTCTATCCCATTCTCAGCCAATCTATCATCCTCCTGTTTTAGAGAGAAACTGGTTGCGGGAAAAGTCATTTTCTGTGGAGGTGAATATGCCAGGGACCGGTGTTGGGCTAGGCAGCATGTCAGCTCTCTTCATTCAGAAGTGGGAAAAAAGGAGAAGGAACCTGAGGTGTATCAAGAGAAACACCCAGATCCACATGGTCTCAAGCCCCAGTTTGCTGGGCAAGATCAAGGAAGCGAAAGTTATTCAAATTTCAGGATGGGATTTAACGCTCGCCTGGGCTAGCCGTAAAATCTTGGAAACTACGAGAGACTTTCCATCTTTCTTTAGGTGAATTCATTAATGATATTTTTGTTTCGATCCAGAGTAGCCGATTATTTTATTATATAGGTAGCCGTCGACTTACAACAGCTCATTTAGCAATGTTTTTTTTTTTTTTTTTTTTTTTTTTTTTTTTTATTATCCAAAAAGTTTTTATTGGTCAAAAAAGGTTTATACAAATACATATCAGGTATGGTAAATTTTCATTTTTCTTATACAAGATAAGAATTTTACTCAAAATTTTAAACACATACAACAGCCATATGGCAAGCAGGTGATACGAAGTAGCTAAGTTTATCAATCTTACATACTCAATAAAGAAGGGTCAAGAATAATCAGAATATCATACAAAGGAGAATAAGGAAAACCAACACAATACCAAATATCATTGTCACTTCCTAGTTTTGGATCTCAGAACTCTGGGTTCAGCCTGACCCAACTCCAGGGCCGCAACAGCGGCAGCCGCCTCCCCATGGTCTATAACCTCCCTTCTTCAACTCCTGCGTCATCTAATTCCAGGAGGGCTTTGTGTTCCTCCACGTAGGCCGCAGCCTCCGCAATTGTACTAATTTTTTTCGTAATGCCCTCCCGGAAAATCATCAATCCCTCTGGCATCAGCCATCTGAAGCCTACTCCCTTCTGGTACAATTTGCTTGACAAAAAGTAATATTTCTTTCTCATTTCACGTACCTGTCTGGGAATCTGCCTCAGAATGGCTATCTCCCTGCCCCTATAAGTCAGTGCCCCACTCCTATGTTTTCTAAGAATTTCATCTCTCGTCTCTCTTCTCACAAATTTGACATGAACCTCTCTAGGAACTGCATGCGTGCGTGCATATTTTGAATTAACTCTATAAGCTCGATCCACATCCCAATTCATAAAATCAACACCTCTCCCAAGAAATTCTCCCAACAATTTAGTCACAACATCTCTCAAGTCTTCTTGGTCCACTTCTTCCAGATTTTGAAACCTAAGGAAATAAGACATTTTATCCATCTGTAGTCCAAGCACAGCATTGCCTGTCGTCTCCTCTCTTTTCTGCACTGCCCGCATCTCTCCCTCCAGACCTTCCACTTTCTGCTTGTTTTCTGCTGAGACTTGTTGAGTATCCTTTAAATCCTTTTGGATAGTCACAATTTCTGCTCTTATTTCATCCAGTTTCTTGTCCATATTAGATAACTTTTCCAAAATTCTCTCCATTTCTCCAGCAGTTGGTCTCTGACCTTTTGCCATTTAAAAAAATTTTTTAAAATCCTCAGGCAAGCACAGTATCCTTGTAATTTCCTCCGGATCCACCAGGGGGCACTCACAGGAGCAACGAGTCCAGAGTACAGTTAGTCAACCAGGAAGCCGAAGGGAAGTGATGTCATCAAGATTCTCATAGTGAAGGCGGAAGCTGGACGCCACCATTGTTCCCCAGAGGGAGGGGGGGCCTCAAACCCTCCCTCCTAAATTTCTCCATCACCTCTTCTCTCCAGAGCTCCACAAAACCGGTAGCTCATTTAGCAATGTTGAAGGTTGCCTGGTCCAATTCATCCTCTTGCATGGGAACAGGCTCATCTCCTATGGTAGGGATCCCAGGCTGTGGAAAGACTAGAGGAGATAGCATCCCTCATGAAACAGCCCAGCATGGGAAGTCACAGATGCGCCAATAAGGAAATAGAAGAACCATAGCAAGAAAGGTCATAAAATGAGAACAAAACTCACTTCGCTAATTTCCCACTTAAACATAAATTTTGGGCCCAGTTGTGGTGGTACAATTCTTCCCCTGTACATCCAAACTCAAAAAGACTCCTGACCCAAAAGTCTGACTGCAACATGAGGGGGAGGGAGAGGGGGAAATGAGGGAGGGATTGATGATTTGGTGGGCAGGCAAATCACCTTCTTCATGTTTCTTCTTGGACCTGACCTTTTACACAAACTTCTATATGGTCCCCTATAGCGATGAGGTAACCCTCGGTCTCCTCCAGCTGGTCTTCCTCCGTGATGGATAGGGGGTTGTCCAGGTGCTTCAGGGAGTCAATTACTGGCCCCATCATCTTTTTGCACTTGGGAGAGAGAAAAAGGAAAGTTCCACGTTAGTCAAACATCAGAAGAAAAGTGAAGGAAAGGGAGACCCCGATTAAGCCCCTTTGAATTGGGGGGAGAGAGAAAAAGGGGGAAGGGATTGAAGATTTGGTGGGTAGGCAGATCACCTTCTCCATGTTTCCTTCTGAATTTGACCTTTCACAGAAATTTCGATGTGGTCCCCTATAGCCATAAGGCAACCCCGGGTCTCCTCCAGCTGGTCATCCTCAGTAATCGATATGGGGTGGTCCAGGTGCTTCAGGGAGTCAATTACTGGCCCCATCATCTTTTTGAACTTAGGAGAGAGAAAAAGGAAAGTTCCGCATTAGTCAAACATCAGAAGGAAGGAAGGTGGAGGAAAGGGAGACCCCACTTAAGCCCCTTTGAATTTGGGGGAGAGAGAGAAAGGGGGGAGGGACTGAAGATTTGGTGGGCAGGCAAATCACCTTCTCCATGATTCCTGGTGAATTTGACCTTTTAAAGAAAGTTCAATGTGGTCCCCTATGGTGACGAGGCAACCACAGGTCTCCTCCAGCTGGTCTTCCTCCGTGATGGATAGGGGGTGGTCCAGGTGCTTCAGGGAGTTCATGACAGGCCCCATCATCTTTTTGCACTTCGGAGAGAGAAAAAGGAAACTTCCACATTAGTCAAACATCAGAAGAAAGGGAAAATTATTGGCTTTATGCTGGAATCCACAGATCTCTCTTTGCTTTCACTGTAACCACTTGGCTCTAGTCAAAGCAGACCTTTTGCTAAATGCAACTCGACTTCAAATGGGGACGTGGGTTTTCTTTCCTAAATGCCCAAGTTGTGACACGCCTGAAAATCTCTTACCTGTGTGGCTGAAATTCCTTCTATTTGGCTGGTTGTATTCTCTCAATGCAGTTGGACAGGGTGGGGAGAGGGTTACTGCAGCTTTTACCATGAGGACTATGGGGGATTTCTTGGCTTTGGCCTGGCTAAGTTTCTTCTTCTCCAAGTTTCTTCCTGAATTTGACCTTTTACAGAAACTTCTATATGGTCCCCTATAGCGATGAGGCAACCCCGGGTCTCCTCCAGCTGGTCTTCCTCCGTAATGGATAGGGGGTGGTCCAGGTGCTTCAGGGAGTCAATTACTGGCCCCATCATCTTTTTGCACTTCAGAGAGAGAAAAAGGAAAGTTCCACATTAGTCAAACATCAGAAGGAAGGTGGAGGAAAGGGAGACCGCGATTAAGCCCCTTTGAATTTGGGGGAGGGATTGAAGATTTGGTGGCAGGCATATCACCTTCTCCATGTTTCCTCCTGAATTTGACCTTTTAAAGAAAGTTCAATGTGGTCCCCTATGGTGACGAGGCAACCACAGGTCTCCTCCAGCTGGTCTTCCTCCCTGATGGATAGGGGGGTGGTCCAGATGCTTCAGGGAGTCAATTACTGGCCCCATCATCTTTTTGAACTTAGGAGAGAGAAAAAGGAAAGTTCTGCATTAGTGAAATATCAGAAGGAAGGTGAAAGAAAGGGAGACCCCGATTAAGCCCCTTTGAATTTGGGGGAGGGGATCTGCTGTGGGCACCCTCTCACCTGCAGGAAGCTAGGCGCCTCCGCATGTTGATTATCCTGGTCCCTCTTGTATGGGTGGTACCTAAAATAGTCTAAACAATATAACCAGGGAGAAGAAAGGGAAAATTATTGGCTTTATGCTGGAATCCACAGATCTCTCTTTGCTTTCACTGTAACCACTTGGCTCTAGTAAAAGAAGACCTTTTGCTAAATGCAACTCGACTTCAAATGGGGACGTGGGTTTTCTTTCCTAAATGCCCAAGTTGTGACACGCCTGAAAATCTCTTACCTGTGTGGCTGAAATTCCTTCTATTTGGCTGGTTGTATTCTCTCAATGCAGTTGGACAGGGTGGGGAGAGGGTTACTGCAGCTTTTACCATGAGGACTATGGGGGATTTCTTGGCTTTGGCCTGGCTACATATCCTTTTTTTCATTGGTTTTGTCTGATTGCTTATCTTTTTCATTGCTGTGGCCTGGCTGCTTATCCTTGTATTCTCCCTCATTTTCAGGGCATTCTTCCCCCCCCCCCCCCGCTCTCTTTTAAATATTTTTATTGTTTTCATATAAATATATTAAATACAATACAATTGTCTTGGCATTCCACTTGCCAGGAAACAAAGGCTAAAAACAAACTAACATACTATTTTAAACAGTGCTATAGTCATTTCTGAGCATCATATTCTAGAACATCAATTTATCTTTCATTCTAATATCTACATTCTAATACATACATAGTATCTCTTTCTGTTTCCACCTAACCTGATTCTTTCGCATTCCAACTTCCACCTCGTGTTTCTAACCATTGATAGAATCTATTCCAGTGGTGAAATTCCAACCAGTTAGCTACCGGTTTGTTGGCCACACATGCGCGCTGCGCGCCAAATTCATGCTGCATGTGCATGCACAGTGCACATCAAAGGCGCACTCTGCATGCACACATGCACAGTACACACCAAAAGGAGGCTTGGGAAGGTGGGTAGAAGCTGTGGCACATTATTTAGCTTCGCTAAAAAGCAGGATTTCCTGCTTTCTGGCAAAGCTAAACTGCACTACACAGCTGATCACCCCCCCCCCCGGTTGTTTTACTTACCTTTCCAAGCTGCCTTTTGGTGCATGCTGCGTGCACATGCATGTGTAGTATGTGCCAAAAGGAAGCTTGGAAAAGTAAGTAGAAGTGAGGGGGGATCAGCTGTGGTGCACGATTTAGCTTTGCTAGAAACCAGGATTTCCTGCTTTCTAGCAAAGCTATACCCCACTGCACAACTGATCTTCGGAAATACCAGTTCGGAGGAACTGGTAGCTTTTTTTATCACTACCGGTTGGCCTGAACTGGAGCGAACCAGTAGCATTTCACCCCTCATCTACTCCGTATAGCATAGTATTCTGTATCCCCTTTATCTTTTGTTTTTAACATTAGTCTGTCTATTTCCGCACAGACTCGTATGTTCCTTATATTCCTCTTCTGAAGGGGTGTTTTCGCTCTTCCACTGCTGTGCATACATAATTTTTGCTGCAGTGAAGATGTGTAATATTAGGTATATTATCATTTTATCATAACTATCTGATATAACGCCTAATAAAAATAATTCTGGCTTAAACTCTATATCTTATCTAGTCATTTTTTTCTAACCACATATGAATTTGTATCCAAAATTTCTTTGCCTTTATATAGTTCCACATGTGGTAATATGTGCCGAGTATTTGTCTGCATTTCCAACAGTTTGGGGACATAATTGTTATACATTTTGGTGAATCTTGCCGGGGGGGGCAGGGAAATGCCACCTATAGAATATTTTATATATATTTTCCTTATATGATGTGGCCATTGTCAGTTTCCCGATTTCTCTCCCAAAGCTTTTGCCAATTATCCAAATCTATGTTGTATCCAAAATTTTTAGCCTATGCTATATGCAAGTCTCTTTGACTTGTTCTTCTTCCATTTTATAATTTAATAAATAATTGTATAGTATCCTTATCGATTTGTCATCAGTCCCAACTAATATCTTGCCCAATGTGGTTTGTTCTCTATAAAACCCCCATGTTTTCACATCTTTCACATAACTCGATTGTATCTGCAGGTAGGACCACCGCTCTAATTCCACCCCTTGGTCTTTTAGTTCTAATCTAGTATTCAATTCACCTTTCTCATTTATATATGAGAATATATATTTCTATCTATCCTTATAAGAAACTGTTTTTTCCATATTTATAAGATTTGGGTGTATCAATGCTTCTAAGGTGGAGTGCCAGACTGGTATTTCCCTATAGTTTTGTTATTTAATTTTATCCCACACTGATAGCGATGCATTTTGGAACATAATGCCTTTGGAAATATTGATGTACCGTATTTCTCCCGTACCAGAGAAACAGAGGCCACCCTAGTTGAAGGTCATGACCCTCCAATAATAATAGTCTTCTAGCCCTCAAAGTTACCCGCTCTTGATAATACAATTCCCAATCAGGCAGGCCAAAACCTCCATTCCCTTTTGACTCTTGCAGTAGTTTCAGTTTTATTCTCATTTTTTTTCTTTGCCAAATGAATTTCAACATCATTTTATTCAGTTCCTAAAAATATTTTTTCTCTAGTTTTATTGGTATTGTTTGGAATTTAAAAAAGCATCTTCGGGAGTATATTTATTGTGGCTATTCTACCCATCATAGAAAGTTGCAAGCTTTTTCATCTCTCCAAATCCAGTTTAATTTGGTGCATTAATTTTGTATAGTTACCCTCTTAGATTGTTATACATCTTACGGTTAAGTAGATTCCTAAGTATTTCACTTTTTTTCACTATCTGGATATTCATTTTCTTTGTTAATTCATCCCTCTGTTTATTTGTAAGATTTTTAACTATCATTTTGATTTTTTCTTTGTTTATTTTTAGTCCAGCAACCTCCATATTCCTCTAATTTCTCTATTAGTCTCAGGCCTGATTCTAATGGTTCCTCTAAGATGAAAACTAAATAGTCTGCAAAAGCTTGTAATTTGTACTTTTCTCTTTTAATTTCCATTCCTTTGATTTGCTCATCTTGCCTGATATTTCTGGTTAGTACTTCCAATGTTAAGATAAATAACAATGGAGATAATGAGCAGCCTGCCTTGTACCTTTTTGAATTCAAAGATTTTTCAGTCACCTCAACGTTCACAGTCACTTTGGCTTTCTGCTTTGTGTATATTGCCTTGAACATATTTATAAATTTATCTCCAAAATCCATATGTCTTAATTGTTGTAACATGAATTCCCAGTTCACATTATCAAACGTCTTTTGGGTGTCTAAAAACAACAGTCCCAATTGCTTTTCAGTATGCGTTTCGTAGTATTCCAATGTATCTAATATTCTCATATTATTTCTTATCTGCCTTTTGGGTAGGAAGCCATTTTGGTCCGAGTGTATGATCTCCTTCAAAACACTTTTCAGTCTTTCTGCTACTATTGAGGTGAATATTTTATAGTTGGCATTTAGTAAGGATATGGGTCTGTAGTTTTTAATTTGCATTAAATCTGAGTCTTCTTTTGGTACCAAAGTGATGTTAGCTTCCACCCATGATGGTGGTATCTTTGCTTCAAATAGGATTGCATTGTATACCTCTAATAATGATTGGTCAGAGTATCTTGTAGCTCTTTATATATTTCTGCTGGTAGCCCATCTGGGCCAGATGTTTTGTTGTTTTTTAATCACCTCTGCTAGTTCTGTCATTGTTATCCTCTTGTTCAGCATCGATTTTGTTGTTTCTGGAACCTTGGGCAAGTTAGCTTTTTCCAGGTGTTGTAATATTTTTTCTTCTGGATGTTGCTCATCGTCATCATATTGTTTCCTATAGATTTTCAGGGCATTCTTATTTACCCCATTATCCTTGGGGAGCAAAAAATTTGTATGCGTAAGAGGACCTTACTCTTAATAAGGGGTGGGGGGATATATACAGGCAGCCCTCAACTTACAACTGTAATGGGGACCAGACATTTCTGATGCCAAGCAAGGCAGCTGTTAAATGTGTCACGCCTGATTTAATGGCCTTTTTTTTTTTTTTTGGACCAGGCTGGTAAGCAGAATCACTGAAGTTGTTAAGTAAGTCATACAAAATCAATAAGCAGATCTGGCTTCCTTCACTGACTTCCCTTGGAAGCCAGGTGGAGAGGCAAATGGGTTTCAAACATCCCTGGGATGCTGCGACAGTCACAAATTTATGTTGGTTGCTAAGCACCAAAATGTTGATCATGTGACCTTGGAGATGCTACAATGGCCATAAGTGTGGGACATGTCACTTTTTTTGTGTTACTGTTATAACCTCAAATGAATGGTTGCTAAATGAATGCTTATAAACTGAGGAGTAGAGTACGGGTACTCCTTGACTTATGACCACAATTGAGCCCAAAATTTATGTGATGAATTTCTTAATGGGTTTTGCCCCATTTTATGACTTTTTTGCCTTAGCGTTTGTTAAGTGAATTGCTGCATTTCTTAAATGAGTCACACGGTCGTTAAGTGAATCCAGCTTCCCCATTAACTTGGCTTGTTGGAAGGTTGCAAAAGGAGGGGAATCACGTAACCCTGGGACACTGCAACCATCATAAACCGAAGTCAGTTGTCAAGCAGCTGAATGTAAATCACATGAACATGGGGATACTATAACGGTCATAGAGTGTGAACAACAGTCATAAGTTCCTTTTTTCAGTGCTGTTATAATTTCAATTATGGGGATGGATGGAGAAGGAATAAACATAAAAGAAAGGGACTTGTTTAGAATCATCCAGCTGGCTTTGTGCCCAAGGCAGGACTAGAACTCACAGTCTCCTGGTTTCTAGCCTGGTGACTTAACCAGGAGATCAAACCGGCTCTGTGTTTTATGCATGAAATCAATGCAAAAAACATTGCTTGTCAAGCTGCAGAACCAGTAATCCCTGTATCTGATGCCACTGCTTCCTGCAGAAGTTCTTTTCTTAAGCGTTATAATTTGGTGTTGCATCTGTAAAACATTGACCCCTATGTAAGTTCCTTGTATCTTGTCGGTGAAGTTCAGTTCTGGGTCTGACTTGATGAGCTCCCAGTTCCCACATCCGTGCTTGTAAATCCCACACAGCAAGCAAGAGTCCTCTTCCACTCTCCAGTCTACATCGAAATCCCGCAAGTGAATCTGGCTTTTCATTTTATTTAAGAGCAATGTGTAATTTCTATATTATAGTTATATCCTGAGACCAGCTGTTGTTGGTATATAAGCATAAGTCTCCTTTTTACCAGATGTTTCTGCAATTCTGTCTGATCATTGAATCTGAAACCTTGGGATATGCAGGCTGCTATCATCAATTGATTCATTTAGCCAGGTTTCAGAGAAGCAGGACTGCTGAATTGTAAAAGTCAGAATTGTATCTGTTTAAAAGGAGTATTTCATCTATCTTATTAGCAAGTGAACGTATGTTGCTTAGGAAAATTGAAGGCAGAGAAGTTTTATTTCTTCTATTCCTTAATCTATTTAAAATCCCCACCCTTTTACCTCTCTTTTTTTGCTTCTTCCGTTTGGTTTTTTTGGTAATCCATGGCTCCGGGGAAATTGCTTCTTCCTGTGTTAGAATTTCCTCCACGTTTGTAAAGACAGTGAAGGTGGGGGTGAAATCACAGAAAGCTGCTCCTTAAAGAAACATCACTTAATTTTTAGCAGATGGTCTCGTGAGTAAGAAATCCGTAGTGAGTCGCAGAGAATAGTTAAAAATAAAGAAACCATTAGAGAGCATTTCACCGAGGCAGCCTTTGGGGTGCCATCTTGGAATATTACTGCAGAATAGAATAGAATAGAACTGCAGAAAAAACAATTGCTACCAACCTGCCTTCCAGTGAGGACCTGTGTACTGCACCAGTCAAAAAGGGGGCTGTGAAAATATTTACAGACCCCTCACATCCTGGACATAAACTGTTCTAACTCCTATCCTCAAAACGACGCTATAGAGTACTGCACACTAGAACAACCAAACACAAGAACAGTTTCTTCCTGAATGCCATCACTCTGCTAAACAAATAATTCCCTCAACACTGCCAAACTATTTACTAAATCTGCACTACTATTAATCTTCTCATCGTTCCCATCACCCATCTCCTTCCATTTATGACTGTATGACTGTAACTTTGTTGCTTGTATCCTTATGATTTATATTGATATTTATTGTTCCTAATTGCTTATTTGTATCCTATGACTATCATTAAGTGTTGTACCTTAGAATTCTTGATGATCTTTTCATTTACATACACTGAGAGCATATGCACCAAGACAAATTCCTTGTGTGTCCAATCACACTTGGCCAATAAAAAATTCTATTCTGTTCTGTTCTATTATTTCTCCCCCTCCCAAAAACTTTTCTTTTGGCTACTCATGGCTCGCACACTTGCACCTGTCTTAGATGGTTATGCTAACTTCCCTCTCCACTGGGTCACTGGGAATGGTCTGATGGAGCACAGCAAACCCGTCCTCGTGCTGCATATTGTTTTCACATTCACCTGGACTCTGGAGATCTTAATTGTGGATCCCTTTCTCTTCACTGGTCCTTTATCTGAATAAAAGGAGCCACACAGTCACAATCAGATGGGGCAAGTAGGGAATCACATTTAAAGTGCTTTCAACATCTGAGAGTTTAACATGTTCCTGTTTGGAGGCCTGTTATTGTAGAAGAGCAGGCAGAACCGGGGAGGGTTGGAGTTAAATGTGTCATCGGTTTAGAGTCCTTGCATGGTCACAAGTCAACCTCTTGAATTCTGTTGACCCTTATCACGTGACAATTTAGTAATGAACTTTATTTGACTAGATTCTTGCATATTGGCTTGAACAAATCTTCTGTGCTGCAACTTAACCTGTGGTCCTGATCCTTTGCGCCTGACAGTGATTTTGGAAAAGGAGTAGTAGTTTTGGCATCATTTTCATTCTTTTTTCCCCACAAAGTTGAAACAAATTGTGTATTTATTTTTTTTAAAGACCACTATTCTCAACTGTCAGGCTTTGCTGTGATTCCATTTTAAGATGTTATCTCTCACTGTCTCTAAATGATTTAGCATCACCTTTCCTGGGTTATTCCCAAAGGTGCTTTTTCAAGTGGCAACTGGACTTCCTGACCTGGATGACTTGAGAATCTCCATAGACATTTTCCTAGGTTAGTTTGATGGGAAGTGAAAAAATGGAAACTGAGAAATCACTGGGGAAGATCGATTAAGCAAATACCGAACCAATTATGTGAGTATAAACAGCATAGTTGCAGAGTTCAGTTCTTCTTAAGCATGAATTCTTCATACAGTGCCGACTTTCTTTATCTGGAGGCACAGGCTCCTAACCCTGGATTCTGAGCCAGGTCTCTGGATTGACCACCAACCTTTTCCCATCACAGAAAGCCCCTTTCCTTGCTTCCAGTTGGGTTCTCCTTTAGGTGCTCTTCATACTCCTGCATGGCTGAAGCACAACTGTTATGGAGAAGTTCTCCGAAACGTTTCAGATCAGCTACCGATTTCTCTACCAGTTCGGCATCCCGAATGAGGCATTCCAGTCTGAAAAAGGAGATGGAATGTAATAAAAGGTGCTCTATAGCAAACGTTTGACTCTCCCTCCCTCAACACACCCACAAATCTTTTACCACCCTGACCTAGAGGAGCACACTGCAACTGTTCTGTGCTATATCAAACACTGCACAGACACTATCACCGTGGATAAACTTATTATGATCTATCCCAATCAGAAGCCCTGGATGACTAAGGAAGTCCAGCGCCTCTTGTGTGACAGGAGCAAGGCCTTTAGGTCTGGTGATGGGGCAAGGTACGGTCTTGCCAGAGCTGGTCTGAAGAAAGACATTCAGAAGGCCAAGACTGATTATAAGAGGAAGATTGAGGATAATTTTTATAGTAGTAACATGAGGCAGGTGTGGCAAGGGATTCAACAGATTACCAACCATCAACCGACCAATGTCATCCCTGCTGAGGGGGATGCTTCGTTGGCAGAAGAGCTGAATCATTTCTTTGCTCACTTTGAAGTGGAGACATCAGAGACAGCTAAAATACAGCCACCAGCCCATTTCAGCCCCCACCTTATCGTGGAGGAAGAGGAGGTGAGCATTCTGAGGGCTGACGGTCCTGACGGTATCTCTGGCCAACTGCTTAAAGACTTTGCTGATCAGTTGGCTGGAGTCTTTACCAGAATCTTCAATCGGTCTTTATCCCGGGCCACTATTCCATCTTGTTTGAAGGCTTCCACCATTGTTCCACTGCCAAAGAAGTTCCCTATCAATAACCTCAACGATTACAGACCAGTGGCACTCACTCCTATCATCATGAAGTGCTTCAAGAAATTGGTCTGCCGTCACATCATTTCTGGTCTTCCGCATACTTTTGATAACCAGCAGTTTGCATACAGAAGAAATAGATCTATGGAGGATGCTGTAGCCATTACTCTTCACACTGCTCTGACTCATTTGGAACAGCGGGAGGGCTGTGTGAGGATGCTTTTTGTAAGATTTTAGCTCTGCATTTAACACAATAATTCCACATAGACTAGTATCTAAACTTATGGATCTTGGGCTTTCTTATTCAATCTGTTTTTGGATTATGGATTTCCTGTCTGGCCACTCTCAGAGAGTCAGATTAGGTAATCATCTCTCTTCAGCCCTTATTCTTAACACTGGTGCACCACAAGGTTGCGTGTTGAGTCCCTTACTCTATATTCTTTGTGTGCATGACTGCATTTCCACTCACACTAGTAATATTATTACTAAATTTGCAGATGATACAACAGTGGTGGGACTCATCTCCGGGGGGGGGGGGGGGATGAGTCTGCCTGTCTAGATCAGGTAGAATGGTTGCTTTCGTGGTGTGGAGACAATAACTTGGTCCTTAACACAATAAGACCAAGGACCTTATAGTAGGCTATAGAAGGAATAGATTGGACATCCAGCCCTTGCTTATCAATGGAGACCGAGTGGAACAAGTGGCCAGTTTTAAGTTTCTGGGTGTTATCATAAAAGAGGACTTGACCTGGGGTACTCACATTGCAGCACTGGTCAAAAGGGCCCAGCAGAGGTTATACTACCTGAGACTTCTCCAGAAACAGCAACTGCTGGTGACCTTCTACTGCTGCACCATAGAGAGTATTTTAACTTACTGTACCTCTGTATGGTTTTCCAATTGCACAGTGGCAGATAGGACAGCACTCCAGAGGGTCAACATCATTGACCAGAGGATCATTGGTTGTCCTCTCTCCTCTTTGGAAGAGCTTTATAGCTCCCGCTGCCTTAAGAAAGTTCAAAATATTCTTAAAGATCCATCTTACCCTGGGCACCCTTTTTTTGAACTATTACCATCTGACAGACGGTACAGGATAATAAAAACAAGGACAAATAGGCTGAAAAACAGCTTCTATCCCAGGGCAATAATCCTACTGAATTCTATGCTATAGTGCAATATCGGGTTTTCAATTTCAGTTATACTGTATAGAATCTAAAGGATGTACGTTTGTGTTTTTATAGTTATAATGTACACTGAAGATGGCATTTAATTTTGTTCTACCATGTGCAATGACAATAAAGTAAACTAAACTAAGTCAGACATTATTTTTAAGCACTTCCAGAACATGGATGGACTAAGAATAGGCACCAGAAAACGATTAAAACAAAACAAAAATCACAGCGTGAAAGCAAATTACAGTTATAATTTGGTGGATTGCATGTTCTGTCTAATCTGTCAGTCACCACTCCAAAGAAACACCAAAACTCTTGTATGCCTTGATAAATCTGTGGAATTTAAACAGAAAGCGATACAACCGTTAAAGGGGTTTGCTAAAAGCTTCCTTTCATTTTTTCCTCTGCTTGCGGTTCTGGTCTCATCCCTCCTAAATTTATTTCTGCTGACTGCCAGCTGCCAGAAGGTCGAGTCCCACCAGGCTCAAGGTTGACTTAGCTTTTCATCCTTCTGAGGTGGGTAAAATGAAGACCCAGATTGTTGGGAACAAGATGCTGACTCTGTAAACTGCTTAGAGAGGGCTGTAAATCACTGTAAAGCAGTATATAAGTCTAAGTGCTATTGCTATTGTTGCTCCTGCTTTTTCTGTTTCTGCTTCTGTGTCTTCTTCCAGTTCCTCCTCCTCCTCCTCCCCCGCAATGACTTATTCCTTCCTGCTTCTGCAGTGGACATGATGAGCTGTTCCACTCACTCCCCCTGCTGAGAAAGCTGCCTTGCTGAGTTGGTGGCATTACTGTACCATTCGGGTCTTGTATTATAGAATAGAATTCTTTATTGGCCAAGTGTGATTGAACACACAATAAATTTGTCTCCGGTGCATAAGTTTGTATTACATACAAACAACAAGCAATGGGTCATAGATCATAAATCAATTATCATCAGGAAACTTTGCCTGAATAGCATTTAGGGAACTGGATAAACCATATATGGCAATCTTTGGCTGAATTTATATAGTTTTATTTTTATTTATTTATTTTGTCATAACATTATATATAAACACATATAATGAAAGAAAACAATAGGACAGGAACCGTAGACACTTTTCTGCACTTATGCATGCCCCTAGTTCAGCAAGGAAAACCTGAATTATCACCGTGTTTGCAATGAAGGTGAGAACTTACCCTTCACATGAAATTTTCCTGAAAAAACGTTTACCTCACAACCCATGCTAACTACAACTCCAACTAACTACAACTAACAAACCCCTCAGTTTATAACGTCACTACAAGGGGAGGGGGATTATAATGCAAATTAACTGGCCACTATCAAAATGGCATTTCATTTTAGCATTTCATAAATCAAATTCTTAAAAACAGTAAAATTTAACAAAGTGGGAGGTTTATCCTGAGTCAAATGTTGGTGTCTGAGTGAATTCAGCCTATGAAGACCCAAGAGTTTCTGAATGAAAATCTGAACAAAGATGTGGAAAGAAGAAAACGTCAAGCAATATGAAAAAAGAAAGTGAAGAAGAAGAACAAATGACTGAGGAAGATTTTGTCTTCACTATCTAGAATCAGACTTTTAATCTGAAGTAATAAAAGTCTTCAATATATTTAGAACGAGAAAACCACCAGTTAAATAACCTCAGGGATAACTATTGGGAAAAAAAGATGGAAATTCCAATTTCTGAAAAATTCAACTTTTAATGTACAACAATCCAAAATACAGGAATTTAACTCTAGAAAAAAAAGTAATCATATTTTATAAACAACATATCTACATCAGAAAACCATGACTTTATGCAGCAAATTTGGGGCTAAAATGCAGCAAATTTTGGGGCCCCTTGGTGGATCCAATTCTTCTGACCCACTTCAAATTCTTACAGCCCAAAGCTCTACAGCACTGTATTCAGGCTTTCTGGTTCCAGCATTGATGGCCCTGTAACTGGTGCTTCCTCGGTCCGGACTAGCTCTTTCCATTTGCCTTTGCTTCTGGGTCTCTAGGCCTTCCGGCCACTCCAGTTATAATCTGGATTGTTTTTCTGCTCTAAGGGCCTATGCAGAGGTCAGCGATGGTGGATGGAACCTTGACACCAAGTGGAGATTTCTGAGAAGCTGAAGGCGAAGGTCAGGTACCTGGGAGCGAGGAGGGGGAAGGGATTGTTTGTAAATCAGCCAATATGTCTGGGTAGAAAGTTTCCTGAGCTCCGATACAGAGGTGGGTTTCAGCAAGTTCTGACCAGTTGTGGAGAACCGGTAGCAGAAATTTTGAGTAAATACCACCTCTGATAGGCTCCGCCCCCATATATTCTCTGCCTCCCGAGCCCCAGCTGATTGGGAGGAAATGGGGATTTTGCAGTATCCTTCCCCTGGAGTGGGGAGGGAATGGAGATTTTACAGTATCCTTCCCCTGGAGTGGGGAGGGAATGGAGATTTTACAGTATCCTTCCCCTGGAGTGGGGAGGGAATGGAGATTTTACAGTATCCTTTCCCTGGAGTGGGGAGGGAATGGAGATTTTACAGTATCCTTCCCCTGGAGTGGGGAGGGAATGGAGATTTTACAGTATCCTTCCCCTGGAGTGGGGAGGGAATGGAGATTTTATAGTATCCTTCCCCTGGAGTGGGGAGGGAATGGAGATTTTACAGTATCCTTCCCCTGGAGTGGGGAGGGAATGGAGATTTTACAGTATCCTTCCCCTGGAGTGGGGAGAGAATGGAGATTTTACAGTATCCTTTCCCTGGAGTGGGGAGGGAATGGAGATTTTACAGTATCCTTCCCCTGGAGTGGGGAGGGAATGGAGTTTTTACAGTATCCTTCCCCTGGAGTGGGGAGAGAATGGAGATTTTACAGTATCCTTCCCCTGGAGTGGGGAGAGAATGGAGATTTTACAGTATCCTTTCCCTGGAGTGGGGAGGGAATGGAGATTTTACAGTATCCTTCCCCTGGAGTGGGGAGGGAAATTTTACAGTATCCTTTCCCTGCCATGCCCACCAAGCCACACCCACAGAACCGGGAGTAAAAAAGTTTAAAACCCACCACTGCTCCACACAGTTTTCTGTGTGCCTGGCGATCCGTATACTGGTGATCCATGTGCCAACGGGGCTCGTATGGCTGGTACCTAGACACTAAAAACAGATGATCGGGGAGAAGAAAGGGAAAATTAAAGCGTGTATGCAGGAATCCTAGATCTAGCTTTGCTTACGCTGTAACCACTTGGCTCTAGTAAAAGCAGACCTTTTACTAAATGCAACTCAACTGCAAATGGAGACGCGGGTCTTTCTTTCCTAAATGGCCAAGTTGAGACAGGCCTGAAAATCTCTCACCTGTGTGGCTGTAATGCCTTGTTTTTAGCTGGTTGGATTTCTCTCCTGGATGTCAATATAGCTGGGAAAGGTGGGGAGATGGCTGCTGCAGATTTTGTTCAGGAGGGCAATGGGGGACAGGAGACATAGAAATATCTTGACTGGGCCCAGGGGGTCCTCGATGAAGCCGCTTGCCATTCATGGTCTCTTTCTTCTTCTGTTTCTGCCGAGCAGAAAGACAACATCGTCAGAAACCTGCAAGGTCCCTTCCAGCTCTACTCTGACTGGTCCAGGTCCAGGTCCAGCAAAAAGAACTGGAGACTCACAGAAAATTACAGTCCCATCAAGGAATGTGCCAGAAGACTCAACGGTTTTGATCCGCAACCTATGTCCTCTGAGCATTGAAAGGCTACCCATCCTAAAGATTTCTCCTCCTCTCTTCTACAGAGGCTCTTAGGACAGTAATGACAGAGCCAGGAGCAAAAAAGGAGGAGGGAAGGGCACAGTCCCACCTAAAAGCCTCAACCAGAATTCCTCTAGTTCCTGAGGTTTTCTTTTGCACAAGATGTTCCCTTTCCTTCCTTTTCTTTATTTATATTTGTATCCCTTCCATTCTAGTGCACAACACAAAAACACACAGACACACCTCCTGTTCTTACCTCCTGTTCCTGGACTCACTTTTCGCTAGCCACCTGGAATAACTTCTTTAAGGCCTTTCCATTGAAGCATGAGAACTTGGCAGCAAATCCCCATAGATTTCTGAAAGAAGGTGAACAGATAATTTTAATTTTCTCTTTTTAGGAACTGGGCCAGGAGTCTGACTGCAATATCAGGGGGAGGGGAGAGGGAGGAGGGGAGAGGAGAGAGAGAGGGGGGAGGGATTGAAGATTTGATGGGCAGGTAAACCACCTTCTCCATGTTTCCTCCTGAATTTGAACTTTTATGCAAACTTTTATATGGTCCCCTATAGTGATGAAGTGAAACCCCGGGTCTTTTCCAGCTGGTCTTCCTCCGTCATCAATAAGGGGTTGTCCAGGTGCTTCAGGGAGTTCATGACAGGCCCCATCAGGTTTTTGCACTTCGTAGAGAGAAAAAGGAAAGTTCCACATTAGTCAAATATCAGAAGGAAGGTGGAGGAAAGGGAGACCCCGATTAAGCCCCTTTGAATTTGGGGGAGGGGATCTGCTGTGGGCACCCTCTCACCTGCCGGAATCCAGGTGCCTCCGCATCTTGTGAAAACTATCCCTCTTGTAAGGGTGGTATCTGGAGGTATCTGAAAAAAATAACCAGGGAGAAGAAAGGGAAAGTTATTAGGTTTATGCTGGAATTCACCGATCTCTTTGCTTTCACTCTAACCACTTGGCTCTAGTAAAAGCAGACCTTTCACTAAACACCACTCGACTGGAGTTTCTTGGTGAAGCTGCTGGTGACTTGTTACCTCTTCCTTTTTTTTTCTGTTCCTGCTGAGCAGAAAGACAACATCATCAGAAAACTCCAAGCTAGAAGACCTCCAAAGTCCCTTTCAGGTCTATTCACTTAGGAGTGGAAGTTTCATCCTTCTTGCCAAGCAGAATCTCCCTTTTCTATCCCATTCTCAGCAAATCTACCATCCTCCTGTTTTAGAGAGAAACTGGTTGCGGGAAAAGTCACTTTCTGTTGAGGGGATGACTGTGGCTAGTGACCAAAGTTTGGGAAGGGAACTGGTCGTGAAAGCTTTATCAAAGATTATGCTTAGGGGTTCTGCTATATTAATGGAAAGTTTTTTTAAGAAGTACGCACATAGTCCATTGGCTCCAATAGATAGCGATGGTTTCAAGTTATGAAGAGCTTTTCCAACATTATCTTCTGTGAAATCTATATGTGTTAAGTCGTCATACTCATTGTTGGTACGATTTGGGAATGCCGGATATGTGTCATCGCTGTTAACAAAAACTGAGCCAAAGAATATGTTGAAGAGGTTTGCTTTAACTATTTCGTTATTGCATTCCTTGCCGTTAGAATCTTTTAGTGGTGGGATGGATCTGGAGTCTTTAAGTTTATTGTTCACAAAATTATAAAAGGCACGAGTGGAATTTGTGCGCAGGATGGAGAAGGAACCTGAGGTGTATTAAGAGAAACACCCAGAGCCACATGGTCTCAAGACCCAGTTTGTTGGGCAAGATCAAGGAAGTGAAAGCTATCCAAATTTCAGGATGGGATTTAACGCTCATCTGGGCTAGCCGTAAAATCTTGGAAACTGTGAGAGACTTCCCATCTTTCTTTAGCTGAATTCATTAATGATATTTTTGGTTCAATCCAGAGTAACCGATTATTTTATTCTATAGGTAGCCGTCGACTTACAACACCTCGTTTAGCGACCATTCAAAGCTACCAGACTCATAATGTTGAGAAGAGCTAAGCTGATTTTGTAACTAAATAGCTGCTGCTCTCCTGAGGCAAAGGCGTATTTTCTAGGATAAATGACCAGCCCTCGTTGACTTTCCCCCTTTTGGTTCCTGGAGAAGACTCACAATGTTGGAGGTTCCTTGGGTCTCATATTCTTCATCCCAATCCTCTCCCGTGATGTATATAGGACCCTGTGGAAAGAGAAGAGGAGATAGCATCCCTCATGAAACAGCCCAGCATGGGAAGGATTTGTGTGGGTGTGTGTACTAAGATTGTGTACCTCAAACTGTGAAAACAGATCATCCGTTGCACTTGTGGATGGTTCATTCTCTTCTGCCTCAGCCAGGCGTAAGACTTCCTCAGTGTCCATTTCCTAGAAGCAGAGGCAAGAGTGCAATCAGACACATACCAATATGAATTTTTTAATATTGTTCTTCTAAAGTTCTGACACAGAAATGAATTGGACTGAGTTGAATATCTGCCAATTTAAATGACATCCCAAGGAGAATCAAGATAGCTTTTAATTCCTGGTGCAGCCAAGAAGAGGTGCAGAAATCTCTCTTGGATCTGTCCTTAGTTCAATGACTCACTGGACCTTTTAAAAGGACCAGGAAGGGACAGGTATCAAGGACCAACATGCTGCAAATCAAAAGCTACCGGCTTCTAATACCTTACAACAAAAGTAGAAGTTATCCTGCCAGGATTATTTACCTTTGGGGAAGTAGATATCTCGTTTTCAGCTGTGTCTACCAAGGCAGCCCCTTTAGAAGAACTTCCTAATATCTACCAACCCCACCCCACCACTGCCACCCTCCCCCAAATTCCCTCTACCTATATTATTTAACTGCCAACTATTTCAAAAAACAACAAAACAAATAACCACAATTTTCTTTGCCAGCCTATCCAATATGGAAAGGCAGGATTTGAAAACCTGAAATCCTGAACTGGGCCAACTGACGAACAGCCAGACGCTCCTCCTTGCTGGCCAGTTTAGTAGGCCCTATCTTTACTTGTCCAAACCCTTTCCCCACTCCCCTTTAGAAGAACTTCCTAATATCTAACTAACAACCCCACCCCACCACCGCCACCCAACCCCCAATTCCCTCTACCTATATTATTTAACTACATTATTTAATTATTTAACTATTTCAAAAAACAGCAAAACAAATAACCTCCATTCTCTTTGCCAGACTATCCAATCTGGAACAGCCAACTGATGAACAGCCAGATGTGATATATGTCTGCTCGACAATTTGGCCAAATTCAAACTGCTCAGTTCCTACAATCCTTAGTAATAACTGAAACTCAACTGGTGTGGGCTATTCAAACGGACCAATAGGAAGCCTCCCCTCCCCTAACTGCCTTCATTTCCAGGTTCTAAATTCCGTTGCTCAGTGAGCTCAGAGTCAACTGACAGGGCAGGCAGCCAATCTGGTCCATGCTTCAGATGACTGGATTTCTAGTCCCGCCTTAGGCATGACAGCCGGCTGGATGACCTGGGCCCAGTCGCTCCTTCTCAGCCCAGCCAACCTCACAGGGTCGTTCTTGGGAAAACAGGAGGAGTATTAAGTATATTCACTGCCTGGAGCTAATTATACAAGTAACAAAGGCAGGATGTCCACTCCTGTTCTGGGACTTAGGAAAATAAACTAGGGAACTGGGCCAGTATAATTGCAGTCCATGCCACCTCTAGGGGCAAATCTTCTGGCTGACATCATCCTGAAGTCTTGCATTTTGGAGAAGAAACCAAGCCGATCCGTAGGAGAGCTGGGACATCTTGTTCAGTGGTGTCGGTTTTCAGATCGCAATTGCACCTTCTTCCCCAATGACTTCTTCCTTCCTGCTTCTGCAGTGGGCATGATGAGCTGATCCACTCACTCCCCCTGCTGAGAAGGCTGCCTGCTGAGTTGGTGGCATTACTGTACCATTCGGGTCTTGTATTATAGAAGATAATTCTTTATTGGCCAAATGTGATTGAACACACAAGGAATTTGTCTCTGGTGCATAAGCTCGTATTACATACAAGCAACAAGCGATGGGTCATAGATCATAAATCAATTATTGTCAGGAAGCTCACTCCAAATTGACCAGCAATTATGCAAAAAAAATTGGGCTGTGTGTTTCCCAGAAGATGGGAAGGCCTCATATACAATGCCATTGTTTTATTTGAGGGATGAAAGTGGAGATGGAAGGTCTGCCTCCGTATTCTGGAAATACCCTTTGACAAGATGCACCTTCTGTAGGTCCATGTTTTTCTTTGTGCAACACTTGAGCTAAGGAATCTGAAACATTATGTTGGGTTTAGGTCCAGATGCCAGGTGAGAAGTTAAATTAGGGGGGGTGGTTGTCACCTATAAAGATATTCTGAATGAGAGGGGAGAATTAAAAGCGAGAAATATTTTAAAGGAAGAAGAAATTGAATTGAATTGGAATGGTGGGCGTACCTCCAAATACAATCTAAATTTAGCAAAGACAAAAAGGAGTGGGGCATAAAGCAAGAATTATCAAAATTAAATAAGATTTTATTAAGTAGGGAGGGTAAGACCATAAGTAAATTATATTGCTATTTATTGGAATGGGACACGATTTAGGAACAAGTCAAAGAAACGATGATAATTTGGAGTAAATATTTTAGTCACAGTATTGATTTGGACAATTGGCAGATTTTATGGGGGAAAAAATTAAAAATCACATTAGCAACTTCATATAAGGAAAATTTATATAAGATGTTTTATTGGTGGCACGTCCTCCCCACAAGATTAGCACGAATTAATAAGGAAAATTCTTCGGCATACTGGAAGTGCGAGGTGGCCACGGGGAACTTCTATCATATGTGGTGGGAATGCCCAAAGGCAAAAAAAATATTGGAATCCAATAAAGAGTTCGTTGGAAGAAATTTTGTTAATAAATATAGAAGTCAAACCGGAATTTTTCCTTTTGGGAATGACAGAGGGTAAATACAAGAAAGACATAAATTATCTGTTACTCCATATACTTATAGCAGCACAGATAGCTTTTGCTCAGAAGCGAAAAGAGAAAGATACCCCAACTGAAGAGGAAATATCACTAAAAAATTGTAATTGTGCAGAGATGGATAGACTCACCTTGGAACTCAAGGATAAAAGCGAAAGATTGTACTCTGAAATCTGGGTAAAATTCTGTGAATGGTTAGATAAAAGGAGGATAGCCGACACAAATGAGTAGTGTTAGACTAGAAATATATACGTTATTATAGATAAATGGGTATGTGAATCGTATAGATAGGTATATGTATGTATAGATATGTATAATTGTATAGAAATAAGGTATATATTATTATTATATTATGTGTAAATAACATATAAGGTTTAAGAAATATATTACTATATTATCATTAGTTTATTATGTATTAGTTTAAAATGTTGGAAGATGCTTAGAACAGTGATGTCATATCTATGCCCAATGTTTTTAATTTTGAATTATTAATAAAAAAAACTTTTTTAAAAAATCCACCACTTTTTAAAGTTGTACCTGTAATTGCTCTGAAAGTTATTGCAAACTTGTAATCTAGACGGACCTTCTCCAACTTGCTGAAGCCAGAATGACACCACACACATCACTGTATAGTTGCATCTGTAATGAAATCACGATGCAGGTGACATTCTTTGCAAACAGGTGATTTCTACCGTGGCCTTTTTGATCGTAGGAGGACATCCCGATACATGTGGAGAAGAAAGATAGGAAATCTGATCCGGTACTAGTTCAATAGATGTCCCAGGTTGGCTGCCATACTTTTCATTTCATTACAGTGCCTGGTTGCCAGGTTTTATCACCATTGACCCTATTTAGATGGCATTTCAGGCAAGGTGGCTTGGAGAAAAAATCCTAGATGGTAGTTAGATCCCGGGAATGAATGACTGTGAAGAGGGAAGATCAGCTTGCCTTCATAATTCACACATGCTTGGATAAACCTATGGCACCCATTTCCATTCAATTCCGAACCACAATCCATGAACACAATCGTCACCCAGCTTTTCCAAGAGTTTTTTCCAAATTTCCATCCATTATCTCTTGCGGCTTCTTCCAAGCTGTGACAGAAGAAATGCAGTGAGATTTTTTAAAAAATGATTTTGCCTGAATAGTGTTTAGGGAACTGGATAAACCATATATGGAAATCTTTGGCTGAATTTATACAGTTCAGCAAGGGAAACATGAATTATCTCTGTGTTTGCAATGAAGCTTGTAACTCACCCTTCACATGAATTTTTCATCAAAAATGGTTTACCTCACAAGCCATGCTAACTATAACTCCTATAACCCCCATCCAATGACGTCACTACAAGAGGAGGGGGATTTTATTGCAAATTAACTGGCCGCTATCAAAATGGCATTTCATTTTAGCATTTCATAAATCAAATTCTTGAAAATAGTGAAATTTAGTAACAATAACCAATTGTAATCCTTCATTCCCCTCAACTTTTTTCTCTGATTATGGTGAGTTCTAAAACCATTTCCCAAGTATTGGGATGTTGTTTCTTAAATCTCTAATTATTTACAAAGCACTTTATTTTCGATTATCCTGAGTCAAATTTTGGTGTCTGAGTGAATTCAGCCTATGAAGACCCAAGAGTTTCTGAATGAAAATCTGAATAAAACCAGGGAAAGCATATAATAATAATAATAATATCAGAGTTGGAAGGGACTTTGGAGGTCTTCTAGTCCAACCCCCTGCCCAGGCAGGAAACCCTACACCATTTCAGACAAATGGCTATCCAACATTTTCTTAAAAATTTCCAGTGTTGGAGCATTCATAATTTCTGCAGGCAAGTTGTTCCACTGATCAATTGTTCTGTCAGGAAATTTCCCCTTAGTTCTAAGTTGCTTCTCTCCTTGATTAGTTTCCACCCATTGCTTCTTGTTCTACCCTCAGGTGCTTTGGCGAATAGTTTGACTCCCTCTTCTTTGTGACAACCCCTGAGATATTGGAACACTGCTATCATGTCTCCCCTAGTCCTTCTTTTCGTAATAATAATATCAGAGTTGGAAGGGACTTTGGAGGTCTTCTAGTCCAACCCCCTGCCCAGGCAGGAAACCCTACACCATTTCAGACAAATGGCTATCCAACATTTTCGTAAAAATTTCCAGTGTTGGAGCATTCACAACTTCTGCAGGCAAGCCGTTCCACTGATCAATTGTTCTGTCAGGAAATTTCTCCTTAGTTCCAGGTTGCTTCTCTCCTTGATTAGTTTCCACCCATTGCTTCTTGTTCTACCCTCAGGTGCTTTGGAGAATAGTTTGACTCCCTCTTCTTTGTGACAACCCCTGAGATATTGGAACACTGCTATCATGTCTCCCCTAGTCCTTCTTTTCGTTAAACTGGCATACCGAGTTCCTGCAACTGTTCTTCATATGTTTTAGCCTCCAGTCCCCTAATCATCTTCTCTTCTCTTCTCTGCACTCTTGCTAGAGTCTCAACATCCTTTTTACATTGTGGCGACCAAAACTGAATGCAATATTCCAAGTGTGGCCTTACCAAGGCACTATAAAGTGGCACTAACACTTCACGTGATCTTGATTCTATCCCTCTGTTTATGCAGCCCAGAATTGTGTTGGCTTTTTTGGCAGCTGCTGCACACTGCTGGCTATAACAAACACACTGCCTCCCTTTCCAGCTTATTGCATGTGTTTGGAAATTGTATGGGGTGTTGTGATGTAAATATTGTAAACTATTTATTGATTTTTTAAAAAGCAAATAAATTTCTTTTTCTTCCCAATAACACAGTCCTGAATTTCTGTTGATGCAATCTTTAGGATGGAAAAAATTGCATGAACTGGATCACATTTGTTGTATTTGTTGAATTGGCTAGTTCACTGTAAAAGCCAGCTCACTTTGCTTTCAAAATAATTACTGTTAGATTCGGGAAATAACGAGGCAGGAGACCAGATGAGTGACAACAGCTCTTTAGTTTATAGTGAACCCAGCAACCAGCACTCGGAAAAACCCCTCTTTATATACAGTTTAGTCGGAGGCTTCAGCCAATCAGCAACGTGTTATTTCCCGCTCAATTTTCCCTCCAAAACTTTTAAAGATACATTACACTCCTTCCCTCCCAGAAAACATTGTACCCATATTTACATGAAATTAGCATCTTATTTTTCTATGTAGTCACGCAAGTAGACTGGGCGTCTCCTAACTCTTTCGGACCTGCGCAATTCATTCTCTGGGAATGAGTCGAACTGGCCGGAGGGACTGTTTGTTCCTCTCAGCTCCTCCTCTAGGCCATCCGGCCCTGGATTATTGGCAGAGTCGTCCCTGCAGTCTTCAGGAGGAACCGGTTGGTGTCGCTGGACCTCATCGAACTCAGATAAGTCCCGCGTTTGCCCCGGGTTTGAGTCAGCTATGGATTCAAACATTTGGTAGTCAGGGCCTGTTTCGTCTGTTTCTGATTTACTGGTTATTCGTTTCCTTATTTGGTCTATGTGGCGCTTCCATACCCGGCCATCCTCTATCTCTACTAGATACGATTTTGGCCAGGTTATCTCTAGGATTTTCCCTTTTAACCAAGTAGGGCCCTCGCTGTAGTTGTGTGCCCACACTGGGTCGCCCACTGTCATCTCTCTTGTTTTACCGTGTGCCCCCTTGTAACCGTCTGGGGTGTAGTTTGGGTTTAGTCGGTCTAGCGGGCACCTAAGCTTCCTACCCATCAATAGCTCCGCTGGCTGCGCCAGTTGTTACACAGGGGGTTCTGTGTTGGACTGCTAGGAAGGTATCGATTTTTGTTTGCCAATCGCCTGGCCTGATTCTGGACAATGCTTCCTTTGCGCTCCGAACGAAACGTTCTGCAAGTCCGTTCGTCGCAGGGTGGAAAGGCGCCGAGAGGACATGTCGGATGCCCTCCTCCGCCAAGTACCCCTCAAACTGGGTCGCCGTGAATTGCGGGCCGTTGTCGGAGACTAAAGTGTCGGGCAACCCGTGGGTTACAAATAGGTGCCGTAGGACTGAAATTACGGCCTCGGCTGTCATGGATCTCATAAGAATGATTTCCAGCCATTTGGAGTAGGCATCGACTACTACCAGGAAGGTTTGGCCGTGGAAGGGGCCGGCAAAGTCGATGTGAATCCTAGACCATGGGCCCTGGGGTCTCTCCCACTCTCGAATTGGGGCCGTTGGGGTTAGTGGTCTGGACTCCTGGCAGGCCTGGCATTTCCCTACCCTGTCACTAATTTCCATGTCCATCAAGGGCCACCACACATAGCTCCTCGCTAAACCCTTCATTCTCACGATCCCTGGGTGGCCCTCATGCAGGAGTTCTAACACCTTTTTCCGTAATTTCTCCGGGATCACCACTCTATCCCCCCACAGCAGACACCCCCCTTGAGCTGAGAGCTCCACACGTTTCTTTACAAATTCTTTAAAACGCTCGCCCGGCGCAGCGGGCCATCCTCTTTGCACCCAACCAATTACAGTCCTTATTGTAATGTCCTTGTAAGAAGCCCGAGCCACCTCCTTGGATGTGACTGGGCCAGAGTCCAAAGAGTCAATTAGCAGGACGGGTGTCCCCGGAGTGGGGTCTTCGATAGTCTCTGGTAACGGGCATCTGCTCAGGGCGTCCGCATGCCCTAACTCCTTCCCTGGCCGGTGCAGTAATTTGTAAGAATACGCTGCTAGGAAGATAGTCCATCCGGTCAGTCTGGGCGAAAGTGCCACGGGTGTTGGGCGGTCGCCTGCCAGTAGGCCTAGTAGGGGTCTATGGTCCGTGATTATTTCGAAATCACGACCAAATACATATTCATGGAATTTCTTTACCCCGGAGACTATAGCCAAGGCTTCTCTATCTAGCTGGCTATAGTTCCTTTCAGCCGATGACATTGTTCGGGAGTAATATGCTATAGGGGCTTCTGTGCCATTTGGCAACCTGTGGCTGAGCACAGCCCCCACCCCGTAGGGAGATGCATCACAAACTAACACTAATGGCAACGTGCCATTGTATTGAATAAGGAGGCTATCGCTAGATAGGAGGTTTTTCACCCCTTTGAATGCCCTAGCTTCCGCCTTCCCCCAAGACCACACAGCTGTCTTTGCTAGTAATTTGTATAGCGGTTCGGCTATTGTAGCCTTATTTTTTAAAAATACCGCGTAGAAGTTGACCAGACCTAAGAATGCCTGGAACTCCGTTTTGTTTTGGGGAGCTGGGGCCTTCCTGATGGCCCGTACCTTGCTCTCAGTGGGGTGGATCCCTTCCCTGTCTATCCGGTAGCCCAGGAATTCCACGGATCCTACCCTGAGCTGGCATTTGTTCAGTTTAACTTTGAGTCCGGCGGACCGGAAAATGCCCAAAACTTTTCTCAGCCTTACCCCTAATTCCTCTAGATTCTCAGCGGATACCAATACATCGTCGAAGTATGGTACCACCCCGGGTAGTCCCTGCAATAGCCGCTCCATTAGGTTCTGAAATAACCCTGGAGCCACACTAACCCCAAACTGTAACCGGGTGCATTTAAAGGCACCCCTGTGCGTGACAATTGTCTGCGCTTCGGCCGTGCTGCTATCTACAGGTAACTGTTGATAGGCTTGGGCCAAGTCTAGCTTGGCAAAAACCTGCCCTTGCCCCAACGAGTGCAGTAAGTGTTGTACTACTGGGACGGGGTAAGCACTCTTTTGCAATGCTTTGTTAAGCGTTGCCTTGTAGTCAGCGCAAATCCGGACCGACCCGTCCGGTTTGACTGGGGTGACTATAGGTGTCTCCCACTTCGCATGGTCAACTGGCACTAGTATTCCCTGGTTTACTAGTTTGTCCAGTTCCCGGTCAATCTTGGGCTTTAGGGCGAATGGGACCCTCCTAGCCTTTAACCGGATAGGGGCAACTTGTGGGTCTAGGTTGAAGGAGATAGGGGTCCCCTCGTACTTGCCCAGGCCGTCATGGAAGCCATGAACTCCTGAGCTGCCGAAGATGCTACGCGGCTGATGGCAAATTGAAATCCCCATGACCAACAGTCTGGGGTTTCAACTGCCAACCCGGCCAGCAACTCCAACAGCTCAGGCAGGGCTGTAGTCACGCAGCAAGGAGCCAGGTACGTGATCAACAAGCCCACCTGAGTCCCACGACCCCACTTCACGAGAGGATTCACACCCAGCTATCTGAGGCACAGTGGTTTCTCCAGACTCTCCTTAATAATAACCGCCACCCTCCACCCCTACCCTGGGCCTCGGCTGATGGAATGCTCGGAAACCTGGTGGGCACATCTCCACTGGGGACCCCTTCGGTGCCCAACCAGGTCTCCGTAATGCCCATAACGTCCGCGGTCCCTTCCTGAATAAGATCTGAAATCAGGGGCTTTATTAACATGGACCTGGCATTACATAACATCAGCCAAGGCCCAGGTCCCGATTACTCTGGCCACTGGTCACGGGAAATTTTGGGGCCGGAGCACAATCGTCAGAAACAGCGAGGGCGAGCCTCAAACCTGATGTGCCCCCTTCCGTCATATCTGCCTCTCCCACTTACCGTAGTAATAGCTCGACCCTGACAAACTGGAACGACACCTCGCCACAACCCCAGGACCTATTAAGTTACCGTGAACACATGGTGGACCTAGCCCCTCCCTGATGGGTTTCCCACCCACCCATCCACCCCCATTAAAATTCCCATTAAAACTCCCTTAAAAACGGTTAAAACAATTAATTAAAATCCCTAAGTCTCCTATTTTTGGCATGCCACCTCGGGTTCCAAACCCGTCCTCAAGATGGGCCCTCGATAGTGTAGGGGCCAAACCCAGAGAGGGAATCTCGCAGGGCAAGAAGGTCAGCCGCTGTGAATGTCCGCATAATAAGAGTCCGGCAAACAAGCCCATCCTGGACCAATCAAGATGATAATTGATAATTCCGGCAATTCCGGGTAAGCACAGTTGAGGAATAGTTCTTGGGCAGTAGATGAATAACACCGCCATGATTAAGTCAGTTTCACCAACCCCTCATTCTACAGTCCCGAGGGGTGGTTAAAGGAGGAAGGGGGAAGATGTTACACTGTTAGGCCAGGGGCATCCACTAGGCCAGGCCGCTCAGCTGCTAAGCCATGTCTCTCCCAAAGTCCGGGGGGGGGAGCAGGATCTTAAAAAGGTCTTAAAAAGGTCGTCCCCCCCCGCAGGCGGTCCATAGACGTCCTTTAGGTGGTAAAGATGATAAAGAGGGGGCGTCCACTAGGCCCGAGGACAGCCTCCAGATGACACCAGCAAGGCGTCCATCGGGCCCACCTGCGATCTCCAAGCTAGGCCGCCCAGCCGGCCCGGCCGCCAGGCCACTGGAATAGGCCACTCGCCCCTGGGCCCGCTGGGCCACACCACCGGCTCCGACCCCCAGGCCAGTTCGCCGGGCCCAGCAGCCCACCGTCGGGCCAGGCCGTCTCCAGACCGGTCAGGCCAGGCCAGGCCGCCGCTACCGCCGTTGCCGCCACTGATGACCATACCGCTGGGGGGGAGAGAGCTCCAGGCATACCGAGTTAAACTAGGCATACCGAGTTCCTGCAACCGTTCTTCATATGCTTTAGCCTCCAGTCCCCTAATCATCTTCGTTGCTCTTCTCTGCACTCTTTCTAGAGCCTCAACATCCTTTTTACATTGTGGCGACCAAAACTGAATGCAATATTCCAAGTGTGGCCTTACCAAGGCACTATAAAGTGGCACTAACACTTCACGTGATCTTGATTCTATCCCTCTGTTTATGCAGCCCAGAATTGTGTTGGCTTTTTTGGCAGCTGCTGCACACTGCTGGCTATAACAAACACACTGCCTCCCTTTCCAGCTTATTGCATGAGTGTGGAAATTGTGTGGGGTGTTGTGACGTTAATACTGCACATTATTTATTGATTTAAAAAAACCCAAATAAATTTCTTTTTCTTCCCAATAATGCAGTTCTGTTGAATTTCTTTCGATGCAATCTTTAGGAGGAAGAAAATGGCATGAACCGGATCACGTTTGTTGTGTTTGTTAAATTGGCAAGTTCACTGTAAAAGCCAGCTCACTTTGCTGACAAAATAATTACCAATTTCAGAAAATCCGAAGATCAATAATTTTTTTTACAAATGTGTCATCACCTTTCAGTTAGAATAGATTTGTGACAGGGAAGAAGCTAGGTCAAATATAACCTTCAGTCTAATTTCAAATTCCTGCACTGAGATCTTTTTCAAAGTACTGGGCTTCTTTTCAGAGAAGAGATCAAAAAGAAAATATAAATCCAGAAAATGTCAAGCTATCTCGAATCAGGCTATTAACCTGAAGTAATACAAGTCTTCAATATATTCAAAACAAGACCACCAAAAACAAATAACCTCAAGCAACTATTGGGGGGGAAAAAAGACAGACATTTCAATTTTTGAAAAATTCAACTTTTAATGTACCACAATCCAAAATACAGGCGCTTAACCATAGAAAAAGAAATACCTATTTTATAAACAACATATTTACAGTATATCAGAAAAGTGAGTAGACCCCCCCTCACATGTTGTAAACATTTAAGTATAACTTAATGACACACAGGCGAGAGATTTTCAGGGCTGTCCCAACTTGGGCGTTTAGGAAAGAAAGACCCACGTCTCGATTTGCAGTCGAGTTGCTTTTACTAGAGCCAAGTGGTTACATCGTAAGCAAAGCGAGACCTGAGGATTCCAGCATAAACCTAATAACTTTCCCTTTCTTCTCCCTGGTTATATTTTTTAGACTATTTTAGGTACCACCCATACAAGAGGGACCAGGATAATCAACATCCGGAGGTGCCTAGCTTCCTGCAGGTGAGAGGGTGCCCACAGGAGATCCCCTCCCCCAAATTCAAAGGGGCTTAATCGGGGTCTCCCTTTCTTTCACCTTCCTTCTGATATTTCACTAATGCAGAACTTTCCTTTTTCTCTCTCCTAAGTTCAAAAAGATGATGGGCCTGTCATGAACTTCCTGAAGCACCTGGACCACCCCCTATCCATCACGGAGGAAGACCAGCTGGAAGAGACCCGGGGTTGCCTCGTCACCATAGGGGACCACATTGAACTTTTTTTAAAAGGTCAAGTTCATCTGGAAACTTGGAGAAGGTGATTTGCCTGCCCACCAAATCGTCAATCCCTCCCCCATTTCCCCCTCTCCCTCCCCCTCATGTTGCAGTCAGACTTTTGGGTCAGGAGTCTTTTTGAGTTTGGAGGTACAGGGGAAGAATTGTACGACCACAACTGAGCCCAGAATTTATGTTCAAGTGGGAAATTAGCGAAGTGAGTTTTGTTCTCATTTTACGACCTTTCTTGCTATGGTTCTTCTATTTCCTTATTGGCGCATCTGTGACTTCCCATGCTGGGCTGTTTCATGAGGGATGCTATCTCCTCTAGTCTTTCCACTGGGTCCTGTATGCATCACGGGAGAGAATTGGGATGAAGAATATGAGACCCAAGGAACCTCCAACATTGTGAGTCTTCTCCAGGAACCAAAAGGGGGAAAGTCAACGAGGGCTGGTCGTTTATCCTAGAAAATACGCCTTTGCCTCAGGAGGGCAGCAGCTATTTAGTTACAAAATCAGCTTAGCTCTTCTCAACATTATGAGTCTGGTAGCTTTGAATGGTCGCTAAATGAGGTGTTGACGGCTACCTATATAATAAAATAATCGGTTACTCTGGATTGAACCAAAAATATCATTAATGAATTCAGCTAAAGAAAGATGGGAAGTCTCTCACAGTTTCCAAGATTTTACGGCTAGCTAAGATGAGTGTTAAATCCCATCCTGAAATTTGGATAGCTTTCACTTCCTTGATCTTGCCCAACAAACTGGGTCTTGAGACCATGTGGCTCTGGGTGTTTCTCTTAATACACCTCAGGTTCCTTCTCCATCCTGCGCACAAATTCCACTCGTGCCTTTTATAATTTTGTGAACAATAAACTTAAAGACTCCAGATCCATCCCACCACTAAAAGATTCTAACGGCAAGGAATGCAATAACGAAACAGTTAAAGCAAACCTCTTCAACATATTCTTTGGCTCAGTTTTTGTTAACAGCGATGACACATATCCGGTATTCCCAAATCGTACCAACAATGAATATGACGACTTAACACATATAGATTTCACAGAAGATAATGTTGGAAAAGCTCTTCATAACTTGAAACCATCGCTATCTATTGGACCCAATGGACTATGTGCATACTTCTTAAAAAAACTTTCCACTAATATAGCAGAACCCCTAAGCATAATCTTTGATAAAGCTTTCACGACCAGTTCCCTTCCCAAACTTTGGTCACTAGCCACAGTCATCCCCTCAACAGAAAGTGACTTTTCCCGCAACCAGTTTCTCTCTAAAACAGGAGGATGGTAGATTTGCTGAGAATGGGATAGAAAAGGGAGATTCTGCTTGGTAAGAAGGATGAAACTTCCACTCCTAAGTGAATAGACCTGAAAGGGACTTTGAAGGTCTTCTAGCTTGGAGTTTTCTGATGATGTTGTCTTTCTCTTCAGCAGGAACAGAAAAGAAAGGAAGAGAAAACAAGTCACCAGCAGCTTCACCAAGAAACTCCAGTCGAGTGGTGTTTAGTGAAAGGTCTGCTTTTACTAGAGCCAAGTGGTTAGAGTGAAAGCAAAGAGATCGGTGAATTCCAGCATAAAGCCAATAATTTTCCCTTTCTTCTCCCTGGTTGTTTTTTTTAGATACCTCCAGATACTAGACTTACTAGAGGGATGAGTTTTCACAAGAGGCACGTGGATTCCTGCAGGTGAGAGGGTGCCCACAGCAGATCCCCTCCCCCCAATTCAAAGGGGCTTAATTGGGGTCTCCCTTTCCTCCACCTTCCTTCTGATATTTGACTCATGCGGAACTTTCCTTTTTCTCTCTCCGTAGTGCAAAAAGAAGATGGTGCCAATAATCGACTCCCTGAAGCACCTGGACCACCCCCTATCCATCACGGAGGAAGACCAGCTGGAGGAGACCCGGGGTTGCCTCATCGCTATAGGGGACCATATAGGAGTTTGTGTAAAAGGTCAAATTCAGGAAGAAACATGGAGAAGGTGATCTGCCTACCCACCAAATCTTCAATCCCTCTCCCCCCCTCCCTCCCCCTCCTCCCTCCCTCCCCCTCATGTTGCAGTCAGACTTGTGGGTCAAGAGTCTTTTTGAGTTTGGAGGTACAGGGGCAGAAGAGGCAGAACCTGGGGATGCAGTTAAAAGCGGAATCAGAATTTCTACATTGCCACAAGCAAACTAAGTCCAATTAAATGCTGAAATGCAGTGCAAAAAGCTGGTGAGGCCAGTAAAGAACGCCCGGAAACACCTGGATAACCGCGAATCGATGACTGATGAAGACCAGCTGGAGGAAATTCGGGGTTGCCTGCTCAAGATAGGGGACCACATTGAACTTTCTTTAAAAGGTCAAATTCACCAGGAATCATGGAGAAGGTGATTCGCCTTTCAACCCTTCACTTTCAAAGGTATCCCTAAAACTGGCACAGCAAACACACCCACACAATATGTCCCCTTCCCAAGAATGGGGATACCTCTTCCGGTCAGTCCCCCTGCTCTAAGGGCCTATCCAGAGGTGAGCGATGCTGGATGGAAGACTTGACACCAAGCGGAGATTTCTGAGAAGCTGAAGGCTGAGAGTCAGGGAGCTGGGAGTGAGGAGGGGGAAGGAGTTGCTTGTAATCAGCCAGTTTGCCTGGGTGGAAAGTCCTTTAGTGGTCGGATGGCCCTTGCCCATGAGAACCCAAGGCAGGTTGATAGTCAGACATCCTCCGATAATCTTCTTGGTAGTTCTGGGGCCAGAATCCATCTATTCTTCATCTCTTGGCTTCCTGATAGAACCTGGAGGGCAAAGAAGAATTCAAAGCATTCAGCTCAACAGAAGAGGCAAAAATGACCCTATCGAGATCTCGGGATGCTTAACTCCCTCTGGTGCCAAAGGCATGGAAGAGAGCAGGAAGGCCACCCCAGTTCAGCAGTTTCTAGACAGTAGAAGAAGGAAAGATAATGGACAAAGCCTATCGCTTTGTATTGTGGGTCAGGATATCACATTTTATTTATTTATTTATTTTATTAGTCAAGAACCTATTAGGTAATAAGTATAAGCATGGATTTTCATCCCGGGCTTTTAGCTGCCCAGGATGGTTAGCTGCCAGCCAAGGGGCTAGTTGCCAATGCTGGCAGCCAGAAGCCATGAGGTGATTGATCGCAGGGGTTAGGGTGGGGGGTTGGGGGAGTTGCTCTCAGGTGCTTGTTAGGAGAAGGAAGGGGAGGGGGCGGAAGCTCCTCTGCCCCTGATTGTGACTCCCTGATAACGAATGGGAAGGGAAGAGGGGTCTTGGGGGTGGATAGTAAGGATCCTCCTTTGGTGGATTCATCGAAAGGAGTTTTTGTTCCAGGTGGATCTCCTAGCCTTCGAAAGAGAGAGGGAAGGAGGAGGGGAAAGGAGGGGGGGAAGAAAAAAGAAAAAAGAAAGAAAAGGGAGAAAGAAAGAGAAAGAAAGAAAAAGAAGGGGGAAGGAAGGAAGGGAAGGAAGAAAAGAAAGGGAGGGAAGGGAGAAAGAAAAAGACAAAAAAGAAAAAGAAAGAAAGAAAGAAAGAAAGAAAGAGAGAGAGAGAGAGAGAGAAAGAGAGAGAGAAAGAGAAATAATGAGGTAGGAAGAGAAGGGAGAAAAAAAGAAAGGAAGATGGAGAGAAGGGAGAAAGAAGACAGAAAAAGAAAGAAGGAGGGAAGAGAGAAAGAAAGAGGGAGGGAAAGAAGGGAGAAAGAGGGAAGGGAAAGTCAATGAAATACGGAGGGAGGGAGGGAGAGAAAAAGGAGAGGAAGGAAGGACCACAAACCCTGGCACTAGATGCAACTTCAGAGGAGGCTTTGAAACAGCACAGCAATCCAGGGCTGGAAGGGACCTCGGAGGTCATCTAGTCCAACCCCCTGCTCCAGCAGGAGACCTTGGTTATTTCGGGGCCTTGCAACGGAGATTCAATGGAGGCTCAATGGTGGACATGGAGGAAGTCGAGGGGGGCCCTTCCCCTTCCCTTCTGAGCGTCTCGATCACCGGCAGGATCTGGAAGCCTGAAATCCTGAACTGGGCCAACTGACAAACAGCCACACGGAAAGGACGCCTGCTCCAGAACTGGGCCAGATTCAAGCTGCTCCTTAGCAATAACTGAAACTCAGCTGGTGGGGGCTATTCAAACGGACCAATAGGCAGCCTCCCCTCCCCTAACTGCCTTCATCCCCAGGTTCCAATTTCTAAATTCCGTTGCTCAGTGAGCTCAGAGTCAACTGACAGGGCAGGCAGCCAATCTGGTCCATGCTTCAGATGACTGGATTTCTAGTCCCGCCTTAGGCATGACAGCCGGCTGGATGACCTGGGCCCAGTCGCTCCTTCTCAGCCCAACACTCTGGACTGTTCTTCTGCTCCAGGGGTCTTGTTGTGGCCTGTCGGCCACCAGCCCATCCAGCAGCCGAATTGGAGGAGGAGGAGGAGGAGGCATAGGAGTTCAGGGTCAGCATCAAAGCAACCTGAGAGCTCCGAGGGGAAAGAGGGAATGGAGCTAGCAGAGAGGGGGGGGCGGACCCTGAGCTGTCCATCAGCCTTCAGGTGGAGAGTCAACAGCCCACAGATCTAATGAGGAAGAGGAGGAACAGCTGGGCCCAGTGCCTGATGTGCGGATGCGCAGAAGGCAGAGGAGAGGAGAGCAGTGGAAATCTATGGGCCGGTTCTTGGGAAGGAAGTGCCACCACTGCTAGCAAAGCCCCACCCCTAGCTTTGGGGATAAAAGGCAGGGGGTGGAGATGAGTAGAGATGGCAGACAACTATTCTCCCCTGCCGGACAGATTTGTTAGGCTGAGGGGAAAGAGAAACTTTTTGCCAGGGCTGCTGGTGCTCCTAATAAAGGAATCATTGCTTCAACTGCAGAGGGCTTGTCATGTTTGGGGAGCTGGGTCAGAACAGGTCTGTCCAAAGGTGAGCGACGCTGGATGGGAGACTTGACACCAAGTGGAGATTTCTGAGAAGCTGGAGAGCGAGGGTCAGGGAGCTGGGAGTGAGGAGGGGAAAGGAGTTGCTTATAATCAGATGATTTGTCTGGGTGGAAAGGCCTGTAATGATCAGATGGCCCATGCCCATGATAACCCAGAGCAGTGGTGAAATTCAAATCTTAATAATACCGGATCTGTGGGCATGGCTTGGTGGGCGTGGCAGGGGAAGGATACTGCAAAATCTCCATTCCCACCCCACTCCAGGGGAAGGATACTGCAAAATCTCCATTTCTACCCCACTCCAGGGGAAGGATACTGCAAAATCTCCATTCCCACCCCACTCCTGGGGGAAGGATATTGCAAAATCTCCATTCCCAACCCCACTCTGGGGCCAGCCAGAGGTGGCATTTGCTGGTTCTCTGAACTACTCAAGATTTCCGCTCCCGGTTCTCCAGAACCTGTCAGATCCTGCTGGATTTCACCCGTGACCCAGAGGGTATGTGTAAAAAATTTGGCAGGATAGGAAAAAGCCCTACCCCTTGGTTATGTGCATTGACATTGACTACATGTTCAAAAAAGGTGTGATTTGCATTGTGACACTTCATCCGCCACCATACTGACACCACAATCCTTAACCTCTCAGGAACCCCTGAAAACGTGCCGGTTTCTGTAGTCTGCATCAAATAATGTTACTTGCATTAAGTTTCTGTTAAGCACATAGTGCCTAACATCACAAAGCAAACAACACACACAGGTAGTGCGTGACATGACCACAACTGAACCCAAAATAGATGTGAAGTGAGTTTTGCCCCTTATTATGACCTTTCTTGCCATCGTTGTTAAGTGAATCACTGCAGTTGTTAAGTTAGTAACACAGTTATTAAGTGAATCACTTAATAACTGTGTTATTAAGTGAATCAGTTATTAAGTGAATCGCAGTTATTAAGTGCAGCCAAGTGAATGGCTTTCCCATTGATGCTGCTTGTCAGAAGATTGCAAAAGGTGATCAAATGATCCCGGCACATAGGATCAACCGTCATAAACATGAATGAGTTGCCAAGCCTCTGAGATCTGATCACCTGACCCTGAAGATCATCTATGTGAAACACAGTCATGTCGCTTTTTTCAGTGCTGTTGTAAGTTCGAATGGTCACCAAATGAACTGTTGTAAGTTGAGTGGTTTTGAGGCTGATCCAGGTGTGAAATGCTACCGGTTCACTCTGGTTCGGGCGAACCGGTAGTGATAAAAACTACTAGTTCGGACGAACTGGTAGTAAAAAAATTCTTTAAAAAGTAAAAAAAAATCTTCTGATGATCGCGCAGCACAGCTGAATCAGCTGTGCTGTGTGATCGTCAGAACCTTTTTTTAAAATACTTTTTTAAAGCATTTTTTTACTACTTGTTCGGGCAAATACTATAGGTAGTAAAAATGCTTAAAAAGTAAAAAAAAAAAGGTTGGCCAAGCCCACCCAGTCACATGACTCCCACCAAGCCACGCCCACAGAACCAGTAGCAAAAAAAAATTACATTTCACCACTGGGCTGATCCTTCCTCCCAGGATGGGGACTATAACATAAAAAATCTGGGGGGCACAATCTGGCAAAAGTTGCATTACACCATGCTAAATCATCTTGACCATTTTCAATTTTTTGCCAAACCGGATGAAAAACATTCCAGCCGTATATCTTGCTGGAGAGAAAAGGGTATATATTAAACGTGTTTATTTCCCCCCACAATGATTGCTCTGGTTGGCATGGTGTTCGTTTAGCAACACAAAGAGAAGGTGAAATCACTTCGTACAAAAGGGAACACGAGGTTCCAGTTTCCGCCCCCACCACAACCCGCATCTGCCAAAAGTGTTTCCCAGCTGTGCTAAACAGACTTGGCGGAAGTGAATTTCCACACTGATCAACAACTTAGCCCCCATAGATTCCTTCTCCTGCGTTCCATGATTCAAATATTCACTTGTCGCAGAGACTAGATAGGCAAGCAAAGCAAAATGCAGGCTGAAATGACATCATTGTTGGGGGAGTAGCTGGGGCAGGCCAAAAATGAACACGAAGGAGCATCTGTCTCTTTGCAAGCTGCCCAGATGGTTTTGTTTGAACCTTTGCCAATAAAATTTTCTAGTCTCTTCCTAAAGCACCTTCTGAAAGGCCTTTCTAAGGCCTTCTACTTTCTAAGCCAGGGGTGTCAAACTCGATTTCATTGAGGGCTGAATCAGAGTTGTGTTTGACCTCAGGGCAGGATTGGGGGGCAGGAGGGCAGGGTGGGCGTGACCAGTTCAACGTCACTCGTGTCGGGGGCACCTGTGGTGGCCCGAGTGCTCTGCCTGCAGCCCTCCTGAGTTCTTTTTTTGCTGGCAGAGGGTTGCAGGAGGCCATCACAGCCAAAAACGGAACTTGGGAATCTGTTTGCGCTGGCAGAGGCACTGTGGGCTGGTCCTTCGCTTTTTTCCAGGGTGGATCTGGCCCCTGGGCATAAAGTTTGACATCCCTGTTCTAGGCTGAATTAATGAGCACAGCAGAAAATGTGTCACTCAAGGTCCCTGAAATTCATTAAACTTCAACGGAAACAGAGGTGGTATTCAGCAGGTTCTGACCAGTTCTGGAGAACCGATAGCGGAAATTTTGAATAGTTCGGAGAACTGGTAAATACCACTTCTGACTGGCTCCACCTCCATCTATTCTCTGCCTCCCGAATCAGCTCTGTTTCAAAGCCGAAGAGCCAGTGCTGTCCGAAGACGTCTCCTTGGCCATGTGGCCGGCATGACTCAACACCAAAGGTGCACGGAACGCTGTTCCCTTCCCACCAAAGGTGATCCCTATTTTTCTACTTGCATTTTTTTTTAACGTGCTTTTGAACTGCTAGGTTGGCAGATGCTGGGACAAGTCATGGGAGCTCACCCCATTACACGGCACTAGGGATTCGAATGGCTGAACTTTTTTTTGTTTGTTTGTTTACATTTATACCCCGCCCTTCTCTGAAGACTCAGGGCGGCTTACAGTGTATAAGGCAATAGTCTCATTCTTTTTGTATACTGCTGACCTTTCGATTGATAACCGCGATCCCTAATAGAGCTTTAGCTGAGGAGTGATAATTGACTCAAGGCCGCCACATCAGGCTCAAGAGCTGAGCATAAAACTGGACTGTAGTTTCTCTTGCCAAATTCCAATCTCCCAACTACTAGACTGCACCACCTCCCAGCTGGCCCACCCTAAAACTGTCTGCAGGTGCTCCACCCACCAGGGAGTAGTTGCTAACAGATCAGAGTTCACATTAAGCAAAGCTGCCGTTGAAGGCTTCTCACTTGGAAATGAATCTTCTTGTGCGTACTCTCAAGACATGTCTGGCCTTACTGTCAGCATGATCCCATTGGGATTCTCCTGAACTTTTGCATCAGGAGAAGAAAATAAAAAAAAATAATGGAGTTGCTGAGTGCAGCACGAATGAACAAAATAAAAGGACGTACCAAATTTTGGAGGCGGGAGACATTGTCGCTTGAGCAAATCCTGAGCAGAAAACAGGCTTCCAGGTTTCCTTGAAAGAAGATCCCATTTCCTTAAGCAGCTGCTGCACACAATTTCAGGAGGCCATGTTGCTAGACTTTGCAGCAGGGATGAAATCCAGTAGGTTCTGACAGGTTCCGGAGAACTGGTTGCGGAAATTTTGTGTAGTTCGGAGAACCGGCAAATACCACCTCTGACTGGCCCCATCTCCATCTATTCTCTGCCTCCCGAGTCAGATCCGTTTCAAAGCCGAAGAGCCAGCGCTGTCCGAAGACGTCTCCGTGATCATGTGGCTGGCATGACTCAATGCCAAAGGCACACGGAACGCTGTTACCTTCCCACCAAAGGTGGTCCCTATTTTCTACTTGAACTTTTTTTGTTTGTTTGTTTGCCTTCTCTGAAGACTCAGGGCGGCTTACAGTGTATAAGGCAATAGTCTCATTCTTTTGTATACTGCCGACCTTTTGATTGATAACCGCGATCCCTAGTAGAACTTTAGCTAAGGAGTGATAATTGACTCAAGGACGCCACATCAGGATCAAGAGCTGAGCATAAAACTGGACTGTCGTTTCTCTTGCCAAATTCCAATCTCCCAACTACTAGAATGCACCACCTCCCAGCTGGCCCACCCCAAAGCTGTCTTCAGGTGCTCCACCCACCAGGGAGTAGTTGCTAACAGTTCAGAATTCACGTTAAGCAAAGCTGTTGTTGAAGGCTTCTCACTTGGAAATGAATCTTCTTGTGTGTACTCTCAAGACATGTCTGGCCTTACTGTCAGCATGATCCCATTGGGATTCTCCTGAACTTTTGCACCAGGAGAAGAAAAGAAAAAAATCTTGGAGTTGCTGAGTGCAGCACGAATGAACAAAAAAAAGGACGTACCAAATTTTGGAGGCGGGAGACATTGTCACTTGAGCAAATCCTGAGCAGAAAACAGGCTTCCAGGTTTCCTTGAAAGAAGATCCCATTTCCTTAAGCAGCTGCTGCACACAATTTCAAGAGGCCGTGTTGCTAGACATTGCAGCAGGGGTGAAATCCAGCAGGTTCTAACAGGTTCTGGAGAACCGTTGCGGAAATTTTGAGTAGTTCGGAGAACCGGTAAATACCACCTCCGGTTGGACCCAGAATGGGGTGGGAATGGAGACTTTGCAACATCCTTCCCCTGCAGTAGAGAGGGAATGCGGATTTTGCAGTATCCTTCCCCTGGAGTGAGGTGAGAATGGAGATTTTGGAATATCCTTCCCCTGCCATGCCCACCAAGCCACGCCCACCAAGCTACACCACGCCCACCCAGCCACGCCCACAGAACCAGTAGTAAAAAAAATGGATTTCACCAATGCCTTGCAGGGATATTAAAACTTGATCTGATTGGATAACCAATCTTCTTAACCTGAAGTTGAAGTCACTGATAACTTTTAAAACAACAGATTAATTTATAAGATCCGATCTGGATCAGTCACCCAAGTTGGATTAGTTTATCAACAAGGTTTACACGCACACGTGCTGGTTTCTCCATTTCTGATGATGGACAGCTTCCCAAAACTGCAAATGACTCCATGAAATAGCGAAGATACATCAGCCTCTTTCAACACAATGTTATACTTGCCAGTTAATCATCAAAAGCTTCATTGATTTGTATACTGGCCAGAGGATTGGATTTAGTACGTACTGCACACTTAATGTCTGTGGAGATTCTCCATCATCCAACTGGACTTTCTTGTTTTTTTCTTTGAAAACCTTTTTGCTTCTCATCCAAGAAGCTTCTTCAAGTTCTAATTAACTGGTAGAGAACAGAAGTATTTATTTAATTTAAATCCTTCCATTCCCCTTCACCCCAGCCAGTTAGAACTGAAGAAGCTTCTTGGATGAGAAGTGAAATGTTTTTTTTAAAAAAAACAACAAACTAAGAAAGTCCTATTGCCTTTTGGAAAAGCACCTTTGGGACTGTGTATGGTAGGGGTGTCAAACTCAAGGCCCGGGGGCCGTATCCGGCCCCGGAGGGGCTTAGATCAGACCCGTGGGGCCACCCTGTAAAGAGTGAAGGACTGGCCCAGTGGTGGGTTTGTATCGGTTCGCCCCGGTTCGGGAGAACCGATAGCAGTGGCGGAGTGAGACTCCGCCCACCCATCTGGATGTCATCACAGATGCTCTGCACATGCTCAGAAGTGCCGCAGGTGAGCAAAGCATGTGCACATACGCACGCTCTCACAGTTCCGAACTGGTAGTGAAGGTGAAACTCACTACTGGACTGGCCCACAGTGCCTCTGTCAGTGAAAACAGAGAGGGCACACAGCCCTCCCGAGCTCCATTTTCACTGGCAGAGGGTTGCAGGAGGTCGTCGCAGCCAAAAGTGGAACTCAGGAGCCCATTTTCACTGGCAGAGCACTCGGGTCACCACAGGAACCCCCGACATGACTGACGTCAAGCTGGCCATGCTCACCATGCTCACCTCCACTCCAGCCCCCCGAGGTCAAACCCAACCCTGATGCGGCCCTCAATGAAATTGAATTTGACTCCCCTGGTCTATGGGGATTCTCAGACCTCCAAGGTCAGGGTTGCCCCAAAGGTGCTTTTTTACTCAAGAGGCAAGTGGACTTTCTGGTTTTGCTTTGAAGACGTTTCGGTTCTCATCCAAGAAGCTTCTTCAGTTCTGATCCATTCTCATCCAAGAAGCTTCAGAGCTGAAGAAGCTTCTTGAATGTGAAGCGAAACGTCTTCAAACAAAAACCAGAAAGTCCACTTGCCTCTTGAAAAAGCATCTTTGGGACACCATTGGGACTGCATTCTTACCTGAATATCAGTAAGTCCAAAACTATGGTAGTTGTTTCGTGGGTCAGGTATTATTGGAGCCTGGTTAGTCAGCGCACAGAATGAATTGAGACCTATATATACTTAGGATTTGCTTTAATATGTTTGATATTGTTAATTAACTAATCCATAAAGTGTATCATATTGAGGATTAGTGGAGTCTTGCAAATGGAGATTTTCCTGGTGGGGGAAGCTGGATGATCTCATTGGAAGTTTGCAGACCTGGTAAAACCTGTTGCAAAATAATAAAATAAAATAAAAGGTAATTGATGGTAAAATTGAAGACTTTGTGACTGAGTCTTCCCTCCCCTTCGTTGGGATACATTTATACTGTATGTCTTTATTATTATTATTATTATTATTATTATTATTATTATTAATAATAATAATAATAATAATAATAATAATAATAATAATAATAATAATAATAATAATAATAATAATAATAATAATAATAATAATAATAATAATTTAATTTCTATACCGCCCTTCTCCCGAAGGACTCAGGGCGGTTTACAGCCAGGTAAAAATAACAATCAATAAATACAATATAAATAAAACCAATGTTAAAAAGCTTATTCAATTTGGCCCATCATTTAAAAAATATATTACATCATAAAAAGCCCATTAAAATTACTAATAAAACTGATTTTATGCCAGTCCTGCGCGGAAGAATAAATACATCTCTTTGACTTGGATTTCAAGTGAAAAGAAGAAAATAAGGTGCTGCAAGAAACCCATTGCCAAGGAGATGGTTACAAGACAATAAAACATCACATCTGAACTACAGCTTTGCACAATTGTGTGGCTTGGAAGACATCTCTTGTTGTCTGGAATATAAATAATGCCTTGGTGAGGCCATACTTGGAATATTGCATCCAGTTTTGGTCGCCACGATGTAAAAAAGATTTTGAGACTCTAGAAAGAGTGCAGAGAAGAGCAACAAAGATGATTAGGGGACTGGAGGCTAAAACATATGAAGAACGGTTGCAGGAACTGGGTGTGTCTAGTTTAACAAAAAGAAGGACTAGGGGAGACATGATAGCTGTGTTCCAATATCTCAGGGGCTGCCACAAAGAAGAGGGAGTCGGGCTGTTCTCCAAAGCACCTGAGGGTAGAACAAGAAGCAATGGGTGGAAACTGAAAGAAGGAAGCAACTTAGAACTAAGGAGAAATTTCCTGACAGTTAGAACAATTAATAAGTTGAACGACTTGCCTTCAGAAGTTGTGAATGCTCCAACACTGAAAATTTTTAAGGAGATGTTGGATAACCATCTGACTGAGATGGTGTAGGGTTTCCTGCCTGGGCAGAGGGTTGGACTAGAAGGCCTCCAAGGTCCCTTCCAACTTTATTATTCTGTTATTCTGTTAACACTGGAGGTTCCTGCTGACAGGATGATGGGAATTATGGTCCAATGCCTTTGGAGGACTCCTAGCTCTGGAAGGCTACGCTGAAGCTTAGTTGACTGTGAAGGGAGAAAGAACAGTTCCCATCTGGTTCCTGGAGATCCTTCTTACAGGAAACGATATGTAGGTTCCATTCACCCTTTTGTCAAGTGAACGTAAACCATTCTCCCCAGTAGAAATGTGCCAGATGGGTTCTTGGCCAAGGCAAAGAACATTTCTTCCTCAACGAAATTGAATTAAATTTGCTTTGCTCTATTTAGGAAGGAACCACAGACTACCAACATTGTTCACTACAGGGAGGGGAAAGATTACTAGAGGAAACTAATGATGTCATGCATGCCGAGGTCACAGGTCGCGCCATCCAACCTGAATCAAATGTTCTCTTATGTAAAGGAGGAAGAAGTGATTCACTCCTGGTTGGGATGGTGTTTTCTCGCTTGCCTGAGCTACAGGTGCCCAATTGCATGAAGAACCTGTCTGTTTGGAGAATGGGTTCTTCTGAACAGAAGAAGAAGGAAGTGGATAGGATGTAGAGCAGTGGTAGTAAACCTTTTACTCACTGAGTGCCGAACAGGTTCGTGCTTTGCATGCTTTGCGTGTGTGTGTGCCATCTGCGCTAACGTGCAGTTCCACCCCATGCACTGCACGTGCAACCGCATCATCTGTGCATGCACAGAGCTTTCACCCACACCCCAACTATAAGCTGCGCACGCAATCACACCATCTGCACATGCGCACAGTTTTCACCCGCACCCCTCTTGTGAGCTGCGCGCATAATCGCACCATCCGGTACGTGCGCACGGCTTTCGCATGCTCACCCCACTGTGTGTTGCGCATGGAATCGCACCATCTGCGCATGTGTGTGGTTTTCACGTGTGCAATCACGCACATGAACGCCATTTGCGCATGCATGCGCTGTGCACCAGGACTCTTGCACACATGCACACATGTGCGCGCATGCACAGGAGAGCTCCGAAGACCAGCTGGGTCCCTTGAATTGCACACGTGCAATTCATGCAGTTCAGGAGGCCCGAACATCAGCTGGGGCGCCCACGCATGCGCCGCTGCAGGTGAGTAGGACGACAGCCCGAAAAAATGGCTCTGTGTGCCATAGGTTCGTCATCGCGGATATAGAGGGAGAACTCGGATATTGCACATGGTCAATGAACTCCGTCTTTGCTGGCAGAGGGTTGCAGGAGGCTGTTGCAGCTGAAAACGGAGTTCGGGGAGGGCCACACACGGCCCTCATGAGCTCTATTTTTGCTGCCAGAGGCATGGAGGGCTAGTCCTTCTTTGTTCCCAGGGCAGCCCCATGGGCCAGATCATAAGCACCCTGCTGGCCAGATGTGGCCGGTGGGCCTTGAGTTTGACACCTCTCACCTACAGTGATGAAGCACCCACAACGTCTGGAGTGCAGGCTGTTCCACTGGTTAATTGTTCTCGCTGTCAGGAAATTTCTCCATAGTTCTAGAAGGCTTCTCTCCTTGATTACTTTCCATCCATTGCTTCTTGTCCTGCCTTCAGGTGCTTTGGAGAATAGGTTGACCTCCCCTCTTCTTTGTGGCAGCCCCTCAAATGTTGGAACACTGCTATCATGTCACAGCTTTTCAGCTGCACCTTTACAACCGTTTAGAGAAGTTAGAGCATAGGAACAGATGCTTAAGATACAATTGTTTCCCTGAACAGGAGCCAGTCTGCCTTTCGGGGGCCATAGGGGATATCTTTTTTAATGCCAAAGAAGCCAACATTTTTCCTTTTTGTTATTTCAGTAAAATCCAATGATCTCATCTGTTTTTGTTCTTCTACTGTGCAAATATATGCAGTTAGAGGCTAGCTATTATATGTCTGTGTAAACCTAGCAAACAATTTTCCTTTTGTCTTGGCTCATCTCGTTGCCGAGTTGGAAAGCTTAAAAAACAGGAGTAGCTCTGAACTTGGTCTGTTTCCCGAATTAGATTTTTGCCTCCAGAATCATGTTGAAACACTACCGAGAGTGACTTACTGGCTGAATTGGCTTTTTAAAAAAATCAGGTCTCCAGAGACCTGATTTTATCCAAGCGACTGAAATCATGTCTTCCATCCTACAGAGGAAGGCCATCATAAATTTAGACAAGACCAGGAAGGACTTCACGGTGAAAAGCAAAAACTGGAAAAGTTAGCACAATGTTTTTTACAGCTGTGAAATCTGGACACTGACAAAGAGGGGGGAAGAAGATAAGAGCTCTTCAAGTCCTGGAGAAGTTCTTAGGGATATCAGAGACTATCAGAGGAACCCATCGATCAATCTTAATAATAATTTAAAAAGGCTGAGAAGCAAGCAAGAACTTATATGCTTTAGGGATGTTGTACGAGGGCATGATAGTCAGCCCCATCAAGTAGACCAGACCAAGAAATCAACTCTATCAAAAGATTAAAACGATTTTCACTGACATTGGCTCTAATAACAGGATCTCAATAGCCTGACTGTGCTAGACTTCCTCGCTCTTCTTACACCACAGGGATCAGGGAGTTGTCGGTCTGAGCCACTTCCAAATGTTATCTTACTTCCCAGCACTTAAAGCAGGGGTGGGCTGCTCTGGGTTCGCAGGGGTTCGGGAGAACCTCTAGCTAAGATTCTGTGCAGTTCAGAGAACCCCCAAATCCCACTCCTGGCTGGCTCCAACCACCCCTCCCCTCCCAGGAGTCCCCACACAGCTCATTTTGGACGCAGGTAAGGGCAGGGCGTGCACGGAGGCTCAGGGAGGGTGGAAAACGGGCCTACCGGAAGTTCAGGAAGGCCGGAAATAGGTCTATTTCCGGCCTCAAGAGGGCCTCTGGAGCCTGGGGAGGTCATTTTTACCCTTCCGGAGGCTTTCCTCAAGCCACCGGAGCTTGGGCAGGGCAAACCCCCACCTGGCCATGGTGCAGGAGGCTGACTAGGCCACGCCCACCATGGCCACGCCCACCCAGCAATCGGGCAGAAAACGCCTTGTTAACATTTTTGAAGCCCACCCCTGCCTTAAAGCATTTGAAAGCCACCCAGAGTCACTGAGAGTGAGTGGGCAGTCATATAAAGGAAGGAAGGAAGGAAGGAAGGAAGGAAGGAAGGAAGGAAGGAAGAGAAAGAAAGAAAGAAAGAAAGAAAGAAAGAAAGAAAGAAAGAAAGAAAGAGAAAGAAAGAAAGAAAGAAAGAAAGAGATAGATTTTAGCCCCCTTAGCTTAAATAATCATTCTGGCATATTACTGTTAAGGTCATTTCCCATGCTATGATGAATTAGGAAAAACAATTTGATTTAGCAAGGTTGAAGAAAATTAATGGAGTTGTCTACAGAGATTCTCAGTCATCCATATCATGGTTGTCCCAAAGGTGCTTTTTCAAAAGGCAACTGGACTTTGTTTTTTTCCTTGAAGATGTTTCTCTTCTCATCCAAGAAGCTTCTTCAGGTCTTAAGAAGCTTCTTGAATGAGAAGCGAAACTTCTTCGGGGAAAACCCAAGAAAGTCCAGTTGCTTCTAGAAAAAGCACCTTACAAAGGACAAAATGAATGGAGAAAATAATGGATGAGAGTGGATAGATGGGATCAGGCTGATTAACGGAAACCCTTTGGTTGTTGGGTGTCTTCAAGGTGTGATAAAAAATGTCAAGATGACAGCTGTAATGGTACAATTGAAGCTCTGCCTGGGTTTTTTGTGTGTGTTGCATATGTAGTGCACACACACACACACACACACATAGAATTTCAGTTGAATAATTGTAGACATCTTGACTTTTTTTGACCACCTCTTTGGTCACCTCTGCTTGATAGAATGACAAATTATTTAAAAGAAGGTTAAGGTGCCAAGTATTTGTTAATCAGAATACAGCTGGAAGGGACCTTGGAGGTCTTCTAGTCCAACCCCCTGCTCAAGCAGGAGATCCTATACTATTTCAGATAAGTGGTTGTCCAGCCTTTTCTTAAAAACCTCCAGGAATGAAGACCCCACAACTTCTGGAGGCAAGCTGTTCCACTGGTTAATTGTCCTCACTGTTAGGAAGTTTCTCTTTAATTCCAGGTTGCTTCTCTGCTTGATTAGTTTCCAACCATTATTTCTTGTCCTGCCTTCTGGTGCTTTGGAGAATAAGTTGATCCCGCTCTTCTTTGGGGCAGACCCTCAAATACCAGAATACTGCTATCATGTTCCCCCCTAGTCCTTATTTTCTCTAGACTGGCCATACCCAATTCCTGCTTACATGACTTACATGAAAATTAACTAAGTTTAGCAGGTTATGCAAATACATATAACCTGGTTAGGCGTGTTATGCAAAGAATGCTGCCCCTCAAGAACACTTCCATGGGACAAAGGAGAATATTGTAGCTCAGGGTTGAAAATCTTCAACCAAAAACTGTCTACTATTGACCTCACCCCATTCCTAAGAGGACTATAAGGGGCGTGCATAAGAGCACAAAAGTGCCTACCATTCCTGTCGTATTGTTCCCTTCATTATATCAAATTAACATAGCTGTTGCATACTTTTACTTATATATATATATATATTTCTTTCATGATGTGTTGTTTTTATTTATGACAATATTTGTGTATACTGTTGTGACAAAATAAAATAAAATAAAAAAGAAATGAGGGGTCCTTGGTGCTCTCTGCACTTGGTGATTTTCTTGTAGACATTACCCTATGTCATTACCTAAACTAGGCAACATCATCCATGCTAGAAGGGAGTGGGGTTTGTGGAGAGGAGGAGGAGATGAAGTTGGATCCTTAATGCTCTCTGAGCTTGGTGATTTTCTTATGGACGTTTCATTACCCAGACTAGGTAACATTATCAGTGCTAGAAGGATGTGGGGTTTGTGGAGAGGAGGAGGAGGAGGAGGAGAGGAGGAGGAGGAGGAGGAGGAGGAGGAGGAGGAGGAGGAGGAGGAGGAGGAGGAGGAGGAATTGACAGTGGGGTCCTTGATGCCCTCTGAGCTTGGTGATTTTCTTATGGACGTTTCATTACCCAGACTAGGTAACATTATCAGTGCTAGAGGATGTGGGGTTTGTGGAGAGGAGGAGGAGGAGGAGGAGGAGGAGGAGGAGGAGGAGGAGGAGGAGGGAGGAGGAGGAGGAGGAGGAATTGACAGTGGGGTCCTTGATGCCCTCTGAGCTTGGTGATTTTCTTATGGACGTTTCATTACCCAGACTAGGTAACATTATCAGTGCTAGAAGGATGTGGGGTTTGTGGAGAGGAGGAGGAGGAGGAGGAGGAGGAGGAGGAGGAGGAGGAGGAGGAGGAGGAGGAGGAGGAGGAATTGACAGTGGGGTCCTTGATGCCCTCTGAGCTTGGTGATTTTCTTATGGACGTTTCATTACCCAGACTAGGTAACATTATCAGTGCTAGAAGGATGTGGGGTTTGTGGAGAGGAGGAGGAGGAGGAGGAGGAGGAATTGACAGTGGGGTCCTTGATGCCCTCTGAGCTTGGTGATTTTCTTATGGACATTTCATTACCCAGAATAGGTAACATCATCAGTGCTAGAAGGATGTGGGGTTTATGGAGAGGAGGAGGAGGAGGAAGAGGATTGTGGGGTCCTTGATGCTCTCTGAGCTTAGTGATTTTCTTACGGACATTTTATTACCCAAACTAGGTAACTTTATCAGTGCTAGTCACCAAGCACTGATGATGTTACCTAGTTCACATAACAAAATGTCTGCAAGAAAAACAACCAAGCTCAGAGAGCACCAAGAACCCCTCTCACTTCCAAGCGATTCCTCCAAACATGGAAGTGTTGTTCCCCCCCTCCCCCGCATTTCCAGAACTTGACATCCATTGAATATTTTACAATCTTTCCAACTTGGTGGGCGGCATTCTCCCTAAGGGTGGGCTTCCCAGCGTGGGAACCAATGGGTGCAGTTTGTTTTCATTGTGCAAAAGAAAATCCCTGACTCCACATTTCTCTCCCTTTACAAGCTCTTGTTTCCTTGCGGTCAGACCAGGTTTTCCATCTGTGTGGCTCAGTGCCAGCCCATGAACTCCACGCAGAGCTATAAAAGGGACCCTCCACCGTTAGGAAATGCTGAAAGAGGATGCGTTTTTAGTCTTCAGAAAAGACTAAAAAAAACTCCACCACCCTGGTAAGTTTAAACACTTTCTCACCTTTAGAATTCCTAGATTTCGACTGAAAGAAACAGCACAATTTGCAACCGGAGGGCTATGATTTCCGGTGTTACTTGGTGTGTAGATGATGGTGTAGTCGCGTAATGTTATTTTTACCTTGCAAACGAAAGCAGAGTATAACATCATTTTGTTTACCGAGTGTTTATTAAGGAGGGTATTTGGGGAGGCGCAGTTGTATTCCTACATGTAATGCAGAACAAAATATGATATTTTTTTTTGGCATGGTGCTTTATCCGCCTAGAAAGACCATTTAGGATTTGCAGGGTTATTTTAGATGGGAAGACAGTTTGAAGGCATCTCAGAGCAGCTGAAATTGTTTCTTTTTACTATATCTTAAACGGGAAGTTTATGAGATTGCTAACCAGGATTAAAAAAAAAGATGTTTCTAGTTTGTTCCTGTCCTGAAGGTAGCTTAATTCTGTTCTTCCCACTAAGGCACAACTTAGCCTTCATGGAATGAAACTTGGGTGTATTTAAACCAAAAAGTAACTATATAAATAGCAAGGAAAGAATTTACATTTTTCTGTGTTGATCTTTTATTGTGTGATAGGGGATTGGAGCACACAGAGAACAACTATTGGGCTTGTAGGACTGTCTCAGGACCAAGGACTATATGTCTTCTGGAAGCTTCTCTATTGTTATCTTGAATAGAATAGAATAGAATAGAATAGAATAGAATAGAATAGAATAGAATAGAATAGAATAGAATTCTTTATCGGCCAAGTGTGATTGGACACACAAGGAATTTGTCTTTGGTGCATAGGCTCTCAGTGTACATAAAAAGACAAGATACATTCGTCAAGAATCATAAGGTACAACATTTAATGATAGTCATAGGGTACAAATAAGCAATCAAATAATACTAGGAAACAATCAATATAAATCGTAAGGATACAAGCAACAAAGTTAGAGTCATACAGTCATAAGTGGGAGGAGATGGGTGATAGGAACGATGAGAAGACTAATAGTACCAGTAATGCAGACTTAGTGAACAGTTTGACAGTGTTGAGGGACTTATTTGTTTAGCAGAGTGATTGTGTTCGGGGGAAAAACTGTTCTTGTGTCTAGTTGTTCTTGTGTGCAGTGCTCTGTAGTGTCATCTTGAGGGTAGGAGTTGAAAAAGTTTATGTCTAGGATGTGAGAGGTCTGTAAATAATAAAAATGTAAATAAGCAGTTAATTTATTTATTTTATTTATTTATTTATTTGTCAATCATATATAAGATAAGAGGTGAAAGTATAAACATGATTTGGATACATGAAAAGAGTAAGTAAAAAGGAATATTTGGACAGGGACGGTAGGCACGCAGGTGCACTTATGCACGCCCCTTACAGACCTCTTAGGAATTAATTAATGCCAAGAGGATATGGGGGAAACTTTCTTCCTTGTTCCCATAAGTTAGAGTAGGGCTGGACAACATTATTTTCTAATGTTAGAGTTGGTACCATCTTCAATTGAGATGCCCAGGGAGACGTTTCTCTGGTCATGATAACATTGTTCCATTTGCCTGCTCCCAAGACAGTGGTCAGAGGAAGGGGTGGGTGGGACACACACAAAATCCATCCAGATGGAGTCCATATTGATGTAAATGTCTCCTGTTTTCTTCTTCCCAGGTTGTCCCTCCATTTGTGGAAGCCCAAGGAGATCTTAAAACCAGAGTGTGTGATGATCCAAATGCATTTTTGACCTGCTTGGAAATTAGCATCTGAGAATCCTGTGCTGGAGTTAAAAGGATGGTCGAATTACAGAGACAGGTTCTGCCTTCCTTCCTTCTTCTTGCCGTTGCCTGCATTGCTGGTGAGTGTGGCTGACCTTCCTCAGATGTTCAAAATGGCAGGGTTGCTACACACTTCATTTTCTGTCACAGAGCCAACCAACCTAGAACTAAGGAGGAATTTCTTGACAGTGAGAACAATTAATCATTGGGATAATTTGCCTCCAGAAGTTGTGGGTGCTCCAACAACTCAAATGGTGATAGGATCACCATTTGAGTGAAATGGTATAGGGTCTCCTGCCTGAGCAGGGTTTTTTATTTATTTATTTATTTTCGTCAAGCATGTATTTTATGACAGGTTCAAGTGTAAACATAATTATAAATACATGAAAAGGATACGAATAAAAGAAAACATTAGGGCAGGGATGGTAGGCACACTGGTGCACTTATGCACACCCCTTACAGACCTCTTAGGAATGGGGTGAGGTCTACAGTAGACAGTCTAAGGTTAAAGTTTTGGGGATTTGGGGATGAAACCGCAGAGTCAGGTAGTGCATTCCAGGCATTGACCACTCTGTTACCGAAGCTGTATTGTCTGCAGTCTAGTTTGGATCGGTTTACCATGAGTTTGTATCTATTGTGTGCTCTTGTATTGTTTTGGTTGAAGCTGAAGTATTCATTGGCTGGTAGGACATTGTAGCAGATGATTTTATGTACTATGCTTAGCTCAGACCGAAGACGGCGAAGTTCTAAGTTGTCTAAGTCCAAAATTTCGAGTCTGGTGGCTTGAAGACCTCAAAGGTCCCTTCCAACTATTATTCTGTTATCTGAGCCATGTTTAAAGGGGAAGAAATCCATTTCAACCCACACTGAAGCGCAAATATGCCAAGAGAATTATTGGTTTCCTACAATATGTTCAACTCAACCATGCCGAGCCTCTCAAGGGTTAAGTGCAAACCTAATGTATTGTTTTTTTCAGATTAACTTTTAAATCCACATTCCTGAGTGGTTATTGGACTGATTTTTCATGGTTTGGTAACATTTAGAATACAACTTTTTTTCCCCCTAACAGTACGTTTATTTTCTGATTCACAACGAACCACAAATAAGCCACAAATGCTGGGTTCATGCGATATAATAAGTCACCAAAAGAGAAGCCAATATGTTTCTATGTATTTTAGTATAGATTATAGTACAATGAATAAAATGAATAAATAAAGCCCAAAAAAAGACAGAAAGGGAAAAAATCTGTAAATTATTAATAAATTATTAATATTGTATTAGTGTAAAATTAGCCCAGTCCTTCAATATCTTCTTTAATCAAAATTATCTGGAAGCGTATTTCCCCATCTTTTCATTTTATGTTATTAAGACCACCCATAAGGAAAGTTAACCAAGTTTAATATTTGGAGTTCATGTCACATTTTTATTAATTTAATTAAACATGTTGTTTGAATATAATCTATGTCTCTTTAGTTAAAAGGGCTGTTGTCTTTTATTTTATGAAAGACCGTGCATTAAATTGTACTATCTGTATGGTAAAATGCAATTTAATGCACGGTCTTTCATATCAGAATGTGAAAAATAGGGAAATGGAGTTGTCTTTTTAAAGTAAATTTACATCTGCTGTTTGATTTTAGATGTTTTTATTAGAATACATGGTTTTGTAAAAATGTTTCCAGGTTTTGCTCCCGATTTTCCCTTTGTAAAGCAAAGTTATAAACATAAACAATTTTTCCTTATATGATACCTGTTTCAAATTTGCTCCTTTTTTTTCAAGTCCTTTGTTTTTTCCAAGAAAATATGGCCATTGCACCTGTACTTTCCAGAGGTGGGTTTCAGCAGGTTCTGGCTGGTTCTGGAGAACCTGTAGTGGAAATTTTGAGTAGTTTGGAGAACCGGTAGTAAAAATTCTGACTGGCCCCGCCCTCATCTATTCTCTGCCTCCCGAGTCCCAGCTGATCGGGAGGAAATGGGGATTTTGCAGTATCCTTCTCCCTGGAGTGGGTGGGAATGGAGATTTTACAGTATCCTTCCCCTGCCAGGCCCACCAAGCCACACCCACCAAGCCACATCATGCCCACTAAGCCATGCCCACAGAACCGGTAGTAAAAAAATTTGAAACCCGCCACTGGTACTCTCCCAGGCTGTATCAAACTGCCTGCCTTTCCGCTTTGACAAGGTTCGGTTGATTATTATTTTCATTCATTACTAGTTATTATTACATCATGATTATAATTACTGGCTGACACCTATCTTCTCAAACATTTGCAGGGTTTAGAAAAAGAGCTTAAAACTGACCCGTGGGATTACTTCTTTGTGACTGGGTCACAATGTCTAGGGCCAAACAAGTCTTAGACGCCAAATGCATGACATTTTTCTGTAAAGATTAATCCAAGTGTTTTGTACACTTTTATAGCTGTGGGATTTGCAACTGAATTTGTTCCTGCCCAGTGCTTTCCTACTATCCAAAATCTAATTCTCCTCTGAGCTACTGGAAAACCCTCCTATCCAGTGGTGGGATTCAAATAATTTAACAACCGGTTCTCTGCCCTAATGATTTCTTCCAACAAGCAGTTCACCAAACTGCTCAGAAAGTTAACAACCGGTTCTCCCGAAGTGGTGCGAACTGGCTGAATCCCACCACTGCTCCTATCTATTTGGAGAAAATGAGATAAACAGACTGGACTGTAAAGCTTTTGGTCAATATTTTCGGATGCATACTGGTTTTATAAAATGCCCTTTTCTAGCCTCAATGATGGGAAAAATAGTTTTCAACCGAGTGCTTTCCAGAAAAAAGGAATGCCAAACCCTTTCCCTTACGCTGCCAAGAAAGCAGTTTGAATATATCTGAATGTCTATGGAGAGTCTCAGTCATTCAGGTCATGGTTGTCCCAAAGGTGCTTTTTCAGGAGGCAACTGGACTTTCTGGGTTGTTGTTTTTTGAAGATGTTTCGCTTCTCATCCAAGAAGATGCTTCAGTTCTCAAGAGAAGCGAAATGTCTTCAAAGAATAACCAGAAAGTCCTCTTGCCTCTTGAAAAAGCACCTTAGGGACAATATATATGAATATTATCACTATTTATTTATTTATTTATTTATTTATTTGATTTTTATACCGCCCTTCTCCCGAAGGACTCTATGCATGGATATAAATAGAATAGAATAGAATAGAATAGAATAGAATAGAATAGAATAGAATAGAATAGAATAGAATTCTTTATTGGCTGAATGTGATTGGACACACAAGGAATTTGTCTTGGTGCACACGCTCTCAGTGTACATAAAAGAAAAGATACCTTCATCAAGGTACAACACTTACAACACTTAATGATAGTCATAGGCTACAAATAAGCAATCAGGAAACAATATCAATATAAACTGTAAAGCTACAAGGAACAAGGTTATAGTCATAAGTGGGAGGAGACAGGTAATAGGAAGGATGAGAAGAAGAATAGTAATACAGTCCTTAATAGATAATTTGATAGCGTTGTGGGAATTAGTTGTTTAGGAGAGTGATGGCATTCAGGAAAAAACTGTCCTTGTGTCTTGTTGTTCTGGTATGCAAAGCCCTATATAGCATCCTAGAATAGAATAGAATGGAATGGAATGGAATAGAATAGAATAGAATAGAATAGAATAGAATAGAATAGAATAGAATAGAATAGAATAGAATAACAGAATGGAATGGAATGGAATGGAATGGAATAGAATAGAAGTTCAGAAAGAATGGAATGGAATGGAGTAGAATAGAATAGAATAGAGTAGAATAACAGAGTTGGAAGGGACTTTGGAGGTCTTCTAGTCCAACCCCCTGCTTCGACAGGAAACCCTACACCACTTCAGACAAATGGTTATCCAACATCTTCTTAAAAACTTCCAGTGTTTAAGGCTAGTTTGTTTATTTAAGCAATTTATATCCCACAACCCAATTTTCACAATTCAGAATATACTGAGTTAGCTAAAAGAAAGAAAAAGAAAGTAACACAGAAAGCCAAAATAAAACCAAAATTAAAGCAACTCTAAAAACAACAACACTGATTAAACAATGTTCAGTGTGCCAAAATGGACAGCAAGTGACATATCTCATTCAGCCTATACTGTTGGGCTCACTGTAATTTCTTGGCCTCAGAATTTGGGGGGAAAGCCAGATTTTAAAAACAGCCGATTCTTTTTTTTTTCATTTCATTTTACAGCGTTGTTTTTTGTTTGTTTGTTTGTTTCTGTTTTTCCCCTCCCTAAGGTGAACGGATTTTAAAACAATCAGTGAGCTGGATCTCCAATGGACGAAAACCCTACAGCCTTTTGACCAAACATAATTCAGACAGTAAGTCATTTTCCACTCCGTGCAGTTCTGTTTTAAGAAAAAATTAAGATGCCATATGCTTGCTATTATGTTTTAAACAACAAATTAAAATGGCTTAATTTTATGAAAGATCCTGTCAGTCTGCCTCTATGCCCTTCAATAATGGAAAACAGATTAATCCTGGCTAAAGCTTAATTCATTCTGGCTAACACCCCGAGAAACAAATCGTCTCTTTTTGCTAAAAGCTAAAAACAAATCTACAGCAGTTGTCAACAGTTTGTAAGTCAGACGTTTCCTGCCATCCTAAATCCCAAAAGGGAGTCTCCGTTTTTACCAAGCAGTTTACTCTGAAGATTAATGTTAGATTAATTGCTGCAAACACAAAGTGTTTAAAATAACAGATATCTTCTTATTAGGGATCCCAACCAAAAACTATACAAATGATACACAATACTTAATACTTCACATATTAACAGCAGCACGTATAGCTTACGCGCAAAATTGGAAGAAGGAGAACCCACCAACAGAAGAAGATTTAATTAAGAAAATCCTAGAATGTGCAGAGATGGATAAACTCCCAAAAGAAATCAAAGAAAAAGAAGATACAGAATATTATAAGGTCTGGTGTAGATGGTATGAATGGTTGGAAAATAGGAAAGATAATGAAAATTGAATAACAGAGTAAAATGTAGATGAAATAAAGGAAGATAGATAATATAAAAGTAGAATAAGATAAAATATGTATAAATAGTAAGGATCACTTTGAATAGCTGATAAGAAACAATGATATGAATATAAATGTTGTATGTTTGTCTTGTGTTTTAATGTGTTCAAAGTAAAAAACTTTTTAATAAAATAAAATAAAATAACAGATATCTTTAAAAGCTAGGTGCAGCCTTAAATCCCCATTCTGATGAAATACGCAGGCTATCCCTAAGCACAAAACACTGTAGATAGAAGATATCTTCTCCAAACTCCATCCAGTGCTGAAGAATGGAAAGATTTCACTCTGCGAATGGTGTGGGAGTACGAACGGATTTCCAGAAAATTTGCAAATCCTTCCATTCCCCACTATCCTGTCAGAGCTGAAGAAGCTTCTTGGATGAGAAGCGACACATCTTCAAAAGAAAAAGCAAAAAAGTCCAGTTGCCTCCTGAAAAAAAGCACCTTTGGGACAATCATGACCTGGATGACTGAAAATCACTCCAGACTTTTATAAGTTATAAATGTATAAGTTTAAGTTTATTGTCATTGTACGTGTATACACGGTATATCCATACCACGAAATTCACATAACACCCAGAGACCAGACCCAACTCATATGACAATCCCCAGACATACACCCCACCCACCAAAAATTCCCCCTAAAACCACCCAAGCATCCACACAAAAGACCAAGCAATGCTGTCCAACAGCTCACTGATGGTTTAGTTCACTGTTGAGTGCAATTATAGCTCTGGGATAAAAACTAATTCAGAAGACGTGTGGTCCAAGTTTTAATTGTTCTGTATCTTCTGCCAGAAGGCAACAGTCCAAAAAGATTGTAAGCAGAATGGGAAGAGTTGTTGTGACCCAGGCCTAAGTAGTTATTACCAGACACCATCAATCCTAAACAAACATATTTTATTAGAACAGCTGAGAATTACTTCATTCTCAGCTTAGCCCAAATTAAGTCCGAAACAAAGTCCTTCAGAAAAAGTCCTTCAGCCTTATAACATAACATAACATAACAACAGAGTTGGAAGGGACCTTGGAGGCCTTCTAGTCCAACCCCCTGCCCAGGCAGGAAACCCTACACCATCTCAGTCAGATGGTTATCCAACATTTTCTTAAAAATTTCCAGTGTTGGAGCATTCACAACTTCTGAAGGCAAGTCGTTCCACTTATTAATTGTTCTAACTGTCAGGAAATTTCTCCTTAGTTCTAAGTTGCTTCTTTCTTTGATCAGTTTCCACCCATTGCTTCTTGTTCTACCCTCAGGTGCTTTGGAGAACAGCCTGACTCCCTCTTCTTTGTAGCAGTCCCTGAGATATTGGAACACAGCTATCATGTCTCCCCTAGTCCTTCTTTTTGTTAAACTAGACATACCCAGTTCCTGCAACCGTTCTTCATATGTTTTATCCTCCAGTCCCCTAATCATCTTTGTTGCTCTTCTCTGCACTCTTTCTAGAGTCTCAACATCTTTTTTACATCGTGGTGACCAAAACTGGATGCAATATTCCAAGTGTGGCCTTACCAAGGCATTATAAAGTGGTACTAACACTTCACGTGATCTTGATTCTATCCCTCTGTTTATGCAGCCCAGAACTGTGTTGGCTTTTTAAACAGCTGCTGCACACTGCTGGCTCATATCTAAATGGTTATCCACTAGGACTCCAAGATCCCTCTCACAGGTACTACTATTGAGCAAGGTACCACATACTGGTGCATTTTGTTTTTTTGGCCTAAACCTTTGTCATCTTTGGCACCCTGCCAAAGGCTTTTCTTGGCAAGAACCCCACAAAGTTCAGAAACAGGAGACGAGAAACAATTGTAGCAATGTTGTTTTCTTACAAAGAGCCCAAGAGCCGTTGCTGCTCTTTTAAGCCTTATGGGAGGGGCCAATCATCTCCTGGCCTTACTCCCGAGTCATCCTTTTTGCTTTAGCTGCTCTTGCCTTCTGGCAACTCTTCGCATGTGTGCAATAGGAACAGTCTCCTCCTGTTCTTCTGCCTCTCTGCTATCCACCTCTGGAGGCTCTGAAGTCCGTGCATCGCTTTCAGATGGCCCTGGCCCCATCTCTGCCTCCGACACAGAGCCTTCATCCGGGCCTTTCCCTGACTCCAGGACTGACCCATTGACCTCCCCAGCCTCCTCACTGTCCGACTCTGCTGCCAGCTCTATAGGCTGCTGGCAGACCACAACACTTCCTCATTTCTCTTCCCCCTTCCCGCTTTCCCCCACTGCTTTCCTATTTACGTTTGTATTTGGAATCTTTATTTTATCTTACAACTCAATAAAATGTTTGACTTGGCAAAAAGCATCTTTTTGCTTTTTTAAGCAGCCTCCATTTTATTCCCGGCTTGGAACTGGAACTGGATTTTTCCTTCCTACAATGGTAAGGGTGACAATTCCACTTGTATGCGGCCATATAATTTGCAGTTTGTCTTTCTCGCTTTCTTCTTCAGGCCAAGAAACATGGACCAGCTGGTTCAACATTGATCATCCCGGAGGGAACGGGGATTACGAGCGCTTAGATGCCATTCGCTTCTATTACCGGAACAGGGTGTGTCCAAGTCCCATCCAGATCGAAGCCCGGACCACTGACTGGGTCCCCGCCACCAGTTCAGGCCAAGTGGTTCACTCCAGTGTCCACGAGGGATTCTGGTGCCTGAATAAGGAGCAGCCCCCGGGGCAAACGTGCTTCAATTATGCAGTGCGTTTTCTCTGTCCTTCGGGTAAGAGTGGTGTTTAATTTTTTCAGTTGCTGAGTGAGACATTGGTTTTTGCCCCCATTTTACGACTTTTCTGGGCACAGTTAAGGGAATCACTGCAACTTGTTAAATTAGTAACATGGTTGTTAAGTGAATAATAATAATAATAACAACAACAACAACAACAATAATAATAATAATACAGTGTAACAGTGTAACAGTGATACCCATTGTCATCGGGGCACTTGGTACCATGTCCAAGAATTTTATAAGATACATCAACAAATTGCAGCTTCTTGCAATAACACCAGTGGAACTGCAAAAAATTGTGCTACTCGGAACATCATATATTTTAAGAAGATACTTGGTTGATACCTAGGATGCTGGCAGCAACCCGTATCAACCATGAGCATCAATCAATGGTATTTGTGATACATTTTAAACGTCCAGTGTATTTAATGAATAAAAGAAATAATAATAACAACGATAACAACAACAACCTCTATTGTCATTGTACATATTTACAATGAAATTGATTTAGCCTCTACTGGTGCAATCCATAACAAAATACAAAACAACATGAATAATATAGAAAATGGTCCTTATATACAAGTAATTAGGGAGAAGCCAGTCATATGTTTCCATGTATGCATGGAGTGATTGTAATTGGATTTAGGAGTCCTAGAACTAAGGAGAAATTTCCTGACAGTGACGGGGCACATGGGGGCATTGCATTATGAGTGTGGGCAAGCACATGTGCGCTATTGCAAACGCACACGTTTTTGGAACCCGCAGAAAAGAAGGTTAGCCATCACTGGTGTACGGCTTCCTGACTAAGCAGTGGGTTGGACTAGAAGACCTTCAAGGTCCCTTCCAACTCTGTTATTCTATTCTATTCTATTCTATTCTATTCTGTTCTGTTCTGTTCTGTTCTGTTCTGTTCTGTTCTGTTCTGTTCTGTTCTTGTTCTTGCTCTTGTTCTTGTTCTTATTCTATTTTACTTGCAAAAGGCACAAAGACAAAACCAATAAACGTTTCAGTTTCCCACTGAAAGGATTCCATGCTAGACTGCAGCTACCTGGGACAAACAATTTTGTAATCTTGACTGGCGTGAATTAGCTCTTCATCGTACACTTTGCTGTCAGGGTGGTGGAAGCAGTGAAGCTGCTTCTCAAGCCATCCCCAGATGCTTCACTCCACAAGGAGAGACGGTCATTGGGTTCTAGCCTTTCTTTTTGAGTCTTATCTCGGACTCATCTTGCTCAACCTCCTAAGATGGCTGGTGGCTTTGTCTCCTTCCCAGGGTCTTTGGCTGGCAATCCCAAATCCGTCTGGTCATCGTGGTCAATGTGGAGCTCCTGTTCTGGAAAATGTGACCGAGCTGGTGTGCAGACGCGGAGAAGGATGTGCCTTGCAGATACTTTCATGGATCCCCGCTGCAAGGACATCAGCGAGGAAGAGAGGGCTTGCCTGGGATCCCCTTGCAAAGGTATTTGCTAACAACCTGATGACTGCGAAATTAAGTTTAGCGATATCCATGGTGTTGTGGCCCGCCACGGAGTTGGCAGCAGATTCAGACAGTGAGGAGGTTGGGGAGGAACATGGGCCAGTCCTGGAGTCTGGGGAAGGCTCTGACGAGGGCTCTGTGTCGGAGGCAGAGAGGGGGCCAGGGCCATATTCCAGTTATCAGCTGCCTGCGGAGTCAGACATCAGTGAGGCAGACGAACAGCTGGAGCCTGTTCCTAGTGTGCGCATGCACAGTGTTGCCAGATGAAGGGAACAGCTAAGGAACAAGGGTCAACTCAGGAGTAAGGCCACAGGTGGATGATGAATGGCCCCTCCCATAGGAAATAAAAGAAGAGCGAAAGGGGAATGTAGTTTGCAGGAGACAATTCATTCACTTAATTGGTTTGTGACTGTCTGAGACTCCTTGCCAAGTTTTGAAGCTATCAGTCTAGCAACTTTCCAAGCCAGATAAGGTCTGTGACTGTAAATTCACCTTGAAAGACTTTGCTAAATGCGAATGACAGAAATTCACTGTAAATTAAATAAAAGGGTTTTTTGTGGGGACAAGGAGTCTTCTTCGTGGTTTGGGAAAACCTACATCAGAACACTTGGGGCCAGGACATCTAAAGTGGGGTCTGCTGTAGAAAAAGGGAGAAGCAGCTTTGACTATGCAAGTGAAAGAGGACTTAAGCCTGCCTCTTTCAGGGGCTGGAGATAAGATGATGGCAACATCTTGGAGACCCAGCAGAAAAGAGGTTGCCCCAGCTGTGCTTGTGCCATGAGTGTTTATTAGCCCTTGGAGAAAGGTCCGTGTAGAATGAGCATATCTAGCTGCGAACACAAGATGGCAGCAAAGAGGTACAAAAGATCACAGCTTCTTGCCACCTTGTGGCCATCTGGATCAGGGGTCTCCAACAGGGGTCTCCAGCCAGCAAAGCTGGCTGAGGAATTCTGAGGAATTCTGGGAGTTGAAGTCCACAAGTCTTAAAGTTGCCAAGGTTGAAGACCCCTGATCTGGATTACCTAGATTAGGGGTGTCAAAATTCAAGGTCCGGGGCCCAGATCCAGCCTGTGGGGTGCTTAGATCTGGCCAATGGGGCCATCTTGGAAACAGGGAAGGACTGGCCAGTAGTGCCTCTGCCTGCAAAAACAGAGCTCGGGAAGGCTGTGCGGGGCCCCCTCAAGCTCCATTTTCACTGGCAGGAGGCCGTCCTAGCTGCAAACAGGGCCTGTGAGCTCCATTTCCACTGGCAGAGGGCTGCGGGAGGCTGTCCTGGCTGAAAATGGGGCCCATGAGCTTCATTTTTCCTGGTAGAGAGCAATGGCCACCCACCCCAAGGTCAAACACAACCCTGGTTTGGCCCTCAATGAAATCAAGTTTGACACCCATGACTTAGAATTTATGACTGACTATGATTATGAGTCACCATCCTTTTCTCCTCTCCTGGGTGATCTTAAACGGGATGCCTAAGAGGAGAAAAGTCAAGGAATTTTTTTGAATTCCTAGCTGCAGCCTAATTTAATAATAATAATCTGTCATGGGAGGGCATGAAATCTTCATTGCTTTGGAGGTGATTCAGATAGGCACCGCAGTAGACACTGCCTTCAAAACGTATTTGATATTTTCAGAAAAGCAGTAAGATCAAGCTTTCGAACGTAAGTTCTTCCTTTGTCTCTTTGCTGCATGGTCCGTTAGGGATATCTCTTGCTTCAGCTAAATTAGCTAAACCCGTGTTGAAGTCCACAAGTCTTCAAACTGTCAAGTTTGAAGACCTCTGGTTTAGCTCAGTGTTTCTCAACTTCATCTACTTTAAGATGTGTGGACTTCAACTCCCAGAATCCCCCAGCCAGCCCTTCTTCAATTCTGGGAGTTGGAAATCCACACATCTTAAAGTGGATGAGGTTGAGAAACACGGAGCTAAACCAGAGGTCTTCAAACGTGGCAGCTTTAAGACTTGTGGACTTCAACTCCCAGAATTCTCCAGCCTGGCTGGAGAATTCTGGGAGTTGAAGTCCACAAGTCTTAAAGCTGCCACGTTTGAAGACCTCTGAGCTAAACAATTCATCTGGAGATGATGGAGAACTTGTGACTCTCTGGATCTTTCTGAAGGTCATCTCCGAGCAACTCAGCACTGGTTACGTTTGCTGAGTTGCTGAGATCTTTTTGGCATTTTGGTGAGGTTTGGAAAACCCTCATCCAGAAGATGCATGAGTGAAAAAAATGACTGGTTTGTTCCCTCTTCCTCCTCATCTGTCTGATTTTAGAGAGAAAGAGACAAATAAGAGACAACCTGGAGTCACTCATGCTTTTCTTACACCTTGGACATAAACTGTTTCAACTCCTACCCTCAAAACGACACTATAGAGCACTGCACACCAGAACAACTAGACACAAGAACAGTTTTTTCCTGAAGGCCATCACTCTGCTAAACAAATAATTCCCTCAACACTGTCAGACTATTTACTGAATCTGCACTACTATTAATCGTTTCATAGTTCCCATCACCAATCTCTTTCCACTTATGACTGTATGACTATAACTTGTTGCTGGCAATCCTTATGATTTATATTGATATATTGATCATCAATTGTGTTGTAAATGTTGTACCTTGATGAAGGTATCTTTTCTTTTATGTACACTGAGAGCATATGCACCAAGACAAATTCCTTGTGTGTCCAATCACACTTGGCCAATAAAATTCAATTCAATTCTATTCTATTCTATTCTATTCTATTCTTTCAGTTTGCAACATGATGTGCTCCAGGGGTTGGGCGAATGCCGACTGCAGCGCATGTTTCTGCCAAGAACATTTGCTCCATGGCACCGTTACCCTTCAAGATGGCGCCCCGGCAGCTGGAGCCCGCCTCTATCTGCAGGCGAAGCCACTGAAGTTCTTAACAGAGTTAGGCCACAATGGGGCATTTGAAGTCCCTGGCGTGTGCCCTGATGGAAAAACCACCCTGCAAATTAAAAAATCCAAGTACGCAACGGCTGTGATCACTCTGTCCGAGAGCGCTGAAAATTACTCGGCTGTCCGCATCTACTTGAAAAGAGCAGGTAAGGAATCATTGGGCCCCAATACAGCGGCAGAATAGGCTTCATGAGTCTGGCGGTTCCGTAAGGTTGTAGTGTGATAACCATCATGCATGAGGATATCAGCATTCTGATATGTAATCAGAATTGCTCTCACAGTGCACGCTTATAGCAATAGCTCTTAGACTTATATACCACTTCATAGTGCTTACAGCCCTCTCTAAGCAGTTTGTAGAATCAGCCTCTTGCCCCCAACAATCTGGCTCCTCATTTTACCCACCTTGGAAAGATGGATGGAAGGATGGAAGGCTGAGTCAACCTTGAGCCGGTGAGATTTGAACTGCTGAACTGCAGCTAGCAGTCAGCTGAAGTAGCCTGCAGTACTGTACTCTAACCACCACGCCACCTCGGCTCTTATGCGCCCTGATTATGTAAAACAAAAGGACTATGGGTGTTATGACAGCAGTCTTCCAGTGCTTGAGGGGCAGAGAAGATTTTATTTTATTTTCCAAAGCATAAAAGGACAGGACAAGAAGTAATGGGTGGAAGATCATTAAAGAGATCAACCTAGAACTAAGGGGAAATTTATTGACAATGAGAACAATCGATCATCGGAATGGCCTACCTCCACAAGTTGTGGGTGCTCCATCACTGGAAGTTTTTAAAGAGAGACTGAACAGCCATTTGTCAGGAATAGTATAAGATATCCTACTTGAGCAGGGAGGTGGAATAGAACAGGGGTCTCCAACCTTGGCAACTTTAAGCCTGGCGGACTTCAACTCCCATCTGGGGAATTCTGGGAGTTGAAGTCAGCCAAGCTTAAAGTTGCTAAGATTGGAGACCCCTGGATTAGAAAAACTCCAATGCTGGGGTGAAATGCTCCCGGTTCGGACCGGATCGTGCAAGCTGGTAGCGATGGGGGCAGGTAGTTCAGAGAACCGGTAGCAAAAATCCCTGCCCCCACCACCACCCATGCCTCGCTGTTTCTCTTCTCTGTCCCTGAAGTTCTCGGTGGTGATATAGCTGCAAACGGCCTTAAATGACTGCCACGGCATTTCGAAGGGCTGCACTACAGCTGATCAGTGCTGTAGGCAGCTAGTAGACCGGTGCCTCTATTTCTAAAGAAGGTAGACTGATGTGCTCCCAAAAAAAAGGCAATTAGTAGACCGGTGCCTGTATTTTTAAAGAAGGTAACCGGTGCGCTCCCAAGTTTTGTATACTTTATTATTTTTATTATTTATTATTATTGGCCATGCCCATTCAGTCACCTGACCACCAAGCCACACCCACTGGGTCACCTGACCACAAAGCCACACCCACCAATTAAGCCACGCCCTCAAAACCAGTAGGAAATTTTTTTAGATTTCACCCCTGCTCCAATGTCCTTCCAATTTGATTTATCTACATTCTATGTTCTAATAGCAGAGAGCAGATCTGTTATAAGATCTCTTTCTCAGCCCCAACCCATCTCACAAGGCTTGTTGTCTTTGTGGGGGGAAAGTAAGAGGAGGAAGGACTTTCGGGTATGTTTGTTACCTTTATGTAAAGCAAGATTCAGCTGCCCATTGAATCGAGTCAATCTTTCCAAGCCTGGATTCCATGTCGATGTGTTGGACTTCGACTCCCAAATTCTCAGCAATGATCCTACCAGCGGGGAATTCTAGGCACTGAAGTCCATGTTTCTGTAAGTGATTGAGGTTAGCATACGTCCATCTTACACAGTGGTGGAATTCAAATTTTTTTACTACCGGTTCTGTGGGTGTGGCTTGGTGGGCATGGCAGGGGAAGGATACTGCAAAATCCCCATTCCCTCCCTACTCCTGGGGGAAGAATATTGCAAAATCTCCATTCCCACCCCACTCCAGGGAAAGGATATTGCAAAATCTCCATTCCCACCCCACTCCAGGGAAAGGATACTGCAAAATCCCCATTCCCTCCCCATTCCTGGGTGAAGGATATTGCAAAAACTCCATTCCCACCCACTGTGAGGCCAGCCAGAGGTGTCATTTGCCGGTTCTCCGAACTACTCACAATTTCCACTACCGGTTATATAGAACCTGTCAGAACCTGCTGAATAGCACCCCTGAGATTCTTACAGGATCTTCCAGATGAGTTGAAACACGGAGGGTAGCAAAACTGGCCGTTGCAATTGGTGAGGAAAAGTTCAAAGGCTTTTTTCCCCTCTTTCAGAAAAACCGTATATGACGATGCATCCAGAAAACAAAGCCAGAAGAGAGGGTCAGAGTGTGTCGTTCTGCTGTCACGCCATTGGAAATCCACCACCTGGCAGATATTGGTGGTAAGACACTAAAATGGGGTTAAAGTAAATGTAAAGGTTCCCCTTGCACATATGTGTTAGTCATTCCTGACTCTAGGGGGCGGTGCTCATCTCAGTTTCAAAGCCAAAGAGCCAGCGCTGTCCGAAGACGTCTCTATGGTCATGTGGCCGGCATGACTAAACACCAAAGGCGCCCGGAACGCTGTTCCCTTCCCACCAAATTTGGTCCCCATTTTTCTACTTGCATTTTTTAAGTGCTTTCAAACTGCTAGGTTGGCAGAAGCTGTGGTGCAGGAGGCAGACTTGGCTATGCCCACCATGGCCACGCCCACCCAGCAACCGGGCAGAGAACCCCTTGCTAAAAATTTTGAAGCCCACCCCTGCCCTAGACACAAGATAGCTTTGTTTCTGAGTTGCCGTTCTGATCTTTCTTATAGGTTCCACAATGATACTCTGCTGGACCCTGCCCTTTATAAATATAAAAGCAACTTGATTTTGAAGAATTTGAAGATGAACCAAGCTGGACGATATTTTTGTAAGACCAGCAATGAAGCAGGTTCGGTCAAGTCCCAAAGCGCAACCCTTTCTCTCATAGGTGAGTTGTTTTGGGGGAAGCAAGAAGTAGGATAGCTCAGGAATGAGCAGTTAATTTTCCCCAAGTGGACAAATGAATAGAATAGAATAGAATAGAATAGAATAGAATAGAATAGAATAGAATAGAATAGAATAGAATAGAATAGAATTCTTTATTGGCCAAGTGTTATTCGACACACAAGGAATTTGTCTTTGGTGCATATGCTCTCAGTGTACATAAGAATAGAATAGAATAGAATAGAATAGAATAGAATAGAATAGAATAGAATAGAATAGAATAGAATAGAATAGAATAGAATTTTATTGGCCAAGTGTGATTGGACACACAAGGAATTTGTCTTGGTGCATATGCTCTCAGTGTACATAAAAGAAAAGATACCTTCATCAAGGTACAACATTTACAACACAATTGATGATCAATATATCAATATAAATCATAAGGATTGCCAGCAACAAGTTATAGTCATACAGTCATAAGTGGAAAGAGATTGGTGATGGGAACTATGAAACGATTAATAGTAGTGCAGATTCAGTAAATAGTCTGACAGTGTTGAGGGAATTATTTGTTTAGCAGAGTGATGGCCTTCGGGAAAAAACTGTTCTTGTGTCTAGTTGTTCTGTGTGCAGTGCTCTATAGCGTCGTTCTGAGGGTAGGAGTTGAAACAGTTTATGTCCAGGATGCGAGGGATCTGCAAATATTTTCACGTCCCTCTTCTTGATTCGTGCAGTATACAGGTCCTCAATGGAAGGCAAGTTGGTAGCAATTATTTTTTCTGCAGTTCTAATTATCCTCTGAAGTCTGTGTTTTTCTTGTTGAGTTGCAGAACCGAACCAGACAGTTATAGAGGTGCAAATGACAGACTCAATAATTCCTCTGTAGAATTGGATCAGCAGCTCCTTGGGCAGTTTGAGCTTACTGAGTTGGCGCAGAAAGAACATTCTTTGTTGTCCTTTTTTAATGATGTTTTTGATGTTAGCTGTCCATTTGAGATCTTGCGATATGATAGAACCCAGAAATTTGAAGGTTTCTACTGTTGATACTGTGTTGTCAAGTATTGTGAGAGAATAAAATACATTCATCAAGAATAAAAAGATAAACAGTGATAGTCAAGGTTACTAATAAGCTATCAAGTAATCCTAGGAAACAATCAATATAAATCATAAGGATACAAGCAACAAAATTACAGTCATGCAGTCATAAGTGGGAGGAGATGGGTGATAGGAACGATGAGAAGATTAATAGTAATGCAGATTTAGTGAATAGTTTGACAGTGTTGAGGGAATTATTTGTTCAGCAGAGTGATGGCGTTCGGGAAAAAACTGTTCTTGTGGCTAGTTGTTCTGGTGTGCAGTGCTCTATAGCTTTGTTTTGAGGGTAGGAGATCAAACAGTTTATGTCCAGGATGGGAGGGGTCTGTAAATATTTTCACAGCCCTCTTTTTGACTCGTGCAGTATACAGGTCCTCAATGGAAGGCAGGTTGGTAGCCACTGTTTTTTCTGCAGTTCTAATGATCCTCTGAAGTCTGTGTCTGTCTTGTTGGGTTGCAGAACCAAACCAGACAGTTATAGAGGTGCAGATGACGGACTCAATAATTCCTCTGTAGAACTGTATCAGCAGCTCCTTGGGCAGTTTGAGCTTACTGAGTTGGCGCAGAAAGAACGTTCTTTGTTGTGCTTTTTTGAAGACGTTTTTGATGTTAGCTGTCCATTTTAGGTCTTGAGATATGATAGAACCTAGAATGAGAAACTGGACTGCTGTGTAGGGACAAACCAATAGAGATGTGAAGGTATTTAGGCACGCATGTATGTAAATGCAAAAATTGGGGTGGGGTGGGGAATAAAAGCAATTCACACAGGTTGGACAGGGACAGGCAAAAGGCAAGATGTGGCCCAGGGATCTGTAAAAAACTCAGGTCTGGGATAGCTGGTGATGGTGGTAGGTATTATTATTAGGGTTGCTATAAAGAAGAGGGGGTCAAATTATTTTCCAAAGCACTAGAAGACAAGAGAAGAAACAATAGGTGGAAACTAAGCAAGGAGAGAAGCAACCTAGAACTAAGGAGAAATTTCCTGACAGTGAGAATAAATAATCAGTGGAACCACTTGCCTCCAGAGGTTGTGGGTCCTCCAACCTTGGAAGTCTTTAAGAAGAGATTGGAGAGCCATGTGTCTGAAATGGTATGCTCCAAAGGTGCCTTTTCAAGAGGCAACTTTTTTCTACTTTTGCGAGGACTTTTCTTATAACTCAAACCAGCATTAAATCAAGGTGGACGTAAGGATTTTTGCTCTTTTGAGGCAGGATTATAAAGAAACTGTCACTCAACTCCTCCACCTGGGTTTAGCATTCTTTAAAATGGGGTAAAAATCCAAGATGCCCTTTTCTCTATCTAGGAAAAAAAGTCTAGAAAAATCCAAGATGCCCTTTTATCTAGAAAAATCCAAGATGCCCCTTTCTCTGCCTAGAAAGAAAATCTAGAAAAATCGAAGATGCGATTTTCTTCTTATCTAGAACAAGTCCTGGTGTCCCCTCAATGTATGAAATTGCCCATTTGCAGGTTCTTCCTGCTCCATATTGTGATCTTTGTAAAAAGTGACCTTACCACCAATGAAAAGGTAGACCATCCCTGGTTTAAGACAACTGTTACCAGTGAAATGGCCACAACTTGATAAGTAACCTGTGGAATTGATTTTAACAGGAAAGAACCGAGCATCCTGTGATTCCAGGCCCGAGAGTTATCTTACCCTACTGCCCCACGATTGCTTTCAGAACTCAACCAATTCTTTCTACTATGATGTTGGTAGATGTTCGCCTACAACATGCTCTGGAACGTTACATGAAGGTTTCTGGTGCAAGGACACCATAACTTACTGCTGTGGGGTCTCCAAGATGGAAACACGGGATATAACATGTGCCGGCTACACACTTCCCATCAAGGTCACCGTGGAGTGCGGCTGCCAGAAGTGCACCGAGGTCAAGGTCACCGTGCGAGGAAGAGCTGTAGCGTCTGATACGGGAGAGCCCATGAGGTTTGGTCATATCTATATGGGGAACAACAGGATCAGCATGACGGGCTACAAGGGCACTTTTTCTGTGCAAGTGCCCCCAGACACCGAGAGACTGGTTCTCACCTTTGTGGACCGCCTGCAGAAGTTTGTCAACACCACCAAAGTGTTGCCGTTCAACAGAAATGGTGGGGCGGTCTTCCACGAGGTCAGGATGTTAAGGAAAAAGCCACCAATCACACTAGAATCCACGGAGACCAACATGATTCCCTTGGGAGAAATGGAGGGAGAAGATCCGGTCGCTGAACTTGAAATCCCTCCCAATACATTTTACAGACTGAATGGAGAACTCTATGTAGGGAAAGTGAAAGCCAGTGTGACTTTCCTGGACCCCAGAAATGTCTCCGGTGCAGCCACGGCACAGTCTGACTTGAATTTTGTAGATGCTGAAGGGGACATGCTTCCTCTGAGGACGTACGGCATGTTTTCAATGGATTTCACGGACGAAACGGCAACAGAATCGCTCAACGCGGGCCAAGTGAAGGTCCACCTGGACTCTGCTCAGATCAAAATGCCAGAACATCTGCAAGGGATGAAGCTTTGGTCTCTGAATCCACAGACAGGTTTGTGGGAGGAAGAAGGGGATTTTAAACCACAGCAGGACCACAGCAGGCGTGGAAAGCGAGAGGAGAGGACGTTTCTGGTGGGCAACATGGAGATACGAGAAAGGAGGCTGTTCAACTTGGATGTCCCCGAAAACAGACGGTGCTACATCAAGGTACGTGCTTACCGAAGTGAGAGATACCTATCCAGTGAACAGGTTGCAGGTGTGGTTGTCTCTGTAATCAACTTAGAACCAACCCCAGGATATTCTACTAACCCTAGAGCTTGGGGGCGTTTTGACAGTGCCGTCACTGGCTCTAGTGGCGTTTGCGTCCCAGCTTTCTGTGATGACCAAAATCCAGATGCCTACAGTGCCTACATCATGGCTAGTCTTGGAGGAGAAGAACTTGAAGCGGTTGCTTCCGCCCCCCAGCTTAACCCTTTTACTGTGGGAGTGCCACAACCGTACCTTAACAAGCTCAAGTACAGGAGAACAGATCATCTGGATCCCAATGTGAAGAAAACAGCCTTCAGGATCAGCGTGGCCAAGCCTACTCCCAACGTCGCTGAAGAGAGCAATGGTCCCATATACCCTTATGAAAAGCTGCACGAGTGTGAAGTTGCTCTCCCGTCCGCGGCTCACTTCAGGTTTTACAGAGTCGAAGGAGACAAATATGACTACAACACCGTTCCTTTCAATGAGGATGACCCCATGAACTGGACGGAAGACTACTTGGCTTGGTGGCCCAAACCAATGGAATTCAGGGCGTGTTATATTAAAGTGAGGATCAATGGGCCCCTTGAATTGATTGTGAGGTCTCGCAACACTGGGGGCACACATCCACGGACTGTCGGTCAGCTGTATGGCATCAGGGATGTGAGGAGCATCCGTGCTATGGGCCAGCCTAACCTTTCAACGGCGTGTCTAGAGTTCAAGTGCAGTGGCATGTTGTATGACCAAGGACGTGTTGACCGGACGCTGGTGAAGATTATTCCCCAGGGCAGCTGCTACAGGGAGAATGTGAACAACATGTTGCATGAATATCTGGTAAACCACCTCCCTGTAGCCGTGAACAATGATTCCAGCGAATATACAATGTTGGCTCCTCTCGATCCGCTTGGTCACAACTATGGGATCTATACCGTGACTGATCAAGATCCTCGGACAGCCAAAGAAATAGCTCTGGGACGATGTTTCGATGGGAGCTCTGACAGCTCTTCCAGAATTATGAAGAGCAACGTGGGCATTGCGTTAACATTCAACTGTCACGAAAGAGACACGCGAGAAAACGTCTTCCAGTCCTTAAGAAACGTGCCCAGCAGGTTTCCAGCAAGCCCTTCTAGAGAGAGGACTGGCTTAAGAAGACGAAGTGAAAGTCCTGTAGTTAGAGTCCCTCAAAAAGTCCAATAAGCTTTGGTACCCTTGCTTCTCAATGGGCAGCTCTGTGAGAATCCCAGCCCCCTCCTATTAATTCATGAACTAGAGACGACCCCACATCATACCACACATCCTTGCCAATACTTTTTGAGTTTTTATTCAAAGGTTTTACACATGCAATAAGAAATACATCCGAAGAAAAGAAGACACAGTAAAAAGACAAGCAAATAAAAGAAGAAAGGAAAAAAAGAAAGAAACTAGACGATCCTTGCCAATATCGAGGGGTATGGGAAGGTTCTGCTTATGGGAACATGTCCTTCGTGGTGTTTCATTGGCCTTCAGAGAAATGCAAGCAGCATCTTCAAAGGGCCAATAATAGATCAGATAGGTTTCCCCATCTGGTACCATCCAGGTGTGTTGACTTCCATCATAGCATGAAAGTTTGTCCCTCACGCCAGGAAGATACAGCTAGCTTCCAACCACAAAATCCAGGGATGAAGCTGTATTCACTTAATGATCATATGATTCACCAAAGAACTCCAGTAATTCACTGAACAACCATGGCAAAAAAAAAAAAGTGGTAAAATCGGATGTATGTCACTTAACAACAGATTGCTTAGCAGTAGAGATTCTGGCCCCAATTGTGGTCATAAGTTGAGGATTACCTGTACCAGATTGGAGGCATTATACTTTAAAAAAAATAGGCAGCTGCTAGCTAATAATACCTGTATAAAATTGAACTGAGTCATTTGTCTTTGGGGTATTAAAAGCCAAGCTTTCTGGAGAATCATAGCATCTCTAGGCTTGGATTCTCATCAACGGTATGCTAAACAGGGTTTATGTTGCATAAACCACCATTGGCTGAGTTTGCACAATATGTTAAACCACAATGCTATTTCTTTTGGCTTTGGCTTAACAAGTTGAATGACAGCAGCATTCAAGATTTACTTCCTGAATGAAATTCTTGAATCCAGCAATAAAATTAAAAGATGATAAATCTCCATCTCTTATTTTTTTTAAAATGTTTTGCAAGTGCTTTTACCTGGCTACATATCTGCCGATAGAGATGGGTCCTCAGCCCAGGCCACCGGTAAATGCCTTCTGAGTTAAAATTTGCTGTTCTGAACCAACACCAGTTTTAGAAAATTATGTTTAAAAATATTGCTGGCCTATTCCTTAAAAAAAAGGCTACAGCATTAATAATCTATTTATATAATTATGGGCCTGCATTTCTGTAAACGATTAAATGTTATAGAAAGTTAGCAGAAGGGATGGGAGAGAGAATACGCAAAATAAAGGAATATATGCAAACTGCTTGCCGGATAAAATTTCTTTTGCTAAATTTTAACTTGGGGGGGGTATCTTTGTTTGGAGAAGCTCTCAGCATACGTGCAAAACAACAAATAATAATCACGATAATGATACCAATAAGACAAAGTAGTGGAACGGATGAGAAAGATAAAAGTAAGGTTCTACGTTTAGGCAAGAATAACCAAATGCACAGGTAGAGTATAGGTGGTCCCTGGCTCAAAAGCAGTAACTGTGAGAGGGATCTTGGGGTCCTAGTGGACGATCCTTTAAATAACAGCCAGCAGTGTGCTGCAGCTGGCAAAAGAGCCAGTGTAATCTTAGGGTACATAAACAGAGGGATAGAATCAAGATCACGTGAAGTGTTAATACCACTTTATAATGCCTTGGTAAGGCCACACTTGAAATACTGCATTCAGTTTTGCTCGCCACGATGTAAAAAAGATGTCGAGACTCTAGAAAGAGTGAAGAGAAGAGCAACAAAGATTATTTGGGAACTGGGGCTAAAATATATAAAGAACAGTTGCTGGAATGGAATGAAAAGAAGGTCTAGGGCAGGGGTGAAATACTACCGGTTTGCTCTGATTCAGGCGAACCGGTAGCAGTGGTGGGTTTCAAATTTTTTTACTACCGGTTCTGTGGGCGTGGCTTGGTGGGCATGGCATTGCTTGGCGGGCGTGGCTTGGTGGGCGTGGCAGGGGAAGGATACTGTAAAATCTCCATTCCCTCACCAATCCAGGGGAAGGATATTGCAAAATCCCCATTTCCTCCTGATCAGCAGGGACTCGGGAGGCAGAGAATAGATGGGGGCGGGGCCAGTCAGAATTTTTATTACCGGTTCGCCGAACTACTCAAAATTTCCACTACCGGTTCTCCAGAACTGGTCAGAACCTGCTGAAACCCACTTCTGACCGGTAGTGATAAGCTACCGGTTCTTCCGAACCGGTATTTCTGAGGATCAGCTATGCCGCGGGGTTTACCTTTGCTAGAAAGCAGGAAATCCTGCTTTCTAGCGAAGCTAAATCACATGACACAGCTGATCCGCCCCCCTCGCTGTTCTACTTATCTTCCCAAGCCTCCTTTTGATGTTATTACGCATGTGTACACAGCACGCATTTGGCAGGCAGTGCGCATGCGTGGCCAGCGAACCGGTAGCAAACCGGTTCAGATTTCACCACTGGTCTAGGGTGTGACATGATAGCAGTCTTCCAATATCTCAGGAGTTGCCACAAAGAAGAGGGAGTCGAGCTATTCTCCAAAGCACCTGAAGGCAGGACAAGAAGCAATGGGTGGAAACTAATCAAGGAGAGAAGCAACCTAGAACTAAGGAGAAATTTCCTGACAGAACAATTAATCAGTGGAATGACTTGCCTTCAGAAGTTGTAAATGCTCCAACACTGGAAGATTTGAACAAGAGTTTGGACAACCATTTATCTGAAATGGTTTAGGGCAGTGATGGCGAACCTTTTTGCCGTCACGTGCCAAGAGGGGGGAGTACGGGGGGGTAGGTGCCCACACCCATAATTTAATGCATCCCCTCATGATTGTGCGCAAGACCCCCACCGTACTTCCAACCCTTTTGGCATGTGATGGCCCCGTAGGCCCGTTTTTCGCCCTCCCCAGGCTCCAGAGGCTTTCTAGGAGCTTGGGAGGCAAAACGGCCTCCCCGAGGCCATCCAGAGGCCGGAAACGGCCCGTTTGCTGACTTCCAATAGGCCCAGAAGGCCCAAAAATCAGCTGGCTGGTGCGTGCATGCGCGCCGGAGCTGAACTAGGGCAACGCTCGCGTGCCCATGGATATGGCTCCGTGTGCCACCTGTGGCACGTGTGCCATAGGTTCGCCATCACGGGTATAGGGCTTCCTGAGCAGTGGGACAGCAGGCTTTCTGAGCAGGGAGTTCCCTGAACAGGGAATTGGATTAGAAGACCTCTTAAGGTCCCTTCCGACTCTGTTATTCTATTTTGTTAATACAGCCATACTGCAGGGGTAAATATACTTTGACGTAAGCCAGCGCTGTGGGAATTAGGTGTTCAGCAAAGCGATGGCATGGCGGGAAAAAAACCTGTCTCTGTGCCTAGTTGCTTTGGCATGCAATGTTCTGTAGCTGCATCCCCAGGGGGTTGGGGGGAAGGAGTTGAAGCAGCTCATGTCCAGGATGTGAGGGATCTGTAGGTATTTTCTCAACCCTCTTTCTGACCTGTGCAATATACATGTCCTCAGTGGAGGGCAAGCTGGTTACAACAGTCTTAAAGTTAAAATTAAAATCTTAATGTTGCCAAGTTTGGAGACTCCTAGAGTAGGGAGGTCGTGTAATGGGGTGCTGCGTAACGGGGTGAGCTCCCGTGACTTGTCCCAGCTTCTGCCAACCTAGCAGTTTGAAAGCAGGTAAAAAATGCAAGTAGAAAAATAGGGACCACCTTTGGTGAGAAGGGAACAGCGTTCCGTGCGCCTTCAGCGTTGAGTCATGCCAGCCATATGACCACAGAGACGTCTTCGGGCAGCGCCGGCTCTTCGGCTTTGAAACGGAGATGAGCACCACCTCCTAGAGTCAGGAACGACTAGCACATATGTGCGAGGGGAACCTTTACAACCTTTAATCTACAGTAGGGAGGTACCAGCCTTGTAAAGCAGTCCAGACATCCAGATGAACTAATTCTACTATAGTTAGGTTACTTTCACACAATTTTGCAAGTCTGAAAGTCCATTTCTCCCCACTTCCTCTTTATGGCTCAAGAAACTAGGGAGGGTCCCTTTTGAGACTTTCGCCACTCCCCATTCCTTCCGAGGGCTAAGCTGCCTCTTATCTGACAGTTCCTGTGGCTGCACCCGTCTCCCAAGGTCATTCCCACATACCATTACTAAAGGGTGGCAAATGAGATCTAATTATATGAGGGTTATTGAAGGCACAGCACCATTCATTCAGGAGTTTGCCTTTCTCACTGGATAGGGTTCATTGCAACAGTGAGTGTGGCTGTAAGTGAAAAACAACGTAATAGCAACTTTGACTCCTGCAAAAACTGTTGCAACTAAGGGCAGTCCAGATAGGGCAGGAAAAAGTTGCAAAAGGAGGTGCTGTTGAGGGCTGAATAACACTTCTGTGTACAGCCGTGTGTGTTTATACTTGTGTATCCCCACTGGTTACAATTCTTCTTAGATTTTCTTCAATAACATTTACTTATCGGGAATTCTTGGGATTGTCACCTTGATAATTCTAGATTCTGAAGGGCATTAGGCACCAATATTACACAAGTCAGCACTCTAAAATATCAGCCGTCGCAACAATTTGTGTGACACGCCTACGCAAACCTGTACAAAAATCATTTATTGTTCAGTAATACAACACGTGTGTCCTTAACTCAGTTAATCCTGCTCAACTGTATTTTAAGTTGGAAAAAGATGGATCCAGAAGCGGAAAGTATGGCTCCTGAAAAAAAATCAAGACTTGCAAGGCTGAGAGTGTTCTGAAGCTTTAAATACAAGGAATAAACACACTCTCCAGGTTACTAGTCCTTTGTGGTGTCCACTCCACAATATCAGCTGCAGAGTACTGCCTTTATGAATTTTTATTTGCTCCCATCACTGTTTTCCATCGGTCAAATCTGGGACAAGCTAAAACGCTTCCAATTTGGCTTTTCGTACAGAGTTCGTACTTTCACGTATTGCTGAAAACTGTATCACAATTATTCTGCGCATTCGGGGAACCTTTCGGCTTCTTTTTCACAGTGGTCAGCTTGAGTGTTTGAAACCGGCAGTTCTTGAGTGCTGCTTGAGAATTGTTCTGTGACCACGAATGTAGGTAGCCGTTGTAGAAGTCGGTTGCTGTCAATTTCTTTTTATGTATAATAGATCTGACTCCAACCCAACCTTCCTAGAAAGGGAAAAGAGGGGAGAGAACATGCACACACATACACCAAAAGCTTAGCAAACTCTGCAAACCCACCAGAAGTGATTCCATTGCAATAAGCTTAGGTGGAAACTAATATAGGATCCAGCATCCTGACGTTGTTAAATTTCAATTAAAAAAAAAATTGTAAAGGGCAACTTAGAAAATCTATAGACCAGGGGTGAAATCCAGCAGGTTCTGGAGAACCGGCAGCAGAAATTTTAAGTTGTTCAGAAAACCGGCAAATACCATCTTTGGCTGGCCCCAGAGTGGGGTGGGAATGGAGCTTTTGCAATATCCTTCCCCCAGAAGTGGGGAGGGAATGGGGATGTTGCAGAATCCTTCCCCTGGAATGGGGAGGGAATGGGGATTTTGCAGTATCCTTCCCCTGGAGTGGGGAGGGAATGGGGATTTTGCAGTATCCTTCCCCTGGAGTATGGTGGGAATGGGGATTTTGCAGTATCCTTCCCCCAAAGTGGGGATGGAATGGAGATTTTGCAGCATTCTTCCCTGCCACGCCTGCCAAGCCACACCACACCCACCAAGCCACGCCCAAAAAAATGGTAATAAAAAAAATTGGATTTCACCACTGCTATGGACGCTCTTTAGAGAAGACTCGGGGACTTAATACTAACAGTAGTGAGGAGGGACAATTTAACCCCAAAAAAATGTAATAAAAGTTGCGTTTGACTGGCCTTCTCTTTCCTCATCTCTTAGATGAAATGGAAACAGCACACATTTTGGGAGTCCATCTGCCTTAAACAGGAGTAAGAATATCACATGTACACACACACACAAACCTACCTTGCATCGGATGATCAGGATCTTTAATTGTTTGTGGTACAATACCAACCCTGGAGTTGCTTCCTTTTCAGCTATAACCTTATCTGTGGAATGTATAAACAGTTAGGTCGTTCTTGCCTCTGCAACAATAAAATCCAAGTTCCAAAGTATTATTAAAATCATATTTTGGTTAACTCTTATAGGAGAAGCCTAATTGACTTAAATATTACAAACAATTGAATATATTCACGGTGGCGCAGTGGTTAGAATGCAGTAAACGTAAAAGTTCCCATCACACATAGGTGCTAATCATTCCTGACTCTAGGGGGCGGTGCTCATCTCCGTTTCAAAGCCGAAGAGCCAGCGCTGTCCGAAGAAGTCTCTGTGGTCATGTGGCCGGCATGACTCAATGCCAAAGGCGCACGGAATGCTGTTCCCTTCCCACCAAAGGTGGTCCCTACTTTTCTACTTGCATTTTTTACCTGCTTTTGAACTGCTAGGTTGGCAGAAGCTGGGACAAGTAACTAGAGCTCACCCCATTACACGGCGCTAGGGATTTGAACCGCTGAACTGCCGACCTTTCGATCGACAAGCTCAGCGTCTTAGCCGCTGAGCCACCGCATCCCTTTAGAATGCAGTATTGCAGGGTAATTCTGCCCACTGCCAGAAGTTCGATCCTGACCGGCTCATGGTTGACTCAGCCTTACATCCTTCCAAGGTGGGTAAAATGAGGAGCCAGATGGTTGGGGGCAAAAATGCTGACTCTGTAAACTGCTTAGAGACGGCTTTGAAGTGGGCTAAGTGCCTCTGGTGGCTCAACAGACTAATGCAGTCTGTTATTAACAGCAGCTGCTTGCAATTACTGCAGGTTCAAGTCCCATCAGGCCCAAGATTGACTCAGCCTTCCATCCTTTATAAGGTAGGTAAAATGAGGACCCAGACTGTTGGGGGCAATAAGTTGACTTTGTATATAATATACAAATGGATGAAGACTATTGCTTGACATAGTGTAAGCCGCCCTGAGTCTTCGGAGAAGGGCGGGATATAAATGCAAATAAAAAAAAAAGTGCCTGCTTCATTCCATTCCATTCCATTCCATTCTTGTTCTATTCTATTCTGTTCTATTCAGTACTCTGGTGTATTTTCTATTGTTCTATTCTGATTCTGATTCTGATTCTGATTCCATTCCATTCCATTCCATTCCATTGTCAATTGTTATTGCTCCTGCTAATGTCCTATTCATTGTCACAGAGGGCAACCAAAAGAGAATATTCCTCACTTCTCCTTGTAGGCACCAAACAGAGAGTCATTCTTTTCATGCAACATTTTTCTACAGATCTACATTCTAAGATTAAGTTAAAGACAAGGGAGTTAATGTTACTAGAAAGAAGAATGCACTTAAGCAGTCTGATTCCAAAAAGAAAAAAAAGAAGATTTTCAAAATAGGAAGTCAGAAAGTGTTCAGTTTTGTTTCACAGACCGTCTGCTGTTATTTAGACACTGCCAGTATTAAGATGTTCTCGATCAGCATGCTAAAGGTTTCTCATTAAGTACCAGTAAAATCTGGTCGCATTTCTTCTTCTTCAAAGTCCAATAGTTTTACACTGGAACCCATCCACAGCGTCTTTAGAGACATCTAAAAACATACAGCACTGTGTAAGTTATAGAAGATCAGACACATTTCTTGTTCACTTCGAATAGAACCTAATTCCCACTTATGTCAAATTTAACACAATTTCTTCCAGGGTCAATTAAAAGAACCAGACCAGTTTCTCCTCCCAATCCGAGGAAAGACAAATATGAACATTTTTCACACTGAAATCAATTTGGTTTAAGTAGGAAGCTCATCTACTAGATCAGGGGGGTCAAATTCGCATCCGCAGGCTGGATGGGTCACGCGCACACCCATCCCACGCCACACCCAACCCAGCTCCGCGAATGGGAAAAATGTTGTGAAACATCACATGACAGCAACATGACATGACGAGTTTGACACCCGTGTACTGTATTTTAACTGTATTTTAACTGGAAAGGAGCCATAGTAGAACCCAAAGAATTTGCATTTTGTCTTTACCAGGTTAAATTCTGAGCGGGGACTCAGAATTAAGTAAGAGGAACGTAAGCTCTTCTTACTCATTTATATTTTTATATTTTTATATAAAAAATATATTTTTTATATAAAAAGCCTATTTTTATATATGCTCCATTTTATCCGTTAAAAAAATCCATCACATCAAAAAAATATTTCCCTATTTAAAAAAAAAAATACACTGTAATTCCAGAATATAGTTCTGTTCCCACCACCAACCCAGTTTCACCCAAGGGCTGAAAATCAAGACTGTTTTTGTAAAAAGCTGCTTCTGAATTTAAATGTATGATTGATAAGCAACCTGTTCTCCCAGAGGTTGACCTTACCATGGCTCCTAAGGCACGATGTATCCTGAGTATCTGCTCAGCAGTTTGTTCTTCCCACTGAATGCAACTCATTGCAATAGTGACTTTAGGAGCTTTAGAGGAAAATAAAAGAAAATTGATCTCTTTTCGTTCTGCATCTTTAAACAATTTAGATGTTCTTTCCCAACGTTTAGAAGCTATTCTTTTCGGTTGACGAAGTAATGGGTGCTCCCTCTTCTTCCACCTTTGAATTAAGAGACATTGGGTTTCCCTGACACCCTCAAAAATTAACCCTTGGCTGCCAAGCTTTCAACTTCATTACCAAGTATTCAAGTTTCGAAGGAAGGAAGGAAGCTGGGAGATTCACGGAAAACGTGTTACAACGGTCTACTTAGCAAAGGCTCGTATCGCAACTAGTTAATATCTACATTACACATGAAACTTGCGATAAATACCATGTGTCACTCCTTCTTTGGGTTGCTCTTTCTTCTTGCTTAAACTTTCTGGTAAGTTTTGCAAAACGGCAATCAGCTGAAGAAAAAAAAAACCAGAATGTGTATAAGTCCAAATGAAGAACAGATTCTCCTTCTCAATAAGCGCTGATCGCCAAGAGGCAGGGAGTGACCACTTCCATCCTTACTAGGACTTATCCAAGCCAGATTTTATCCTATGGATTCTGTGGTAGCCAGATCTTATTCTATGAGGTTCAAAGCCTCTACTGGAAATGGAACTTGTGGACTTTTGCACTTTAGATGGTTACAACCAGTGAAATAGCTTCAGGAACTATCCAGGTCCTGGGGGGCTCAGCTGTATGAAAATAAGGGTTTTACAAATGTATCAGAATGATTTATACCAGGGGTGTCAAACTCAATTTCATTGAGGGACGCATCAGGGCTGTGGTTGACCTCAGGGGTGGGCCGGCTAGGCATGGCCAGCTGGACACCGCTCACTGGGCACGTCTGACTGGGTGAGTGTGGCCAGTGGGTGGGTGAACGTGACCAGCTTGATGCCACTCCCCATGCTGGCATGTTTCCTCTTGGGTAGACTGGTGGCATTGACTGAGCCAATGCCACGCTGGCCCGATGTTTCCTCTTCGCATTGGGGAGACCGGGCCAAAGCAATGCAGGACAGCCCCTAACATTTTCCAGGACGGCCCCGCGGGCTTGATCCAATCACATCGCCGGCTGGATGCAGCCCATGGGCCTTGAGTTTGACATCACGGGTTTATACCAAGGCTGGCTAGGGAATTCCAGGAGTTGAAGTCCTAGTTTGAAATACACTAATCTCTGCAGTCTACTTACAGTCTGATTTACAATGGGCTCAGAACAGGTGCTTTCAAACTGAGAAAACACTTTTGGCATTTATCAGTATCTCCCATAATTGTTTTCATGGGAGAAAAATGTCATTAAACAAGGGCTTTCATTTACCATGTTTGCACCTTCTTTGGATAACAGAGGCTCCAGTTTTTTAGCTGAGCAACGGGGTGGAACGGCAAATTCTTCTTGTTTAATAATTGGGCCCACATCAAACCTGGGGAAAGAACATATTGCATGAAGCCTTTTGTCAGATTCTGTATAGGATCTAAAAACTTAGTAAGAGGTAGTGGAGAGACTGGACAGAGAACACGACTGCTGCATTGATACAGAAGTTTTAAAAAGGCTTTTAGTAATGGGCTCTGAATCTTAGAATCAAAGGATTGGAAGGGACCTTGAAGGTCTTCTAGTCCAACCTCATGCCTTGCGCGGAAAACTTCAAACCATTTTGGGCAAAAGATTGTCCCATCTTTTCTTGAAAACCTCCATTAATGCTGTGCACACAATTTCAGAAGTGAAAGCTGTTCCACTGCTTAGAATATGTTAGAATAGAATAGAGCTGGATGGGACCTTGGAGGTCTTCTAGTCCAGTCCCCTGCTCAAGCAGGAAAACCATCTCAGACAACTGACTGACCAGTCTCTTCTTAAAAACCTCCAGTTTTTATAATTATTTATAATTATATATTTATAATTATAATTATTAAATAATTATATTTTAATTATTACATAATTAATCATTCTTTTTTTTATTGAAAAAGTTTTAAAAAACAAACATTTTTCCCCCTCCCCCCCTAAAAACCCCCTTCCCCCCTCCCTTCGCCCCCCCCCTCCGGCTTCCCGGGTCGATCACAAGGTATTATTACACATAAACCAAACATAGACTAAGATTTTCCCTTCTAACCCAATTAGCCTCATCCGGGTCTTTTCATTTCCTAACCTCCCCCATAACATTCTAAAATAATACATCCTAATTATTCAAAGGCAATCTGATATCTCTTAATCTGATATCTATTTTGTCGATAATCAATCCATTTTTTCCATTCAATTAAATATCTTTCCTGCGTATTGCCTTTCAAAAAGGCTGAGATTTTTGCCATCTCAGCCAAGTTGATAACTTTCAATATCCATTCTTCTATTGTGGGTAATTCTTTTTTCTTCCAATATTGTCCAATCAGCAGTCTTGCTGCTGTTATTAAGTTCAAGATCAATTCAAGATTAATTAATCATTCTTAATAATAATTCTTACAGTTTCTTACAAATTCTTACTTAATACCGGTAATTCTCACAGCCAGGTCTTTGAAGACTGGATGCTGAATGAAACAGGCAATGTACCTCTTAGGCCTGATCTGCATAATTGTGACCCCGGTTACTGTATCTCCATGGAGCACGGTGTGGATGATTGGTGCAGGGCCACGCCACCGAGGAAGGTAGCTGGGGTGGACATTCAGCATGCCACTGGGTCAAAATATTGGATAATTAGAACAAGATGACAACAATCCATTTTTATTTATTATATTTTTACACCATTGGACTTCAAAATGACTCCCCGACATTTTTAAGGATAAACCGATCAAGTTAAAAATTCAGCAATGTAACAAGCACAACATATAATGGCACTGTAGAAGTGAGGAGTAATTTTTACCGATATCTCAGCGTTCCAATATAACTAAAACACATAGAAGGAAAACATGTAAAAACGTATATAACAATACATGATTTTACAAAGCAAGAAAACGTACAATGCAATTCTTTCCAGCCAGCCAGATTTTTGGATTATAACTCCTGTAATTCAAGGCCCACGCTGCTTTGGGTATCTTGCTGTAACCCAAATAATCAATTACCTTATTTTTATCATTTTAAAATCTTGTTAAATCTTGAAGTAAAGACAAGGATAGAGAAAGCTCAAACAGCATTCTTCAAAATGAAAAAGGTCTTCTGCTGTCACGACATAAGCCTAAGACTGAAAATCAGGCTTCTCAGATGTTACATCTTGCTCTACGGAGTGAAGAGTTGGTCTCTGACAGAAAGCCACTTGAAGAGACTAGAAGCATTTGAAATGTGGGTTTACAGGTGGCTGTTATGTATAAGTTGGGTTGACAAAATCAGAAATGAGGAGGTGATAAGGCGCTTGGGAAGCCAAGGGAAATCATCAAGACCATTAAAAAGCAAAACTTAGAATATTTTGAAGATGTGATGCAGCACCCAGAAAAGCATGGCATCCTTCACTTAATCCTCCAAGGAAAGATTGAAGGGAAACAAGGTCCAGGCAGAAGAAGAATATCATGGCTTCAAAATCTAAGGGACTAGTTTGGACAGCACTTTTTTGTGCCGCTGTTGATAAAAATAAGATCGCCAACAACATCCGATGATGGATATGGCACAAGAAGAAGAAATCTTGTTCTGAAATCTGTCTGACTGCAATGGCATATAACATTATGCTAGAATGTTGCAACATCTACTTTATTTTTTATGAACTGCATGCAAAAGATAAATGTTATTTCTCAACCAGAATTTGGAGGTTGCTGCTCCCAAACAATGCACCAATTATAAGTCAAGAACCTTGGTCTAAGATTTCAGTTTCTATAGACAGCAACAGGCAAGGAATTTTAATTTAGACATTGCATAATCTTTGCTTAATCAAGCTTAGCTACTCACATCGGCACAAGGTGTCAAACTGAGCTATTTTGCAGCAGGTACTGGGACAATATTTGTAAAGAATCTACCCTACTTCCCCAAAAATAAGACATCCCCTGATAATAAGCCCAATCGGGCTTTTGAACGCATGCGTTAAAATAAGCCTCCCCCCGAAAATAAACCCTCCCCAAAAATATTTAAACACAGAGCTGGAAATCAGGTAAGACGGCAAGAGGAGCCCCATCTAGCTCCACATGCCCCAAAATAATAAGACCTCCCCAAAAATAAGGCCAAGCGCTTATTTCGGGGTTCAAAAAAAATATAAGACAGGGTCTTATTTTTGGGGAAACACGGTATATTTCTCTGCAATTCTGCCTTATTGCACTAGCAGGTTTTTCTTGATCTTTGTGGGAAACTGCAATAAATTGCGGACAGTCCTAATTTAGCAAATGCTTTGTTTAGAGAATGTTCGCAGTTATGGCTAGAAAAGTGATGAAAAAGTTACTCAGTGGTATAGGGTCTCCTGCTTGAGTAGTGGGATGAACTAGAACAGGGATCTCCAACCTTGGCAACTTTAAGACTTGTGGACTTTAACTCCCAGAATTCCTCAGCCAGCTTTGCTTTGCTGGCTGAGGAATTCTGGGAGTTGAAGTCCACAAGTCTTAAAGTTGTCAAGGTTGGAGACGCCTGAACTAGAAGACCTCCAAGGTCCCTTCCAACTTTGTTACCAATTCTAGCAATTTGCAAGTGTACAAAGCATAGGAAAGCTGAAGTAAGTGGTTTTCATTGAGTGATTGCTTTGCTTAAAGACCGAGTTGCTGGCTCCGTGGTTGCTAAACGAGGACTACCTGTACATTGTTTTAATGGCTGCATTCTAAATTATTATATTTTACCCCAACGCATACAATATTGGCACTTGTTCATGAGTAAATCAGCAAAGAATGGAACCTTAGAGATGATTAAAAACACTAAAATATTTTTAGCACACTGAAAAAAGGAAACGTTGCCACTGACAGGGGAAAAATGAGAATGATACGTTAGCTGAATTTCAGCCAAAAAAAATGTAGGAACTCGAGAGTATTACCATTCTTGATCAGAAGTAGTCAAGGCGATGCCTGATTTGAATAATGCCCATAAAACTCTATGACCAGGAAAACTGTATCAACCTGTATGTCTGATTACAGCTGCAGGTCAGAAACACTTGCAGTGCTACAGGTTCCTCAATTCCCCTACACTATGCACTGGAAATTACTTTTAGAAGCATCTGTAAATTTGACTATTACATGACCCAGGTCGCAAACAATACAAAAAAGCAGGAATTTTCATAAAGAAGTTGGCCCTTCCACTCCTATATATAATCAAACATTACATAAGGAAGTCTTTCCTTTACTCTAAAAGCCAGAAATAGTTGCGTGATAAAATACACAAAGAAAATGAGTCGGTTTTTTGGTGATAATTCTTACTAGGGGAACTTTCGGATGAGGTCCTCACTAAGCAGACGTCCGAACGATGCCACCACGCCAAGGTCAAAATTCTCACATGAACCTACATCAGGCCAGATGTGGACGGGGAGCTGAAACTGCTCTGCATACTTCTTCACAGGGAGTACTTTTGAGTGACTGGGGGGCAGAGACACCACCTCCAGGTGATCCACAAGCTGGTCTGGCTTTGGCACTCTGCCCTTGCAGGGGAGAACAGAATAAAAACTTTATTGTCACTTTAAATGTACATTAATCAGCATACATTAAAATGAAACTTTGTTACATTCAGCTCTCAAAAGGTAACCATTATACATATACCCACAAACACAGGCATATATGACACAGAGAAACATAACAGTCTAGTTTGGAGGTATACATGTACAAGACAAACGAATCTCGTGAGTTTACCAGACGGATGGCGTAGGGAACAAAGCTGTTATAGAATCTGGTAGTCCTGCTTGAAATATTTTTTTTTAATTTATTTATTTCATCACAACAATATACATAAGCATCACACAAAAAGATTATATAGTATATAAACACACTATAAAAGATTATATAGTATATAAACACATATGAAGAAATATAAGGAGGTATAAGCATATATATATATATATAAGAAGAAGAAAAAGAAAAACAATAGGACAGGAGCGGTAGGCACGTTTGTGCTCTTATGCATGCCCCTTATGGTCCTCTTAGGAATGGGGTGAGGTCAATAGTAGAAAGTTTTTGGTTAAAGGCCTGATTTTAAATTCTAAATTTTAAATTTTAATTGAATTTGATGGGTTTAAATTTCTGTAATTTTATGGGGTGTAATGTTATTTTAAATTTTCTGGCAAATTTGAATCAGTTTTTTAAGGGTTGTTTTAATTATGGTGTATGTTTCTGTTTGTATTTTATTTGCCTGTTCACCGCCCTGAGTCCTTCGGGAGAAGGGCGGTATACAAATTAAAACATCATTATTATTATTATTATTATTATTATTATTATTATTATTATTATTATTATTATTATTATTATTATTATTATTATTATTATTATAGCTTTTGGGATTATGGGAAGAGACCACAGAGTCAGGTAAAGTGTTCCAAGCACTGATGATTCTGTTACAGAAGTCATATTTTCTGCAATCTAGATTAAATCTAGATTAAATACTCCAAAAACCTCCTCCCAGAGGGGAGCACCAGAAACAAACTGTGAGTGTGTGGGGTATTTAACAATGCTTCGAGCTCTAAGCACATAGTGCTTATAAGCAGTATTCTGGATAATGAGGAGAGAGCTTCCTATAATCGTCTCCACTGTCCTCACCACTCTCTGTATGGACTTTCTGTCTGAGGCACTGCTGCCACCAAATCAAACAGTGCAGTTTTGAAATAATAGAAAATATTTGTAGCTCGGGTTTTAGATTTTGGCAGTGGTTCGCTGTCCAAGCTTGTTTCAATTTAGTTGATGCAGTTTGTTAAAACAGTCTCAACCATGCCTCTTCAGAAAGTGGTCAGGACAGAAGGAGAAAAGATGTGCTCTCCTCATCCGATGCAGGAAATGCAAATGCTGGTTTGAACACTTCACTAAGGATAACATATGAAGAGGCCAAGTCGGACTGTTAGTTATCTGCACCCGGATACTTAATATGTCTGACCACCCCCACAGCTGTAGCAACACATGGAGATCCTTTAAAAAGACTTAACTATTAAATCTACTATTTTAATTGGATTGCCAAAGAAAGATGAGAAGCTGTATTTTATCACAATAAAGTGCTTATTTTAGAAACCTTTATGAATTCACTTGTAAATTAGGGAACCTTACATTACCCATTGCAGACCCAGAAATAGAGTTTCTATATTCAAAGCAAGTGTTCCCTAAACTGAATTTCAGTTCTGTTCCTATCTGTGCTATCCTATGACCTTGTCAGTGGCTTATAATTCTGCCACTGATATATTGCCTTTGCTCTTTAGGGATATGAGGGTTTTCAGGTCATATTTAGAGCATGACTGTGAAGATTTTAAGTTCTGTATCAAGCATCTTCAACTGAAGAGAGTCAAGGCTGTTGGAGAGAAGAAAACCTTCTTGCCCCTGACAATTAAATTAGCCAATAGTGGGATTAATGGATAAGTAGCTCTGTCAGGTCTAAATCAGTACCTAAAGTTCCCTCCTACAATTCAAATACAGCCAGGCAAAGCTTTTCTTATGCAATCATCCGTCTCTTAACTTGTGTGCTTAACTAGTATAAAAAAATTCCTGAGTGGATTCACTCAGGAAAAAACTATGGTTTACAAAGCTTATTTGCCTAATTAGAAGAAACACCAACTCAAAAATCCAACCAAGTATGTGGTTTATCCATAGGTGTGAGCTCTGTCAAAAAGTTAAAGAGAGTCCAGGTGTAGTCACCTGGAACCCCCAAAGTTAGCATCCCCTTTGGGCCAAGCTTACCTCCCAAATCAACAGCAGCAAAAAGCTATAAGCGATTTGCTATTGTTTTCTTCCCATCCCGGCTTAAAGTTGTGCATTTGCTGATGCTCTTCCATCACCTATCGTAGCTAAATTCAACCATGCTGGGCTGATTAAGAACCAGCCAAGGCTGGTTCATTTGGCATCCAATCCCTGGATCTTCCCATTGATTCATCTCGTTTGCTCTCCATTTATAAACTGGTTTAAGAATAGAAGGGTGTGTGTGTGTGTGATTTTGGTTTTATTAAGCTAAGCAGGGTTATGGCACTCTTATTGTGTTAACTCCGCTCAACCGCTTGCAGTCCTGCTTCCCAACCTCAGCAACTATCAGAGGCTAGAAGCCAAGATGGAATTAACAGACGACAAATATAATATTGGCTTGCTCTTTGTGTCTAATGAAGATTTCTTAGTCATCCAGGTCATGGTTGTCCCAAAAGTGCTTTTTTTCCAAAAGGCAATTGGGCCTTTGTTTTCCCTTAAAGACGTTTTGCTTCTCGTCCAAGAAGCTTCTTCAGTTCTTCTCTGAGGCTTTCTAGGAAAAAACCACCAAGAAAGTCCAGTTTCCCTTTAGAAAAGCACCTTTGGGATCGTGTGGACTTCAACTCCCAGAATCCCCCATCCAGCCATGAGTCTGAATGGTCGCTCAGCCTCTCCTACGTCATCAGGGGGCGCGACGTCCATCCAGCGGGATTGAGGATTCTGGGAGTTGAAGTCCTCACAGCTGCTGAGGTTGGGGGAAGGGCACTAAACTTGGAGTGACCCTCAACATTCACCCTCCCCTTCCTCATTCCCTCGCCCCCTTCCCGCCCCCTCCCCACCGCGAAAGACCCACCGGGCTGCCTGGAGCGCTCGGAGGATCTCTGCGGAGAAGTGGTCGGTGCCAAAGAAGAGGACTCGCCAGGGGGGCTTCTCGCGCCTCGGGGCCTCGCACGCGGGTGGGGTCGCGTGGCCCCTCCCGCGGCCCCACCCGCCCCGCCAGGCTCGCAGGAACCGCGCGTTCATCGCCGCTTCCGCAATCCCGCTGGCTGGACGTCGCGCCCCTGATGACGTAGGAGAGGCTGAGCGACCATTCCTGAGCCGTGGTCCCAGCGAGCTCGCCGCGAGGGCTTCTGGGATTGCCTCGAACCCCGCGGACTTTGCCGCGTAGCCATAGCAACCGGGAAGCCGCTGTATCCATGGCGACCCCTGGGAGCCTTTGCTTAGGGAAAGCTGAGGGTTGCGCGTTAAAGCAGCCGCGTTCAGACAACTTGCTTGAACTAGTGACCGAAGCCCGCCCCCCCCCGCCACCTCTTTTCTGGATTTCCACAATGATTATGCAGCAGTTGCTATTGTTCACCCAATAAATACAATGAGCCACAAATGAACTAACCAGGGTTAGCATGAAACTGGTTAAGCCTGCAGACTGCCATTGGTTAGCACAGGGGTCTGCAAACTTGGCTCAGCCAGCTGGCTGAGGAACTCTGGGAGTTGAAGTCCACAAGTCTTAAAAGAGCCAAGTTTGCAGACCCCTGGGTTAGCAGAATGGTAGGGACCCACCTAGACTGTTAATAACCTCTCTTTGCAACATGTCAATGTGAATGCCTCTGTCCAACTGCTGCATTGCACTGCAGGCAGAAATTCCAACAGGGAGAGCTTTAGAACTGAGCATCCAATGCTTGCTGGGATGAGATTCTATTATTTTTTTATTTTCGTCAGGCATGTATTTTATGACAGATGCAAGTGTAAACACAATTATAAATACATGAAAAGGATACGAATTAAAGAAAACACTAGGACAGGGATGGTAGGTACGCTGGTGCGCTTATGCACGCCCCTTACAGATAGATCTCTTAGGAACGGGGTGAGGTCAACAGTAGATAGTCTAAGGTTAAAGTTTTGGGGATTTTGGGAAGAAATCACAGTCAGGTAGTGCATTCCAGGCGTTGACAACTCTTACTGAAGTTGTATTTTCTGCAGTCTAGTTTGGATCAGTTTACCATGAGTTTGTATCTATTGTATGCTCATGTATTGTTTTGGTTGAAGCTGAAGTATTCATTGGCTGGTAGGACATTGTAGCAGATGATTTTATGAGCTATGCTTAGGTCAGACTGAAGATGGCGAAGTTTTAAGTTGTCTAAGCCCAAAATTCCGAGTCTGGTGGCATAAGGTATTCTGTTGCGAGCAGAGGAGTGGAGGACTCTTCTTGTGAAATATCTCTGGACTAGTTCGATTGTATTAATGTCTGATATGCAGTGCGGGTTCCAGACAGATGAGCTGTATTCAAGAATTGGTCTGGCAAAAGTTTTGTATGCCCTTGTTTGCAGTTCAATATTACCGGAGAAAAAGCTACGCAAGATTAGGTTAATGCTTTTTAGCAATGCTGTTACAGTGAGCTCTGGCACTTAAATCATTTGAGATGAGTACTCCAAGGGTTAGGGTTAGGGTTAGAGCATTTGTTGGTTGAGATTTGGAGTTGCCTGTTATTCTGTCTGCTATTCCTTCCTAAAAGCTTAACAACCTGCAGGAATAGTTTGCAGCATTTGGATTTTCTTCATCAAGAAAGGGTTTGATCCACTCCCAGTTTAAAAAGAAATTGCTTTGATTAGATAGATGGCAGTGATGATTATGGTGAATCTTGAAAAGGGATAGATATTATAAAGTTTTATTCTGTGTTTAATTTTGGGGTACCTGCATTTAATTTGTAGGTCCATTTAAAGCCTGTTTTTAAGTTTCGTGCAGATAAGGAATTGAGAACCAGAATAATAACTGCAAACTTTATGATTTTATTATCTCTGCTTTTTTTTACATTATTTTCTAAAACAAAATGAGCAGATCTTTGGGAACTATATGTAATTTTAAGCTTTAAAAAAAACAGCCAGCTTTTTGACATAGTTTTAAATTACCTGGCAACCTATGAGTACATTATAAAACTATAGTTCAAAACTGTTACTTATGTCCATTATAGAATGCCAATGTCTCTTGGGTTATAAGCTAATAAAAGAAACAAATGAATTCATGTAGCTTTCTTTTTTTAAAAAAAAAAGATAATGTCAAAAGACTTGACCGAAGTGCGATCCTTAGAGACATGCGTCCTCAGACATAAAAGCTACTGAGTATGATGCAAAGATGATTACAACCCTGGTTACTCTGTAACCAAGAGCCTAGGTTAAAGACCCTGCAAACAGAACAGTTTCAGGGACTGATAACCCAAAGTAAATATACTAAATGCAGATTGCACTTTCTTCTGAGGCACACCAAGGCCAAAAGTGGACTGATATAAAACCACCAAAGATGTTCTTGGCAGGATTCCTGTTGCTTACTCAAGTAATAATGAAATGCAGGGCAGAATTTGTAGCAGGCTGTGATTGTTGACCTGAGAAAAATAGAAGGAGAAATGGATCTAAATGCGAAGCGCATCAGGGAAAAAGACTGTGCTGCTGAATATACCTGTATGTATCAACTATGCTGATGTCACAATCACCCCTTTGGCAATTTGAATCAGAAATAAAGGCTTTCAGCAAAAGAATATAACCTTTGGGGGTTGTTCTGAGGGTTTGAAGGTTGACTCAGCCTTCCATCCTTCTGAGGTCACTAAAATGAGGACCCAGATCGTTGGGAACGATATGCTGAGTCTGTAAACCGCTTAGGGCTGTAAAGTACCATGAAGCGGTGTATAAGTCTAAGTGCTATTGCTATTTGCACAGTGGCCTCATCCTATGAAGTCATGAAGAGCATAGCAGAGAAATTCTTCTGCCCAGCTTCCAGTTTTTTAAAGGAAGGCCTTGTGGTCAACTCTCAGTCCACTCTTCTGCTTCTCTTCAGATCTTCCCCACTGAACAGAAATTCTCTACACCGTTCCTCAAACTTGTATAAAATTGGCCATGCTCAGTGGTGGATTGTTACCAGTTCGCACCGGATCGGGCAAACTGGTAGCAATGGCGGCGAGAGGCTCTGCCCACAGAAGCAGCGCATGCGAGCGTGCGCACGAGCAAAATAGCAACGGGATTTGGAATCCACCCCTGGCCATGCTCCTTGCTCGGCATGCCGGCATCCAACGGTCTAAAAAGTTAAGATGGCAGCTGCAATGGTGCCATTTCTGTTAATACAAAATGATAGTTACTTGAAGACTGAAATCCATCTTTTGGCTATTGAATGGCATGGAAGTGAAGGACACACTCTGAAAACTTCATTGGGGAACAGACAAATGATGAAATATCATCCTTTTATCATGATGTAAACTGGGACACTGGGACACGTACAAAAGGAGTTGCGATTGTGTCATAATGGCACAGTGCTGCTTTAATCAAACAGATTAATTTGACACAAACATACCCATGCAGCCATGAAAAATGATGTGTGGATGGATGGATAAACAGATAAAGATAGAAGTAGAGATATAGAAAGATGATAGAAAGAGAGAGCATGGGTCTAAAAAAAATGGAGATATTTTCTGTCAAAGAAAATCTAGTAGCTTGTTCTAGATGTCAGGGTTCCAAGGAATATCCCCAACGAAATAAAGCTCTGAGGCTTGAGGTTCCTCAAAGTTCCAATTTATTAAAGATGTCATCTTGGCACAGCTGGGAAAACCCGAAACTGAAAGCTTCCAGGTTTTCCACACCCACTTGACAGTTCAAAGCCCTGCCCCACACCCACAAGTTCATCACATTGTCCAATCAACTCTTCACACTCAATTGGATACAGTCTTCAAGCAGTCTACATCAGACGCAGGCAAAAGTCCTTGAGTACGGAATGTTGTTATGACTAACTTTCTACCGTTCCAACAACAACCCCCTCCCAACTTCCCCAGCTAAAATATGTGGCAGTTAAGAAGCAAAAAGAAAATTGCTGTCCAAAGCTGACACTAGAGCAGGGGTCTCCAACCTTGGCAACTTTAAGCCTGGTGGACTTCAACTCCCAGCTTTGCTGGCTGGGGAATTCTGGGAGTTGAAGTCCTCCAGGCTTAAAGTTGCCAAGGTTGGAGACCCCTGTTCTAGAGCATCTTAAAAGAAAAGTGGAAATAAATCTCACAGGGAAGCCTGTGTCTAGCTATGGACTTGGTGCTATGCTTTCCTTTTGTGACCATGGGGGAAAACATCAATGGTAATAATGGCATTCGGGTTAATTCAAGAAAAAACGTTCAGAAGAAGAATAGCCTTTTCTGCTTTTCTGCGGCATTTTCTGGACCAAGACAAAATCACGAGCCTCCCTTTTGGCAAGCAGCCAAGAGGCTCTGATTGGGGAAAAGTTCACTCACCTTTGGCGGAAAACTGCATGGGTGTGACGGGGGCAGAGATTTTCAAAATGCCTTTTCCCTGGGTTGCAAGTTCTCTTAGCAGCAAGGGAAGGCAACGAACGGCTGCATCCTGTCAGTTACAGTATCCGAAGGGGCGAATGCCAGGGTTCTCCCAACCTGCCAGATGTTCTGAATGCCGCACAGGATCACATCTTGCTGTCTTCCGTTCATTTGGGCCAAGCTACGTATCTTTTGGTAAGTTTTTTTTCTCTTCTCCTTCAAGACTGGACAAGTAGAGCAAAAGGAAGCGAAGAAAGTTTATGGGGCCCGGAAAACAATGACTGGATTTTAGAAGTGGAGGGGGGAGGGAAGCGTAACTTTCGTCCCAGATGTGTGAAAAGTGCTGAGGAGGAGAGCTTTTGGGTTCACCGCTCATGCTTGGATAGACTTTTGATTTCCTCTCCTTTCACTTGGGCCTGTGACTCTGTCACTTTGGTGGAATCTGTTTCCGTTCAAATTCAGATTCATCCCTCCGGCATACATCTGTGTTCGCTTGAACACGCATCGGTGTGCTTCAGTACATGCTCCTTAGAGAAGGAATAAGTACAAGCATATTAATAAGCATCATCTAAGTGGTTGAAAGACCAGGTAAGCACCTGGTAAGCACTGTTCACCAGCTCCAGATTTTCCAAGGGGAAAATGTATAAATAACTGCCTTCCACTTTTAATATTTGATCAATCTTCTTTTGGGTTTTTTGGTTTTCCTTCCTTCCTTCTGTCCTTCCTTCCTTCCTTCCTTCCTTCCTTCCTTCCTTCCTTCCTTCCTTCCTTCCTTTCTCTTTCTTTCTTTCTTTCCTTCCTTCCTTCCTTCCTTCCTTCCTTCCTTCCTTCCTTCCTTCCTTCCTTCCTTCCTTTTCTGGTGTATATGGGGGTTTCCATTCCATTCAAAAAGTCCATTAAGGAAAAGACATTGAGAACATAAGTTCTGTCGAGGCAAAAGCTCCAGAGCAGGATCAGATATTGTATGGAAAGGAAGTTTGCCCCTCAGGAAAATGTAGGGAGGCAGGGCAGATCAAGTCTAAAAACATTTGGCTGCATTCATACAACCAACCTTGCTTGATTTTTTAAAATTATTTTTCAGGTTTGTGCAATATATTGAATCAGAAGTAAGTCAAATCTGTAGTCTGCCTTACATGCTCAGCCAGTGGGAAACACCCCCCCTCAGCCCCTCCCCACCAAAATTAAGATAAACTATACTGTATACTGCCATTTAGCATAATGTATACTGTCTTTTCAGCTCTTTACCTGACTGTGCTGTGTTATACTGGATATGAACTTATGGGCTGTAGAGGTAAATATAGGGTTGATATTCAGAGTAAAAGGTATTCTGAACATCATCCTTGCAGATGGCAGTGCTATAAAATGCAATGAAGTAATGCATGAATTAGAGCTATACTTGCAGGAAAAAAAAGGTGGGGGTGGGGGAGAAAGAGAACATCTCATACCTCCTTCAGTTCTGTTTTTTGTCCAAGGGTCAAACTTTTAGTCATGCAATCTTGAACTTTGAATTGTAAAGAAGGTAAAGGAGAGGAATGTATCAAGAAAGAAAGTGATTAAGGAGGCCACGAACAGACAGGACCGAAGGCTTCGTGTCAAGGCAGCAAGACTGAGATTGGGGGAAGTGTGCTTGAAAGGCATCCCAGGCAGAATTCTCACTCAGAGCAATGAGGAAGGTTCGGCCAGCTGCAGAAAGAATTGCTCTTAAAGCAATTGCCAGAAAAACAACTTCAACCCTCTCCTTCTCCACCCACCCTTTCTTGTCTATCTCCTTCACACTTCCTTCTCCTTCCTCTTCCTCTTCTTCCCTTTCCCTTTCCCTTTCCCTTTCCCTTTCCCTTTCCCTTTCCCTTTCCCCTTCTCTTTCTCCTTCTCTGTTACAACACAGAGAAAAGGTTGGCACATTGATTGTGCTAACCCATCCTGCAGTTGGTTTGGGTTTGGGCTAAATTCAACGTGCCCTCTCGCCAATGCAGTCATTAACTGGGTGAAAGTTCTACAAGACTTTAAAATTTTTTCTCTCTCTCTCTCTGTTTCTGTCTCTGTCTCTGACTCTCTCTCTCTCTCTCTCCCTCCCTCTCCCTCCCCCTCCCACCCTCCCTCCCTCCCTCTCAGAAAAAGCAATTTTACAAAGCTCTATAGGACTTAGAGCTTGACACTTTTTTTGCACACAGAGCATAAAGACAGTCCTAAGAATTTTCACTAGTTAAATATTCAACCGCAAGCTTCTACCAGGGTTGACTCTGCATGTGTAAGGGATTTGTTTAACCTCATGTTCAGGTTCAGTCACCTCCTAAGCCCTTTTCTCTCCAAAATCTTATTCTAATTTAAAGCCCAATTAAGAGTCTAACCATTTCAGACTTTTTTAGGATGCTGTGTGGTCAGGCCATATAGGAAACTACCTTCCAATCAGGGTGAGCGGTAGCTGAGTGAAGTGTTAATACCACTTTATAATGCCTTGGTAAGATTACACTTGGAATGTTGCATCCAGTTTTGGTCATCACTATATTAAAAAGATGTTGAGACTCTAGAAAGAGTGCAGAGAAGAGCAACAAAGATGCTTAGTGGACTGGAGGCTAAAACGTATGTTGAATGATTGCAGGAACTGGATATGTCTATTCTAGTGAATTTGTTTGTCGATCGAAAGGTTGGCAGCTCAGCGGTTCGAATCCCTAGTGCTGCCGTGTAACGGGGTGAGCTCCCGTTACTTGTCCCAGCTTCTGCCAACCTAGCAGTTTCGAAAGCACCTAAAAATGCAAGTAGAAAAAATAGGGACCACCTTGGTGGGAAGGTAACAGCGTTCCGTGCGCCTTTGGCGTTGAGTCATGCCGGCCACATGACCACGGAGACGTCTTTGGACAGCGCTGGCTCTTCGGCTTTGAAATGGAGATGAGCACCGCCCCCTAGAGTCGGCAACGACTAGCACATATGTGTGAGGGGAACCTTTACCTTTACCTTTATTCTAGTGAAAAGAAGAATGAGGTGACATGACAGCAGTGTTCCAATATTTGAGGGGCTGCCTTAAAGAAGAGGGCGGGGCACCTATTCTCCAAAGCACCCGAAGGCAAGTCAAGAAACAATGGGTGGAAAGTATCAAGGAGAGAAACAACCTTGAACTAAAGAAAAAAATTCCTAACAGTGAGAACAATTAACCAGTGGAACAACTTGCCTTCAGAAGTTGTCGGTGCTCCATCCCTGGAGGTTTTTAAGAATAGACTGCATAGCCACATGTCTGAAATGGTATAAGGTCTCCTGCTTGAGCAGGGAGTCAGACTAGAAGACCTCCAAGGTCCCTTCCAACACTATTATTCTGTTATCCTGAGTGCACAGATTTGCCATCCAATAAGGGCTGAGCTGCCAGGGATTGCCCAGTCCTGCTCCCTTCAATCCTGCTCCCATACTGTGCCTGGAACCCCAAAGAAAAAGGTCAAGTGAGCCCCTGTTTATTGGATTTGGCCACACGCCACGATAAGCCACTAACAATCAGGGTTGAACTTACACATCCGTGAGTGTCCAGGTGGGGTTGAAAAAGTTAAGATGGAAGCTCTGGCTGTGCGATTGAAAACCCACCTAATTTTCACATGAGACCTGCATTGTAAAAGCGGCAGGGCTTTAATAGCACCACCGTTTTTGACTGATTTATTTATTTTTGACACTTCTGTGGATGTCCCACTCCTTGAGCCCAGATGGATGAAACTTTTGCTGGTGGATTTTAGCCCTGTCCTTTCTGTAATAGATGGAATGTTTCATGTCTGCCTGAAAAGGGGAAAGCTATGTTTTCTATTACAGGGGTCTCCAACCTTGGAAACTGGAAGACTTGTGGACTTCAACTCCCAGAATTCCTCAGCCAGCTTAGCTGGCTGAGGAATTCTGGGAGTTGAAGTCCACAAGTCTTCCAGTTGCCAAGGTTGGAGACCCGTGTTCTATTAGATCAGTGGTTCTCAACCTGTGGGTCAGGACCCCGTTGAGGGTCGAATGACAATTTTCCAGGGGTCGCCTAAGACCATCGGAAATATGGGAAGTATACTTGCGAGTCGAAGAATCTCGCTCCAATGATTGACTCCACAAACTAGCTGCAGGCTCTTCAAATCGCTAGCCGAATTCAGCTTCAGGCGTGATGAATTAAAAAAGAGAGAAATCTTTGCTCTGATGTCTCCCTCTCAAGCCAGCTGCAATCACTCCCAATCGCTAGCCTAATCTGGCTTCAGGCGCGATAAACTTAATAGGGAAGGAGTCTTCGCTTTAATGCCTCCGTCCTCAAGGCAATCGCAAGCAGTTCAGATCGCTAGCTAATATGGCTTCAGGCGCGATAAATTCAAAACGAAAATAATTTTATGGTTGGGGTCGCCACATCGTGGGGAATTGTATTAAAGAGGTTGCCACATCGTGGGGGGAATTGTATTAAAGGGGTCGCAGCGCTATAAAGGTTGAGAACCGCTGTATTAGATGATTATGCCACAAATCTCTCTTCAAAGATTGCTGGATTGTTTACGCCTGCAATATGGACATCCTAAATTACAATTAATATTGATATTTTTTTATTTTTTTCACCATTTTCAATGCTTTAAGCCCGTGATGGAGAACCTATGGCGCGTGTGCCAGAAGTGGCATGCAGAGTCATCTCTCCGGGTCCTCAAGGCATCCCCCGTTGTTCTTTCGGTTTCCAGCGTGCGGATGCACACTGGTCAGCTGGTTTTCTCGTGTACATGAGTGCCAGAAACTAGAAGACCAGGTGGCTGGCGTGCATGTGCGCACTGGAAACCAGAAAAGCAGCTGCCTAGCACATGCTCGCACACTGGGCAGCTGCATTCCCGGTTCCCGGTGCATGCACACGTGTGCTTCCGTTTCGGCCCTCAGTGCCGAAAGGTTCATCAACAATGCTTTAAGCTAGTTAATGGAATGTGGATCATCACTTAATCGTATAAACATCACTGTACTGAACCAATACAATCTAACAAGGTTTATAAGTGAAAAAAAAAGGAAAAATAAATAAAAGGTAGGTTTAATTGCAGCCTATTTCAGCAGTTAGCTCTAAGTTTATAAATTTGACTCCGGCATGGTGGCCTGCAGGGTTTCAACACAACAGCAGCAACAACAACAACACAACGAATGCAGCATTGGACTGCAAAAACAAATGGAGCCCCATCCCCCAATTAAGAGAATAATTAAGAGGATTGCCTTATGGCATTGTGTAATACTTGTATAGAAAGTGGGGTGGGGTTGTATTGTGTCAATACAATGCTGTTTGCTTCAAACTGACTGGTTTGACTCCTCAGAGGAAAGCCACTGGATCTCTTTCATATTGCTTTATTTTATTGGCTATTTTATATGATTTAAAAATTTTTAAAAAATCATGCTATTAAAATTGTAATTTTGACAAGGGAATCTGTATTTACTGCTTCTGTTGGATTCTCCTCCTCCTCCTTCTCCTCTTTGCCTTCATCATCATCATCGTCTTCGTCTTCCCCCCCCCCTCCTCCTCCTCCTGGAGGCAACGGAACAATTTTAATTCCTTATTTTGAGCATCCAGTTTGGATTACCCACTGCTGAGATGCTTGTGTAAAAACTGTGTGCCTATGTCTGTGTATGTTTATTTTTTCTTTTTTTTGGGGGGGGGCGATAATGGCATTATTTGATACCTGGAAAAGGAATAATTAAGTCAAGAACCACTGACTTATGGCGCAAGGCAGACCGATCTCAGGACTTAAGTATCTTGGTTTCTCTTTTCCTAGCTTCCACTGAAGAATCCTTTGAAAGAAGAGTTTCGCCTTGAAGGGTGATTCCAGCCATCATGGGGATATTTTGGACAACCTTATGCTTCCTGGTATATGGTGAGTTCACTGTTTTGTATTAGCGTCAGCCCTGCGAAGTAGATCAGGATCAGGAAACCAACCCCTACCTATTGAGATAGGCTACAGTAACCATATCTTGCGAGTCTAGTTTTGCTTCTCCTCTTCCATTCCAGGGAGCTAGGGAAGAACCAACCTAAGTCCCTTCTGAATAGAAAACAATATTTGTTGCTCAGGGTTGAACTGTGGGTCCATTGGTGCTCCCTGAGTTTGATGGTTGTCTTGCAGATGTTTCCTGACCCAACTAGGTACCATCATCAGTGCTAGAAGGGAGTGAGGCTTGCTGTCTGTTTACATACTGGTGACTTGCTCTGTCAGTGTTGTTGGGATTATCTACAATCAACACTCACAGGGAAACCCACTTGCATATAAAAAAAGACCAAACCAGTGGTGAAATCTGAACCGGTTTACTACTGGTTTGCTGGCTGCGCCTGCGCCTGCGCGTGCGCAATGCTTTTAAAAGTAAAAAAAAAGCCTCTGACGATCGCACGGCTCAGCTGGGATCGTCAGAGCCTTTTAAAAGCATTTTTTTTACAACCTCTTCAGCATTTGTGCACTGGAATATGAAATGGACTTTGCTTTTTTAAAATCTGAGATTGGTCACCTTAACTTGTTCCTTTTTTTAGTTTAGAATAGAATAGAATAGAATAGAATAGAATAGAATAGAATAGAATAGAATAGAATAGAATAGAATAGAATAGAATAGAATTTTTATTGGCCAAGTGTGATTGGACACACAAGGAATTTGTCTTAGGTGTATATGTTTTCAGGGTACATAAGGAGAATCAAATACATTCATCAAGAATAAAAAGATGCAACACTTAGTGATAGTTAAGGTTACTAATAAGCTATCAAATCGAAGTAGGAAATGAAATAAAAACAATATAATTGAAAGATACAAGCAACATGGTTATAGTAGTAAGTGGGAAGAGGTAGATACTAGAAAGGAAGATAAGAATAATAGTAATACAGTCTTAATAAATTATTTGACAGCTTTGTGCGAATTAGTTGTTAAACAGAGTGATGGCATTCAGGAAAAATCCCCCTGTGAGGGAGATGGACAGTTTGTTAAATTTGATAAATACAGAAATAAAAAAAATAAGGCATTTCAAAGTGGTGAGAGAAGTATTCTAGCAGCATAACATGAATCCTGATTGTAGAAAACAGCTTCAAAACGGTTCCCATGACACAGTCGTCCTAGTTGGGGAAAAATTCACGGTACAACAGACTAACCTCAGTTAGTTTAAATCTTGCTTAGCTTCTTGGGGTCTTATTCTGTTGTACCAACCCAGCCAACTTTACGATTTACTGTATTTGCAAATCCAGTGAATGAATTAGTTTAGGAAATGAGTGGATTTTTTTATTTATTTATTTTGTCACACAGTATATATAAGCATAAGCATGAAATAACTATATAATATATAAGCATATATATAGGTATGAGTATGTAATAACTATATTAATTGGATATGACAAAAGGAAACAATAGGACAGGAACGGTAGGCATGCTTGTGCTCTTATGCACGTCCCTTACAGACCTCTTAGGAAATGTGTTGTGTAAAGGCAGAAGTCCAGAATACATTTTTGTTGTTGTTGTTGTTGTTGTTGTTGTTGTTGTTCTCTCAGTGGTGAAAGAGTCAAGGACAAAACTGGTTCTAATAATAACTACAATTGGACTAAATGCACATTTCTCTGCCAAGTTTTCTTTTCTGTCTTTTCTCTTTTAAACTCATGTTTTCCGCTTTTCTTTGGAGAGAAGGTCAGCTTGCCCTCCCATCTTCTAGCAAATGGCTTTATCATTTAGTCTGGAATGCACATTTCATGGGATGATTAAATAGGAATACTTTCCAAGAGCAAATGGATCCCCACCCAACCCCAATTAAGAGAATTATACAGCCTTTATGGAATCCATGCTTCCTAATGCCCGCAGGGAGGGGGGAAAAAAGATGAAAATGTGCAAAATCTTGCATCGTCTCTCCTTCATTACAAATGCCAATTGGGTTCTATTGGTGTAAACCTTTGTTTTAGGCAACAGTGGGTGTTAACTCTCATTGAACGAAGTGATATTCGCAAGTTAATAGAGCCAGATGACAACTACAATTTGTCTGTCTGCAATTTGTTCTGGGAAGGGCAAGCGATGACATCCTATGGTCCCAAATCCCTTACTTTGCAAACCTTGGGGAACTTCCAAACATTCCTGGTGCAATTTTTCACCAGGAGAAAAACAACACGTAAACAATAGTGTTCTGTCCCCCTTCGCCTCCATCTGAGCGATGGCTTAATTAGCCGGCACTATCAGCTCCGGCAGCAAACTAGCGAGCATCTGCCAAGTGTCTCTGTTATCTCCCTCGACGCCGATGAGTCACCCAAGAACAAACAGTACTTCAGCTCTCAGTTAGCAGTTAATTTGCCTGCTACGAAGAGGCACAGCAGCTCTTGTTGCCTTTTTATCCTGTGGGATGTGGCTCCGTGACTCAGCACTTCCTAGGCCTGCCCCACCCCTGCTTCTGTTGTTCCCTCCTCTCCTGCCTACAAAACCTAGGGTCCAGCCAGGCCTGATTGCCATCAGCCAGATCTGGAGGCGTGGCCTGGGGGGGAGGAGTCAGGGGACGGAGGCCTCATTATCTCTTCCACCTGGTCTGCCTCTGGCTCCTGGAGCTGAGCCAGGGAAGCTGGTGCTCCCGAGGTCAGTCGTGACAGCCCTTCCCCCTCACTTTCCAAGTCACTTTCTGGCAGGAGGCTCGGCTTGGGGGGCGCAGACACAACAAATAGTGTATGATGAACATTAATGCCATTTTTAAAAAAATGACAATAAGAAGCAAAAACTAAATCCACTGTTGGCTCTTTGAGGTAGGGTTAGCAGACATCACAAGACAGGAAAAACAGACACCACAAGGACTACTGGAACTCTATTTTATTCTTGCAGATATGTTAGCAGAATCTTGAAAGACTGATAGAGTTTCCTGTCTCCCTCCCTTTTATGCCAAGGAGTGTCAAGGTGGGGCGATTGTTGGGTTTCTTTCTCACTTTCTCTTCCTTTCCTGGGCCAAGCTAATGGTTGTATGTATGTACAATGTGTGTGTGTGTTTAGATAGATAGATAGATAGAGAGAGAGAGAGAGAGAGAGAGAGAGAGATAGATAGATGGATGGATGGATGGATGGATGGATGGATGGATGATAGATCAGAGGTGGTATTCAGCAGGTTCTGACCAGTTCTGGAGAACCGCTAGTAGAAATTTTGAGTAGTTTGGAGAACCGGTAATTTCACCTCTGACTGGCCCTGCCCCCATCTATTCTCTGCCTCCCGAGTCCCAGCTGATTGGGAGGGAATGGAGATTTTACAGTATCCTTCCTCTGCCACACCCACCAAGCCACATCCACAGAACTAGTAGTAAAATTTTTTGAAACCCACCACTGCCTGTGGCTCCCAGGCTCTTTTCCAAAGCTCCTTATGTTCCAATTCCAGTAGCCTATTCCTAATCTATTTAGCAGTCTGCAGAACAGCATGATAGAAATGGGACATTTTTTGACACCTTGACTCAATCTGAGCCATCATCCAAGGCCTCCAGATCATTTCCAAGGGCATGCCATCTCTTTTCAAGCTCTAGATCTTCTATGAAGCCGGTGTTCTCTTTTTTCCCCCACAGTGAGAGCTTTTTGGGAAGGGCCTCCAGCTGTTTTGGTGCCAAGGTTGCTCCATTTTCATCGAGCTATTAAAAGTTCAGGAATCTCATAAATCCTAGATAGATTCACAAGGCTCCTTATCAAAGGAGAGAGTTTGTCAGAGTTTATTGCAGCACACACAAGCATACTATTAAGCAGGATTCAAAACTTCTTTATATATATACATACATAATAACACATAAGACATACGATACCCTTGTAGGTTTTTCCATATTGTAGAGAAGAGAAATAGCAAGTACAAACACAGCACAAAATGGAAGCACAAAATGGAGAAGGCAAAATGGAGACAAGAGAAGCTAGTGCCCTCAAGCTTATATACAGAACAGTTAAGCCACGCCCAGGCTCCAAACTGTCTCTTATGGCCCCATAAAACAAATACTATGTGTCAGTTACCAAACAGCCCTCATTGGCTGACCTGTTACGATGCCCTATTCCAGTTCATGAATATACTGACAAGAGTTTTATTAAGATGATAATTCAGAGCTCAAAAGCAAATTGCTCTTACTTTTGCCTGCCAGCTTTCAACAAGATGCTAAGTCTGATTATTGATACCGTGGGTAATGTTCAGTTAAATAAAACCTGTTTTGTCTTAAAAGAATTAGCTTGTTTGGAACAATCTGCAAAGGTAACAGGTGGGTTCCCCATCCTACCTTGTCACATTTTAGCCCAGGCTGGCGTGTTATGTGTGTCCATAGTAGCGCCGTCAATACTCACTTTTTCCTGATTTCTTACCTAGCGTTGAACACAGACCTGGGTGTCCTGGCTATCATGAACTCCCTGCCTCAGAAGGACTCTGAAGGCCTTGACAATCCTTCAGAAGACACCATCTCTCCAGAGATGCTGCAGGAGATGCTGTGGCTTTTCCGAAGAGAAGACCGTAAGTGCTTCCAAAGCTTTAACCAGTGGTGGGTTGCCCTTGGTTTGAACCGGTTTGCAAGAACCGGTCGTAAAACTGGCGGGAGGCTCTGCCCACTGACCCAGACATCACTATTTTATTGTTGTAGGTCAGGGGTCCCCAACCTTTTGGACCTCAGGGACCACTAAATTCATAATTTTAAATCCCGCGGACCACTAATATGATCTGTCTAATGACCGGCTGGGTGGGCGTGGCTAGGTGGTCATGCGACTGGGTGAGCGTGGCCAAAACTCCTCACCTCCCTGCCCGGGCTCTTTAGGGCCCCAACAGAAAGCAGTTGTTGGAGCTAAGCAGCTACCACGAGAAAGAGTTGGCCAAACAGCTTCAAATTGGATCTGACTAAGAAGGAGACTCAGAAGAAGCACCTAACTGAGGACTAGGAGCATAGGCTTTCCAAGCAGAGGGAAGACCTGCGGGAGTGCAAGGCCAGGTACTGGCACCTGGAGGCTCAGCAGGCTGAGATGGTCAGCCAGTCCCAGGCCATGATGCTGTCCCATTGGAACGAGGCCCTCTGGCTCTTCGCTACCAGCGGCGCTTCCCTCCAGCCTTCGCCCAAAGCCCCACACCAGGAGGCTGAAACAGACGCCAAGTCGGAATTTCTGCCCCCCCTCCGACCCACACAAAAAGACCTCAAAGGGGGAGACTCTGTGCAGGAACACAAACATTCTATTGCACGTATCTGTCCCAGGGGCCTTAGTTTGAGGACCCCTGATTTAGTGCGATAATAAAAAATGCAAATAATTTTTCTGTGGACCACCAAAATTTTCTCGTGGACCACCAGTGGTCCACAGACCACCAGTTGGTGACCGCTGTTGTAGGGTATAATAGCATAACCTTGAAAGCCTAATAGAGTTTTCCTCTGCCCCCTCTTATACTAAGTGGAATCAAGGTGGTGTCTTTTTGAATCTCCTTCACCCGCTCCCTCCTTTCCCAGGACTGAAATGTCATTGGGTGTCTCTTATCTGCTAACAATTAATAATTAATTGTTGAATAAAGAACAAGTAACCAGTAGAATGACTTGTCTCCAGACGCTGTGAGTGCTTCATCACTGGAAGTTTTTAAGAAGAGATTAGACAGCCATTTGTCAGGAATAATATAGGGTGGCAGGGGATTGGACTAGAACAGGGGTGTCCAACCTGGGCAACTTTAAGACTTGTGGACTTCAACTCTCAGAGCTTTGCTGGCTGAGGAATTCTGGGAGTTGAAGTCCACAAGTCTTAAAGTTGCCCAGGTTGGACACCCCTGGACTAGAAGACCTCCAAGGTCCCTTCCAACTACGTTATTCTGTTATTCCTTTACCGACTTTAACTCTGTGTTCCTTTATAAGGAGCAAATAAAAAAAGTCAACATGGCGGCTGCAGACGTGTAACCGAAGCTTCACCCCCAGAATGTTGTCATTGCAGCTGCCATCTTGACTTTTGTGACTCACTCCTTGCCTTCCACAGAGGCCCTAAAAAGGTGGGACAAAACTGGAGATGAGAAGACTATATAAGTCCCCTTCAGCACCTGGACAATAAGCGAGGACATTTAACCCATCAATACAAATTCCTTATTATTTTCTCTTTCAGCATCCGCATGGAATTACTCTATCCTGGGCCTTTCAATTCTCGTTCTGCTGATTGGTGTTGTGCTCCTGGGAGCAAATATTAGGGCCAACAGGTATGAAGAAGTCATATTTTGGAGTGGTAATATTGGGCCTTGGCTTGGCACCCAGTGTGTCTCTCTACCTCTAAATATAGGACTCCTTAGTGGCCAAACGAATCGAATTCTGAGTTTGTCCAGTGTATTAAACTGCAACCTAATTAAACACAGATGGGGCCTCTGTGGCTCAGACTGCTAATGCAGTCTGTTATTAACACAGCTGCTTGCAATTACTGCAGGTTCAAGTCCCACCAGGCCCAAGGTTGACTCAGCCTTCCATCCTTTATAAGGTAGGTAAAATGAGGACCCAGATTGTTGGGGGCAATAAGCTGACTTTGTATATAAATATACAAATAGGATGAAGACTATTGCTAACATAGTGTAAGCCGCCCTGAGTCTTCGGAGAAGGGCGGGATATAAATGCAAATAATAATAAAAAAAACCCATTAGAATGGTGGGACAAAAGCTCGAAACCCTCCATGGTTAAATTTAGCAACATTTTGTCCATTGTGCAAATAAAATTCCAAGTTCAATCTATCCAAGATAGATGGGGAACTCATCAAATTCGCAGATGACACCAAGCTGGCAGGAATAGCCAACACTCCAGAAGATAGGCTTAAGATACAGAAGGATTTTGACAGACTTGAACATTGGGCGCTATCTAACAAAATGAAATTCAATGGTGAAAAAAGTAGACTTGACTATACGTACTTTTTGTTGGCAGAGTGATGTCTCTGTTTTTTAGTACGCTGTCTACGCTGTTTAGGTGACCGCTGCTTAATTCCATCTTGGTTTCCAAACTTTCCCCAAGCTGGGTTCATGTCTTTGCACGCTTATTTTGAGTGACTGTTAGGTCCCCCTAATTACCTGCTATCATATCTGGAGGGCAACACTCAGAAATAGGTGGTTGGAAAAACATTGTTGTTTTTTTTCCCCCTCCACTCCACAGAAACCAAAAGGTCCTTCTCCTACGCAAAGAAGGCTACGAAGTCACCCTGCTGGATGAGGCAGAAGCGAAGCAAGCGTTTGTGTTGCTAAACAAAGAGAATCCAGATCAAGCAGGAGACAATTTGCTTCCCCAAACACCAACCATGGGAGATGTGATGGTACGCTGGAAGGATGGGAAAACATCACCCCTCTATGCTGATGCCAACGAAGCAGAAGCTTAGCACCTAATATCCATATTTTGGCTTTTTTGAAACCTGGGACGATCTCTGGACTATTGACATTTTTGGACTGTGGGTCTCAAAGCCAAATTCATTAAGTAGAATCAAAAAGCCAGCAAAAAGCAAACACATACCGACTGCCTTGGAGTTGTACAAGATCAATAATCCACCAAACAATTTATCTACCAATTCATCTTCCAATTCATCTACCAATTCATCTGTGATACGTTGAACTAGGTTGGCCTAGTAGGTTCCTTCACACAACAAGCTAAGCCTGGTCAATTGATTCCTGGTAGTATTAACCGTGATGGGTTTTGTTTTGTGTCCTAGTGTAGTGTCACTGGAGCATTCACAGGGTCAAACAAAGCTGTGACAGGCTCCCCAAAGCAGCCAGAACTCCAGTCGCACAGTTGGGGTTCCCATCTTGACTTGACCATCTGCGGGGAGACCCCCGATGCCAACCTACCTCAATGAGTTGTGTAGTGGGTGGTGAACCCAGAAAAAGGGCTAATTCAAGAACCAATTAAGGATATTGTGTGAAGGTTGTTGCCTTGCTATGTTGCGCTGACCTATCAAAAACAAAATATCTCAGATTATCTGGAAAGATGTTCAAGGTCTCCTGATTTTGATTTTTCCCTGATCATTTGTGATTGCATGTTTAAAAAAGGGTGGGATTTGATCATTTGATCATCTGGATCAGGGGTGAAATGTAAAATTTGTTACTACCGGTTCTGTGGGTGTGGCTTGGTGGCGGTGGGGGTTAATGTGACTGGGTGGGCATGGCCAACTTTTTTTTTGACTTTTAAAAGCATTTTTTCTACAACCTCTTTGGCCAAAAGAAAAAACGCTTTTAAAAGACTCTGATGATCCCAGCTGAGTTGCCTGATCGTCAGAGGCTTTTCTTTTCTTTTAAAAGCATTTTTTGGGGGGCTGCAGTGGTGAAATGTAAAATTTGTTACTACCAGTTCTGTGGGCGTGGCTTGGGGGGGTAATGTAACTGGGTGGGCGTGGCCAACTTTTTTTTTTTACTTTTAAAAGCATTTTTTCTACAACCTCTTCGGCCAAATTGACCATCAATTGTGTTGTAAATGTTGTACCTTGATGAACGTATCTTTTCTTTTATGTACACTGAGAGCATATGTACCAAGACAAATTCCTTGTGTGTCCAATCACACTTGGCCAATAAAATTCTATTCTATTCTATTCAAAGAGGTTGTAGAAAAAATGCTTTTAAAGGCTCTGATGATGCCAGCTGAGTTGCCTGATCGTCAGAGGCTTTTCTTTTCTTTTAAAAGCATTTTTGGGGGGGCCTTTAAAAGAAAAAAAAAGCCTCTGATGATCAGGCAACTCAGCTGGGATCGTCAGAGGAGCCTTTTAAAAGAATTTTTTTTCCTACAACCTGTTCCGCTGAAGAGGTTTTAAAAACCTCTGACGATCCCAGCTGAGCCGCGCGATCATCAGAGGCTTTTTTTTTACTTTTAAAAGCATTTTTTCGGCCGAAGTAAAAAAAAAACCCCACCTCTGATGATCGCGTGGCTCAGCTGGGCATGAGTGCGGGGGCAGGGATTTCTGCTACTGGTTCTCTGAACCACCCACCGCAATCGCTACCGGATCAACCGATCCGGTCTGAACCGGGAGCATTTCACCCCTGATCTGGATCTATTTGGACCTTTTCTATGGATGCCCTTGGTGGCTCTGTTATGCCAATATTAGCTGCGTTATAGAAGGTAATACTTTCAGACAGTTGGGAGCCTCCAAAATTTTAAACGAAGAAAAGGGATGGGGGAAGGCTAGATTATGATGAGAGCTTTGGATGATATTTGAGCAGCATTGTGACTTCCAAGGAAACTAGGTTAATATTTTCCCCCTTAGTCCAAGCCAAAGTCCATTAAAAGGCTTTTTAAAGGCTGCTACATCTCTAGATCTATCTTTCTGTAATATAATGCCAATCTTTCCAATGAAAACCAGATAGATTATTTGGTCTTTTCTGTAATGCACTTCAGCCTAATCCAGATATTCTCCAGATGTCTCAATGTCAACCCTCCAAATTCTTTTTGGAACAATTATCTTGGCTGCTGTAGGCTATTGTTTCATATGTGTAAAAAAAAGAAAGAAAGAAAGGACCCAGATTGTTGGGGGCAATAAGTTGACTTTGTATATAATATACAAATAGGATGAAGACTATTGCTAACATAGTGTAAGCCGCCCTGAGTCTTCGGAGAAGGGCGGGATATAAATGCAAATTTAAAAAAAGAACAGAAAAGAAAAGAAAAAAGGAAAGGAAAGAGGGATGTCCCGTGTCTTTTGAGATCATATCTGCCCCATGACTAAATTTGTTGAATGTAACCTCCCCTACTCCTAAAGATGCTTTTTCAAGAGGCAACTGGACTTTCTGGTTTTCTTTGAAGATTTAACAGATTAACAGAGTTGGAAGGGACATTGCAGGTCATCTAGTCCAACCCCCTACCCAAGCTACATCTGCCTCTACTTAGGATCAAACTCACAACCTCCTGATTGTGAGGCAAGAGCTTCACCTCTAGGCCATAGCAGCTAGGCTGATGTTTCACTTCTCATCAAGAAGCTTCTTCAGCTCTTCAGAGCTCTTCAGAGCTGAAGAAGCTTCTCGGATGAGAAGCGAAACATCTTCAAGGAAAAACAAACTCCAGTTGCCTCTTGAAAAAGCACCTTTGGGACAACCATGATATACCTGGATGACTGACAATCTCCACAGACACTCCCCTACTTCTAATTTTAGGGCTGAAGTAGATCAGATCAAACAAGTTTTAGGGGCTTTTTCCCCCCCTTGTCCTCTAAGGAGAACTCAAGCAGTTATGTGAGAAGCATGGCGACTTCCAAGGAAACTAAAGGAATATTTTTACCACCAATCCAAGCCAAAGTCCATTAAAAAGCCTTTTTCAAGATTCCTGGATCTCTAGATCTATCTGAAGGTGGTAAAATGCCATTCTTTCTAATGAAAACCATGCCTTCGTCTTTTCTGCAATGCCCACCAATACATTCAATGGGAAATAAGTAGCAGTAACCTCTAGCCGCTGAGGTGCAGTGGTTAGAATGCAGTACTGCAGGCTCCTTCTCCTGACTGCCTGAAATTTGGCAGTTCAAATCCCTCCAGGCTCAAGGTTGACTCAGCCTTCCGTTCTTCCAAAGTGGATAAAATGAGGACCCAGATGGTTGGGGGGCAATAGGCGGACTCTGTAAACTGCTTAGAGAAGGCTGTAAAAGCACCGTGAAGTGCGGACTCTGTAAACTGCTTAGAGAAGGCTGTAAAAGCACTGTGAAGTGGCCTATAAGTCTAAATGCTATTGCTAGGGATACAGTATATCAAAATCTGCAGGATGCCACGCCTACCAAGTCACGCCCACCAAGCCACACCCACAGAACCAGTAGTAAAAAAAATTGGATTTCATCATTGCTTTATTGCCATGCCACACCTGTGATCCTCCCAGTTTGGGGCACCTGTCTTGCTTCCCTTCCTTGCATGTTTTGATACGGTGTCCTTTTAACTTTCTGACTCTGGTGGAATTTGTCCATGAGCCGTCGGTTTAGCTAGGCTTTGTTTAATTAGCTGGGGCCTGGTTGACATTGACCACGAAAGTAAGGCGGCTTGGCAGTTGGAGTGCGGCAGGCAGGTTTGGGGTTCAGAAGAGACGTCTTTGATTGGCAGGAGGGTCTGAGCCTGCTGTGCCCAAGACAGGATTTGTGCAAATTAGTGCTCATGGGTGCTACAATAGTGAACCCAATGGCTAACCATGGATCGTGATTCAATGCCGGCAGTTTTTTCACGTTGATTAGGACAAATGATTAGGACTCTATAGGCTGGGTGAAACCAGGCTTAATCGCAGTAACAGTGAGAGGGATCTTGGAGTCTTAGTGGACAACCAGTTAGATATGGGTCAGTAATGTGCGGCGGCAGCCAAAAAAGCCAATGCCATCCTAAATTGCATTAACGGAGGGATATAATCAAGATCATGTGAGGTGCTAATACCACTCTATAAAGCCTTAGTAAGACCACACCTAGAATACTGCATCCAGCTTTAGTCACCACACTATAAACAAGATGTAGAAAGAGTGCAGAGAAGAGCAACCAGGATGATTAGGAGACTGGAGGCTAAAACATACGATGAATGGTTGCAGGAACTGGGCATGGCTAGTCTAGTGAAGAGAAGGACCAGGAGAGACATGATAGCAGTCTTCCAATATTTGAGGGGCTGCCACAGAGAGGAGTGGGGGTCAAGCTATTCTCCAAAGCACTTGAGGGCCAGGCAAGGAATAATGGATGGAAACTGATCAAGAAACGATTCAACCTGGAAATAAGGAGAAATTTTCTGACACTGAGAACGATCAACCCATGGAACAGAAGTTGCCTTCAGAAGTTGTGGGAGCTTCATCACTGGAGGCTTTCAAGAAGAGACTGGACTGCCATTTGTCAGAAACGGTGTAGGGTCTCCTGCTTGGGCGGGGGGTTGGACTAGATGACCTACAAGGTCCCTTCCAACTCTGTTAATCTGATTATATGACTAATCAATTCAAACTGATTAGGAAAATTAACACAAGGACAAAGGACTGAAAATATTTCATTATCTGTCCAGGAACGCTAGAGGGCACTGTGCATCTACACAATCTACATTTTGTCAATCCAAGGGAAATCATCATAAAACCCATTATTGGTGCTCACAGTCATATTCCCTTTGCTTGTGCTTCTGTGTCCATTTGTCCATTTTGTGCTTGCCCCCTTTGTCCTTCTTTTATTTTCTTTCTACAAAGGGCTCCTCCAAACACTGTGGGGGGGGGTAGATAAGGGCTGTATATTATTATTTCTTCCTCTGGTTGAACAATTCTGTGGTTTTTTGTTTTTCAAACCATCTTTCTGTTATTGATGGAAGAGAACTTAAAGTGGGAATTAAGAAAAAGAACATTGGTGAAATCGTGACGTGGAGTGTGGTTTTTCTTAACCACTTAGGGACACGGCAAACATGGAGTGGGCATGAATGTCCAAATTTTCAAATGTCCAGAATTCCAAAGCACTCAAAGGCAAGAAAAGAAACAACAGATGGAAGCTAATCAAGGAGAGAAGCAACCTAGAATGAAGGAGAAATTTCCTGACCATTAGAAAAATTAATCAGTGGAACAGCTCATCTCCAGAAGTTGTGGTTGCTCCATCACTGGGGGCTTTTAAGAAGAGACTGGACAGCCATCTGTCTGGGATGGTATAGGGTCTCCTGCTTGAGCAGGGGGTTGGACTAGAAGATCTCAAAGGACCCTTCCAATTCTGATATTCTATGCCTTCGCTTTCATGGTAGAATTTTTCTTTGGCTGGTTGTAGCTTCTCTGGCTTTCCAAATCTCTATTCAGTCCCAAGAAAAGACCTCTCAAGAGCAAACTCTTTCCATGGGATTCTTCCCATCGATTGCTCAAGCAACACGTGGCAGAATCCTCCACATGTTTATGACCAAGAAAAAGGTTTAGAACCACCTTCCCCACCTGGTGGCTTCATCTGTAGTTTGTCCACTGTCAATTCATGGTCTTTTCTCAGAATGCTTTGCTGCATTCTTATCCGGGCCACTTGGGCTGCAGGAAAGGCCAAGAGATGGCTACTCAAAATGGCCCCGTCCTTGCATGGGGATTCAAGAACCCATCTGAGCCACAGCTACGTTCCTTGTTCTACCTTGGAACTGGCCTTGCAGAATTCCTGCTTAGAATATCTTAAACCCCTTCAGCAAAGTCAATGCTGGAGCCTTCCTCTTGCTTTGAGCTCTGGAGGATTTGACGGTGACCAGCTTGGCCCGGGCAACGGAAGGGACCTCTTTGTAGTTGACAGTGGAGAGGGAGTTGTAGGTGGAGGCAATGGTGGCAGTTGGGACCAGGTGAGCTGAGGGCTTCTCTTCAATGATGAACAAGGGCCGGACTGCCAGAGGTCTGTCCGACTCTCTTCTCACTTCCCGTACCGCCTCGTGGAAAACGTGCTGTACGGACTCGAAATCCAGGCATGCCGAGACTTCATGGAAGGAGGAGCCGTACTTGGTGGCAAGAGACATCCCTTCGGCTTTGGTGACCTGTCTGGGAGAAGAAACCGGGAGAGAACATCCCATATGAAAAGAGGCAACACAAGGAACTGAGAGGCCAGGTCTATTAGTTGCCAGATGCAAAGCTCTAGAAAATTAAGTTATAGTTTAGCGATGCCTGGCTTATTCTTTCTTTAATCCAGTAGTGGGTTTCAAATCCCGTCGCTACCAGTTCGCTCATGGGCAGAAGCGTCTGGGTGGGTGGCTAGAGCCTCCCGCCACCGCCGCTGCTACCAGTTCACCCGATCCGGGGTGAACTGGTAGCAATCGACCACTGCTTTAGTTGATAAGAAGTCTGTGTTTTGGGGTTCACCTACCCATGCAAAATCCTTGAGTCTGTGCTTCTATATGAAATGAAATGAACAAGCACTTCAAAATGTTATCTTAGTAACATGGCTGATAAGTGAATTGGGCTTCTCCATGGACTTGGCTTGTCAGAAGATCGCAAAAGGGGATCAAGTGATCCTGGGACACTGTGTTCTGACCTAGGTTTCACCAAAGCACGCAGCAGATTCTTTGTCCCGACAAAACCCCTTTTTATTAAGCTCATGTGAATTCCTCTCATTCACATCCAGCAAAGTCCTGTTAAACAGTCTTTATGGATGAATTTACAGCCACAGACTTTATCAGGCTTGGAGAGCTGCCAGGCCGATATCTCCCAAATGCAATGCTGTACAAGAAAATACTTGGCAAGGAGTCTTTGAGAGTCACGAACAGATCTTCACACTAATGAAATGAACTAATTGTCTTCTGCAAACTCCACTCCCCTTTCGCTCCTCTTTATTCCCTCTGGGAGGGGCCATTCACCATCTGCCTGTGGCTTTACTTCTGAGTTGGCCCTTGTTCCTTAACTGTTCCCTTCTCCTGGCAGCTCTGCGCATGTGCACATTGGGAACAGGCTCCAGCTGTTCTTCAGCCTCACTTATCTCTGACTCCGAAGGTAGCTGATAACTGTTGGACGTCCCTGGCCCCATCTCTGCCTCTGACGCAGAGCTCTCATCAGAGCCTTCCCCAGACTCTAGGACTGGCCCATGTTCCTCCCCAACCTCCTCACTGTCCGAGTCTGCTGCCAGCTCAGCTGGCCACTGGTGGGCCACAACATACGGCAACCGTCATAAATACGAACCAGTTGTCAAGCATCCACATGTAAATCATGTGACCAAAGGGATGCTACAACAGTTGTAAGTATGAAAAATAGTCATGAGTCACTTTTTTCAGTGCCCTTATGACTCTGAATAGTCACTAAATGGTAAATCAAGGACTACCTGTATAAATCTAAGCGCTCTTGCTAACGTTTGCTCTTCCCAAGCAAGCAAGCAAGTCAATACAGGACATCTAAAGGGATACATTCCTCTACAGCTGTTAGCCATGCATTTGCTCAGCCAATTTGAGTCTGGTGAGACCAAGACACACCGGGATTGCCTTCTAGCCTGTGCGTGTGTATTTACTGGGGCTTAGAGGACACTCCAATCCAGCATGACTTTGAGAAGCTTAAGTTCCAATCTAGTGGTAAGAAGATTAAAATAATAAAACAGGATACAAAAATAAGAGAGCTGCTATAGCACGAACCATCATAGAAGATTCCAAAAGAGATTAAATTTACATGGTAGCAAGATCCTGGGTTGAATTCCCTATTTCTACCGTTTTATTTTTCAGCTCATCTGACGCACCAATGTAAAGTCTGGTCTCAAGAAATAATCTAAGTCTAATGAAGGGGAGTTGCTGTACTTGTTACAGCCATCTCTCTCTCCCTTCCTCTCCATGCTGGCTGAGAATTATGGGAATTGAAGTCCCCCATAAAGTTTGGAAGGAGCCAGGTTGGGGATGTCTGCGGTCAAAGAATTCTACAGTACAATGCAATATCGGGTTTTCAATTTCAATTATATAGAATGTAAAGGATGCATGTTTATGTTTTTATTTTTATAGTTATAATGTACACTGAAGACAGCATTTTATTTCGTTGTGTCATGTGGAATAACAATAAAGCAAAGCAAAGCAAACTAAACTAAACTAAACTAAACTAAACTAAACTAAACTAAACTAAACTAAACTAAACTAAACTAAACTAAACTAAACTAAATTGTTGACTGTTATCTGGTGCCAATTTAGAACAGAACGTTAGTTGACTAGATTTTTCTATGCAAGCTTGAGTGATTAAATATCTGAATTGCAACTTAAGATATGGGCCAGATCAGAATTGGGTCTCAGCAGGTTCTGACCAGTTCTGGAGAACCGGTAGAGGAAATTTTGAATAGTTCCGAGAACCGGTAGTAAAAATTCTGACTGGCCCCACCCCCATCAATTCTCTGCCTCCCAAGTCCCAGCTGATCGGGAGGAAATGGGGATTTTGCAGTAACCTTCCCCTGGATTGGGATGGGAATGGAGATTTTACAGTATCCTTCCCCTGCCACGCCCACCAAGCCACACCCACCAAGCCATGCCACGCCCACCAAGCCACACCCATAGAACCGGTATTAAAAAAATTTGAAACCCACCACTGGGCCCGATCCTTTGCACCCAACAATAATCTAATCAGATCTAGTACTAAATTGATGCCAGGTAAGAATCAATGGAATTCAAGAGGGATTGGACTTGGACCATTTGTGGCAATGTAACGATTCTAAGATGATGATGTGCTTAACTCCATCCCTTGCTCGCCTCCTACAGGATGCTCCATTTCCCCAGTGATATGAATCCATCCATCCCCTCCTTGGGCCAAGCTCTCAGCCTCCTTACCTATACTGTTCCATATCCAGCTTGTTCCCTATCAGGAGAACTGGGGATTCATGGAAGCTGTTCTTCAAGTGGAGGGCAATGAGATCCAGGTACTGCTGACATCCTTCAAAGCTCTTCCGGTTTTCAATGCTGTAGACTACTAGAAAGGCATGGGCCCAGTTCAGATACCTCTCACAGCCCACCGGTATGTCCTGACAGAGAAGCATGTGGGAATCGGTTAGAAGGCCCAGCATCTCCCTCATCTAACAGCAAACAACACATCCATCTTGGCAGCAATGAAGGTAAAATAGAACCAGGGGGAGAAATGTAACAAGGCTGAAGGAAGTCCTATCTCCAAGCATCTATTATTTCAAAGCCCTTTTGGATCCAAAACAGTTGGACGCTGCCCTTGGCACTACATTAAAAAGCCATTGTGAGTTTTGATAAAAGGCGTGGAGACGGTTGCCTCGGGCCACGCATAACTTTCGATCTTATCTCAAATCAGTGTATTTTGATCTTCCAATAAGACGGGGTGGGGAGTCACATGCCTTCTCTGGTCTTTAACCTTTTAAGCTGCAAGCCTGCTTCAGTTTTCATGAAAAGAAACGTTGTTTTCGATGTTACAACGAAAGACGATTCCATTTTATTTGACTCCGTCCTTGTGATGTTCTTTTAAAAATATCCTGAGAAATATTCTAGGCTATAGCAGAAGACGACATGAAACTACCAAAATCCAAAGTTTCTCTAAAGAAGAATGCAGGGCTTATTTCTAGGTAAGCTGATCTGGCGGTAGAGGGGGAGAGCAGATAATATAAAAATTAAAAAAAACAGGTGAGGCTTGCTCCTTGCCTTGTCAAAGTCAAGTGAGAAAGAAGACACCACTCAGAGATGGACTATTAGATTCCATCGCTACTTGCAATTTTGGCACTTGGTGCCTTTGGGGCAAAACCTCCTGGATCCTCCTGGCCCCTTTCTACAAAACTGCCCCCCCCTTTTTTTTTTTAACCTGATATACATCCAAATCTGCAAATCCCTCAGGCGATTTGCAAAGAAGGTAAGATAGGTACAGATCACTGAATCACAACTAGCTGTATTTTACGTGACCCCAGGATTTGGGTTAGTTTATGGTGAGGGGGTCCTTGCCGCTCTCGGAGCTTGGTTGCAACCCGGGGTGGGATTCAGTTGGTTCAGACCGGTTCGGGTGAATCACATTTTAATTTTAATCTGGTTCACTGAACAGGTTGTTCCAAGGACTGGCTGACCGCACCCCACCCCTGCCCCATCCTTCCCAGGAGTCCCTACGCAGCCTGTTTTGGATATCAGGTAAGTGCAGGGTGCACACGGAGGCTCTGGGAGGGCGAAAAATGGGCCTACCGGAAGTCCGGATATGGGCCTATTTCCAGCCTCCGGAGAGCCTCTGGTGCCCGGGGGAGGCCGTTTTGGCCTCTATCTAGAGGCTCTAGGAAAGCCTCTGGAGCCTGGGGAGGGCAAAAAACGGAAGTCTGGAAACGAGCCCATTTCTAGCCTCCAGAGGGCTTCCAGAGGGAAGCTGTTTTTGCCCTCCTGGAGGCTCGAGGAAAGCCTCCAGAACCTGGGGAGGGTAAAAACGCCCCCCCCCCGGCTGTGGTGCAGGAGGCCGAGAAGGCCATGCCCCCATGGCCACACCCACCCAGCAATCAGGCAGCAAACCGGTTGCTGAAATTTTTCAATCCCACCCCTGGATATAAAATAATTCAAATATTATTAGTTTGTGGTTTACCATACAGTATTTTGTAGTGCCAAGCAAAATAGGTAAGTGAGAAATCCACAGCTAAGCGATTTACAGCTAAGGGGACGTAACGCAAATCTCAGCCAGTTGTAGGTATTTGTCAGTATCGTGCGGCCATATGCTAAATAAATAAGTATTGTCCTCCACGGAATTTCAAAGACCCAAGGTTGCTCATAGCCAAGAAACGCAAGGGGAACAGTTCCCATATTGTGCTGCTAAGCTGCAAAGGACTGAACTGAGTTTGGCTTAGCCTATGGCATGCACTCAGCCATTGTGGTTTAGGCTGTTGTGGTCCGCCAGCAGCCTGTGGAGCTGGCAATGGAGTCAGACCGCGATGAGGCTGAGGTGAGGCCAGGGCCATCGGGAAGTGAGGTGCGGACTCCAGAGCCTCCAGAGCCTGATAGTAGTAAGGCAGAGGAACAGGAGGAGCCTGTTCCTAATGCACACATAAGAAGAGCTGCCAGAAGGCAAGAGCAGCTCAAGCAGAGAGGACAACTCGGGAGTAGGGCCAAGAGATGATTGGCCCCTCCCATAAGGCTTAAAACAGACCAGCAACGGCATTTGGGCTTTGCCGGAAAAAAACATTGGTAGCTGCATCTTCTGCTTTGTCTACGTCTTGCCTTTATTTTTGTGACTTCTGAATGTTTGCCAAGAAAGGCCTTTGGCAATTTGCCTAATTGGACCAAGGTTTGTGATAGGACTGAGGAATTCGTGTTGGGAGGAATTTGTTTTAATTTGAGTTGAATGACGCTGGGAATGAAGTAATTCTCAGCTGTTCGAATAAAGTTTTTTTTTCCTTCATGGACTGAGTTTCCTACTACCTACTTGGGCCTGGGTCACAACATAGGCAATCATCCATGGCTTAGCACATGTATGAACCAGGCTATTCTTTCTTGCTGGCTTTTCGGATTACTCTAAATTCAAATTTTAGGAGAAGGGCAACATGAAGGAAAGAAGGCATTACAGGTAGTCTTTAACTCACTTATGTTGCTAAGTGAGAAATGTGTTTAACGAGTCTTGCCCCATTTTACTTTCTTGATACATTCATTAAGTGAATCACTGCAGCTGGTAAGGTAGCAATTCGTTAAGTGTTGGGGACAATAGACTGACTCTGTAAACTGTAAAGCACTGTGAAGTGATATGTAAGTCTAAGTGCTCTTGCTATTAAATCTTGTTTTCCCAAAGCAGTGAGGGTCTAACCAAAATCAAAGAACGAGTGACAAGCGAATCCTGCAAACAGAGAGCTCTTCTAAGTTACCCTGGATTTCCAACGGCATGAAAGAGCTCTTGTAAGAAAGGGCAAACATTTTACAGCATTTAAGTAATTTTTTCCCCCTTCCAAAGGTTGCAAAGTATATGCTAATGATATAAGAGGAAATGTCTTATCAAATGTCTGATCTTGTCCTTTCATTTGTGGAAAACAAAAGTATTAAAAATGAAGGCAAATATACCTGTCCTGGGTTAATGTTGCAGGATCCTTGAGCCGTGGTGGCGCAGTGGTTAGAGTGCAGTACTGCAGGCTACTTCTGCTGACTGCCGATTGACTGCAATTTGGCAGTTCGAATCTCACCAAGCTCTAGGTTGACTCCGCCTTCCATCCTTCCGAGGTGGGTAAAATGAAGAGCCAGATGGTTGGGGGCAATTGGCTGACTCTGTAAACCGCTTAGAGAGGGCTGTCAAGCACTGTGAAGTGGTACATAAGTCTAAGTGCTCTTGCTATTAAATCTTATTTTCCCAAAGCAGTGAGGATCTAACCAAAATCAAATATCAGGAGAATTGATTGGATTTGCCTAGAAATGATCCTCTGCTGATAGAAGGGGCTCTTGCTGATGGGTCTCTTCTCATTTTGTAGCTGGTAAATGTTCCCTGCTCCTTTCACCTGTGGTATGAAGACAGGATCTGGAAATGCTGAGATTTCATTGCAACTTGTTCAACAGTATTTAGTTCTGGTGCCGTTATCTGATCAGCTTAAGATCATGGCAAGTGGACCAAAGTTTGTGAATCGGAAATGTTTTGTTACTCATCCAAGTAACTTAAAAAAAAATTTTTTTTGACTGATGAAGTTTCTTGGATGAGTAATGAAACATCTCAGAATAACAAATGTTGGTCCGCTTGCCATGATTTTAACCCTTTTAAAATACTTTTGGACTGGGTGGATGAGCTTTCATTGACATACCTGATCGGCTGTATCCATCACCTTGAGCAAGACAGGATGTTGGTCTACTATCTCTTCCGAGGCATAAGTGTCTTCTGCAAAACAAATGTTTTGAAAGTTGGTAGATCGTTTGGGGAGAAGCCACTATTTTTGTACCCCTAAACTAAACTGGGACCCTCAAAGGAGGTGCTGATTGTGTCTTGCCTTCCTCATGTAGAGCAACAGGCCTTTTAGATTGCCATTTAACAACCCCATAATCCCTTTCAGGGTGGAATCTGGGTAACTGAATGGAGCTAGCAGAGTGTTTTAATAGCCAGATGCCCTTCCTGTCGCCAATGCGGAGTTTAATAACCTCCATAATCCAGGTTCCATAATCCCTTGTGGAGTGGAGTCTAGGTAACTGAATGGAGCTAGCAAAGCATTTTAATGGCCAGATGCCCTTCCTGTCGCCAATGCGGAGTTTAATAATCTCCATAATCTAGACTCCATAATCCCTTGCGGGGTGGAGTCTGGGTAACTGAATGGAATTAGCTAAGCGTTTTAATGGCCAGATGCCCTTCCTGTTGCCAATGCGGAGTTTTGTTCAGCGTATATAGTCTCATCGTGCCCAGAGAGAGAAATATTTGCCGCTACCTAGGATCGAACTCACAGCCTCCTGATTGTGAGGCGAGAGCTCCACCTCCAAGCCACTGCAGCACTCTGCTAGATTGCCACTGGACAGAAATGGAAAAAAAATCATACACGTTCTGTTGAATCCAGAAGCCCTTGAGATATCTCTCCAACTAGCCAAGCAAATTTCCTGGAAATTATGCTCAGCTCATGTCCAAAGAAAAGGAGCGAGACAGCAACAGACATTATCCTGCAACCTATTTTTAAATGTTAAAATAAAAAAAAGGCAAATTGACTGTCACATGCTTGTCCCTCATCCGGTCACTTTTGCAATGATTGTTCAAAGGGGGGAGGGGGCGAAAGGAACGTGGGAATTAGATTGCTACTTCTCACTGAATACCGCTTGCTTAGATATTGCCTGCATAGTTTATTTTGTATGCAGTAACTACAGTAGTGGCCAAAATTGTGGAAACCTTTTGGGGAAAGTGTATTTTGGAGGTTTGATGGCTAATAGCACCACTTTTTTTTTTTTTTTTTGGAGTTTCAAGATAATCCTATTCCACTGCAGGAATAGCCCAGACTTTAACCCAATTGAAAATCTATGCAGCCGACTAAAGAAACTTGTTAGTCAGAAGCAACCCAGCAATAAAACCCAGTTAATAGAAGCAATCATTCAATCTTGGTTTCCCATGATAACAACTGCAGAACTAAAAGACTTGGTTCACTCCATGGGAAGACGTTGTAAGGCCATAATTCATGCTAAAGGTTACCCAATTATTAAATGACATGGTGATAATTTTTGTATATCTCGTTTTTTTCTACGTGTTTCACTTTTCTTCTTTCTACTGTAACTGCTATGCTAATAGCAAATCCTTCATAAAACTTATTGCATTACATTCTTGATTAAATCATCCTTCCATTGATATATAATTTTACGGTACTACTCACAAAAAAAAAAGTGGTGTTATTAGCTAGTTTTAGAAAATACACTCTTCCCAAAAGGTTTCCAGAATTTTGGCCACTACTGTTCTTCGATCACTGGAGCCTTTTCAATGAAAGCCACAGTTTTGAGAAGAAATCTCAGTACCCAAAATGAATCCTTGCAAAAAAAGAAAAAAAGGATTCAGAATTTATTCTTCTGTGCCTTCCCTGAAAGCCTCCTCTGTCTGGATATGACTCAAAAGAGCTACCTGCCAAGAATTTCCAACACAATTATACCCCAGCTTCTTTGTCTCTGATTGATGAAGTTCCTAGCTTCAGTCTGACTCTTTGCTCATAGCTCTCCCTGGATGCACCGATAAACAGAAAACAAACGGAAATAGATGCCGTAGATCAAGTCATAACCTTGGTCTGAGTCGTTGGTGGAGCCCTCCAGGATCTCAAACTGTGGTTTGTCTGGGGACGGAAAGTCTGCAGGTGGTATGATGGTTGCTACTGTTCTAGAGTCTTTTTGGGGGGACTTTCTGAACAGCACAACCATCTGACTCAGTGCTGTTTACACTAATAGCAGGAGGTTCTCAAGAATTCAGACCAGGGCAGGGATGGGCTGCTGGGGGTTTGCAGGGATTCGGGAGAACCTCTAGCTAAGATTCTGTGCAGTTTGGAGAACCCCTAGATCCAGTGGTGGGATTCAGCCAGTTCACACCACTTCGGGAGAACCGGTTGCTAACTTTCTGAGCAGTTTTGGCAAACGGGTTGTTGGAAGAAATCATTAGGGCAGAGAACCGGTTGTTAAATTACTTGAATCCCACCACTGCCTAAATCCCACTCCTGGCTGGCCCCGCCCACCCCTTCCAGGAGTCCCCACAGGACCTGTTTTGGATGCAGGTAAGTGCAGGGAGCATGCTGAAGCTTTGGGAGGGCAAAAAATGGGCCTACTGGAAGTTCTGGACTCCAGAGGGCCTCCGGAGCCTGGGGAGGCTGTTTTCGCCCTCCCGGAGGCTCAAGAAAAGCCTCTGGAGCCCAGGGAGGGCAAAAATGCCCCCCCATGATGCAGGACGCTGACTAGGCCATGCCCACCATGGCCATGCCCACTCAGCAAACAGGCAGAGAACCCCTTGCTAAAATTTTTGAAGCCCACCCCTGGACCAGGGTCTTTTAAGTTGAGAACTACCTGTATATACGTAAGTTTAAATGCTATTGCTAAACATCTGGCGGTATGACCAACCAACATAAAACCCTGACCCCTGGGCAATCCTATAGACCCCTGGGGTTAATATTGACCACTTTGGGGGATCCTAATTTAAACATTGTAATGTGCCACAATTTAATAAACCATAGTTTACTGGGGTTTATTGGCTGAATAAACCACCATTGATTCAGTTTGTCCAATATGCTGAAACCAAAGCAAAGATATCCAAATCCTCTCCAAAGCACCCGAGGGTAGAACAAGAAGCAATGGGTGGAAACTAATCAAGGAGAGAAGCAACCTTAGAAGTAAGGAGAAATTTCCTGACATTGAGAACAATTAATCAGTGGAACAACTTGCCTCCAGAAGTTGTGAATGCTCCAACACTGGAAGTTTTTAAGAAGAGATTGGACAACCATTTGTCTGAAGTGGTGTAGGGTTTCCTGCCTAAGCAGGGGGTTGGACTAGAAGACCTCCAAGGTCCCTTCCAACTCTGTTGTTCTATTCTAAATCATATGATAACTTAGTGCAACATGTATGAACTCAGCTACTAATTTCTTTTTTAAACTTAAACAGGACTTTCTGAGCAACTCAACCCCACCAGTTTCACAATGGTGCAGTAAAATTGGACCATAAATCTGAGATCCCATTAAGCAGGACTGGATTTTAAAACAACACTTAGGCTGAGTTCACACCCAATCCTCTTCCAAAAAGCAAATTCTGACATCTCACACTTTGTGTCTCCTTTAAATCAAATCTTCCATTTCAGGATATTTAGCAGAGAGAGAGAGATGTAACTGATAAAACACATGAAGTATCACCCAATACAAACATTTTTCCAGAGTCTTAAAGCATTCCAGGCAAAGCACTGTGGTTCCAGGGTCGGTTTAGCAGAGACTAAAAATGCCACCACTTAAACGCTCTGGTTTTCCATCCATTAAAAAACCTTGAGTAAGAGCACAGCTGGAAGACTGCATCCAGCTTTCATCACCACATTACAAAAAAAGATGTTGAGACTTTGGGAAAAAAATGTGCAGAGAAGAGCAACTAAGAAGTCTAAAACATATGAAGTACGGTTGCAAGATTTTGGGTTTGGAGAAAAGAAGGACTAAGGGTGACATGATAGCAGTTATTCCAGTATTTGAGGGGCTGCCACAAAGAAGAGGGAGTCAACTTGTTTTTCAGAGTACCAGAAGGCAAGACAAGAAACAATGGATGGAAACTAATCAAGGAGAGAAATAACCTGGAATTAAGGAGAAACTTCCTAACAGTGGGGACAATTAGCCAGTGGAACAGCTTTCCTCCAGAAGTTGTAGAGGTTTCATCACTGGAGGCTTTTAAGAAGAGACTGTACACCTAGCTGTCTGAAATGGTATAGGACAGGGGTCTGCAACCTTAAACCCGTTTCCCACAGGAAAAAAGAACAACATCAGGAGCCACAAAACCCGGGTGGGCGTGGCCAACTCCACATCACTCACTCCCACCCAGTCACATGACCCCCCTAGCCACGCCTACCGAACTGGTCATTAGAGCAGAGAACCAGTTGCTAAAAAACATCGGGAACCACAAAACCCTTCTCTCTCTCCGTCTCTCTCTTTTTCTCTCTCTCTCTCTCCCCCCACCTCTTTATCTTCTCCTCTCTCCCACTATCTCTGTATCTCCCTCTCCCCTTCCTCTCTCTGTATCTATGTCTGTCTCTGTCTCTCTTTCTCTCTCTCTTTCTCTCTTTCTCTCTCTCTCTCTCTCTCTGTATCTATGTCTCCCTCTCTCTCCCTCTCCCACTCTGCCCCCACTCTCTGTATCTCAGATTTCCAAGGCCAGGCGAGGAGTGACTGAGAGGGGAGGGTGAGGGGCGGTGCCAGCCAGTGATGGGACAGGGAGCCTCAGCAGAGGTCCCAAAGAGCCGCATGTGGCTCTGGAGCCACGAGTTGCTGACACCTGGTATAGGGTCTCCTGCTTGAGCAGGGAGCTGGACTAGAAGACCTCCAAGGTCCCTTCCAGCTCTATTCTGATTGAGCAATCCAGGAAGCAAATACAGGCTGAAGAGGAGGACAGCAAAGAAATATTTGAAGGTCATGTGGTCTTGGCTCCTTGCCGCTTCAAGGGGGATTTGTGGGTTGACAAGGGATCTGCATCACAGCTCATTAACTTTCTGGAAGGTTTTTTTTTTTTTTTTAAAGTCCAGAAGCCTCTCCTTGCCCTCCTAGGCAATCATTGTTTTCCATCTCTATTTTCCTTGGTATGTGCTCTAAATTTGGCAGCTTGTTTTGAAACAGCCATGAAGCGTATTTGCAAGCAGGACTTGGAAGAACTTAAAATACCCTGCAGCATGTTTGGAATTAAAATAAAAAAAAAAAAACCTCCTGAAGAGGGCTGACATTTTCCAGGGACCCAAAAAAAAAGGGGATCCATTTTTCTGCTTGCTGGGAGATCCCTTTCCCTTCCACCCTCCCTGCGTTTTGCTTTGTGTCGGGTAGGTGGGTGGTTGCTGGTGGCTGCTGGATCTGAGCCATTTGTTGCAACCCAGAGCAGGATTATCCTAGCTGACTGATAATCGACCTGAAAAATCTCTCTTTGGTATCCCAACTTCCAGTATCTGTTCATGGGAATGCACGAATCTTCCAAGGGTGTGTTATCTGGATTAAACCCGGATTGCAAGTAGTTTTCCCAGCAGGTGGCGGGCTCTGGTTGACTTGATCTGGGATCAGAAGCTAAGCTGGTCCAAAGCTGTTTAGTCGGCATGGAAAACTCATCAGGGAATCCTGACCGAGTTGAGATTGCAAAAGGGAAACATCGGAAGCATGAATGAGACACATTCAGACTTACCCAGATTAGGGTCGTATTCGCTTATAAACCTCTTGGTAAGAAACTTCACCGTTAGCGCTGCAAGAAAAGAGAGAGAGGGTTACTCTTCTTTTGCGCAGGTCCTCTCCAACTGTAGGACTTTTTGCTTAATCAGTTTCTCCTCCAACTAATTTGAGATCCTTTCCTGGCAAAGTCCCTTAAAAGACTATCCAGAAGCTTCAGGTGGTGCAAAATGTGACTGTGTGGGCAGTTATGAGCAGGGGGATTGGATTAGAAGACCTCTAAGGTCCCTTCCAACGCTGTTATTCTCTAATTCCTAGAACTGCAGAAGTTACACCTCTGTTCTGCAAGCGGAACTAGGTTTTTTGTTTTTTTTTTGCATTTATATCCCGCCCTTCTCCGAAGACTCAGGGCGGCTTACATTATGTCAAGCAATAGTCTTCATCCATTTGTATATTATACAAAGTCAACTTATTGCCCCCAACAATCTGGATCCTCATTTTACCTACCTTATAAAGGATGGAAGGCTGAGTCAACCTTGGGCCTGGTGGGGCTTGAACCTGCAGTAATTGCAAGCAGCTGCTGTTAATAACAGACTGCATTAGTCTGTTGAGCCACCAGAGGCTCACCAGTTGCCAGTTTCCTTCTGGGTTTAATTAAGGATGCTGGTTTTTAACCTTAACCAGTGTGTCAAAGGTCCTTTTTCAAAAAGTAACTGGGATGTTTTTCCTTGAGGAAGAAGAAGAGTACTTATCCTTTCATCCCCCAACCATCGCAACTGATGAAGCTTCTTGGATGAAAAGCAAAATTACTCTTTCTCCTTCTCCTTCTCCTTCTCCTTCTCCTTCTCCTTCTCCTTCTCCTTCTCCTTCTCCTTCTCCTCCTCTTCCTCCTCCTCCTCCTTCTTTCTCTTCTCCATCTCCATCTCCTTCCCCTTCCCCTTCCCCTTCCCCTTCCCCTTCCCCTTCCTCTTCTTCTTCTTCTTCTTCTTCTTCTTCTTCTTCTTCTTCTTCTTCTTCTTCTTCTTCTTCCTCCCCCTCCTCCTCCTCCTCCTCCTCCTCCTCCTCCTCCTCCTCCTCCCCTCCTCCTCCCCCTCCTCCTCCTCCTCCTCCTCCTCCTGTTGTGTTTTGGAAAAAGCACCTTACAGAGAACTATGACATGGATGATTGAGAATCTCCACAGACACATTAACCAGTGTGTTTTATCAGCCCAAACAATCAAGTTAATTAAGCAAACCATGACGAAGTAAATAATAGGTAAGCGGATACCAAGTCTACTTAAGAGTAGATGGTGAGGTAGTGTCTTCTCCTGGACTCACCCTCAACCTGCTTTTTTCAAGACATGTTCCATTTCCTTCCACATGTCCACATTGCAAAATAGTGGATAAGGATAGTCAAACCTACCAAGAACCATCTTCAGAATAGCCCGTGAGGACTGAGATGCTGCCCCAGAAGGAACGGACTTGTCTCCTAACCTGATTTCCCAGATCCTTGACAGCCCAGGATGGCCACATTGCACTCCTGCAGAAGGTTTGGAAGGTGGCGGTCATTCGCCCAAGGGGCAGTTCGAGGTTTGCCAAACATGGAAGACATCTTTCAACTCTGCGAATAAAACCCAACAATGAACAATTCTGCATTGAAGGGAAATAGTATCAAGTTCATGTGAAGAGTTAGTACTACTTTATATTGCTTTAGTAAGACCAGACTAGGAATATTGTGTTCAGTTTTGGTCATCATGATACAAATAAGATGTTCAGACTATAGAAAGAGTGCCGAGAACAATAACAAAGATGATTAGGGGACTGGGGGATAAAATCCTTAATTGCAGGAACTCAGTATGTCTAGTTTAACGAAGAGAAGGACTAGGGATGACATGACAGCAGTCTTCCAATATTTTATTTTATTTATTTATTTATTTTGTCAACTACATATTAGATAATATGTAAAAGTATAAGCATGAATTGAATACATAAAATGAATAGGGCCCGGGTACTTACGGGACCGCCTGCTGTTACCTTATGCCTCCCACCGACCCGTACGCTCACACAGAGAGGGTCTTCTCAGGGTGCCGTCCGCCAAGCAATGTCGGCTGGCGGCCCCCAGGGGAAGGGCCTTCTCTGTTGGAGCACCTACCCTTTGGAACGAACTTCCCCCTGGTTTGCGCCAATTACCCGACCTTCGGACCTTTCGCCGTGAGCTGAAAACGCATTTGTTTATTCAAGCGGGACTGGCTTAAATTTTTAATTCTAAACTTTTAATTCTAAACAATTTTAATCGGGGTTATTATTTATAAATTTTAAGGGTTTTTAAATTTGATTGTTTTAATTTCGGCCATTTATGGATTATGTTTGTTTTAAGTTTTTGTTTTAATTGTACATTGTGTTGTTTTTATACTTTGGCTGTACACGCCCTGAGTCCTTCGGGAGAAGGGCGGTATAAAAATCTAAATAAAATAAATAAATAAATAAATACAACTAAAGGGAACATTAGGACAGGGACGGTAGGCATGCTGGTGCTCTTATGCATGCCCCTTACAGACCTCTTAGGAATGGGGTGAGGTCAACAGTAGACAGTCTTAGATTAAAGTTTTGGGGGGTTGAGGATGAGACCACAGAGTCTGGTAGTGCATTCCAGGCATTAACAACTCTGTTACTGAAGTCATATTTTCTGCAATTGAGTTTGGAGCGGTTCATTTTACATTTGTATCAATTGTGTGCTTGTGTATTGTTGTGACTGTCAACCTTGAGAAGATGGGTCAGTCTATTCTCCAAAGCATCAGAAGGCAAGACAAAAAACAACGGATGGAAACTAATCAAGGAGAGAAACAACCAGGAACTAAGGAGAAATTTCTTAACGGTGAGAACAATTAATCAGTGGAAAGACTTGTCTTCAAAAGTTGTAGGTGCTGCATCACCGGAAACTTTCAAGAAGAGACAAGACAGCCATTTGTCTGGAATGGGATAGGGCCTCCTGCTTGAGCAGAGGGTTGGACTAGAAGACCGCCAAGGTCTCTTCCAACTTTGTTGTTCTGATATTTTTTTCTTTGGTTATCAGTTCCACTGCACAGATTAAAACGGCACATTAGCACTTCTTTCTAATTCAGAGAGAATTCTGATTTTGGCAAAAATTCTTCCATGTCTGGTTTTGGATGGAGTGGCACTGCCCCAAGACAGACCTGGCGAGCAATCTGGGCTTCCTCCTAGATTCACTTATTAAAAAAAAATTTGAAGAGTTGAACAAAATTGGCTTAACATGATGCAGGAATTCAGCCACTAAATAAATAATTGATGGAATTTAGTGTTAACTAAAGTCTCAGCAATTTGGGTTAGAGGTTTCCCTTCCCTAGGCAGAAATGAGTCAGACTTTCTGAACATAACCAAGACAAAATTATATATTTTTAAAAAAAACCTAAACACAGCAATAGAAAGACTTCTAATATAAATTAGAATAGAATGGAATAATAGAATTGGAAGGGACCTTGGAGGTCTTCTAGTCCAACCCCCTGCTCAGGTAGGAAACCTTATACCATTTCAGGCAAATGATTGTCTAATCTCTTCTTAAAAACTTCCAGTGTTGGAGCATTCACTACTTCTGGAGGCAAGTTGTTCCACTGATTAATGGTTCTGACTGTCAGGAAATTTCTCCTTAGTTCTAAGTTGCTTCTCTCCTTGATTAATTTCCACCCTTTGCTTCTTGTCCAGCCCTCAGGTGCTTTGGAGAAGAGCTTGACTTCTTCTTCTTTGTGGCAGCCCCTGAGATATTGGAAGACTGCTTCGTGTCTCCCCTAATCCTTCTTTTCATCAAACTAGACATACCCAATTCCAGCAACCGTTCTTTATATGTTTTAGCCTCCGGTCTCTTAATCATCTTTGTTGCTCTTCTCTGTCTCAACAATTTTTTACATTGTGGTGACCAGAACTGAATGCAGTATTCAAAGGGTGGCCTTACCAAGGCATTATAAAATGGCATTAACATTTTACAGAATGGTGAAATGTAAAATTTCTTACTACCGGTTCTGTGGGCTTGGCTTGGTGGGGTAATGTGACTGGGTGGGTGTGGCCAACTTTTTTTAACCTTTTAAAAGCATTTTTTTACAACCTATTCAGCTGAAGAGGTTATAAAAATGCTTTTAAAAGGCTCTGACGGTCCCAGCTGAGTTGCCTGGTCATCAGAGGCTTTTGTTTTCTTTTTAAAGTAATTTTTTTTCCTTTAAAAGAAAAAAAAAGCCTCTGACGATCAGCCAACTCAGCTGGGATTGTCACAGCCTTTTAAAAGCATTTTTTACAACCTCTTTGGCCGAAGAGGTTGTAGAAAAAATGCTTTTAAAAGCCTCTGACAATCTCAGCTGAGCCGTGTGATCATCAGAGGCTTTTTTTTTTTACTTTTAAAAGCATTTTTTCAGCCGAAGAAAAAATGCTTTTAAAATTAAAAAAAACCCCTCTGATGATCGCATGGCTCAGCTGGGCATGGTGGGGAGGCAGGGATATTTGCTACCGGTTCTCCAAACCACCCGCCATCGCTACCAGATCGGGTGATCCAGTCCGAACCAGGAGCATTTCACCCCTGATTTCACATGATCTTAATGGAGCTTGGAACAAAGGTAATTCACACAACACTGAAGAAGAATTCTCTAACTGTGTCTTCAAATAAAGCAGTACACCGAGCTATCAGTCTTGGTTTATAGATCACCCAATACAGTAAGCCAAACTCTGCAAATGAGAGGATTACACAGAGCATGCTGCCGGCTCAGCTGAAAGGAAGCAGTTGTCTGGTTTTGGAAACACTGTCTCTCTCTCAAGCTACTTTCACTTTGTCCTCTTGAAGTTGAAGAAACTACTGTCTGCATGGAAACTGGGGAGAAATATTTGGGAATCAAAGAGCAACAAGTAACTTTTTTCAATATCCCCCCCCCCATTCCTGAGGATTTAGTCTTCTGCCCTTTCAGTAAATAAATATTGTTGTTGGGAAATGATGATTTAATTGGGTTCTAGTCTTCCAAGAATAAAAGGCATGTCTTCTCCCATTGCTGGTATCCCAAGTTGTTCTGACCTAGGCTTCCTTAGAAAGTAAACAGCACAAACTTAGTCCTGGCAAACCTCTTTAATTCAAACAGCTGTGAATTATTGTCATTCCCAGTCCGAAAGGCTTCTCAAACAGTATATCAGGGGAGTGTTTACAAACACCAACCTTATCTCCCTTGGAATGCTGCCAGAGAACAAATTGCCAAACGCAGGGCAAGGCCAAACTTAGCACAGAGTCAAACAGAGGTTTTCCACAGCTTTTACCGACCAAATGAACTAATTGCTTCCTGCAAAAGCTCACATCCCATTCACTTCTCTTTTGTGTCTTATGGGAGGGGCCAATCATCTCCAAGCCTTACTCCCAAGTCGACCCTGTTTTCTTAATTGCTCCTGTCTCCTGGCAGCTCTGCGCATGCGTACACTGGGAACAGGATCCCGCTGTTCTTCTGCCTCACTGATGTCAGACTCAGGAGACTCCGGAGGCAGCAAAGAACTACTAGATGGCCTTGGCCCCCTCTCTGCCTCCGACTCAGAGCTCTCATCCGAGCCCTCGTCCAAGCCTTCCCTAGACTCCAGGACCGGCCCACTTTCCTCCCCAACCTCCTCACTGTCCGACTCTGCTGCCAGCTCTGCTGGCTGCTGGCGGGCCACAACACCAAGCAAAATCTGTTGAAGCATCAGTGATGGGTACTTCTGATGGAAGTATTACTCTTGGTCTCATCAGGCTGGTGAGGCAAGCTCACGGAGCCTTGGTTAAAACTTTTCCCCATCTTGGGAAGGTGCAAATAGAAGTGTCTGTAAAAAAATGGTTTTAAAAAACCTCAGATTGGTGGCTATGAAGGTATGATTGAACCTTATTAGGTGCATCTTAGAAGTTCAATCAAGCCATCACAATTGTCTTTTTTTTTTTTTTACATATCTTGTGAAAATATCTTTTGCATATCTTTTTTCCACTTCTGGGAAAAAGTAACTCGAGGTGGTTCACTTTCCCCTAAAGGAGGAACTTCTCAAATACTTTGGCCACCTAATGAGAAGGAAGGACTCCCTGGAGAAGAGCCTAATGCTGGGAAAGATGGAGGGCAAAAGAAGAATGGGAGGACAGAGAACGAGGTGGCTGGATGGAGTCACTGAAGCAGTAGGCATGAGTTTAAATGGTCTCCGGGGGATGGTAGAGGACAGGAAGACCTGGAGGAACGTTGTCCATGGGGTAGTGATGGGTCAGACACGACTTCATAACTAACAACAAAAAGAATATCGAGTAACAGGGTTGGAAGGGATCTTGGAGGTCTTTGTACCATTCTGTACAAATGGCTGCCCAGTCTCTTCTTGAAAATTTGCAGTGATGAGAACTCACAACTTCTGAAGGCAAACTTTTCCATTGGTTAATTGTTCTAACTATCAGGGAATTTCTCCTTATTTCCAAGTTGAATCTACCTCTGACAAGCTTCAACCCATTTCTTCTTATCCTGCCTTCAGGTGCTTTGGAGAATACATCACCCCCATGTGCCCTATGATAGCCCTTTATGTATTGGAAGATGGGTTTCATGTTCACCCCTGAGCCTTCTCTTCAATAAGCTAAACATACCTACTCCCCTTATCCGTCCAGACTTCTGATCATCTTTGTTGCTCTTCTCTGCACTTTTTCTAGGGTCTCACCATCCTTTTTGTATCATGGTGACCAGCACTGGACACAGTATTCTAAGTGTGGCTATCTATCTATCTATCTATCTATCTATCTATCTATCTATCTATCTATCTATCTATCTATCTATCTATCTATCTATCTATCTATCTAAATGGCTGTGTGTGTATGGTCCAGCATAACTCTGGAACGCCTAGAGAAAGTTCAACCAAACTTGCTACACAGATGACTTACTCTCTGGAAAAAAATACTGTGGGGGTAAGACACCACTAAAAACCCCTCAGGGTGAATATAGCAGCCGCATCACCCAGCTGATCGGTCCCGGCACCCTTCCGCGGCAACCATGCGCCACCCTCTGGGCCATTCCGACTGGCGAGGAAGATCGTTGCCGCCAGAAGGGTGTTGGACAAGGTGGTTACTGTGTTGGCCGGCCATGCACAGCCTCAACACTGCCGGGTGCCGGATGCTGGTTACCAGTGGGTGTGGGCAGTCAGATGGACAGGGGGTGGGGCCCAAAGACTTATAGTGATTTTGTGTATGATTTTACTTTATAATTATTATTATTATTATTTTATTTTATTAAATTTTTATACCGCCCTTCTCCCGAAGGACTCAGGGCGGTGTACAGCCGGAATAAAATACAGAATATATACAATTAAAAGAAATTAAAATAAACTATTACTAAACGGCCGGTAATTTAAAAGATTTAAAAATTTAAAATATAACTAAAACCCCCAATTTAAAATCCACTATTTATGCCAGTCCTGCTTGAATGAATAAATATGTTTTTAGCTCACGACGAAAGGTCCGAAGATCAGGCACTTGACGTAAGCCAGGGGGGAGTTCGTTCCAGAGCGTCGGTGCTCCCACAGAGAAGGCCCTACTCCTGGGGGCCGCCAGCCGACATTGTTTGGCGGACGGCACCCTGAGAAGGCCCTCTCTGTGAGAGTGTACGGGTCGATGGGAGGCATAAGGTAACAGCAGGCGGTCTCGTAAGTACCCGGGTCCTAAGCCATGGAGCGCTTTAAAGGTGGTAACCAGGATCTTGAAGCGCACCCGAAAGACTACAGGAAGCCAGTGCAGACAACGGAGCAGTGGTGTTACGTGGGAGCCACGAGCGGCTCCCATTACCACTCGCGCAGCTGCATTCTGGACTAACTGCAGCCTCCGGGTGCACCTCAAGGGCAGCCCCATGTAGAGAGCATTGCAATAATCCAGCCGAGACGTAACCAGAGCGTGAGTGACTGTGCATAAGGCATCCCGGTCAAGGAAGGGACGCAACTGGCAAACCAAGCGAACTTGGTAAAAGACCCTCCTGGTGACGGCCGCCAGATGTTCATCAAAGGACAGCCGACCATCCAGGAGGACGCCCAAGTTGCGAACCACCTCCTTTGGGGCCACTAACTTGCCAAAAGTCAGCTGCGGAAGCAGCTGACTGTACCGGGGTGCCGGCATCCACAGCCACTCCGTCTTGGAGGGATTGAGCTTGAGTCTGTTTCTCCCCATCCAGACCCGTACGGCTTCCAGGCACCGGGACAGCACTTCGACCGCTTCGTTGGGGTGGTCCGGGGTGGAAAAGTACAGCTGAGTATCATCAGCGTACAGATGATAACTCACCCCGAAACCACTGATGACCTCACCCAGCGGCTTCATGTAGATGTTGAACAGAGTAGGCGAGAGAATCGACCCCTGAGGTACCCCACAAGTGAGGCCCCTCGAGGACGACCTCTGCCCCCCTGTCAACACCGTCTGCGGCCGGTCGGAGAGATAGGAGGAGAACCACCGATAAACGGTGCCTCCCACTCCCAATCCCTCCAACCGGCGCAGCAGGATACCATGGTCGATGGTATCAAAAGCCGCTGAGAGATCTAATAGGACCAAGGCAGAGGAACAACCCCTGTCCCTGGCCCTCCAGAGGTCATCCACCAACGCGACCAAAGCCGTCTCCGTGCTGTAACCGGGTCGGAAGCCGGACTGGAATGGGTCTAGATAGACAGCTTCCTCCAGGTGCTGGGGAAGCTGCCACGCAACCACACTCTCTACAACCTTCGCTAAAAAGCGAAGGTTGGAGACTGGACGATAATTTCCCAAAATAGCTGGGTCCAGGGAAGGCTTCTTCAGGAGAGGTCTCACCACCGCCTCCTTCAAGGCGGCGGGGAAAACCCCTTCAACCAAAGAAGCATTTATAATCCCCTGGAGCCAGCCTCGTGTCACTTCCTGAGCAGCCAGTACTAACCAGGAAGGACACGGGTCCAGTAAACACGTAGTTGCATGCAACCTCCCCAGCAACCTGTCCACGTCCTCGAGAGCCACAGAATCAAACTCATCCCAAATAACCTCAACAAGACGAGTCTCTGCCACCTCGGCTGAATCATCGCAATCATGGTCCAAGCCATCACGAAGCTGAACGATTTTATCGTATAGATAATCGTTAAACTCCTCAGCTCGTCCCTGCAGGGGGTCATCCCGTCCCTCCTGTTGAAGGAGGGAACGGGTCACCCGAAACAGGGCGGCCGGGCGGTTATCTGCCGATGCAATGAGGGTGGAAACGTAGGAACGCTTCGCCTCCCTCATTGCCACTAGGTAGGTCCTAGTAAAGGACCTCACTAGTGTCCGATCAGCCTCGGAACGGCTGGACCTCCAAACACTCTCTAGGCGTCTTCTCCGGCGTTTCATCTCTCACATAATGTGTTTACTGTACGTATACTTTTAAAAGCCTGTAAGGATTGGGATAGATAAGTACACGGATAATGCTGGGTTATCAGCTAGTCACTTATAAACTGACTTATCTCCATACTAGAGGAAAAAACAAGGGGCTCCATCATGATTTCATAATGGTAGCAAGCCTGCAACTTAATGGAAAGGGGTCACTCCTGACATCATTCTGCCCATTGAGAAGTCAAGGAGAAATCCAATTCCCATCCTTGGTCAAGTTCCAATGACAACCATTGAGAAGATGATTAAGGGCCTGGAAGTTAAAACTTACGAAGAACAGTTGCAGGAATTGGGTATGTCTAGTTCAGGGGTAGTCAACTTTTTTATACCTACCGCCCACTTTTGAATCTCTGTTAGTAGTAAAATTTTCTAACCACCCACCAGTTCCACAATAATGCACCATGTTGTTCTGTCTCCTTTGCCACTTCGGAGCAACGAGCTGGCCTTCAGCCAGTGGATTCAAGGCTCTTATCAGTCCTGGCAGAGAAATTGCAGCTGCCTGCCAAAGTTCAAACAAATGACTCACAGAGTAAGACTTTCAGCTCTCTTTGAAATGGTTCAACTAATTTTTGCTTCCCGTGGAATGAGAGCAGTCCCAAAGCTCCTTATATATACTGTGCGGTGGGGCTCCTGCCCCACCCTTCCCTTTGATGATGCCGCCTCTCTAATCTTCTGAAGCGCGGGTCGATCCAAGCTTGATTATTATTATTATCAGCTGGGTCTGAAGGCGTAGCCTGGGGAAGGGAGGAATCAGGGGATGACGACCTCATTACGACTGCTGACTGGTCTGGTTCTGGCTCCTGGAGCCGGGCTAAAGGAATCGGTGCTCCCGAGGTAAGACTTACCGGCCCTTCCCCCTCACTCTCGGAGTCACTTTCGGGCATGGGGCCAGGTTCGGGGGCTGGAGTCATAACACATGTATCATCGTCTCCGCATGCCTCTCGTGCATCGTGGACTGGGTTGGGAGGGCCTCCGGCTACCAGCTCTGCTTGTCTGTTACAGCTGGGTGGTGTGGCGGGGTGATGCGCGAGCTATTCTGGAACGAGGCTCTTTTGTTTGCGGTCATACTATAGCGTCATTTAGTTGCACTTGCGTAACGTGAACTAAACGTATGCATGGGCGATACAAATAGTATTTTAAATTGTCATGGGGAATTTTATGAAAACCTGATGAAAATGTTTTTAAATAATGCTATGATTTTTTAAAAAAAAGTCAATTAAATTAAAAAAAAGGAAAGTGCTTCAGTATCGGACAAAACCCCTACCGCCCACTATGAAAGCTGGAACACCCACTAGTGGGTGGTAGGGACCAAGTTGACTACCACTGGTCTAGTTTAATAAAAAGAAGGACTAGGAGGGACATGATAGCAGTCTTCCAGTATCTGAGGGGCTGCAACAGAGAAGAGGGAGGGGTGTCAACCCATTCCCCAAAGTACTAGAAAACAACATAAGGAGCAATGGAGGGAAACTAACCAAGAGAAGCAACCTGGAACTAAGGACAAATTTCCTGACAGTGACAACAATTAACCTGTGGAACGGCTTGCCTTCAGAAGCTACAGATGCTCTATCCCTGGTGGCTTTTAAGAAGAGAGTGGACAGCCATTTGTCTGAAATGATATATGGTTTCCTGCAGCAGGTTTGGTCTAGAACAGGGTTCTCCAACCTTGGTCCCTTTAAGACTTGTGGACTTCAAAGCTGGCTGAGGAACTCTGGGAGTTGAAGTCCACAACTCTTAAAGGGACCAAGGTTGGAGAACCCTGGTCTAGAAGACCTCCAAGGTCCCTTCTGACTCTGTTATTCTGAGAAAAATGTTGCTTCTCCCAATCAACTCTATCTGGTTGACAAAGATGGAGTGCCTCTGGGCAGAAGAGAACAGAATGAATCCATCATCCTTGCGAATCAGAGCATTTTCACCAGGGTAGAAGGTGATCAGGACTCTGCACATGCCCAGATGCATGGTTGGCTTCACCATCTCTTGTTGGAATTCCGCAGCAATCCAATTTTTGATTTCAGAACATTGAAGCTGCTTGTTGTCATCGCTAGGGCTTGTAACCTGTATCATTGTTCGCTGTTTTGCAATTTTATGGTTTGATTGTATGGAATGCTATTGCTGTAAGCAACTAGGACGAGGCTTCTTTTAAAGAAAGTGTAGGCATATTTAAAATAAAAAAACACAAAATAAAGCTCTACACAGGGGTGAAATCCAGCAAGTTCTGACAGGTTCTGGAGAACCGGTAGTGGAAATTTTGAGTAGTTCGGAGATCCAGCAAATGCCATCTTTGGCTGGCCCCGGAGTGGAATGGGAATGGAGATTTTTGCAATATCCTTCTCCTTGGAGTCAGGAGGGAATGGAGATTTTGCAGTATCCTTCCCCCAGGAGTGGGATGGGAATGGAGATTTTGCAGTATCCTTCACCTGCCACGCCCACCAAGCCACGCCCACCAAGCCACACCCACAGAACCTGTAGTTAAAAAAATTGAATTTCACCACTGGCTCTATGCATTGCTGAGTTCTGGGGTCAAACTGAAATTCCAGGGTCTGTTAATCCAGTTCTGGAATGGGGAGGGGGGGAGGGTCTGTTTGGAGCTACTGATGTGCATCTTTTCTGCCTTAAGCCTTTTAGCACATCTGCTTTTGATTCAGAGCGCCCTCAGTTAAGATAAACACAATTTTGTTCACAGGACAAAAGTCAGAAGGGTTTTTGAACTGTAAGCAAGATAAGCCAGCGGAGAGGAGAAGAGGGGGAAGATTCCCCCCAAGTAGCAAGAGACAGCTGGTCTTCATGTAACTCAAATAACGTGCTACTGAAGATCAAAGGTAAGAGTCCTGCAGCGTTAAACAAAGGCTAGTTTGTACGGCATGCTAGTCTAAAATCTGGACAGGTTAACTCTGGCTTCATGTAGGGTTGTCCAATCTTGGCAGCTTTTAAGACCTGTGGACTTCAACTCCCAGAATTCTGGGAGTTGAAGTCCACAAATCTTAAAGTTGGCAAAGTTGGACACTCTCGGCTTAGTGTGTAATGCAGATCTGAGAGAGCTGATGGTTTGGTGAGTTGTGTTATCTTTACCAGTTGGGTTAATTTGACTGTAGTTGGGGAAGTCAAGATTTAAGGGGATCTTTGCAAACACAGCTCCCAAAGATTTATTAACTTCATAGCATTGTACTTTTATTTAGCACTTCGACCTAAGCACAATAGAGCCTGTTTTCCTTCCACAAACAATATCCATCCAGGTAAGTTGAGTTGAAAGAACATCTGGTTTCGACTCCCCTAAGGAGCTTCTGTAGGTGAAGATGAGCTAGAACCTGAATCTACCTGCTCTATCTAACAAAATGAAATTCAGTGGTGAAAAAAGGAAAGTTCTACATTTAGGCAAGAAAAACAAAATGCACAGGTACAGTATATGTGGTACCTCGCTCAATAGTAGTAACTCTGAGAGGGATCTTGGAGTCCTAGTGGACAACCATTTAAATATGAGCCCTGCCAAAAAAAGCCAACACACTTCTAGGCTGCATAAACAGAGGGATAGAATCAAGATCACATGAAGTGTTAATACCACTTTATAATGCCTTGGTAAGACCACACTTGGAATACTGCTTTCAGTTTTGGTCGCCACGATGTAAAAAAAGATGTTGAGACTCTAGAAAGAGTGCAGAGAAGAGCAACAAAGATGATTCGGGGACTGGAGGCTAAAACATATGAAGAACGGTTGCAGGAACTGGGTATGTCTACTTTGATGAAAAGAAGGACTAGGAGAGACATGATAGCAGTATTCCAATATCTCAGGGGCTGCCATAAAGAAGAGGGAGTCAAGCTATTCTCCAAAGCACCTGAGGGTAGAACAAGAAGCAATGGGTGGAAACTAATCTAGGAGAGAAACAACCTAGAGCTAAGGAGAAATTTCCTGACAGTGAGAGCAATTAATCAGTGGAACAACTTTCCTCCAGAAGTTGCAAATGCTCCAACACTGGAAGTTTTTAAGAATACGTTGGATAACCATTTGTCTGAAGTGGTGTAGGGTTTCCTGCCTAAGCAGGGGGTTGGACTAGAAGACCTCCAAGGTCCCCTCCAACTGTAATAATAATAATAATAATAATAATAATAATAATAATAATAATAATAATAATAATAATAACAACAACAACAACAACAACAACAACAACAACAACAGAGTTGGGAGGGACCTTGGAGGTCTTCTAGTCCAACCCCCTGCCTAGGCAGGAAACCCTACACCATTTCAGACAAATGGGTATCAAACATTTTCTTAGAAACTTCTGTTATTCTATTCTATTCTTAGTCCAATACCTTCTCCACTGGGCTGCATAGGCTTTGGGGTTGACTGGCCCAAAGTCAACTCATGACTAAGAAGGAACTAATATCTGGGTCTCCCCTCTTTCCTATTAAACCACCTCTGTCTCATTTTCTCATTTAAGTCCTGCAAGAACCACACCCAAGAAATTCAAAGGTAGATTAGGAGCAGATCCCTTCATCAGAAAAACTTGAAACAAAACTTCTTTTTAGATCAAAATCTAAATTTAGATCGGAAAAAGAACATTTAATTAGATGTCTATTTTAGGTCTACTGCAGTCAGTGGCCCAACGAAGAGAAGATGGACAAAACCCAGAATGAGTCCGGGATTAACATTCCTAGAATTGTTTCTTGTCTTGATTAAACTGATCCATGTGAATCTTTCAAATATTGAAGATGGATCTTCATCTAATCTCAGGACAGGGGCATTGGCTCCTTTCCTCTTTTAAAAAGCTGGTTAGGCTCACACAAATTTACCAACCATCACAGCTGAGTTTGCACAGTACCCAAAGTAAGATAAGGACTTTAGTGTGACTCCAGTATGGATTTCCCACAGACCTGTAAATTGGAATTAAATGGAGGTAATACTGAGACCAGAAATGTGGTATAGATACAAAAAAAAATCAGACCAATTGTGTCCCTAATATATCTCGATATTATAACATTATTATTTTTTTTGCTTGAAAGTAGAGTCTTATTCCTTCCCATCAAATGAAGACTGGCTGAATTCTCGCAACATGTTGAACCACAAACTAGCCAATCTCACTGAGGCTGGCATCTTGTGCAAACTTAGTCTGTTGATGGTTTAGGATGTCATGCACATCCGGAAAAAAGGATTGATTGAGCAAATGTAAAGACGGGCAAGCCTGCTGGGCAAAAATCCAGCCTGTAAAGATTACTACTGTAGGATACACCCCTATATTTTCTGGGTTGACCTCTCAGCCCAACCTACATTTTTGCTCTTGTATATTAGAAGAATCCAGGTTTATTGTTAGTTTGTAGCTGAGCGTGCTGTGCAAAACCTAGAGGCAATGTTAATTGAGTAAACTTAGTCAACCCTGGGGGAGGGAAAGGGGGTATCATTCAAGACAGAGCCAAAAAGGATCTCCCCTCCCACCCTTTTTGGTTCCTTTGTTTGGGATGCTGCACAGCTACAAGAATGGAGCTGATTCCCATGTTTCAGGTGAGCAGAATGAGTCAAAGAAACCCCAAGCAACCAGGGTTGGCTTTCCACATTTCAAAGTCAGGGGAAACATAGAATATAACTATAACTATAACTATAACTATAACTATAACTATAACTATAACTATAACTATAACTAGAACTAGAACTAGAACTAGAACTAGAACTAGAACTAGAACTAGAATAGAATAGAATAGAATAGAATAGAATAGAATAGAATAGAATAGAATAGAATAGAATTCTTTTATTGGCCAAGTCTAATTGGACACATAAGGAATTTATCTTTGGTGCAAATGCTCTCAGTGTACAGAAAAAGAAACGATACATTCATCAAGAATCATGAATAGAATAGAATAGAATAGAACAGAATAGAATAGAATAGAATAGAATAGAATTCTTTATTGGCCAAGTGTGATTGGACACACAAGGAATTTGTCTTGGTGCATATGCTCTCAGTGTAATAAAAGAAAAGATACGTTCATCAAGAATCATGAATAGAATAGAATAGAATAGAATAGAATAGAATAGAATAGAATAGAATAGAATAGAACAGAACAGAACAGAACAGAACAGAACAGAATAGAATTCTTTATTGGACAAATGTGATTGGACACACAAGGAATTTGTCTTGGTGCATATACTCTCAGACTACATAAAAGAAAAGATACATTAATCTAAAATCAGAAGGTACAACACTGAATGATAGTCATAGCATACAAATAAGCAATCAGGAAACAATATCAATATAAATCGTAAGGATACAAGCAACAAAGTTATACAGTCATAAGTGGAAGGAGATGGGTGATGGGAACGATGAGAGGATTAATAGTAATGCAGACTTAGTAAATAGTTTGACAATGTTGAGGGAATTATTTGTTTAGCAGAGTGATGGCATTGGGGAAAAAACTGTCCTTGTGTCTAGTTGGTCTGGTGTGCAGTGCTCTATAGCATCGTTTTGAGGGTAGGAGTTGAAACAGTTTATGTCCAGGATGTGAGAAACATGCCCATTGCTACCTTCAAAAGGGAAATATTTCCTCCTCAGCCTTAACTGTCATGAACTAACTCACCTTCAGGTTACAACAGGAGCCCCATCAAAGAACGCTGGAGAAATTCAGCCCAGGTTAGACATCCATCCATCCATCCATCCACCCAGGCTAAATCGGTGTCCAGCTGGCAGAAAAGCTCTCTCTAAAACTCTGGGGACCGATGGGGATGGGGGTGGAAGGGGAAGCGAGTCTGAAGCCAGGTCTCTGCGGCGGACAACCAAGAGGCAACCGCTCGCTCTTGACAGCTGCTGGTCTCCTGGATCTGACTTGAATGAATGAGGCTGAGAGAGGGAGAAGTCCCTTCCCTGGCAGTGTTTGCCAGCTGAGCTCCAGCCAAATTCCTTGTAAGGAAAGCGGCTGCCGTGTTTTTGGCCTGGGACGGACACGTTTTCCCATCAACAAGAGGGCAGGGCAGGAGGAGCGAAGGCCTTTCCCACTGGAGGGGGTGAGGGGAACGTCAAGGATGCCCAGAGGCAAGAGGGGGGAGGGGGGGAGAAAGCAGAAAAAGCCAATGTACAATGCTGCTTCCTGGCTTGGGTTGCAGTGGGTTGCAAATCTGTCCTGCAAAACTTTAGCTGGGGATTCTAAAGCCACCAGTTTAAAAACTGCCCTCCCCCATGCGCAAGGGCTGCGGTTTTCTCTTGTTGGGCGAACATTAGTATCATCCCGCTCTTGGGATAAATATAGGCATCCAGAAGCATCTCTTTCAAGAGGCACTGCTGGTACCATATTTGGCATCTTTAGACAATCGCCAGTGACCTGGACTGACCCCTAACTTGGCACCTCTCTAGTTTCACCGTCCACCCCAGCCTGGATCTTTGATTTGTGATACCAGGGATGGATGTAGGATCCTGAAGTCTTGCATGTAACCCAGAACCCCTCCAAACATTGACAATCGAAGGAAGAAAGGTGGTGTCTAAGAGATTCCCCTAAAGGCCTTAAAGGTAACGGTAAAGGTTCCCCTGGCACATATGTGCTAGTTGTTCCTGACTCTAGGGGGTGGTGCTCATCTCCGTTTGAAAGCCGAAGAGCAGCGCTGTCCAAAGATGTCTCTGTGGTCATGTGGCCGGCATGACTCAATGCTAAAGGTGCACGGAACGCTGTTACCTTCCCACCAAAGGTGGTCCCTATTTTTCTACTTGCATTTTTTACGTGCTTTCGAACTGCTAGGTTTGCAGAAGTTGGGACAAGTAACGGGAGCTCACCCCGTTACATGGCAGCACTAGGGATTCGAACCGCTGAGCTGCCGACCTTTCGATCGACAAGCTCAACGTCCTAGCCCCCTGAGCCACGGCGTCCCTCTAAAGTTCTTCAGGTGACCCCAATCCTGCACCAATGGAAGGTCTTGTCTAAAACCTTTGACCACCGTCTCTGATAGAAGAACCAAGATTAATTTCTCGCCATTCTGGGTAAGAAATAGGATTCAGCCAACAACACATCAAGCTGTTGTTTGTTTAATTGCGTTGTATTGAATGAACCGTAACGGACTGGATTCACCTTAGACACTTAAACCACTATAATGGATTAATTAACCTGTTAATCCACACCCTAGCAAATGGCATGATTGCTCAGAAATTGCATGAATCCATCCACTGTGCCTGTGGAGATTCCCAGTCATTCAGGTCACGGTTGTCCCATGGGTGCGTTTTTTTCAAGAGGCAACTGGACTTTGCTTGATTGTTGTTGTTTTTTGCTTGAAGAGGTTTCACTTCTCATCCAAGAAGCTTCTTCAGTTCTGACTTCAGTTCGGTCAGAACGGAAGAAACTTCTTGGATGAGAAGAGAAATGTCTTCAAGGGAAAAAAAACCCAAAGGAAGTCCAGTTGCCTCTTGAAAAAAAGGCAGTCATGAGATATCCGCTGTGCCATTTCCTTGTTCTTTGCTTGGCTGTTCGTATGAACCTCGCCAGGTTGTACGATCCTTTGCGATAATCCCTTGGTAGAGCCCATGGCAAGGACATGGAGTCTTTCCATGGAAAGTGCAGATGTTCAAAGAGGAATCCAATCCAGTGTGCTTCAGATCAACTTGTATATTCTTTTCCCCTTCTGCCCTTGGCCTGTTTAAAAATGACAGGCAGGCTTGTTATTATTATTATTATTATTATTATTATTATTATTATTATTATTATTATTATTATTATTATTATTTATTCGATTTTTATACCGCCCTTCTCCCGAAGGACTCAGGGCGGTGTACAGCCAAGGTAAAACAAACAGTACAATATACAATTAAAATGCAAATTAAAAAACTTATTACATAGTTGGCCTAAAAACTTTAAAATATATAAAACTAAAAAACCCCTTAAAATTAATGATAGAAAATTTTAAACCAGTAAAATTTAAGCCAGCCCCGCGCGAATAAATAAATGTGTTTTCAATTCGCGGCGGAAGGTCCGAAGGTCAGGTATTTGGCGTAAACCCGGGGGAAGTTCGTTCCAGAGGGTGGGAGCCCCCACAGAGAAGGATCTTCCCCTGGGGGCCGCCAGCCGACATTTTGTTGATCAATTAGAGAAAGCTTTCTGCTGAGAATGATTAAAACAGTGGTAGGGTTGCTCCCGGTTCTGTCCGGTTCTTTAGAACCGGTCGTAAAAGTGGTGGGAGGCTCCACCCACCCGCCCAGATGTCATAATTGATGATTTGAGCATGCACATGCATGCACAAAGCCAGCGTGTGCAAACCGGTAATAAAGGTAAGTAGAACCCACCCCTGGATTAAAACCCTCATTCCTAATACTTTCGAGATGTATGAACTGCCATAATTCCCAGGCTAAGGCTAGTAGGCTTATGGCAAGACTTTGAGTAAGTTTACTAACTATAATTCCCATTTACTACTGTAGGATTTATGGCATGCTTTTCTGGTAAGGATGTTGGCCTTTGTTATAGTCACGATGGGTAGGGGGAGGAGAAATGTTGCAGAAAAAAAGGGCTGCGCGTGTGACACTCCGAACTTTCTTCTAAATAAAAAAAATATATATGTTGAAGATTCTTGCATTGCTTTGCAGCCTGGCAGCTTTCTGCACGCATGACGATGCACACGCAGACATGAAACGTTAGAAGTTCAAGTCCGGTTGGCAGGAAGTTTTTGCTGTGCATGATAAGACTGGGTTCTGGGTTATGCTTTTTTTCCCTTTTCAACACACATCTACGCTACAGATGCAAGGGCCCTCCAAAATTCAGCTCATGATCGTTCCAGGAGGCACAAGAGCCAGAAAGGAAATACTGCAGCCAAATTTGTAGGTTAGATTTTTTAAGTCAGAAAGAAGGGGGGGAGGGGGGGAGGAGGGAGAAAAGAAGGAAGGAGGGAGGAAGAGAGGGAGGAAGAGAGAGGGAGAAAGAAAGGAGGGAGGAGGGAGGAGGGAATAAAGAGGGAGGGAGAGAGGAAGAGGGAGAAAGGAGGGAGGGAGGGGGAGGGAGAGAGGAAGAGAGAGGGAGAAAGAAAGGAGGGAGGAAGAGGTCAAGATTAAGAGAAGTAATTTGAATTAAACTAATTTAGGAGAATGGAATGAATAATGTTATTAGAAAAAAAATACCACTGTTTAATTAAAAATTGATTGAGTAAGAGACCTGGACAATGTAAGACAGATGTATAAAAGAGATGTTGATTTTGAAATTGCACAAGAAGATATGTAAACACCCCACCAACAATTGGGGTAATTGGTTTGATGAGATTTTTATGTGTGTTGTTAAAAAATAAAAAAAAGAAAAAAGAAAGAAAGGAGGGAGGGAGGGAGGAAGGAAGGAAGAGAGGGAGGGAGGGAGGAAGGAAGGAAGGAATATTCTATTTGGACTTTATGTGTTCATTCTGCCTTGGGGCAAAAACTGCAGATCATTTTTGAACACCCAACTTCATGTGTTCAGCAAGATCCTTACCCATTTTAAAGGACAGCTTTTGACCTGGGTAGTGGCTTCTTCAGATAATCTGACTACAGCACCATGCACATTAGCAACTCTCTGTGCACACACACACACACACACACACACACACACACACACACACACCTGTAATAAAGGAGCAAGAAAATTTGAGGAGGAGCAAGGGTTAAACAAGTTACGTGGAAGCAAATTACAGGTCATCACTGTATGGCACTTTAATTTTTGTAAACTTGGGTTCTGGCAAACGTCCGTCCTTCTAAATAGGAGGCCAAACATCCGGAGATTTACAAGGTCCTGCGATCAGGTTGCAACCATAAAACTTTCTCGCTGTGAAAGAGATGAAGCAGAAACGCTTTATCTTTTCCATGCAATGAGAGTTTGGGGAAAGACGGGGAAAACAATGTTGTGATTGGAGAGGTGGGGGGTGGGGCGGGAACGGAGCACTTTTGGTTCATTTGCACCCTCAGCATAATCTGGATTAGAGCGAATGAGCAGAAGTTTGCAAGTTCTGATTCCTTGCTTTTCTTCCTTCCTTAAGCCAAGATTCTTCACCGGCGAAATGGATCACGGCAGAAGAGGCTGAAAGACAGCTGGTTCACTAACCCTAACCCTAAACCAGTGGTGGGTTTCAAATTTTTTTTACTACCGGTTCTGTGGGTGTGGCTTGGTGGGTATGGCAGGGGAAGGATACTGTAAAATCTCCATTCCCACCCCACTCCAGGGGAAGGTTACTGCAAAATCCCCATTTCCTCCCGATCAGCTGGGACTCAGGAGGCAGAGAATAGATGGGAGGTGGGGCCAGTCAAAATTTTTACTACCGGTTCTCCGAACTACTCAAAATTTCTGCTACCGGTTCTCCAGAACTGGTCTGAACCTGCTGAAACCCACCTCTGTCCTAACCCTAGCCTTTAGGTGTCTGCTTTGTACTATCTTCTGCTTCCTAAGGATTGAGGAACAAGAGTTCGCAGGCAGGAATTTTGGTCTAGAAATCTCTGCTACTTTGGAAAGCTTTCTTTTCCAGGTCTACTTTTATGCAAAAACCACAGTATCAGAGGAAGCAGTTATGTTTGGAAACATTAGCGGTAAAAGGAAAAGAAGGCCACTAAAGAACACGGTGGCTGGAGACCAGCAAAGTGGACACCTGCCAGAGCATAGATCAACTCAAAGAAATATGTCCCAAAGGTGCTTTTTCAAGAAATGACTGGACTTCCTTGTTGTTGTTTTTTTCTTTTGAAGATGTTTCGCTTCTCATCCAAGAAGCTTCCTTGGCTCTGAGCTTCTTGGATGAGAAGCGAAACATCTTCGAAAGAGAAAAACCAGAAAGTCCAGTCGCCAAAGGTCCCAAAGCAACTACAGTTGGGACAACTATGACCTGAATGACTGAGAATCTCTACAGACTCAAAGAAGGGTTGGCGGCCCCCAAGGGGAGAGCCTTCTCTGTGGCGGCACCGGCCCTTTGGAATGAGCTGCCTCCGGGGTTGCGCCAACTCCCCAACCTCTGGACCTTCAAACGCGAACTTAAGACCTTATTATTTCATCGCGCGGGACTGGCCTAAGCGAAATTTTAAATGGAAATTTTAAATGGGTTTTATGTCGGTCTACGACCGTTTTAGTCTGATTTGGCCTATTGTAAATATTTGGTTTTAATGTTGTTTTTAAATTTGTTGCTTGTACTCTGTGTTGGTTTTTAATATGGCTGTAAACCGCCCTGAGTCCTTTGGGAGAAGGGCGGTATAGAAATTAAATTAATAAAATAAAATAAAATAAAGTAGTGCAACATTGGAAGATTTGGAGAGACCTGCCCCACACAATCGCCAAGCGTCGGACACGACTGAATGGATATCATCATCATCATCATCATCATCACCGCAATAACAGAAACTTGCAAGTCTGAATGTGCTTCTTCCTCCCTCCTTTATCATTGTGTAAACTGTGAACTGCCCGAGGCGAGTTTTCTCAAACTATATTATTTTCTTGGCCCAGGCTTCACTCCAGCATTGTTTATCTGACCGCTGCCTTGGTAGCAGCTCTTCCTCCTGACCCTGTAGAAAACAAAGTCAGACCCTTGACTTCTACTGAGGCCTCTACAGGATGTTGGGAAGAAAGGTCAGGATGGGCCATGATGGCGCAACCAAGTTGTGTATGAAATGCATAAAAGAGAGAGAGAGAGAGAGAGAGAGAGAGAGAGAGAGAAGAGCTTTGACTGAGCTATTGTGGCTGTCATCTTGACTCTTTTTTCAGCCCTACCCTGGTCTTGCTCAACTGCTAAAATAGCTAATATTTAAAAAAAAAAAATCAGTTCCAGCCTCTGTGGAACTGATTGCAAAGTCCTTGCAATCCTTGGCGCTACCAGACTTGAAATCCTGGGTTTAGAAAATTTAGAACTCCGCCGCCTTCGACGTGATCTGAGCTTAACTCATAGAATCATCTGTTACAACGTCCTTCCTGTTGAAGATTATTTCAGCTTCAATCGCAACAATACAAGAGCACACAATAGATTTAAGCTTAATGTGAACCGCTCCAATCTTGATTGCAGAAAATATGACTTCAGAAACGGAGTTGTTAATGCTTGGAACACACTACCAGACTCTGTGGTCTCTTCCTAAAATCCCCAAAGCTTTAACCAAAGACTAGCTACTATTGACCTCACCCCATTTCTAAAGGTCTGTAAGGGGCGTGCATAAGAGCACCAACGTGCCTACCATTCCTGTCCTAATGTTCCCTTTGATTGTATACAATTTCATATAGTTATTACATACTTATGGTTATATATATGCTCATATATCGTATAGTTATTTCATGCTTATGCTTATATATAATGCTGTGACGAATAAAATAAATAAATGAATGAATGAACGAATCTTCTGTTATCAGCAGGAAGGCAGAATCCCTCAGTCCTTGATGTAATCCTAGATTCCTCTGGCTAAATGTTTCTTTGCCATGGCAACTTTAAGATGGATGGACTTTGACTCCTCTTAATGGCTGACTGGGGAATTCTGGGAGCTGAAGTCCATCGGTCTTAGTTGCCCAGTTGGGAAACACTGCCCTACGTGATTCTTGAAGGCCCTCCTCCAATGGCAAAAGCCTATAAAAGAAGGTCTCGCGTCGTTTGGAAATTCCTTTCCCCTCCGGGCTAAGGTGCAGCCCCCACTGATCTTCAAAAGCTGCATCAAATTTGCAAATTTTCGACCTGATAATTAAATAGGTGGCTGGATATGAAAAGAAATTTAAGTTAACCTTAGCTAGGACATAAACCAATGGGAATACAATGCAATGCAATGCAATACAATACAATACAATACATGAGCAGATAATAGATACAAACTCAAGGTAAGCCGCTCCAAACTCGTTTGCAGAAAATATGACTTCAGGGCCTCTGGTGGCTCTACAGACTAATGCAGTCTGTTATTAACACAGCTGCTTGCAATTACTGCAAGTTCAAGTCCCACCAGGCCCAAGGTTGACTCAGCCTTCCATCCTTTATAAGGTAGGTAAAATGAGGACCCAGATTGCTGGGGGCAATAAAAGTTGACTTTGTATATAATATACAAATGGATGAAGATATTGCTTAACACAATGTAAGCCGCCCTGAGTCTTCGGAGAAGGGTGGGATATAAATTCAAATTAAAAAAAAAAAAGAAACAATATGGTCAATGCCTCGAATGCACTACCTGACTCTGTAGTTTCTTTCCCAAACCCCCAAAACTTTAAGCTTAAACTGTCTACTGTTGACCTCACCCCATTCCTAGGCGTGCATAAGAGCACCTACATGCCTACCATCCCCTGTCCTAATATTCCTTTTTACTTACTCTTTTCATGTATCCAAATCATGTTTATACTTTTACTTGTTTATCTTATACATGATTGACAAATAAATAAATAAAAATAAAAATAAATAAATGTAGCATTTGTCCTGTCCCCCTCATCAAACACTGCCTGCATTTTCAGAGTGTGACCTCTGGCATTCCAGCCACAAGCCAAGTGCCCTTGTACCCCAGAGAAAATGGGGCACCCCCATTCTAGAGGCAGTGAGGGCCATTGCGCTCAGCGCCGCAATCACCTTGAGCCGACAGTGACCTCTGAAGATCTGCCTGATCCAAAAAAGGTATTGCTTTGTTTTGATTTTGCTGCTCTTCTTTGCACAGAACCGAAGAAATGTTACTGCTATCAGCTTGCAAATGGCATTGGAAGGATCTGATCCTGCTCATGTTGCTCTCTCCTCTGGTCACATGGAGACCAGTTATCTTTAGAAGGGAAGTATTTATATATAGAGCGTGCAAGCATACCTTAGCCGTTCGAAGCCAACGCAGGAGGTTAGAAGTTAACAGGGACCGCTGGTTCCTCCCCGGCCCCAGGCTAGGGTGGATGGACTTGGGGAGAAAAGCGATCCTGTCAAAGAAGACGGGGCCATGCAATCCCAGCTCGTGGATCGTGTTCGGATCCAGGTGGAAGACACCTGTTTCTCGGTGGACAAGGAACTTCTGGTGGAACACAGTGAATATTTCCGTGCTCTCTTCCAGTCTGGCATGAAGGAAAGTACTCAACAGGAGATCCGGATCAGGAACCTGAGCGCCGCTGGATTTTGCGTCCTGTTAAAAGTTCTGGAAGGGGACCATCCTCTGCTGAGCTGCGAGGAGAATCTCAAGGCGGTGGAATGCGCCTCCTTCTTGCAGGTGACAACCCTGGCCAAGTATCTGATTGCGTCCATCAATTCTGACAACTGCATCATCTTGTACCAAGCTGCAGCAATGTTTGGCCTTCTGGACCTTTTCCACAAAGCCGCCCTCTACATCAGAGATAGTTATTCCGATCTGGAGGAATATCTGGACTGCCTTTCTCCAGATCTTTTGGATTACATCGAGTCTCTTCTCCCTAGCCGCTTTGTGGCGGTGGGAGCTCACACACCCACCTTTGAGTTCTTGGAGGACGTCTCGCGCTCCGTTTGCTACCTGGATGAGGAAACCAACACCTGGAGGACCCTTTCGTACTTGCCGCTCACCGCCAGCACCTTTCTAGCTGGCATGACGACCCTGGATAACAAAATTTACATTGTGGGTGGAGTCTACGGATACAACAAGCAGATTGTGGACCAAAGCTTTTGCTACGATCCAGTAACCAACGTCTGGAGTGAATTTCCTAGCCCTCAGCAACTTCGGTACGATATCACCTTGACAGCCCTGGAAGATACTCTTTATGCCATTGGTGGTGAATTTGAGAAGACGCCGCTGAAATCAGTAGAAAAATTCAACCTGTCCACCAACAAGTGGGACTTCCTGTCGGATTTGCCTCAGCCAGCAGCGGCTGTACCCTGTGCCCAAGCCATGGGACGGATCTTTGTCTGTTTGTGGAAGCCTCTGGACACCACGATTGTCTATGAGTATCTGCCCCAGAAGGATGAATGGCTTCCCATCTCGACCCTGACTCGGCCTCAGAGTTATGGCCACTGTATGGTGTCTCACAGGGACAATCTCTACATCATGCGCAATGGGCCTTTTGATGACTTCCTGCGATGTATGATAGACCGCTTCAATCTCACGACGATGCAATGGACTTCTTTACCTGGCCAGTACATGAACAGCAAAGGAGCGCTCTTCACCGCCGTCATCAAAGGGGACACGATTTATACGGTCAACAAGATGTTGACCTTGCTGTACACCATAGAGGACAGCACGTGGAAGTTCAAAAAGGAGAAAGCAGGCTTCCCAAGAAGTGGGTCTCTGCAAACCTTTCTTCTCAGGTTTCCGAGAACAGATCACAGTATCGCCACGTAAAGGTGGCAACTGCATGGATTATTGGGCGGTGGCCATCTGACATCACATCTGGACTTTCCTGGATAGTCCGCTTTTTAATTGTTCCAGACTTCCTCTGATCTAACTGTTATGAGCTTATGATGGTTCATGCAAAGTGAAGAAAGTCTCAAGAAGGTGCTTGGGGCAAGCTTCAGCCATTGCATGAACTACGATCTTATCTTCTTGGTACTGTAGATGGCTTTGAGGCTTTATGAATGGTGAGCAATGAAGTTTTCATCTACCCGTTTTTGGCAACAATTATTCTGATAGGCCAGGTCTCAGTAGAGGTAGTAGATGGTTCTGACCTATAAGCAGAAAAGGCCAATAATTCATCAGAAGTCCAGGGATGCCCAGAGGAGAAATATGGGGGAGAGGGGGGTTTACAGAGAAGGGACCTTTCTGTTGTGGCTCGCCAGTGGCCAGTGGATCTGGCAGCAGATTCGGACAGTGAGGAGGTTGGGGAGGACCAAGGGCCAGTCCTGGAGTCTGGGGGCTGGATGAGGGCCTGGATGAGGGCTCCGCATCAGAGGCAGAGATGGGGCCAGGGCCCTCCGACAGTTATCAGCTGCAACATCAGTGAGGCACACAAACAGCTAGAGCCTGTTTCCAATGTGTGCATGTGCAGACATTGCCAGATGAAGGGAACAGCTAAAGAACAAGGGTCGACTTGGGAGTAAGGCCACAGGTGGACGATGAATGGCCCCACCCAGAGGGAATAAAAGAGGAGCGAAGTGGGAGTGGAGTTTGCAGGAGTCAATTAGTTCATTACTGCATTCTTGCCAAGAATTGAGGCGTTTGAAAGGTATCCGTCTGGCCACTCTCCAAGCCTGATAAAGGTCGTAATCATGAACTATCTTGAAAGACTTTGTTGGAGAGGAATTCACTGTAAATTAAATAGAAGAGGTTTATCAGGATGAGGACTTGGCTTCGTGCTGCTGGGGAAGCCTAGATCAGAACACTTTTTTCCTAGACAGGCTAAACTTCTCTTTATATGTTCCCCAAACAGAAGGATGAAAGTCCTTAAAGTAGGGGAGAAAGTGCCTTCTGCAGACCACAGATCTATCTGTCTCAGTAGAGGAAACAGCTGTTTTTCAGTCACAGGCAGGAAACTTTCCCCTCTACCTGTGGGATTGAACCTGTGACCTTCTCCATGACCTTCTGCAGCTGCTGCAGTGGTGAAATGTAAAATTTGTTACTACCAGTTCTGTGGGCGTGGCTTGGAGGGTAATGTAACTGGGTGGGCGTGGCCAACTTTTTTTTTTTTTACTTTTAAAAGCATTTTTTCTACAACCTCTTCGGCCAAAGAGGTTGTAGAAAAAATGGTTTTAAAGGCTCTGAGTTGCCAGCTGAGTTGCCTGATCATCAGAGGCTTTTCTTTTCTTTTAAAAGCATTTTTTTGGGGGCCTTTAAAAGAAAAAAAAAGCCTCTGATGATCGGGCAACTGAGCTGGGATCGTCAGAGGAGCCTTTTAAAAGCATTTTTTCTACAACCTCTTCAGCCAAAGAGGTTGTAGAAAAAATGCTTTTAAAAGGCTCTGACAATTCCAGCTGAGCCGTGTGATCGTCAGAGGCTTTTTTAAAAAACTTTTAAAAGCATTTTTTTGGCCAAAGAAAAAGTGCTTTTAAAAGTAAAAAAAAAAAAACCTCTGATGATTGCACGGCTCAGCTGGGCATGTGGTGGGGGGGGAAGGGCTGCAGGGGTTTTTGCTACTGGTTCTCCGAACCACTCGCCACCATCGCTACCGGATCGGGTGATCCAGTCCGAACCAGGAGCATTTCACCCCTGATCTGCTGAAAAATGAGATGGATTGACTCCCCTGGGTTCTCACCACTGAATTGCACCGACATTAACATCTTGTTTTGAGAGCTCAGGCATTTCAACCTGAGCACAGGAAATGTAAAAGGGTTAATTTAAAAAAAAAATTAAATTAAAAGTGTACCAGGAAGAAACCGGCAAAACTTTTAAGGAAACTTAAGCTGGTTTTATTCCATTTGAATGCAGTGTCGGACTGCGAAGTATTTAAGTCTCATTGCTTCAGTGGAGCAGTACTTGCCCTTCCATGGTGCTGAGGAGCTCTTGCCAAGTTTGTTCCTTCAACTAGCAACCCCTGTTTCCTGTGGTTGATATAAACAAATTCTGTGTATGTGTTTATAGAATTTATATTCTCAGCAATTAAAGCCGAGGCAGGCTATAAATAGACCCTTGGTAGGGGACTAATGGCTTCAAAATAAATGCAGATTGAGCCAATTCGGAGATGGGTTTTTAACAGGGTTTACTCTTTTGCACTAAATGATTTTGCTTCAATCCAGATGGTCTCATTTAAAAGAATGTGGCTCTGATTCTAATCAGCTTCTAATGCAAAATCCCGGCCAAAGCTGGAATCGTAGGCTAATCAGAGGTAAGAGAGGATCTAGTCGTGGCATGTAACGCTTTCATGGGAATCCTTTAAGCCAGACTTTGCAATAGAAACAGGTGTCTAGCCTATCGAAGAGAAGGGTGAGGGGAGACATGATAGCTGTCTTCTAGCACTTGAGCAGCTATCACAAAGAAGAGGAAGATTGGCTTATTCTCCAAAACACCAGCGGGCAGGACAAGAAGTTATGAGTGGAAGCTTGTTAAAAAAAGGTCCAATCTGAGATTCCAAAGTTGGAAGGGACCTTGTAGGCCATCTAGTCCAACCCCCTGCCCAAGCAGGAGTCCCTACACCATTTCTGACAAATGCCAGTCCAATCTCTTCCTGGACATAAATTGTTTCAACTCCTACCCTCAAAATGACGCTACAGAGCAGCGGTCACCAACTGGTGGACCGTGCACCACTGGTGGTCCACAAGAAAATTTTGGTGGTCCACAGAAAGATTATTTGCATTTTTTATGTTGTACTAAATACTATTTATCTTTTTAAAAAATTCATATTAGTGGTCCATGGGATTTAAAATTATGAATTTGGTGGTCTCTGAGGTCCGAAAGGTTGGTGACCCCTGCTATAAAGCACTGTACACCAAGACAACTAGATACAGGAACAGTTTTTCCCCAAAAGCCGTCACTCTGCTAAACAAATAATCTCCTCAACACTGTCAAACGATTCACTAAGGCTGCATTCCTATTACTAGTAATCTTCTCATGGCTCCTATCGCCCATCTCCTCCCACTTATGACTGTATGACTCTAACTTTGTTGCTTATATCCTTGCAATTTATATTGATATTGTTTCCTAGTATGATTTGATTGCTTATTGTACCGTATGACTGTCATCAAGTGTTGTAAGTGTTGTACCTTGATGAAGGTATCTTTTCTTTTATGTACACTGAGAGCATATGCCTTGTGTGTCCAATCACATTCAGCCAATAAAGAATTCTATTCTATTCTATTCTATTCTATTCTATTCTATTCTATTCTATTCTATTCTATTCTATTCTATTCTATTTCTATTTCTATTTCTATTTCTATTTCTATTCTTGAAAGCTTCCAGTGATGAAGCTCCCACAGCTTCCTAAGGCAGCTTCTGTTCCATGGGTTGATAGTTGTCACTGTCAGAAAATTTCTCCTTATTTCCAGGTTGAATCTCTCCTTGATCATTTTCCATCCATTATTCTTTGCTGGCCTTCAGGTGTTTTGGAAAATAGCTCCTATCTGTGGCAGACCCTCAAATACTGGAAGATGCTATCATGTCTCCCCTGATCCTTCTCTTCACTAGACTAGACTAGCCATGCCCAGTTCCTGCAATCGTCCATCGTATGTTTTAGCCTCTAGTCTCCTAATCATCTTGGTTGCTCTTCTCTGCACTTTTTCTAGAGTTTCAACATCTTGTTTATAGTGTGGTGACCAAAACTGGATGCAGTACTCTAGGTGTGGTCTTAGAAGTGAATCTAGAAGTAAAGAGAATTTTTCTGATAGTGAGAACAATGGAATAGCTTACCTCCTGGGCAGTGGTGAAATTCAAATTTTTTTACTACTGGTTCTGTGGGCGTGGCTTGGTGGGTGTGGTGTGGCTTCCTGGGCGTGGCTTGGTGGGTATGGCAGGGGAAGGATACTGCAAAATCTCCATTCCCTTCCCACTCCTGGGGGAAGGATATTGCAAAATCTCCATTCCCACCCCACTCTGGGGCCAGCCAATGGTGGTATTTGCCGGTTCTCCGAACTACTCAGAATTTCTGCTACGGGTTCTCCAGAACCTGTCAGAACTTGCTGGATTTCACCCCTGCTCCTGGAGCTGTGTGTACTCCATCACTGGAGGTTTTCAAGAATAGACTGGGCAACCATTTGACAAGGATGGTGTAAGGTTTCCTGCCTAGAGCATGGGGTTGAACTAGACCTCTGAGATCCCTTCTAGCCCTGATTCTAAATACCAAAATTAAGTGCCCAGCGTGAGCGCTGCCCAAGAAACTGGAAAATATCGCAGTTTTGTTAAATGACCAGAGTCTCCTTATTGGTGAGATAAGTGGTATATAAATTTAATAAATAAATAAAATCAATCAAAGCATCCCATTTCACCTGCATTGGTGGAATAATTAATATCACAGGGAGAAGGTTGCACTTGTAAGAACCACTGGGCAGTCCCTTGTCTGAAATTGTATAGGATCTCCTGCTTGAGCAGGGGGTTGGTCTAGAAGACCTCCAAGGTAACTTCCAGCTCTATTGTAATTGGTCATTCCAGGAAAGATTTACTACTGTACTTACTGGAATTTATTCCTTACATGTTTTTTATTATTGTTTTAAAATGTTAAAAGTGTCAGCTTAAAATGTTTAATAATAATAATAATAATAATAATAATAATAATAATAATAATAATAATAATAATAATAATAATAATAATAATAATAGGAGGAGGAGGAGGAGGAGGAAGAGGAGGAGGAGGAGGAGGAGGAGAAGGAAGGGAGATGGTGAGGAGGAGGAGGGGGGATAGTGTTTGAGAGTAGAAGGAGAAGGAGCAAGAGAAGGTGGAGGAGAAGGAGAAGGAGAAGGAGAAGGAGAAGAAGTAGAAGTAGAAGTGGGACTTTCGAATACAGATGGATCATCATTTGGAACACAACACGCCAGATATCACAGTTGTCGAAAACCAAAAAGTACACTTTATTGACATTGCGGTACCAGGAGATGCCAGAGTCGAAGAAAAAGAACTGGAAAAAAATCATGAAATATCGTGACCTGACCATTGAAATACACGACTATGGATAAAATATGTAAGTGATACCATCGGGGCACTTGGTATCATATCCAAGAATTTTATAAGATACATCAACGAATTGCAGCAGAACTGCAAAAAACTGCGCTACTTGGAACATTGTACATCTCAAGAAGGTACTTGGTTGATACCTAGGACGTTGGCAGCAACCCATATCAACCGTACCAGTCAATGGTATTTGTGGTGCCTTTTTGAATGTTCAGTTGACTGAGTTTCATGTTGAATGAATAAAGTAAATCATAATAATAATAAACAAAGCCTTTCGGGTACCATATGAACCAAATAGACTCAAGTCATTCATGATGACTTGTACAAAGCCATGTTTATCCAGGGATAGTTCAATAACAAGGAGCTTAAAAAAAAAAAGATTAGAACAAATCACAAAGGTGAGCTTTCCAGATGGTGATTAAAGAGAATCATAAGATAAAGATTTGAGAGAGTACAATATTTAAAGACTCGTTTGGGGTAGGCGAGGGGAGAGGAAGGGAAAGGTGGAGAGGATGCTGGGCCGCTTTCATTGGCTTTGTGTCATGAGCTCCTCTAGGGCCCTGTCTCGGTGGTTTTCACACAGCAGGAGGACTTCTTTGATGTCAGCTTGTTGGAAGCCCATGTCATTGAATTGGGCTAAGAGGCGAAGGAATTCTGATGCCTGCAGTGGGAAGGAAGCACAGGACGTGTGAGACCACTGTGGGAATGAAGTGTGCATTTCCACGAGTGCTCTGAAACCCCCATAAGAGAGAAACCCAGTTTTATAAAATCATGAGGACTAGAGCCTTCCGGGTTCTGAACAAGTCATTCATGCTGGCTTGTACATCCCCATGCTTATCCAGGAATGGTTCAATAACAGGGAGCTTTTTCTTAAAAACAAAAAACAAAAACCAGAATATTACACAGGAGACTGTATCTCTCCTAGAATACCAATTGCTATTGAAAGACCAGTTGCTAAATGACAACCAGTTGTTATTGTTTTTTTGAGCAGGGAACTGATCTGTAACATCAGTGAACCATCAATAAGCAAACATGGAAAAGCATAAGCCACATCATGGCTAAAAAGAAGAGATGCTGGCAACAGGCTTTCAGCAAGTTGTGTTGTGTTTCCCCTCCCCCCCTTCCAAATTCCTGCCTTGTGTTTCTAGCATTCCCATAAAAATAGGACCTGCTTTCAACTTGGAGACATCTCCAGACTGTTAGTTCTCCAACCACCTGCAGCCTCCTTGGCTTCATTACACTTGGAAGTAGTTGTCCTGTGGTACTTTCTGCACGTTGAAAAGTGTGGGCAGCCAGGGAGGCTGCAGAATGATGGAGAGAAGAAAGATAACAAAAGCAGCCCTACCAGTAGAAATCCCCCTCCAAGACTTCCTAAGTGGGATGCCTATGGAGATACTCAATCATCCAGGTCAGGAGCTCTTGCCTCACAATCAGGAGGTTGTGAGTTCGATCCTAGGTAGAGGCCAGATGTAGGGTCTCCTGCTTGGGGAGGGGGTTGGACTAGATGACCTGCAAGGTCCCTTTGGACTCTGTTACTCTGTTAGTCTCAAAGGCGTTTTGAGCCAAAAGCCAAGTCGGTTTTCTTGGGTTGAAATGTTGAAAGCATTTCACTTCTCATCCAAGAAGCTTCTTCAGAAAGAAGGTTCTTGGTTGAGAAGCAAAACATTTTCAAAGTAAAACAACAACAAGAAAGTCCAGTTGCCTTTGGAACTTACCTTTAGATTTTCACATAGTGATATTGAAAGCAACCCTCAAGCCTTTTGAAAACTAGCTAGAAAACTGCTCCATTGCCTTCCAACCTTTTTTTTAAAAAATTTGAAATTATATCCCGCCCTTCTCCGAAGACTCAGGGCGGCTTACATTGTGTTAAGCAATAGTCTTCATCCATTTGTATATTATATACAAAGTCAACTTAATTGCCCCCAACAATCTGGGTCCCCCAACAACTTTGTGGCAAAGACCATTTCTTCTAAATTTTTTGATTTCGAATTCGTCCCAATGTTGTCAGGCTGATTTTCTCTCATGTTTATTATTTATTTATTTATTTATTCATTCATTCATTCATTCATTCATTCATTCATTCATTCATTCAATTTATATTGAATGAATATTCAATCTATTCATTCATGGCGATTCAAGGTGGCTTACAGAATACAAAACCACATTTAAAACAATAAAACTAATGAAAAGACTCAAATTAACATAGTATAATATAACAAAATTATAATAAAATCAGCCCCCATCCCGGTGACAGCAGATCACACGAGCCATTGAATGGGCTCCATCCCACTCTGGGTTCCCCAGGCCCACTGGCAGAACCAGGTCTTCAGCACCTTCCGGAAGTGTGTTAGAATGTTCAGAATTAATTGTGTTTTGTTTTTCTTTCCTTGCTTTTTTAGGTTTGTTTTGTCATCACTTTTATTGTGAGCCATTTTGGACTTATCATTGTCAGAATAGAATTAAAAACTATGTAGACCATTCCTTCCTTCCTTCCTTCTTTCCTTCCTTCCTTCCTTCCTTCCTTCCTTCCTTCCTTCCTTCCTTCGTCTTTTCTTTCTTTCTTTCTTTCTTTCTTTCTTTCTTTCTTTCTTTCTTTCTTTCTTTCTTTCTTTCTTTCTCTCTCTCTCTCTCTCTTTCTTTCTTCCTTTCTTTCTGGCTGTCTTTCTCTCTCTCTCTCTCTCTCCCTCTTTCTTTTCCTCTCCACATTAATTTGTGTTAGTTTTTATGCTCCCTATCAACTGCTAACAACATTCACGCAGATTCAAAAAAACCCCGTGCAGGTGGAAACAGCCATTTCCCCCCCCCCCCCATTCATTTGGTCAACTTTTCAACAGAAGTTGAGCTCTCACCTTTTTCTCTGAGTTCTGGAACATTTCCATGGCTTCTATAACCTGGGCCTCATCGTAACCCTGTTTCAGAAGTCTATCGCAGGCACTGAGGTAACTGAGAAACTGTTACGGGAAAGCAGAAGAAATTGAAGGGCTGTTAATTAACGGAGCAGCACGATTTCGGCAAAAAGCCGAAAATCCACTTCCTAAACCAGAACCTTTCCCAACACAACCCCTCCCTTACTTTGTAGAACCAGCCATATGATCTGGAACCCTGGGATCATCACTTGCAAAGGGCAACCAGATCCATGCAAGGAAACTAGTGATGGCAGCCTTCCTATAGAATAGCAGACACAGCTGGAGTGGGGAGATGACACTAAATGAGTCATCAGCCTAGAGTCCTTACGTTCCTAGAAATGATCTAAGTCCAACCCCTCTGGAATTCTGTTGACTCTCATCTTCTCAACTGCAACTTAACTAGGGTCCTGATTTATTTATTTATTTATTTATTTTTCGCATTTTTATACCGCCCTATCTCCCTAGGGACTCAGGGCGGTTTACAGCCAGAATAAAACATACATATAAATACAGGATAAAACAACAATTAAAAAACTTATTAAATAAGGCCGAATATTTAAAATAGAAATACAAATAATAAAACCCCATTAAAACCAAATTCAAAATTTAAAAAATTCTAGTCCAGTCCTGCGCAAATAAATAGATGTGTCTTAAGCTCGCGGCGGAAGGTTCGAAGGTCAGGAAGTTGGCGAAGTCCTGGGGGAAGTTTGTTCCAGAGGGTGGGAGCCCCCACAGAATTCCTTGTGATTGACACTTCTCGACCAGTGGTGGGTTTCAAAAATTTTCTGTTCTGTGGGTGTGGCTTGGTGGGCATGGCACAGCTTGGTGGGCGTGGCTCGGTGGGCGTGGCAGGGGAAGGATACTGTAAAATCTCCATTCCCTCCCCATTCCAGGGGAAGATTACTGAAATTTTTTTAAAAAACAACAAGTTTTTTATATTTTTATAAAAAGAACAAACCACATACAAATCTTTGTTGAACAAGGTATCAGTCGGGTACATAATTAAACATATTTCAAATTTCACCCCCTCATTGTATCATTTATCCAATGTTTTCCCCTCTTCAAATTTTATAATAGCCCATTTCTTTCCCAAGTTTTATTCAATCCCTTTATCCTGAAAAGTATTTAATCAAATCTAGTTCCCACATTTTACTGAAATTTTTTTTTTGACCCTCTGCGCATGTGCAGAAGACTCTGCACATGCGTGGAGGAGGTGCACGCGCTCACATTTGCGAAACGGTAGCGAAGGTAAGTGGATTTCATCCCTGCTTCTATTGTATATAGAATGTATATAGTGTATATAAAACATTTATTTCCTGGAACAGGTTTTTTTTTTTTTGGCCTTCTGTGTAGACTGCTTGGCTAAATCCTACGGTTTTTTTGGCAATAATTTTGGGAGTGAGTTGCCCTTGGCTTCTTCCTAGGATTAAGAGAATAACTTGAAACAAGATTTAGAGCAAGACTTCATGCATACGATTGCAACTGTCAACTAATAAATTTCTTTCTAGACTTCAAGGCGTTATCAGTCTCTTTCATCTTGTTTTAGCAGGAAAAAAAAAAAACCCCATGAAGTGCATTATAGCTTTGAACTATTATATATCTTGAATATCTGAACCGACAGAATCAGGATTACACAATTCACGACTGGCAATGGAGAAACAATTTCTAAGCCTTGGACTTCTGAAGCAAAAGCTCCAGTATTTCACAATCGGGGTTGTGTAAAGTAAACATTTGGCCTTTGTGTAAAAATTTTAACAGGTGGGGAGGGAAACTAAAGCAACCATAGGAAGGCGCTTGCAGAAGCTTTTTAAGTGGTGCAGTTCAGAGGTAGGTCTCAGCAGGTTCTGACCAGTTCTGGAGAACCGGTAGTGGAAATTTTGAGTAGCTCGGAGAACCAGTAGTAAAAATTCTGACTGGCCACGCCCCCATCTATTCTCTGCCTCCTGAGTCCCAGCTGATCGGGAGGAAATGGGGATTTTTGCAGTAACCTTCCCCTGGATTGGGGAGGGAATGGAGATTTTACAGTGACTTTCCCCTGCCATGCCCACCAAGCCATGCCCACCAAGCCATGCCATGCCCACCAAGCCATGCCATGCCCACCAAGCCACACCCACAGAACCAGTAGTAAAAAAAAATTGAAAGCCACCAGTGGTACAGTTGTATCACAATAGTTAAAAGAGCTTGACTATTCATACATTACAGGCTGTGCTCATCTGTCAAATTAATCAGTCGTTGAATAAGCCACGTTTGGCAAGATTCACCCACATGGACTAAGGTCTAAGAGATGTCTACCGAAGAGCGAGGAATCTGAAGACTGGCACATTTGCTGATATAAATCTAATCACCGCTTCTTGTAACACACATGCAAAATCTTTATAGATTTTGTTCAGTTTTTCAGTGCGAAGATCCTGGACAAAGCTAAGGCTGTTTGTCTATGGAGATTCTCAGTCATTCAGGTCATGGTTGTCCCAAAGGTGCTTTTTTCAAGAGGCAACTTGGACTTTCTGGTTTTTCCTTGAAGACGTTTCGCTTCTCATCCAAGAAGCTTCTTCAGCTCTGACTGGATGGTGGGGAATGGAAGGATTTATACTCCTTGCAGACAACTGGTGAAATCTCCAAGTGGCCTCAATGATTTTCTTAAAAAGGATGCAAATGACCAGCTGTCTGCAAGGAGTATAAATCCTTCTATTCCTCACCATCCAGTCAGAGCTGAAGAAACTTCTTGGATGAGGAGCAAAACGTCTTCAAGAAAAAACCAGAAAGTCCAGTTGCCTCTTGAAAGAAACACCTTTGGGACTAAGGCTGCTTGGCTGATTAGATGCCTCTCCAGATCTAACTCAGCACCTCGGGAGAGACAAAAGTTCCCTTCTTATGAGACTGAGAAATGGAGTCTGTCATGGAAAAGCCTAGAATTATTTTTGACTTTATTCTTGGAGAACTGACTGCATAGTTCTCTAGAGCATTTTTAAATACCACAGCAGCCGTTGATCCCTCGGGAATCCGTGATTGGCCAGCGAAAGCCTCCGTCCTATTTTTAAAAACCCATTTTCGTGGAAACAGTACGTTCTTCCAGATCTGAAATGGGTACAGCTAGTGAAGGGGACCCAGCAATAGGCCCCGAGATTCAACTCCACCCTCGGGCCCAAATTGGGAGCAAGTGCACAAGTGTCTTATTTGGGGGATTAAAAATCAGCCTTAAAATTTTTTCCTTTTGGGAATTATAATGGATTGTACAGGGATTGAGACTAAACTGATTTTGAACTTAATAACAGCAGCAAGACTGTTGATTGGACAATACTGGAAGAAAGAAGAGATACCTACAATAGAAGAATGGATATTGAAAGTTATTAACTTGGCTGAGATGGCTAAAATCTCAGCGTTTTTAAAAGACAATACGCAGGAAAGATATTTAATTGAATGGAAAAAATGGATTGATTATCTACAAAACAGATATCAGATTAAGAAATATCAGATTGCCTTTGAATAATTAGAAAGTTATTTTATGTAATGGGGAGGGGGTTGGGAGACGAAAAGCTTTGGATGTGGTTATTTGGATTGGACTTTACCTTGTGATTGACCCGGGAAGCCGGGGGTGGGGGAGGGAGGGGGATGTTTTGTTTTTTTTTTTTTTTTTGGGAGGGAGGGGGAAAAAAGGGGGAAAATGTTTTTGTTTTTTTTAAAACTCTTTCAATAAAAAAAAAAAAAAATCAGCCTTAAACTCAATAGCTGTTGAGAAGGATAAACATGGAGTTCAAATAGAAGCTAATAAAAATAAAAGAGTTTCCAGTTATGAACCATAGGAAAAAAATGATGTTGAGAGTGGAGAGGGCTTAATTATTTGAAAGCTAAGGAGAGTTCTGTAATGACATCCTGGGTGAAATTTCTAAACTAACAATTAGAAGTTTAGATTAGAAAACTTAGAATTAGATTAGAATAAGATTAGAAAACTTAGAACTCTGCCGACTCCGACATGACCTGTGTTTAACACACAGAATCATCTATTGCAATATCCTTCCTGTAAAAGACTACTTCAGCTTCAATCGCAATAATACAAGAGCAAACAATAGATTCAAACTTAATGTCAACCGCTTCAAACTTGATTGCAGAAAATATGACTTCTGTAACAGTTGTTAGCGCTTGGAACTCATTACCTGACTCTATAGTCTCTACTCAAAATCCCAAAATCTTCAACCAAAAACTGTCTACTATTGACCTCACCCCATTCCTAAAAGGACTAAAAGGGGCGTGCATAAGAGCACAAAAGTGCCTACCGTTCCTGTCCTATAGTTTCCTTCATTATATCAAATTAACATAGTTGTTGCATACTTTTGCTTATATATATTTTTTTCTTTTATGATGTACTGTTGTTTTATGTCGATGTTTCTGTATACTGTTGTGACAAAATGAAATTTAAAAAAAGTTGTTAATACAAACAATAAGCATAAACGTAAACCATGCAATCACAACGATGACCCTGGTGAAGGCAATATTTGGGGAAGCTGATTTTAGATGCAGGTTTATTTGCAAGTTAGTATTTGTTTGTAAATAAGTATTTTTTTTGTAAATAAAAGCTGCTCCCTTGAATGAAAGATCATTGAGAGTCTTCACCAAGGATAAGACCTAATCCCAATTCCCAGCCCCAGAGCACTTCAAAAGGTTTAATGGTTATGCTGCTGATTATGTTATTTGTCTAATGCTGCTTACTTTATTGTTGGTCATATATTGATTGTTGCAAATCACGCTAACCAGGGGTAAAATGCTCCCGGTTCGGACCAGATCACCCGATCCGGTAGCAATGGTGGCGGGTGATTCAGAGAACAAAAATCCCTGGCCCACTCCCCATGCCCAGCTGAGCTGCATAATCATCAGAGGTTTTTGTTTTTTTTACTTTTAAAAGCATTTTTTCTCCAGCCGAAAAAATGCTTTTAAAAGTAAAAAAAAAAAGCCTCTGACGATAAGGCAACTCAGCTGGGATCGTCAGAGGAGCCTTTTAAAAGCATTTTTTCTACAACCTCTTCAGCCGAAGAGGTTGTAGAAAAAATGCTTTTAAAAGTAAAAAAAAAAAAAAAAGGTGGCCACGTCCACCCCGTCACATTACCCACCACCACCAAGCCACATCCACAGAACCGGTAGTAACAAATTTTAAATTTCACCCCTGACCCTAACCCAGCTTGACTGGGGGTTGTGCAATATGCATGTCTGGTAAATACAGACGTACATAAAGCTGCACTACCAGATTGTAATGACCTATTGATGATTTTCAATCTCGAGGCATTCATTCATTCATTCATTCATTCATTCCATTTCTATTCCATCCCATTTCTATTCCATCCCAGCCAATGACTCTGGTTCACTATGCTTTGGGCGGCAAACCAGAAGTGGCTGTGGGAAGGTCTCAAAAAAGTCAAGATGTGGCCATGATCACACAATCAAAACCCCACTCTCTCTCTTTTTTTTACACGGAGGGGACGTAAAAGGAGGCAGAGCTTGAATTGTGTGGTTGCCATCTTAACTTTGTTGACTACCTCCCCTGCTCCCAGTTCTGTTACATCTCTACCATGCATGGGGAGTTGCTGTTAATTCGATGCAGCTCAGATTGTATTTTAGCACAAGACTGAAGAAAACTGACTAACCCAAGTTAGGTTTTCGTGGCTAAGAACTGCTCCATAAAATCTTTCAACAAGGAGCCAGCGACATTGTTTCTGGAGTCTCCAGGGTTATCACAACAGAAGCCACACCTCCCATGGGACCTCAGAGCCCTCCCCACAAATTATGGTACCATGGGGGGGGGGGGAAACATTCTCTCCTCTGCCCTAAAGCCATGTGCAAACCAGTGATAGAACCGGTAGTAAAACAGGTGGGGAGTTCCTCCCACTGACCCGAACATCATCAAAAGTGATATGCGCATGCGGAGAAGCTTCTGCACATGCGCAGAAGACCATGCACGTGCACGAGCGGAGTGAGCGCCCTCGCATGGGCACGATGCGAACCGGAAGTAAAGGCAAGTAGAACCCACAAGTAGAACCTGAGGCACAAACCTCAGCCCAATTTCAAGAATATGCAGTAAAACTCCAGTTGTAAAAAAAGGGAGAGCCATCTGTCTCTCCAGAGTTTGAGTTGAGGAAGCAGGTACTATCATGTTTTCCCGAAAATAAGACCCTGTCTTATATTTTTCTGAACCCCGAAATAAGTGTTTGGCCTTATTTTTGGGGAGAGCTTATTATTATTTTGGGGCACATGGAGCAAGACGGGGTTCCTCTTGCCGTCTTACCTGATTTCCAGCTCTGTCTCCCTAACCCTAACCCGAGGAAATGGCAGAGCGCATGTGTTTAAATATTTTCAGGGAGGGCTTATTTTCGAGAGGGGCTTATTTTAGCGCATGCACTCAAAAGCATGATTGGGCTTATTATCAGGGGAAGTCTTATTTTCAGGGAAACAGGGTAAAGAGAGAAATACGTGAAACAGATGGACCCACCCTACCAGCACATAATATATAGCAGGAGTGAAATGCTCCCGGATCGGACTGGATCATGCAATCTGGTAGCGATCATGGCCGGTAGTTCGGCGATCCACTAACGATGGCGGAACAAAGCTCTGCCCACCTAGCCGGGATGTCATTACTTCCTGGTTTTAACCAGGAAGTAATGTGGTTTTTTACATTTTTACAGAAGGTTTTGCGCATGCGCAGAAAGTCTGCATGCACAAGTGATGCATGCACTTCCAAACAGGTAAGGAAGGTAAGTAGACTATACCCTGATGTATAGTCATACTTTCTGAGGAAGTTCTTCACCTAGACCTAGAGAGTTGGAAACACCTTCCCCAGCTTTGACGGGGGGGGGGGGGAATTTGGCCCCATCTTATTTGGAGAGGGGCAACTAAACCCCAAACCCTCTGCAGATCTTCATCGTTCTTTCCACGGTTGACAATCAGGTGCACCCAGGACAGAGTTCTGGAAATAGTGTTGCATCACCTGGAGAGGACACCTCTTCTCCGGCACTAACAAAGACGTCCCCTGTTTGGGAAGAGAGCCAGTTCCTAGTGCTGCCTGACCTGTCCTAAGCTTCGCCTCCTGGACTTCTGCAGGGCGAGGATCGCTCGGCGGATCGGGTAGCCCAAGGCTACTACCGGTTCAATCAGTTCGCGTTCCTCTTGGCTCAGCACCGAGAGCAGATCAGCGGTGGAGTCCGGGTAAGCTCTGTGGGGACTAAGCGGTTGCTGGGTCCCTGGAGGAGGTGGGAGGCAGGAATACGGGCTCAGAGACTGAAAAATAAAATAAAACAGAGCGTTTAACGTCAGTTAACTTGGAGAAATCTTTATGAGTCATCTGCTCTTTCAGGAGGCTTTTTTAGAAGGATGTTGTTCTTCTCTGGAATATGTGCAGCCATTGTAGGTACGCCAAGAAAACGCTTCAAGTCTTTTGTCATATTAAAATTAATGTAGCCCCAGCCATAAAGCGAGCCAGGAAAATTCCCACAGTTAGAACGATCTTTCCCCCACCCCCAACACCTATGAACATCCTGTTTTCATTTCTGTTTTTCTGAAGCTGATTCAGAACTGTCCTGATTTGGAATAAAAATTATTATGTTTCCACGGAGATGACAAAGGCTGGTAAAACAATAATGAAGGCAGGGAAGCTGGGTCTTCTTGGGAAATAAAACATCGACGCTTTTAACTTAAAATGACATCTTCATATCATTCGAAGATATGGTTAATGTGGCTTTGGGAAACTTTTCCCTTGGGGCAGTTTTCAGACAGTGGTGAAGTCCTTCCATAACTGTTTTTTTTCCTAGTTATCATTTAAGCCCTCTCTTAAGCTGTCTCCGGCTATGACAATCAGGATATATTATTCCTAGCAATATAGATATTTATATATATATATCAGAACTACTATTGCCGGGAACTGCTGGGAATAATATAATCTATCACAGGGGTCTCCAACCTTGTCAACTTTAAGATTTGTGGATTTGTCAACAAGTCTTATTGTTGACTTGTTTAAAGACTTGTTGTTGACTTGTTTAAAGTCTTATTGTTGACTTGTTTAAAGACTTGTTGTTGACTTGTTTAAAGTCTTATTGTTGACTTGTTTAAAGACTTGTCAACTTTAAGACTTGTGGACTTCAACTTCCAGAATTCCTCAGCCAGCTTTGCTGGCTGAGGAATTATGGGAGTTGAAGTCCATAAGTCTTAAAGTTGACAAGGTTGGAGACCCCTGCTCTATCATATATATCCTTCTAGAGGCAAGCTGTTCTGTTGATTAATTGTTCTCAATTTCTTCTTACTTATAGGTTGGGTCTCTCTTTAACAAGCTTCCTCCCACTAATTATTAATTAATTGATTCCACCCATTAATCTAATTTCATCCAAGCTCTTTTTAGGAACCCTTGTCACCTGCTTCTAAACCCCACCAAAGTGACTTGACCCAAGCCCAAAGAACAAATTCAGTCTCCATCGTTGCTGAATTTTATACAGCAAGGGTTATAAAACATGCAGGTAATATAATAGTAAATTCTATTGCAATTGGTATGGATACCTCTAAAAAAAAGATTTAAGAGTTGTTGCTGGAACTGCAATAGAGACATTTGGAACATTAACTGATGGTTTGTCTTGATTATTGTTACATTTTGGACTTCCAGCCATAGGACTGCTAACACGAATTTAGATTGATCTTGGCGAAGGGCGATGTTTTGTTTGGCTGTACCCCCAGCATTTGGAATCTATCGAGACATTGAGAAGTGCGGCTCTTTTACGCATGGGAGACAGCCAAAAATATTTATTATTATACAATATTGGAAGGACACATATGTACCTGACTTGCAGCAATGGGTTACTGACATGTGGATTTGAGTTAAGAGTACTTTGATTTTGACATGAAAAGGGGGCAAGAAAGAGGAATAAGTAATTCAACCAACGTCTAAGAGTAATTTTGTGGATGAGATAAATTTCAAAGCTTTTCCCCCTTTCTGTCTATATCAAAGGTCTTCAAACTTGGCAGCTTTAAGCATAGCTGGCTAGAGAATTCTGGAAGTCAAAGTCCACAAGTCTTAAAGTTGCGAAGTTTGAAGACCTCTGGTCTATATGATCAGAAACACACATAGCCAAATAGATTTCCTTGATAACGTATTTTCAAATTTCTAACACTCACTAGGGGATAAAACAGTGGAAGAATTTTACAGAGTGACTATTTGCAAAACAGCGTTCATTGAAGAAAGGCAGGCCAAGGACCTTCGCACAAATCAAACCTTAAAATGCAAACACTTTACAAGTGCTTGGATTCTCTCCCTCCTTCTCTCTCTCTCAAATACATTTCATATATATATTATTTACATTATAGGACTGAAACATTCATTCGTTTACATTTATTTATAAATTGTGTTTAACTGGGCTTCAGCTGTGGCATCTCAAAGTGTAGAGGACTCTTCGGTAAAATCTTATATAGCTTCACGTTTGAAGTAACAACAAGCAACACAGCCAACAACGCTCATCAAATAAAACCACATGAAACAAAACCTCGACAAAACGAAAAACAAAAACTTCTGAACGATGGGGCTTACAGAGAATTAAAACATTCCATTCCGCTCATTCTCCATGCTAAACTGATAAAGATTCCAAAAGAATTTGATCATATAGTTTGGCACACACGAGTCATGTTTCAATTACCTTAAGTCACCCTACTTTAACTCTTGCCTCCTTCTAACTATCCTACAGAGAAATAAGCTATTTTCCTTGTGGGTATTAAATGCCATAATAATATGAGCAGAAAAATAGGAAACTCGTTATGTCTAGTCTAACCAAGAGAAGGACTAGGGGTGATATCATAGCAATCTTCCAATAGTTGGGAGGCTGTCCCAGAGAAGAGTGAGGGTGTGTGTGTGACTTATTCTCCAGAGCATCTGAGGACAGGACAAGAAGTGGAAGATCATTAAAGAGAGATCCAACCTAGAACTAAGGAGAAATTTCCCTATCGTGAGAAAAATTAATCAGTGGAAGTTGTGGGTGTTTTATCACTGGAGGCTTTCAAGAAGAGATTGGACAAAGAAATTGTATCAATACTTACTAGAGGTGAAATTAGAGGAAGAACAAGTTAAAAGACAATGCTTGGGGGAGGAATTTTGGTCACAGGATAGACCTTATAACCTTATAACCAATAAAATACCTTATTCCACCAGACTTGATATCCTGGGTCTAGAAAACTTGAAACTTCGTCGCCTTCGACAGGACCTGGGTTTAGCTCATAGAAACATCCGTTGTAATGTCCTTCTTGCCAATGACTACTTCAGTTTCAACTACAATAACACAAGAGCTACCAACAGATTTAAACTTCATGTCAACCGCTTCAGTTTAGATTGCAGAAAACACGATTTCTGTAACAGAATTGTCTATGCTTGGAATGCATTACCTGACTCTGTGGTCTCTTCTCATAACTCCAAAAGCTTTATTCAAAATCTGTCCACTGTTGACCTCACCACATTCCTAAGAGGACTCTAAGGGGCGTGCATAAGAGCACAAACGTGCCTACCGTTCCTGTCCTATTGTTTCTTTCCCTATATATATATATGCTTATACTACCTTATTTCTCCTCATATATATGTTTATATATTATATAATCCTTTATGTTATGCTTGTGTATATTGTTATGACAAAATTAAATAAATAAATAAATAAATAAATAAATAAAAAATAGACCTAGATGATTGGCAGAAATTCTGGATGTATAATTATAAAATGACAATGTCTATAGCATTCAAAGAGAATTTGTATAAGATGTTTTATAGATGGCACTTACCCCCGACAAGAATTGCTGGAATGTCCAAGGACAAATCTGAAAAATGTTGGAAATGTCATCAGATACCTGGATCATATTACCACATGTGGTGGACATGCATTGAAGCTAAAAGATATTGGACTAAAATACACACGTGGTCGGAAAAAATGATCAAAAAGCATATTGACTTTAAGCCAGAAATATTTTCTGTTGGGAATTATACCGGAGACATATATTAGCGATATAAAATATTTGATTGTGAATATTATTACAGCAGCTAGGATTGTGTTTGCAAAAAATTGGAAAAATGAAAAGTTACCTTTGCAAGATGAAATAATTAGAAAAATGTTGGAATGTGCAGAGATGAGTAAATTAACATTTGAAATTAGAGAACAAGAAGATAAGCAATATTATAAAATATGGGATTTATTCTATAACTGGTTAAATGGAAAGATATGTTAGGAAAAATGAATATAAGATATATGTCTGAAAGAGATGATTATTTTGTGAATGCACAGGAAGATATGTTAACACCCATGCAGCACGTTGTAACGGAATTGATCTGATGAGATTCTTTTTTATTCTATGTTTAAAAAAATAAAAATAAATTTTTTTCAAAAAAAAAGAAGAAGAAGAAGAAGAAGAAGAAGAAGAAGAAGAAGAAAAGATTGGACAGCCATTTGTCTGGAATGGTATAGGTTAAGACCTCCAAAGTCCTATGGTATAGGTTAAGACATTCCAACCCTATATTTTATTTTATTTTATTTATTTTTATTTATTTGTCACAACATTATATATAAGCATAAGCATGAAATAACTATACGATATATAAGCATATATATAATCATAAGTATGTAATAACTATATGAAATTGGATACAATCAAAGGGAATATTTGGACAGGAACGGTAGGCACGTTAGTATTATTATTACTATAATATTATAATATTACTATTGTAATATCATATTATTCTATGTTTCAACATAATGTTTAGTGTATACAGAGAATTTTCAATTGGGTGAAAGTCTCAAATGTTATACAGATGTTAAGGTGGATGGAGCTAAAATCAAGACCATCTTAAGGTTGTCAAGCCAATTCTTACTTGATGTGTTGCATGAATTGTTTCCAGGCGTAACTGAAGAATAAGCCTTGTTATCTGGGTTGGAGGAACCAAGGAGATAAGGACAAGTCAGCAAGGAAGCAGTTGCTGAATCAGCTCTTCATTTCTTTTCCAAGATGCTGAAAAAAGTCATCAAAATGCAAAGCCTCTTTGAAGCTTTGGAACTGATCTTGTTTATAGAGTTTTGGAAACGGAGAAGGATAAAGGCTCAGGGATAAAGATGACTCACCAGCAGTATCAACTCCTCATTAATGGCTTAAAAAAGCAGGAAGGAAAAGACCAAGAAATGATATTCCCTCCCCTGGGGAAGTTTTCTTCTTGAATGACATTAATAGGGACTAGATAGGCTACATTATCTGCTGCTGGAGCTGTAGAACTGGAGCTGCTGATCCAGTTCTACAGAGGAATTACTGAGTCTGTCATCTGCACCTCTATAACTGTCTGGTTTGGTTCTTCAACCCAACAAGACAGACACAGACTTCAGAGGATCATTAGAACTGCAGAAAAAACAACGGCTACCAACCTGCCTTCCATTGAGGACCTGTATACTGCACGAGTCAAAAAGAGGGCTGTGAAAATATTTACAGACCCCTCGCATCCTGGACATAAACTGTTTCAACTCCTACCCTCAAAATGATGCTATATAGAGCACTGCACACCAGAACAACTAGACATAAGAACAGATTTTTCCCGAACGCCATCACTCTGCTAAACAAATAATTCCCTCAACACTGTCAAACTATTTACTAAATCTGCACTACTATTAATCTTCTCATCGTCCCCACCACCCATCTCCTCCCACATATGACTGTATGACTGTAACTTTGTTGCTTGTATCCTTATGATTTATACTGATTTGATTGTTTACTGATTGCTTAATTATAGCCTATGACTGTCATTAAGTGTTGTATCATTAAGTGTAAAAGATATTGGACTAAAATACACACGTGGTCGGAAAAAATGATCAAAAAGCATATTGACTTTAAGCCAGAAATATTTTCTGTTGGGAATTATACCGGAGACATATATTAGCGATATAAAATATTTGATTGTGAATATTATTACAGCAGCTAGGATTGTGTTTGCAAAAAATTGGAAAAATGAAAAGTTACCTTTGCAAGATGAAATAATTAGAAAAATGTTGGAATGTGCAGAGATGAGTAAATTAACATTTGAAATTAGAGAACAAGAAGATAAGCAATATTATAAAATATGGGATTTATTCTATAACTGGTTAAATGGAAAGATATGTTAGGAAAAATGAATATAAGATATATGTCTGAAAGAGATGATTATTTTGTGAATGCACAGGAAGATATGTTAACACCCATGCAGCACGTTGTAACGGAATTGATCTGATGAGATTCTTTTTTATTCTATGTTTAAAAAAATAAAAATAAATTTTTTTCAAAAAAAAAGAAGAAGAAGAAGAAGAAGAAGAAGAAGAAGAAGAAGAAAAGATTGGACAGCCATTTGTCTGGAATGGTATAGGTTAAGACCTCCAAAGTCCTATGGTATAGGTTAAGACATTCCAACCCTATATTTTATTTTATTTTATTTATTTTTATTTATTTGTCACAACATTATATATAAGCATAAGCATGAAATAACTATACGATATATAAGCATATATATAATCATAAGTATGTAATAACTATATGAAATTGGATACAATCAAAGGGAATATTTGGACAGGAACGGTAGGCACGTTAGTATTATTATTACTATAATATTATAATATTACTATTGTAATATCATATTATTCTATGTTTCAACATAATGTTTAGTGTATACAGAGAATTTTCAATTGGGTGAAAGTCTCAAATGTTATACAGATGTTAAGGTGGATGGAGCTAAAATCAAGACCATCTTAAGGTTGTCAAGCCAATTCTTACTTGATGTGTTGCATGAATTGTTTCCAGGCGTAACTGAAGAATAAGCCTTGTTATCTGGGTTGGAGGAACCAAGGAGATAAGGACAAGTCAGCAAGGAAGCAGTTGCTGAATCAGCTCTTCATTTCTTTTCCAAGATGCTGAAAAAAGTCATCAAAATGCAAAGCCTCTTTGAAGCTTTGGAACTGATCTTGTTTATAGAGTTTTGGAAACGGAGAAGGATAAAGGCTCAGGGATAAAGATGACTCACCAGCAGTATCAACTCCTCATTAATGGCTTAAAAAAGCAGGAAGGAAAAGACCAAGAAATGATATTCCCTCCCCTGGGGAAGTTTTCTTCTTGAATGACATTAATAGGGACTAGATAGGCTACTTTATCTGCTGCTGGAGCTGTAGAACTGGAGCTGCTGATCCAGTTCTACAGAGGAATTACTGAGTCTGTCATCTGCACCTCTATAACTGTCTGGTTTGGTTCTGCAACCCAATAAGACAGACACAGACTTCAGAGGATAATTAGAACTGCAGAAAAAACAACGGCTACCAACCTGCCTTCCATTGAGGACCTGTTTATTGCACGAGTCAAAAAGAGGGCTGTGAAAATATTTACAGACCCCTCGCATCCGGGACATAAACTGTTTCAACTCCTACCCTCAAAATGATGCTATATAGAGCACTGCACACCAGAACAACTAGACACAAGAACAGTTTTTTCCCGAACGCCATCACTCTGCTAAACAAATAATTCCCTCAACACCGTCAAACTATTTACTAAATCTGCACTACTATTAATCTTCTCATCGTCCCCACCACCCATCTCCTCCCACATATGACTGTATGACTGTAACTTTGTTGCTTGTATCCTTATGATTTATACTGATTTGATTGTTTACTGATTGCTTAATTATAGCCTATGACCGTCATTAAGTGTTGTATCATTAAGTGTAAAATTTGTACCCTATGACTATCATTAAGTGTTGTAAGTGTTGTACCTTGATGAACGTATCTTTTCTTTTATGTACATTGAGAGCATATGCACCAAGACAAATTCCTTGTGTGTCCAATCACACTTGGCCAATAAAAAAATTCTATTCTATTACAGATTTTTGTCTTTTCCTATTGTGTGATAATCAACCCACAATATGCATATGTGATAATGAAGCTTATAAAATGAAGCAGTCTGAATTATATATTGAAGTAATTCCCTAGGCCAGGTCCCTACGATCACCAGTGGCGCTCACTTGGGATCTGACTTTAATTTATTTTCATTTATTTTAAGAAATAATAAAACAAAACAAATCAGGAACTTGGTATGCTGAAAGGCAAGAGACCGTTCTCAAGCAACATTTGTACAGGTAGTCCTCAACTTATGACCACAATTGAGCTCAAAATTTATGTTGCGAAGTGAGAAATTTTTTAAGCGAGTTTTGTTCCATGTTAAGACTTTTCTTGCCGCATTTGTTAAGTGGAATCGTGGCAGTTCTTAAATTAGTAACGCAGATATTCAGTGAATCTGGCTTCCCCATTGACTTTGCTTGTCAGAAGGTTGCAAAACGGGATCATGGGATCCCGGGACACTGCAACCGTCATAAATGTGAGTCAGATGTGAAGCATCCAAATGTATGGATGGGGGCGGGAGGGACCTTGGAGACAGGGGTGAAATCCAGCAGGTTCTGACAGGTTCTGGAGAACCGGTAGGGGAAATTTTGAGTAGTTCAGAGAACCGGCATATACCACGTTTGGCTGGTCCCAGAGTGGGGTGGGAATGAAGATTTTGCAATATCCTTCCCCCAGGAGTAGGGAGGGAATGCGGATTTTGTAGAATCCTTCCCCTGCCACGGCCACCAAACCACACCACCCCCACTACGCCACGCCCAGAGAACCGGTAGTAAAAAAAATTTGGATTTCACCACTGCTTGGAAGTCTTCTAGTCCAACCCAATGCCCTTGATTGGAGATCCTATATCATTCCGGACAAGTGGCTAACCAGTTCCTTCTTAAAAGCCTCCTGTGATGGAGCACCCACCACTTCTTGGAGAAAAGGAGCAGCTTGGACTTGAATCCCGGTCTCCTGGACCAAGAACGATAATGTAACCGCAAAGTTATCCTATCACTCACCCATTTAAACAAAGGTCATAAAAATGGTAGAGGATGCTTTAATAGGAACGTGACCATCAGCTCAAAAAAAAAAGCCATGGTGTGGCTCAGGCTGTAAGAAGCCTGTTATTAAACACAGCTGCTTGCAATTACTGCAGGTTCAAGTCCCACCAGGTCCAAGGTTGACTCAGCCTTCCATCCTTTATAAGGTAGGTAAAATGAGGACCCAGATTGTTGGGGGGGCAATAAGTTGACTTTGTATGTAAATATACAAATAGAATGAGACTATTGCCTTACACACTGTAAGCCGCCCTGAGTCTTCGGAGAAGGGCGGGATATAAATGTGAATAAAAAAAAAAGGAAAAAAAAGGCAGTGTTATACTTGGAAAAGTTTAGAAGATATTGTAGAGAGCAACGTCACTGGTTAGTTTTTGCTTAAATGGGTATTTTGTGACCAGTCAAACCAGTGATGGGTTTCAAAAATTTTTTTACTACTGGTTCTGTGAGTGTGGCTTGGTGGGCATGTTGAGGCTTGGTGGGCGTGGCAGGGAAGGACATTGTAAAATCTCCATTCCCACCCCACTCCAGGGGAAGGTTACTGCAAAATCCCCATTTCCTGCCGATCAGCTGGGACTCGGGAGGCAGAGAATAGATGGGGGCGGGGGCCAGTCAGAATTTTTACTACCGGTTCTCCGGACTACTTAAAATTTCTGCTACCGGTTCTCCAGAACTGGTCAGGATCTGCTGAAACCCACCTCTGAGTCAAACCCAGTGGTCATTTTGTGAGGTTGAAATGCTCTAGTTCAGGGGTCTCCAACCTTGGTCTCTTTAAGACTTGTGGATTTCAACTCTGGGAGTTGAAGTCCACAAGTCTTAAAGGGACCAAGCTTGGAGACTCCTGCTCTAGTTGTCCGCTGGTCCACAAAGTTTGACCATCTCTGCCTTTAAGCTACACCCAAGTCAGTCATACTCAACCCTTTTTAATACAATACTCAGATTCTATATCCATGCTAGACAGTAAACTGCAGATCTCCAGACACTTAATCCTTACTCAGCTCTTGGCTAGACTTTTCAGAAAGCTCCCATAGATCACTTTAAAAAAAAAATTATATCGCAGAGAAGAACAAAGCCATAATGCAACGGGTCAGTGCAAAGAGAGAAGAATTTTCATGTCTGTCCGGCAGCTTTTAAGTTTCTTCCTCCTGCGCTGCCAAATACATGGACATTTGGTGTCTCCCTTGGGCAGCTGAGATGTTTAAACAATGATCCACTCTAGCCTGGGAATCGCTGGTTTTCACATTGCCACGTTCAGCTTTAAGCAAATCCTCTTTTAGTACAAACAGACCAGAGGTGGGTTTCAGCAGGTTTTGACCAGCTCTGGAGAACCGGTAGCGGAAATTTTGAGTAGTTCTCAGAACCGGTAGTAAAAATTCTGACTGGCCCCGCCCCCATCTATTCTCTGCCTGCCAAGTCCCAGTTGATCGGGAGGAAATGGGGATTTTACAGTAACCTTCCCCTGGAGTGGGGTGAGAATACCAGACTCTGTGGTCTCTTCCCAAAATCCCCAAAGCTTTAACCAAAAACTATCTACTATTGACCTCACCCCATTCCTAAGAGGTCTGTAAGGGGCGTGCATAAGAGCACCAACGTGCCTACCATTCCTGTCCTAATGTTCCCTTGATTGTATCCAATTTCATTTAGTTATTACATACTTATGATTATATATATGCTTATATATTGTATAGTTATTTCATGCTTATGCTTATATACAGTGGTGGGATTCAAGTCATTTAACAACCGGTTCTCTGCCCTAATGATTTCTTCCAACAATCAGTTTACCAAACTGCTCAGAAAGTTAACAACCAGTTCTCCCGAAGTGGTGCGAACTGGCTGAATCCCACCACTGCTTATATATGCTGTTGTGACAAATAAATAAATAAATAAATTTTACAGTATCCTTCCCCTGGAGTGGGGTGAGAATGAAGATTTTACAGTATCTTTCCCCTGCCATGCCCACCAAGCCATGCCCCGTCCACCAAGCCCCGCCCCACCCACCAAGCCCCGCCCACAGAACCGGTAGTAAAAAATTTTTTGAAACCGATCACTGAAACAGACGTTTTGATCCTAGTTAACCATGTCTTTGCACAATAAAAGCGATGCTAAATCAGGCTGTGATTTAGCCAGTCTCAACCTAGCATCTGAATTATGAGCTGGCTCATTCATGCGCATGTCATTTATCAGCACTGGATGTCATCTAGAATGCCCTGTACATTTCTCTCGCACTGATCTTTAAAGCATTATTTTGAAACATTAATGCATTTGGGTTTGGCTAGTCTAGAGAAAAGAATTAGGGGCGATATGATAGCAGTATTCCAGTATTTGAGGTGCTGCTACAAAGAAGAGGGGGGGGTTTTTTCAAATTATTCTACAAAGCACCAGAAGGCAGGACAAGAAGAAATGGATCAGAGGTGAGTTTCAGAAGGTTCTGACCAGTCCCAGAGAACTGGTAGTGAAAATTTTGAGTAGTTCGGAGAACCGGTAAATGCCACCTCTGACTGGCCCCGCCCCCATCCATTCTCTGCCTCCTGAGTCCCAGCTGATCGACAGGAAATGGGGATTTTGCAGTAACCTTCCCTTGAAGTGGAGAGGGAATGGAGATTTTATAGTATCCTTCCCAATGGTGAAATCCATTTTTTTTTTACTACCGGTTCTGTGGGTGTGGCTTGGTGGGTATGGTATGGCTTGATGGGAGTGGCAGGGGAAGGATATTGCAAAATCCCCATTCCCACCCTACTCCGGGGCCAGCCAGAGGTGGTATTTGCCGGTTCTCCGAACTACTCAAAATTTCCACTACCGGTTCTCCAGAACCTGTCAGAACCTGATGGATTTCACCCCTGATCCATTCCCTGGAGTGGGGAGGGAACGGAGATTTTACAATATCCTTCCCCTGCCACGCCCACCAAGTCATGCCACGCCCACCAAGCCATGCCACGCCCACCAAACCACACCCACAGAACTGGTAGTAAAAAAAATTGAAACCCACCACTGCAATGGATGGAAAATAATCAAAGAGAGAAGCAACCTGGGATTAAGGAGAAACTTCCTGACAGTGAGAACAATGAACCAGTGGAACAGAAGTTGCCTTCAGAAGTTGTGGGAGCTTCATCACTGGAGGCTTTTAAGAAGAGACTGGACAGCCACTTGTCTGGAATGGTAATAGGGTCTCCTGCTTGAGCAGGAGGGTTGGACTAGAAGATCTCCAAGGTTCTGATGATTGGCTCCCAGATCCTGTGATTCTATAACACCATGACACGGGAAGAAGAGAAAAAAAAAAAAACAGAAGAAAGGAAAGATGGTTACTTACTGCCACAGTAGGTTTATGGTGTTGGATGGGACCGACAAGCCCCGCGGAATGAAGCCGACTTGGCTTACAACAGGAAGTAGGTGGCGGGGATGGAATTAAAGTTTGTGCTAAGCGAGGAGGGGAACCGACTCCGAATCGGAAGTTCCTGATGCTTCTGGCGTGCTGGTGAAGAGAGAAAGCCTTAGAAACCAAGGCAGAGTCTGTGGCGGTTCGTTTTAAAGGGTGCATGACGGCCAACAGCTTCTTCTTGGCACCTTCCAACTCGTTCTTCACGTTGTTTAAGAAGTATGTGGATTGCCTCTGCTGGCCCAAAAGAGACCTCGGGCAGCTGCTTTCTGACGCAGCGGTTAGATGCCCTGGGGAAGTCTTCGGCCTGCTTTGGGGAAGATCAAAAAGCTGAGGTAGAGCACTGGGCATTGGCGCTAAAGGTTCTTCACTGTCAGGTTCTTCAGAGGTACCTGAAGAAGATTCCTTGCCTTCAGAACTGTCCTGCTCCTCAGGACCCTGGTCTAAATCCTCGCTTTTCATTGTCTTCTCTTTGCTGCCAGGGAAGTGGAGCCTCTCAAACCTGGTGCCCAGATTCATACAGCTTTGGACGCGTGTCATTTCTTTGGTTTTGCAACCCGTTGCCTTGTGGCTACCGGCCACGTTGTCTTTCGCGTCCACCAACAGAAGCCAACAAGGAGGGGCCGTGGGATACGTATTAGCGGTCGCGTTAAACCAGGGAATCTCTTGCCGTGAGGCCGAGTTGATCCAGTAAAGGACCTTTTTCTCTAGTGAAAAATCATGCTGTTGAAAAGCAAAGAAGATGAAATGTGAGCATCTTCCCAGCCAAGCTAAACACGTAGAGAATATGAGACAGAATATATGATGTAATTCCAATATCCAACGTCACAACATCTGGAGCTTCTCTTTCCTTGAGCCAAATCCTAAACTATCCTATGTCCATCAAACCCATTAGGGTCATCTTGAAAATATGACTTTGATTTAAAAAAAAATAACACCTTAAAACAGGGGAGTCCAAACTTGGCAACTTTAAGACTTGTGGACTTCCAACTCCCAGAATTCCTCAGCCAGTTTTGCTTAATCTCAGATTAACAAACTTTGGTCCAGTTGCCATGATTTGAACCTTTTTTTTAAAATAGTTCAAATCTCAGCTTTGCTGGCTGAGGAATTCTGAGAGTTGAAGTCCACAGGTCTTAAAGTTGCCAGGTTTGGACACCCCTGCCTTAAAGGAAACTGAGACCTTTGACTGAGACCAAAATGTATCTTAAATTCTACTATCAATAGTAATTGTCTTGGGATGCTTACAAGTACAAGTAATCCTTGACGTATGACCATAATTGAGGCCCAAATTTCTGTTGCTTAGTGACACATTTGTTAAGTGAATTTTGCCGCCAATTTATGACCTTTCTTGCCACAGCCGCTAAGCAAATCGCTGCAGTAGATAAGTTAGTAATATTACTTAATATTACTTAATATATGCAGTAGATAAGTTAGTAATTCACTTAAGTGAATCCTCATTGACTTTGTTTGCCAGAAGGTCACAAAAAGGGATCACATGATCCTGGGATATTGCATCTGTCATAAATACCAGAGTCACTTGCCAAGCATCTGAACTTTAATCATGTGACCATGGGGAATCCTGCAAAGGTTGCACATGCGAAAAATGGTCATAAGTTACACGCCGTTGTAAATCTGAATGGTCAGTAAACCATCTGTTATAAGTCGAGCAATACCTTTAGATGATGATGGTTCTAATTCATCCAATATCTTAAATTCTTTTGGCAGATTAGAATGTTACTGAAATTATTAAAACTTTCTAAAAATATTAAAAATAAAAAACAGTAAAATAACGCAATTAATCAATAGTGCAGCAAACAAAAACTAGTAATCCACCACTTCATTGTAGAGGAGATATCTAAAATCAATCTGAAAACTATTCTTTCTGTTTGTATATTTCTTAAGTAGGTAGGAATCAAATGAATTAAATGAATGTTGAACTGTAGGTATGTCTCACCTAAGACAAACTTAAGCAGTTGATTATAAATAGATCATAACCTAATTTAAGGCAGACTAAATTAAATTCTGGGGACGCGGTAGCTCAAGGGGCTAGGATGCTGAGCTTGTCGATCGAAAGGTCAGCAGTTCAGCAGTTCAAATCCCTGGTGCTGCCGTGTAACAGGGTGAGCTCCCGTTACTTGTCCTAGCTTCCGCCAACCTAGCAGTTCGAAAGCACGTAAAAAAACGCAATTAGAAAAATAGGGACCACCTTTGGTGGGAAGGGAACAGCGTTCCGTGCGCCTTTGGTGTTTAGTCATGCCAGTCACATGACCACGGAGACGTCTTCGGACAGCACTGGCTCTTCGGCTTTGAAACGGAGATGAGCACCGTCCCCTAGAGTCGGGAACAACCAGCACATATGTGCGAGGGGAACCTTTACCTTTAAATTAAATTCGGTAAACAGAAAACCAAAACTGTAGATATGAAAAACCAAAATAGTATAACACAGGATCAAATCATCATACTGACACTGCATTTTTCTGATAATAGATAAATCTGCTTCATTTAGAAACCCTGAGTCAGTTTTTCCCCATCATTGCAAATCTCCCAGAATTTGAATATTAATGCAGCTATGTATTTTTTTCCCCCCTTCCAACTTCACTCAACCCTCTTTCAAAAAAGGAGGTGGCTTTTTTTTCAGGAAAGCTTTGTATGGTAAATTAGACGAATAAGTGTTCCAGCTGTTATCATTGGACTTTTAACTACTTTGGTTTCTTCTTTGTACTGTTTAGTCAAATTACTTTTGCTGATGTGACTGCAGTTTATTCTAGAAAAGCAAATCCCAAATGTTCCAATTCTGCCTTGGAATAAAGTCCCACTCGATATTTTCAATGTCAGTTTTTAACTTAAAACGGATGATTAATTTCTTTGGGTTGAGGCTTTGAAGATAAGTATTTTCCAGCTGCAAATTCACCTGCATAGTTCAGCACGCAAAATAGATTGGGCCACTCAAAACGCCAGTTCTTTCCCTATTTTGGGCATCTATAGATTTGAATGTTTAACCTAAGCAAACTGCACACACAAAGTGACAATAAGGAGCGGCGTTCAGAAAATGTACACTGCTGTGTAACAGCAAAAAATGATGTTTTTCTGAAGAAGTCTTATTCCAAAAATGCAATGATGCTCTCTGCTGGTGGGAATGCTCTGAAGACACAACGTAATAGGAGAAAGAAAAATATTGAAATGTCCAAGCCCAAAGTTACTGAAGATTGTCTCTATGTAGGAACCGTGGTGGCACAGTGGTTAGGATGCAGTATTGCAGACTAACTCTGCCGACAGCCAGCAGTTTGATTCTGACCAGTTCAAGGTTGACTCAGCCTTCCATCCTTCCGAGGTCGGTAAAATGAGGACTCAGATTCTTGGGGGCAAGATGTTGACTCTATAAATTGTTTGGAAAGGGCTGTAAAGCACTAGGAAGTGATATATGTCTACTATCTTCCTATTGCTATCTTCCTTCCTTCCTTCCTTCCCTCCCTCCCTCCCTCCCTCCCTCCCTCCCTCCCAGTGGTTAGAATGCAATATTGCAAAATAGCCACTGCCAGGAGTTTGAGCCTGACCAGCTCAAGGTTGACTCAGCCTTCCAGCCTTCCAAGGTCGGTAAAATGAGGACCCAGATTCTTGTGGGCAAGATGCTGACTCTGTAAACTGCTTAGAGAGGGCTGTAAAACACTAGGAAGTGATATATAAGTCTACGTGTTAAGTGCTATTGCTAAAGGTAGCCCTCAACTTACAACAATCATTTAGTGACTGTTCAAACTTAGAACTGCACTGTAAAAAGTGACTTACGGCCACTTTCACACTTACAATCCCTGGTATTGTGAACAAAATTCGGCTGCTTGGCAACTGGCTCATATTTATGATAGTTGCAGTGTCCTGAGGGTCATGTGATCCCCCTTTGTAACCTTCTGACAAGCAAAGTCAATGGGGAAACCAGCTTCACTTAACAACCATGTTATTAATCTAACTACCATACTACTGTGATTCACTTAACAACTGTGGCAAGAAAGGTCATAAAAAGTCACTTAACAATTGTCTTCCTTAGCAAAAGGTATTTTGGGCTCGATTGTGGTCATAAATCGAGGTTTAATTGTATTGTGTCAGAAACCTTTTGAGAATAACTGTAGGTTAGGGTGGGTGGATGGACAGAGAAACAAATAAAGGCATTTTATTTTGAAACGGCTATGGGGATTGTTATGGAAATACACTTCAAAAAGGCTCAATAGAGAGTTAATACTTTGCAGATGGACTTGCATGTATAATAGAGAAAAAACAAGAAAAACGTACTGCATTGATTGTGATCTAGCAATTGCATTTTTAGGATTAGCTGAAATACAATATTTCTGCTAAGTGAATAACACTTGGTTTGCACAGATTTGTGTCCAATTCCCCTCTGGCAATTCAGTTCTCTTTTCTTGATTTTAAGGCAAGCCAACCCCAATTAGCTTTTTCAACCCCACAAACTATGATTCAATCCAGACACCCACTGAGATTACCACTTCTAGTTAAGACAGGAAAAAAAATATTTGTTTGTAATAATGGTTGAATATTTGTAGCTCGGGTGTAGGAAGAGGGTCAAGGTTTCTTCTCGGAGCTGGTGAATGGCCCATCAGTGTAGTAATCTAAAAGTATTACAGCAATTAATCTGTTTACCATTGTGTACGTTAAGACTTCTGCACACTTGGGCAGCTCAATCTCCGGCTGGTCGGCCAAGTTGGCATCGTCCACAAAGCTTACGGTCACTCTGAAAGGTACGCCTTCCAAGTAGCTCATTACGTCCCCGAATATATTATTCTAATAAAAAAGAAACCAAAAGGTGTACTTAGGACTTTTAAGACCCCGTTTAATTGCTACTGGTTTATTTCGAAGGACTTACTGCCAGATGTCTAATGCATAGATTAAATCACTTAGTGCTAACGTGGAAGCCAGGGGGAAGGCAGCCAGCTTTAATGTGTTGCACGTATATTTTTGTTAACTCGTTCCATATGGGGCACTGTTGCGTTCCCAGAACATTAGCCATGTGTTGCTCTAGCACAAAAGACTTTTTAAGCCAAGTGTCATGGGAAGGTGAGGGACTGAACAAACTAAGCAGGAAATGATGAATCACGTTCTTATTTTGCCCTGTCTTAAGAGTCAGCTAAGGGAGGACAGGCGCCATCAATCTACTTGCTTTCGCCAGGAGTTTAACTGTAAATTTCAATATAGAAGTGAAATTAAAAATATACATATTTTACGTACAGTTATCAGGGTCCGCTTCCCATCAGAAATATGGGACTGAAATTACAAGGACGACTGCATTGCAGATCATCTCTTACTTATGTTTCTGCATTCTCGATTTGGTTTGTGTAAAAGTTGGAAAAGGAAGTTGCGTACCAGCTCCTCCCCATCTGCAACTTATCTGTATTTGTTAACAAGCCAAGATTAGACATTCCCAAATTCTAGGCTCCTGGCATGACTATTTCAGAGTAGAGAGGCTAATATGCCACGCTCTGCAGTCATTGCAACACAAGCAACACAAGGAGAAACAAAAACAAGGAAACCTGTTCTTCTTAAGTCCAGAGAACTCCATATGTTGATCTAATTCAGATACAGTGCACAAGATCTGCCTTGAGTTAATGGACTGTCAAGGATTCTTTTAGGCATTAAAATCAGTTAAGATAATTAATGACTTCAGGTGGAAGTTATAGAAGATTCAAGGCAATGAAACAAAACTGTTGAATTCCAGAAATCCATTTCCAGGCATCTATTAAATATTGTAATTGTTTTACAATTGACAACTTTCCTTTGTAAAACATTTAACAAGTAGTATTTTCATCTCTTATCTGTAAAGCAACATAGTTCGTCATATTTCCTCCCAATTCAGCACTACAGTTCCCATAACACCTAACAAGATCAGTGTGAAAGGCATCAAGTTAAGAAAAAGCTGCCCCAAAGTAATTTTAACAGCTGAATATGGATAGATTTAAAAGTGCCAATTAAAATGATGATGGAAATATAATATTTTTATTCTGCCAGTTTGAATTAAGGATATAAAATGAAAATCTGAATTAGCAATTCCTAGATGGAAAGAGATAAGAGAGTTCATGAACTTTCTAGTACCAGTACTGTCTAGAAAGTATACGACCCCAGAATTGATCACAACTGGAATATTAGGCATGTAATATTTATCTCTGATTGCAATTTAAAATCCCAACTTTATGTGTTATCACTGCTACAAGTATTTTTAAATTTTTTTAAAAACACAGATTAATATTTTTTTTAAAAAAAATAAGGAACATACAAGCAAAAGGAACAAAAAAATTAGAAATATATCAAATGGAGAAAGGAATTACTAAGAGTGTGAACCTAGTACTCAGTACATGAACTATTGATAAAAAAGAAGTACACTAAATTCTTTTGTAAGGACTGGAATCCCTGGGCTTAAAAAAATTATTTAAAGAAATGTCAGATTTATATCTCTGTCTGTACGTAAGAAACCCACCTATAAACCTCTAACTATTTCTTCAGCTTAACAATCAACTCTCCAGGTTACACACATTTATTTCTTAGGTAAAAGAAAACTCACCTTAGCAAGGAATTAGAAAGGCCCTTGCCAGTGGAAGACGGAGGCGTCTTGCTGGCAGCCACCTCCGCTGTTGCAGAGGAAGCCCTGGCCAAGCCTAAATGATTAGAGCCGCTTGAATAAGAGTTTGTCGTCAGGTTTTCCAATGGGGTAAGCAGACTAATCAGCTCTAGAATCCATATATAGGTCACTGTGTCCAGTTATAACATATAATCACGACTGTCTCAACTGAAAATGTCTGGAAGCGAGAAGATGCTTGGGGAGGGGGGGGAGGGGGCAGTCCTGTATTTTCAATAATATTATGAAGAAAAATGTGCAACAATTTTGTTTCCCACAGCGGCCACTGCTGCATCTTGTGGCTTTTTGCTTAAGGAGGTTCTGTGCCACAAAGGAAGCAAAATAAATGCCAGATACAAGCGTTGAAATTCTAATAATTTATTAAGTACAAACAAAAGGCAACATACTTTTATTAAACAAGGCTATAAGTCACTTTGACAATTTACAGTTTCCCATTACAGCATCCTCAAGACTTTGTCGCAAACTTTACAAGACAATAAAGCAAGCTTTGCAGATGATTTGACAATTATCTTCCAATAAACGTTTAACAAGTCTATTTATTGCACACATGTACCAGACAAAAGCTATGGTTTGTACTAGCAATTTGGGTACAACTTGCTCTTTTATGTCATTAACAGCCATGCCTGCGGTTTCAATTTTTCTTAGGTCTGAGAAAAGATGATTTAACAGTGTTTGTGGGCATAATTGTACAAATAAAATGTGTTAAAATAATAACTTTTTCTTAAAGAAATGCAGGAAAAAGTATGAGATTAGAGAACATTCAGTCTTTCCAGTGTAAATAATGCAAAACTAAACCAACTGGTATTAAATACTTAGAACTTTTGTTTCAGAAGTAAACAGATCTGAAGAAACAAGTGAATGTAAAATAACTGAATATCCAAAAAAAAAAAGGGTATTCGCTGAGCAGTGGAGAAACGTAGCAAGGTTTGGTAGGAATACATTTCTTTTGGTCAACAATAGTAATTTCTAGTTTTTTGCAATTTATGAATCACAGAATTCATACAGAATGAGTATTCTGAAGAACTTTTTATAGGACATATGTACAAGCACACACAAAGTTTCTGAGCAGCTGGTAGTTCACAGGTAAAAAAAATCTCTATCTGCTTCCTCTTTACATTCTTTCACTTCAAGGAATGAACTATGTTTCTGCAGAGTTTGTCATTTATTTAAACTGGAAATGTGCCCTTCAGCTAGGGTTGTAAGCTAGGCTGGCAAGGAGTCATTTATTAAAACACAGGAAGGGGAGCAGAAGAGCACACAAGTTCAAGACGCCTTTCTTGGAACGCCAAACCATGCATTGATGTTATAATCAAAATACAAAGAGGCAAAACCCCTTTAGCTTATATCCCTATTCTATTATCCTACTTTAAGAGAAAACCAAAACAAAACAAATGCTTCCCTAAGTATGTAAATCACATGTGTGTATCAATGAAAGGCACTTTTTATGGCAACCTGGACAAAAGCTAGTTAATTCACTCCATACAACTCCAATTTAGCGCCATAATTTTTAAAAGCAGTACTGTAAGTCAAGCTTCAAAGGAAATGACTATCGGCCACATCTGTCTATTCACTTAATTCCTGCCATGTAAGGCCAGGATAACTACAGAGGTGTTTTGGAAAATAGCTTGAATGTAAACATCTGGATACTGTTCCAAAGAAATCATCTTTGATGTTGCCTTGGGGCAATAACATCTGACTTCCCAGAGTTTACTTTACATTAAGAACACTTAATGTAGAATAATGTTTTGCTGATGCATCAATTGCGTGGTCTCTGAACTCTATAAGCTCTATAGATAAGCTGAGCTCTATATCTGGCCTCTATTAGCCAATGTCACCCTGCAGATCCATGGCATACTTATTTTTCTATCGCTGGGATTACACTTTTGATTTTGTAGGATTTACATCCCATTGAAGGTAAACTCAGATAAATTTCCGAGGAAAGTCATTTTAAAGTATGGATCTATCCCACAAACTCCAATACATGCACAGCAATGATTCATTGACACTTCTTGCATGATCAAAATCCTTTGATGCTCAAGTATAACCAGATGCTTGAGAAGACTTACAAGCACTACAATAAGTATCAATGCTATACTTTTAACAGCATCTTTAAGCTTGTCTTCTCAGTCAATATTTTCTGGCATCTTTTAGCCACCTATAATGTATTTTAAACTCAAAGCACTCTTCTAATGTGAGTTGTCAATCACACATCGTTTATGGCAGCCTTCCCAAACTGGCAAATCACGCCATGCCTTGTCTTCAATGGTGCTTCAAAGTCATCACCTGACAGCAGTGGCCCAGGTGTCACTGGAGGGAGGACTTGGAAGGACCCATCCTGGTGGAATGAAATCTCCTTCAGGGTGACTTGCAGGCACCAAGTATTGATCCCATTCATGCCTTTAAGGGAAAAAGTTAGACAACACACTGAGCACTGTATCTATTCCTTGTCTGAATTATTTCACCTGCAGCTGAATACGGAATTCACAGATAGGTGCAAAGTACTGTAGGAACGTGGTTACAGGGAATTTGAATGAACTGTGGCTACTCAAGGGACAATTAAAAAAGCTGTTCTATTTATGTCCCACCTTTCTTTCAAGAGCATCCAATGGTACAGATTAGATCCAATTTTATCCACAATTACCTTGTGAGGAAGATTAATTTAAGAGGTAGGATGCATTCACACAACAGGTTTACTGAATTAACTTATTTTGTGGATTTGCACAATAAATTAAATGGCTGGCTTTTGTATAATAAGTCATAAAGTACTAGCCAAACTAGCATGTTGTGCAAATGTAGCCCTTAGGTTTATAAATGATTTAGTTCAGTATAGGACCATGATGGCAAACCTATGGCACGAGTGCCAGAGGTCGCACAAGGAGCCCTCTCTGCTGGCACATGCACCATCGCCCCAGGTCAGATCTCCATGGCGTTTCTTTCGTGAGCTTCCGTTTCCCTGCAAATGATGAGACAGAAGCTCATGAAAGAAAAAAGATCTTACCTCTTGCCGCGTTGCCAGTGTTGGGATGCCCTGCCTCCCATTGGCCAGCTGGTCTTCGGGTCCCTGCTGTGGATGCGCGCATGTCCACACTTGTCTGTGTTCGCATATATCCCGCACATGCACACAAGCGCATGCACACATTTGTGCACATCTTTCAGTTTGGGCATACGAGCGTGTGCAGTTTGGGCACTCAGTGTCTAAAAGTTTCGCCATCACTGGTATAGGGTATAAATGCAACACCGTTTTTTGAGTGACCTGCTGAGCCTGAGTGGTGGATTGAATCAAAATCTCTGTGATGGATACCAATCCTGGTTCTGCTATGGACAGAGGGGCTGAATCATGCTGGAGACAGGTTTTACATCTTTCATTAGAACAATGCTTGTATATCACAAAAACAAATGATCTCTCCTAATATAAAAGGAAATAAAGGAAGCACACAAGGAAATTAGGTGGGAAGGAAGACACATAAACATTGTCTTTCCCCTCCATTCCAATTCCTGGGTCTAGTTAAAACCTCAACAGCTTTTATTGAACAGGACTATAAATCATTCTTTTACGGTTTCTCATTACAGCATCCCCAACAGACAACTTTGTTGCAAAGCTTTACAGGACAATAAAACATGCTTTACACAACTACTGACAGTTATACAACCTGAGATGTGCAGACTCAACAGTTGCAACTGAACATTAACATCTGTAACAAATGGATTAGAAAGGAATTCAAGACAGCTGAGAATTCCCAGGTTTTTATGCAAAACAACGTACACAAACACCTCACTTTGTTTTATTTACTAACAAATGACTCTTACCTGATCTGGAGGAGAGCTGGCAAGGAATATTCAGCTTGCAAATAGTATTGTGTGAATGGCTCCAAAACGTGGGTAAATGGAAATTCTTCTAAAAATATAAATAAGAAAATCTTTACAGAAATAAGAGCTTCCCTTAATTGTAAAACTAGATCTCCTAGGTTGTTGCTTTTTTTAAAGATGAAACTTTGTTTTAAATCCAATAAGTCAGTTCTTGTGTTGACATAGAAGAACTACATAAACAAACATTTTGTGGAATAGTTACTTTTAGTTTGTTTGCATCTGAAATAAAAATAAACACTTTTAATGTAACTATTCCCTCCTGAAAGTCGCTACATAAATGAAGCAGAACATTCCTGGATTTTAAGGGTACATCAGCTTCCCCCAAACAATGAGCATCAGCACTCTGAACATTACCTGGATCCCCAAACAGTTTGGAGTCCATGTCACGCTTCTGCTGCAGGAGTTTTTCCCTTTCCTTCTTCAGCTTCTTCTCCATTTCTCGTTTCCTTTCTTCTTCCTGCTCTCCTTCCAGCATGACTCGGAGAGCTCGTTCTTCAGCTTCGTAGAGTTCTGTGCGTTTTTTAATCGATGCTTTTAAATTCTGAATTTCACTTTCAAAGGCTTCATCTGCAGCTGGCGGCGGACAAACACCTGCACCGAACACACACGTGTGTTTATTGCTATTTTCTTTCTTTTTTTGTTTCAGAAGAATCCCACAGCTCATTTAGTCAGTGGTTCTCGACCTTCCGAAGCTAAAATCCCATCAAACATTCAGTCAAAGAACCTAGGCCTCAGCATGAAAGAAAGGAAAACCAAAAACCAAAACCCAATTCTTTCTAAAAAGGACATTTATATAGTTTATAAGAGCTGTGGTGGCACAATTGTTAAAATGCAGTATTGCAGGCTAACTCTCCTGACTGCCAGCAGTTCGATCCTGATCGGCTCAAGGCTGACTCAGCCTTCCATCCTTCCGAGGTGGGTAAAATGAGGAGCCAGATTGTTGATGGTAAGATCTGACTCTGTAAACCGCTTAGAGAGGGCTGTAAAGCACTGTGAAGCGGTATATGTCTAAGTGCTATTGCTATTATGGGCCCTTTTTCTCATTTACAGTAGGTTTTAGTTCAATAACATAGTTTCCCATTGTTGTGTCTGCGCCCGAGCCGGGCCTCCTGCCAGAAAGTGACTTGGAAAGTGAGGGGGAAGGGCCGTCAGGACTTACCTCGGGAGCACTGGCTTCCCTGGCTCAGCTGGAAGCTTCCTTGGAAGCCAGAGGCATGCCAGGTGGAAGAGATAATGAGGCCTCCGTCTCCTGACTCTTCCCCCCCCAGGCCACGCCTTCAGACCCAGTTGATGGCAATCAGGCTTGGTTGGACCCTAGGTTTCGTAGGCAGGAGAGGCGGGAACAATAGAAGCAGGGGTGGGGCAGGCCTAGGAAGTGCTGAGTCATGGAGCCACACCCCACAGGATATAAAAGGCAGCGAGAGCTGCTGTGCCTCTTCGTAGCAGGCAAATCAACTGATTAACTACGAGCTGAAGTTCGTTCCTGGGTGACTCATCGGCGTCGAGGGAGATAACAGAGACACTTGGCAGACGTTTGCTATTTTGCTGTCAGAGCTGATAGTGCCGGCTAATTAAGCCATCACTCAGACAGAGGCGAAGGAGGAGAGAACACCCATCTAGATTTCTGGGGTTAATTTAAATAAATGCCTTGGGGAAAAAATGACTATGATCTCTATGATTTTTTTTTCTACCTCTTCTCAGTTTCTCAATTATTTGCAGCAGAATAACTGAACAGGCTATCCTCGAATCGTGATTACTTGTTTAACAGTGGTTTGGAGTTGCCATGGAAATGAAAAACTTAGTTCATAACCCATCCTCAAACTTGCAACTGTAACACCATCCCTGTGGTCATGTGCTTGCAATTTGAGCACTTGGCAACCAGGTGACATTTAAAACGGTTCCAGCATCCTCCAGCTACATGAATGCACGTAACCTACCCAACAAGCAAAGTCAATGTGGGAAACCAGATTCAGTTACCAACTGCAGTAAAAAAAACATGGCAACAAAATTAGGTCTAGTCACATGACGATTGTCTTATTGACTATATTGATTAGCAACCAAAATTCCCGTCCCAATTGTGGTTGTAAGTTAAAGACTAGTTGCGTGTCTCTTACCCACTATGCTCCAAGATTGGATTGGTTCACTATGCAAGTCTTCTAAGTGTATAGTGAACACTATACAATATCTAAAGCAGATTCTAACCAGAAAATCAGAAAAAAGCAGTGTGAGATTCACTGGCAGTAACGTTAGGACTTTGGCACAACATTTCCTAACCATACAGAGTACTGTACACCAAAAGGAGTAAACACAAAGTAAAACACACAGTCACAATTATGAATGCTTTAAAAAAAAATATCCAGGAATTTACCTTTTCTTGCTGCTGCTTCTTTTCTTAGTTTCCTGAGCTTTTCTAAGCCACGCAGAATCTCTGCCATCCTCTTTGTGTCCGCTTGCTTTTTTCTCACTTCTGATAACACGCTATCAGCAGCAGCTTTAAGTTCTTGTTCCTAAATTAAAAGAATATCAATCAGAAAACGGAACAGGAAGAGGCACAACAACCTTGCAAACAGTACGAAAAAGTGGGTTTGTTAGGTTGCAAGGAAAGAGTAATCTTTGTTGAAAACTTTTTTGCTTAGCAACACCGTATGAAAGGCACCCCTTGGGAAGTTCAAGCTAATATATGAGCAAAAATATATATATGAACAAATGACATCTCTCTCTGAGACATACTGCAGTACAACACAATAGCACAGAAATAATCCCCCCCAGTTGTTTAGTTTCTACTATCAGTCATATGTATAACTTGTAAAATAAGTAAATACAGGAGGTCCTTGACTTACAACCACAATTGAGCCCAAAATTTCTGTTGCTAAGCAAGACAGTTGTTAAATGGGTTGTGCCCCATTTTATGACACTTCTTGCCTGAGTTGTTAAGTGAACCACTACAGTTATTGTTAGTAGCAAGGTTGTTAACTGAATCTGGCTTCCCCATTGATTGAAAAGGTCGCAAAAGGCAATCATATGACCTCAGGACATTGCGGCTGTCATAAATAATGCCACTTGCCAAGCTTCTGAATTTTGATGGTGTGACCATGGGGATGCTGCAACCATCCTAAGTATGTCCCAAAGGTGCTTTTTCAAGAGGCAACTGGACTTTCTTGTTTTTCTTGGAAGATGTTTCACTTCTCATCCAAGAAGCTTCATTAGCCCTGTCCTAAGCATGAAAAACAGTCATAAGCCACTCTTCTAAGTGCTGCTGTAACTTCAAACGGTCACTAAATGAATAAATTGAGGATTACCTGTACACAGTAACATTTTTTTTTTACTTCTATTGCCATGGCAAAACTATAGAGGTTTTGTTGTGGTCTGCCAGCAGCCGGCGGACCTGACAATGGAGTCAGACAGTGAGGAGGCCGGAGAGGACAATGGGCCAGTCCTGGAGTCAGGGGAAGGCCCGGATGAGGGCTCTGCATCAGAGGCAGAGATGAGGCCAGGGCCATCTGGGAGCGATGTGCGGACTTCGGAGCCTCCAGAGGCGGACAGCAGAGGAACAGGAGGAGCCTGTTCCTAGTGCATGCATGCAAAGAGCTGCCAGAAGGCAAGAACAGCTGAAGAAAAAAGGACAATTCGGGAGTAAGGCCAGAAGATGACTGGCCGTTCCCATGAGGCTTAAAAGAGCAGCAATGAGCCCTTGGGTAGAAAAGCAACGTTGATTGCTTCTTGCCAGCATCTCTTGAACTTTGTGGGGGTTTTGCCAAGAAAAGCCAAAGACATCAAAGGTTGGTGATAAGGTGGGGGGGACGGGGACGACTGGTTATTAAGAATTCTGTTTTGGACTAAGCTGAGAATGAATTAATTCTCAGCTGTTTTAATAAAATAAATTGTTGAGGACTGAATTGTGTTGAGTAATCACTACTTGGGCCTTGGTCACAACAGGTTTGTATTAGCAAGTCTTCAATGTCATCCTAAGCTGTATTGTAAAATTATAAATATTTCCTTACGTGTGCATAAGAGTGCATATGTGAATGGGTGTGTGCATGTCTTTTCCTCGCTGTCAGTGAAATCCATTACTCCATAAACTTGCATTGAGGAGGAATAGGAATAGAATAGACTATTCTTTATTGGCCAAGTATGACTGGGCACACAAGGAATTTGTCTCCGGTGCATAAGCTCTCAGTCTACCTACAAAGTGATTAAGTCATAGATCATAAATCCTAGTTACAATAATAAATCATAACATGGAAACAAGCGATAAATCATAAGATGCCAATAGGGGAAAGTGGTAAGATAAGATGAGATAGATGAGAAGGATAATAGCAATAACAGCCCTGCTACATGGTTTAATACAGGGGTCTCCAACCTTAGCAACTTTAAGCCTGGTGGACTTCAACTCCCAGAACCCCCCCAGCCAGCTTTGCTGGCTGGGGGGTTCTGGGAGTTGAAGTCCACCAGGCTTAAAGTTGCTAAGGTTGGAGACCCCTGGTTTAATATCTTCAGGCACAGGACAAGGGATCAGCAAAGTGATGGCGGCAGAGGAGGCTGCCTCTACAGGTAGTCCTCGACTTATGACTACAATTGAGCCCAGAACTTCTGTGGCTGAGAGAAGCATTTGTTAAGTGGCTTTTGCCCCATTTTACGACTTCCCTTCCCAAATTTGTTAAACGAATCGCCGCAACTGTTAAATTAGTAATACCATTGTTTGTAAGCGAATCTGGTCTCTCCCACCCCCTCCCGTTGACTTTGCTCGCCAGAAGGTCACAAAAGGGGGTCCCGTGACCACCACCACCCAGCCCCGGACGCTGTAACAAGTCATAAACGTGAGTCAGCTGTCAAGCGACTGAATATAAATCAGGTGACCACGGGGATGCTGCCACGGTCGTTAAGTGTGACAGATGGCCGTAAGACACTTTATTCAGTGGCGCTGTAGGTTCGAACGGTCACTAAGTGAACCGTTGTAAGTCGAGGACTACCTGTATTTTCACTGCGTTTCCCACCATGCAGCAAAAGGGATCCCTTTGCTTCCCAAAGCCCGGCCAGCCACTTCTCTTCTCCCAAGGACGCCTTTTTTTCCCGCCCCGTGAACCCCAGGACCCACCCGGTGCCGGTCCTCCACCTCCTGGGCTCGCCGGGCCCTCCAGCGATCGATGCGGGCCTCGCGCTCGGCGCGCCGGGCTTCTTCCTCCTGCCGGGCGGCGCGGGCTTCTTGCCTCCGCTGCCGCCGCCTCAGCCTCTTCTGACGGGCCCGCTCCAGCCGGGCCCGCAGCAGCTCCAGGGAGCCGGGCTCGCGTAGAGGCCTCACCAGGACTCGGAGATCCTCCAAGCCGGCCTCGGCTTCGGCCGTCTCGCCTGGCGTAGCTTCATCGCCCCGCTGCCGCCAGGTCGCGCACAGGCCGGCCACGCGCGCTACCGCCCGCAGCGCCTCGGCCGCCGCCCGCGCCGCTTCGTCCGCCGTCAGGCCCCGCTCCCGAGGCGGAGCCGCGGAGACGGCGGTGGGTCGTCGTCGCCTGACGAAGCGGCTGAGCCAGGCCTCGTCGCGGTCGCAGGCCTCGTCGCCCGGCGCGTCTGAGGCCTCGGGAGTAGGCCGCGGCGGGCCCTCCGGTCTCCATGGCAACGGCGGCCTCTCTGGCAGGGTCGGTGGCCACTGAGGAGGAGGATGAGGATGAGGAGGCGCCGCCGGTGGCGGCAGGAAAGGCGGGAGGCCTCCGCCTGGGAACGGCGGGTAGAGGCCCCGCGGGAAAGGCTGAGGCGGCGGTCCCCGGAAAGGCCCCGGGGGAGGCAGCGCGGGCGGGGGAAAGCCGGCGGGCTGCGGCGGCCCCGCGAAGCGGGAGGCGAAGGGAGGAGGCGGCGGCGGCGGTTGAGCCATCGTCGGAGTAGGCCGCGCCGCCTCGTCTCTACACCGGCCTCGTCCTGCGCTGTGGGAAGAGCGGCGCCTCCTGCAGGCTCGGAGGAGCATCTGCAAGGAGGAGCGTTTTGTGTCCCCAACGAGTGCGGCTGTTGCGCCAGAACCGGAGGAAGCTTCTCGGATGAAGGAGCGAAACCTCTTCGATTTTAATTCTTTATTCAGCACACAACCTATGTACAAGGAGATTGGTTGAGATCCCCCAGTGCACCACAATACAACTCACAGTGAAGACAGGAAATCCCTAACCCAATAAACCATATTTTAAAAAAAACCACCCAGTCCTATTGCACCAGTGTGAACATGTTACAGGTTGCACCGGCCCTGCAGGTCCACCATACTACGTAGTTATGATGTTATTTCACATTCAGGAGTCTGACACAGGTGAGTTTCAGCAGGTTCTGACCAGTTCTGGAGAACTGGTCACGGAAATTTTGAGTAGGTCGGAGAACCGATATTAAAAATTCTGACTGGCCCTACCCCCATCTATTCTCTGCCTCCTGAGTCCCAGCTGATTGGGAGGAAATGGGGATTTTGCAGTAACCTTCCCCTGGAGTGGGTAGAGAGTGGAGATTTTACAGCTTCCTTCCCCTGGAGTGGGGAGGGAATGGAGATTTTACAGTATCCTTCCCCTGGAGTGGAGAGGGAATGGAGATTTTACAGTATCCTTCCCCCGCAACGCCCACCAAGCCATGCCACACCCACTAAGCCATGCCCACAGAACCGGTAGTAAAATTTTTTGAAACCCACCACTGATCTGACAGCCCACAGATAAAAACTGTTCTTCAGTCTGTTTGTGCGGCTGGCTATGCTTCTATAACTGGCAAATACCACCTCTGGCTGGCCCCTGAGTGGGGTGGGAATGGGGATTTTGCAATATCCTTCCCTTGGAGGAGGGTGGGAATGAAGATTTTGCAGTATCCTTCCCCTGCCATGCCCACCAAGCCACACCCACAGAACTGGTAGTAAAAAATTTGGATTTCACCACTGAGTGACATGTTAGTAGTATTGAAGTATTTGAGGAGTTGCCACAAAGAGGATGGGGGTCAACTTATTTTCGAAAGCACTAGAGGGCAGGACAAGAAACGATGGAAACTAATCAAAGAGAGAACAAACTGGAATTAAGGAGAAACTTCCTAATAGTGAGAACAGTTAACCAGTGGAACAGCTTGCCTTCAGAAGTTCTAGAGGCTTCATCACTGCCGGTTTTTAAGAAAAGACTGGACAGCCACCTATTTGAAATAGTATAGGGTCTCCTGCATGAGAAGGGGATTGGACTAGAACACCTCCAAGGTCCCTTCCAATTCTGATTGATTTATACTGTCACATTAAAAAGTGAGGAGTGTGCACGACAAATCTGCAGAGCACCAAAAATAAATTCTTCTAAACTCGTACCCATCCCCGATGACTGATATCCAAACACAGGCTGAGGAACTTGAAGTTGAGATGTCCCTCATCCACTATCGGTCATGACCGGTTGTGACGGAGATTTAACCAGCTGGTTGAAATAATAACCAGTTTAATTATACGCTTAAACAGAGGTTATAATTTGGTAACAGATTTACATCTCACAGAGAGGAAAGACATCAAATTTGTAGGTAGAGACTTTAATTTTCAGAAATGAATCAAGAACATTAGCGGTCCTTTTTCTGTGTTTTTACAAATATTAAAGGATCAAGTTAACTGAAAAACAAGAGATTTAAAAGTAACAGGATGCGGTATCAGCATTTGAGCTTATAATTTAAATAAGAATTTTGTGCAAACAGTGCCTACTGATCACATGAAAAATATACAATTTTGTTATGTTCTGGTGTCTTTTTGTGGTGTAAGGTAATCTGGGAAAAATATCTGGCACCAAAAAACTGATGCTTGATGGTTTCAATAGGTTCAATTAATGTACAATATTAAAAAAAATTGGCGTAACATTTTCAGTGTTGTATTGGACTGTTTCTATAAATCATTATTCTCCTCATGAAGGGTGCAGCACCTCCTTTATTCACCTGTTCTTATAACACATCTATTTTTTCCCCTAAGTGACATATATATTTAAATATTAAAAACCTTTGGTATTACACATAATTATTTAATGCATTGCATTATGTTTTTAGGAAAACAGACTGCAATACTCTAAAATATGGCCATTGTACAGTCTGTTTACTCTAGAGCAATCTGGATGCTTGACAAATTTGTGGGTGAAAATACAGCCTTTTTAGCTCCACTTATCCCATTTTTAATGATGGTCTCCAAAATAAACATAACAAGAAACTCCAGCTCCCACTGCATTTAAAACAGGAGAGCTATTAACCCATACTGAATGATCCTCAAACCAAGATAATCCAAATTGTGTATTCATATATAAAATAACTTCCTCATTTTTCAGTTACCTTGCAAAAATAGTATCTAAATATTGCTGGTATCAGCACTGCATTTCAACTTAAGACTGAGCAAAATTAACCAACTCTTAGAAAATTTGCCTATGCCGGATGACCACCGAAATATTTTTTATGATGGTGATAGACAGCAAGATCAGTGTTTTGTTTGTGTGTTTGTAGCAGCTATAGTTGTTTGTGAACATCTTGTTTAACCTCAGAGGGGAATTGTTGAAGTCACTTCATTTTAGTTTTAGGAAGGACTGCAGGCTGCCTAAGATATTTTGCGTATATGTTAAGGTCCTGAATTCAACAGGATTCTAATTGGGAGTGAGGGGGGGAAACGATTTAGGAATGGGGGTAAAGGGGAAAATGTGTTTGTGTTACCATCCCTCTTCAGCCACTTTAAAGAGCACGTTTTTCTGTGTGTGTTTTTTTAATTGAACAAAACTTAATATACAATTCACTTTTTCAACATTATATCATTTTTAGTCCAAGTGTCCACTGAACAGACCCAATGTGATGTTACAGAAACTCATGATCTGATTTCCCATGAGAGAGGCCAAAGTTTTCAACCATGGGTCCTGTAGTCAGGAGGAATCCAATGTTAGCAAACAGGCTGGTGGCCACGTATAGTCTCAAACAAAGACAGACACACCGAGTGCTTTTGCTGAAGAACATTCTGACTGTTTAATGGTTTGCGGCATCTGCTTGGCGGGCCCAACTTTCTTCTTCTACTCCCGAGTCGTACTCTTCCTCCGAGGAATCTTTAGTCGGAGTCCTAGAATTGAAATGGAAGTAATGTCAAATCTCTGAAATAATCGAAACAGAGATCTTATCAGAAAACAAAAAGAAAGGAAGCTGAATTCTTATTAATACCGAAATGAACATTTAACGATAGTCTCCATAGTTCCGTGATGGCAAACCTATGCCACCTGTGCCCAAAGTGGCATGCGAAGCCATGTCGCCCGGCACGTACGGCCTTTCCTGTTTGTATTCTGGGTTTCTGGTGCGCATGTGCAAGCCATAATCTGCTGTCCTTCGTGCATGCAGCAGTACCGAAAATTGGTGTGCACAAGCGTGCCAGCCAGCTGATTGGCGGGTGTGTATGCACGCCAGAACCTGGAAGTTCAGCTTTTCCGGAGTGCAATCCCTTTGCGCGCGTGGCAGTGCTGAAAAAGGGCCAGCGCATGTGTGCCAGCCACCTGATCAGTGGGCATGCATATGCGCTAGAACCTGGAAGTTCGGCTTTTCCGGAGCCCTGACGAGCGTGTATGCACGTGTGAGACATTTTCGCACAACCTTTTCGGCACTCGGTGCCAAAAAGGTTCGCCATCACTGCCATAGTTCATTTAAATTGTCCTTAGCAACTAGGCTTAATTACAGAATAACCACTTACTTAGAAAATTGTCTGAAAGGCTCTGAAGAAAGAGTCCTTCCATCTAAGACAGCAGCCAACCCAATCTAACTCTTAATTTGAAACTTAACTTTACCTGACATATCCTGGTTCTTTCTTCCCTTCCACAACTTCTTTGTCCACATCCACACATACTATGTCAGAGTTGGGTACTTCAAACATTGGTTCCAGCAGTAACTTTTCCTAAAGTTGGGGGATGAAGAGAAGAGTTCAGGTTTTTTTCCCCTTCTCTAAACCACTGTACACAATTTCTGTTTTAACGACTATGTAACAATAGGCAGTTGTTTGGGCTGTTTCTGGGTCTGAACGAAAGTGCAAAAGTTTGTCACTCAAACTGGGCTTCTGCACGAGGTGTGCGCTTGCCAAGGAGACATACCAAAATGCTAACTCCCTGGTTTCACGATTATGAATAAAACCATTTCCTCCTAATCCTAGCCTTGCAATCCCAAAAGCAATGCTGTTACCCACAAGTGAGACGGCTCTTAGAAGGAGAAAAGTTTTGGCAATGAGGACAAAAGGCATAGACTGAAAGACAAGCTTATCAAATGGAGAGGATGAATGCACAAAGGTAGCACTTGCCTTACAAACTCCTCCTTACTGAAGTCATGCAAGCATCAATGCATTTTTCCCCCTAAGCCAGATTTTTACAGCAATGTATCTAAGACGATAGCCAAATATACGGACACTCTTCATATTACAGATATATTTCAGTTCATAGGGCGGAAATTGAAAAACGAATTACCATGGAATTGTCTCCTATCAAGAAGGAAGTGTTTTTTTCTAGTGTGGTCCCTTGTTGACATACGGAACAGGGGAGGGAGTGCAAAATGTTCTGCAGTCATCCACTTGAAATTATTATACGGAGGATTAATGGCTGCAGACCCTTTAATTAAGCAGCAATCGGGCAAAAGCCACACTCTTACCATTATAGATCGAAGGCCTCTAGCTCCCGTCTTGCGGTCCAGAGCCAATCTGGCTATTGCTTTTAAAGCATCCTCCGTGACGTTTAATTCACACTGTAAGACATAAGATTATAGACATTTTAAGAATGCTACATTTTCTAATACTTGATTTTTTCTCTCTCCCGTGAGGATTGTAATGGACATAAAGGCAAAATAGATACTGTCACTACAGGTAAGTCTTAAGCTTATGACAATTGAGGCCAACATTTCTGTCGCTAAGCGAGAGTTGTTAAAGGAATTTTGCCCCACCTTTCTTGCCACTGTTGTTAAGTGAGTTGCTCTAGTTATTATATGGCAGTTAAGTGAACCTGGCTTCCCCATTGACTTTGTTTGTCAGAAAGTCACAAAAGGGAATCCCATGACCCCGTGAACATTGCGACCGTCATAAATATGAATCAGTTGCCAAGCGTCTGAATTTGGTCATGTGACCACGGGGATGCTTCAACGGTTCTAATAGTGTGGGAAATGGCCGTAAGTCACTTTTTTCAGTGCTGTTTTAACTTAGAAAAACATCACTGAACAAAATGTTGTAAGTCAAGGACCACCTGTAAACGACGCAAGAACAACTTCGTAAGAACATAAGCAGATGCTGACTGGCTGCCCTGAAAAACCGATGTCCATCAGTCACGGGACAGTCAAAAAAACAACAACAGAAAATAGCAATAATAGACATAAAGATAAACCTAAATCACATTTATATTTTTAATATTACTCCCTTTAAAGGGGGACTAATTCAACCTTCCCTTTAAAAAGGGATTATGAATCATAAGGGATTATAATTATAGTCTGATGAAAAGAAGAACTAGGGGAGACATGATAGCAGTCTTCCAATATTTGAGGGGCTGCCACAAAGAAGAAGCTATTCTCCAAAGCACCTGAGGGCAAGACAAGAAGCAATGGGTGGAAACCAATCAAGGAGAGAAGCAACTTAAAACTAAGGAGAAATTTCCTGACAGTTAGAACAATTAATTAGTGGAACAACTTGCCTGCAAAAGTTGTGAATGCTCCAACACTGGAACTTTTAAAGAAGCCGTTAGATAGCCATTTGTTTGAAGTACTGTAGGGTTTCCTGCTTAAGCAGGTGGTTGAACTAGAAGACTTCCAAGGTCCCTTCCAACTCTGTTATTCTATTCTATTCCTCTTCAACCTCACTTAAAATCCCCTCTTTGAGGACACCCAAGCTTGATGTAAAAGAAATAACATGCTATCATAAGAAGATACCCCAAGAGGCAAAAGGGAAGTCCAACCTTGTCCATGCTGAATAACGCCTGGTATTGGGGAATGACTGCATTCCGAGGTTCCGTAAGTATCCGCACAAGAGTTTTCTCATCCAGGCTGTGCAGGGGAACGACCACCGGTAAGCGTCCCACAAATTCAGGGATCATGCCAAATTCAATCAGATCCCGGGCTTCTACGTGTCGAAGCAAGCGGTCTTTCTCTTCCATCTCTTGTTCAGAACTGGACTCGCTGCTCAGATTAGCCAAGTCGGCGGCGGCCGCAGCTCTTCTGCCTTTCCCCAGATTTGACGATGCGCCGAAGCCGAGATACTGCAAGGCAAAATGTTCTGCCTTTAATAACAAAACCAAGCTAATGTTTTGTTTTGGGAGTGTGAAAATACATGGCAGGGAATTATTCAAAGCGCATATGGTAGGAATCGGCATTTAGCTAAGGATCTTTTCCAAAACTGATGGGATAGAGGAAAACCTGTATTATATGTAACCCCTTTCAGTCGGTATTGAATGCAATCGAGAGAACATGAAGTCAGCCTGTTTTAATGAATAATAAAATCCACTGGTTTATAAATTAGACTAGATGTTTATACACTTTATATAACTAGTAAATTTACATACACAGATATTCAAATGTAATATACAATGTTTTCCCCTATTTGGTTTGCAAAACTGAGGTTTAATTGTTGTCATTCCTCTTTTTTTTCCATGAAAAGTTTAGAGGGAGCTTTCAACAAAATCAATAAATCAGTCTAAATTGGATACAGCTTGTCCAGAAACGTCACAGCAGGATTTGAATCCAATTTTTCCATGTGAAAGCCATGGATAAACAACTCATGTCCAAAAGAAATCATTACAGCAACTGAAGTACAGACAATGACAGCATTTCTCCTAAAAAGGATATTGTTATTAACGAATTACAAAATATTTAGAGTGCTGGATGCAAACTGCCAGGCATCATGACATCTTGAAGACATTTCTGGCCGGAAGGTTATAATTTAGATAAGAATTTTGTCCAAACTGTGCCTACTGATCACATGAAAAGTATACAATTTTGTTATGTTCTGGTGTCTCTTTGTGGTATAAGGTAGTCTGGGAAAAATACCTGGCAACCAAAAATGGATGCTTGATGGTTTCAATTAATGTACAATATTGAAAAGTTGGCGTAACATTTTCAATGTTGTATTGGATTATTTCTGTAAACCTTTATTCTCCTCATGAAGGGTGCAGCACCTCCTTTATTCACCTGTTCTTATAACACATCTATTTTTTTTCATGACATATATATTTAAATATTAAAAACCTTTGGTATTTTACATAATTATTTAATGCACTGCATTATGCTTTTAGCAAAACACACTGCAATACACTAAAATATGGCCATTATACAGTCTGTTTACTCTAGAACAATCTGGATGCTCTGACAATAAATTTGTGGATGAAAATACAGCCTTTTAAGATTCAATATCCCATTTTTAATGGTGGCCTCCAAAATGAACGTAACAAGAAACTCCAGCTCCCACTGCATTTAAAACAGGAGAGCTATTAAACCATACTGAATGATCCTCAAACCTAGTTTTTTAGGTGAGCTGAACTGAATGATACTTTGCCTTTTAATGGTGACTTCTGGAGGATATTTAGCAGAGTTCTATTCTTTATACAGCTAAATAGAATAGAATGAATAGAATTGGCCAAGTGTGATTGGACACACAAGGAATTTGTCTTGGTGCATACGCTCTCAGTGCACATAAAAGATACATTAGTCAAGACTCGTAAGGTACAACACTTAATGATAGTCATAGGGAAACAGTCAATATAAATCTTAAGGATACCAGCAACAAGGTTACAGTCCTACAGTCATAAGTGGGAGGAGATGGGTGATAGGAACGATGAGAAGATTAATAGTAGTGCAGATTTAGTAAATAGTTTGACAGTGTTGTGGGAATTAGTTGTTAAGCAGAGTGATGGCACTGGAGAAAAAACTGTCCTTGTTCTAGTTGTTCTGATGTGCAGTGCTCTATAGTGTTGTTTTGAGGATAGGAGTTGAAACAGTTTATATCCAGGATGCGAGGGGTCTATAAATATTTTCACAGCCATGAATTTCCTTACCTTTTCATTTTTCCTCCGGCTGATGATTCTATCCAGACCATTAAATGCACCAGAAGCAACGAAGAGGATGTTGGTTGTATCAACTTGCACTGTTTCACCACGTAATTTGCGGGAATTCTTCTCCGGAACATTCACAATGGTACCTTCCAGTAATTTTAACAACCCCTGTGAAAAAACAGGAGAGGCCTAAGCAACACATTCATTCTTAAAAACATGCACTGAACATCTTACAAGTCCAGGTAGTTTACAACAGTGACTAATTGGGGCCTATGGGAACCTGTCAAACTGGCACTGGATAATTACACAATTGTCTTTCCGTTTCCTACAACAGATCTTGAGAGGCAAATGAGAGTGTTCTAACAGTAGAAAATGTGTGTAGCTCAAGGTTGAAATGTGGAGTCTTTTATCCTCTCTGAGCTTAGTTGTTCCCAGATGTTTTATTACCCAACTAGGTAATATTTTCAGTGGGAGTGAATGTAGGATTTGTTTAAGGTACAGAAGCTTGCTCTGCCAGTTTTGGTAGGCGTGTGGTTTTCTCCTACATAATGCTGCATGAACCTGTTAAGAAGGGAAGTGATGAGCTGCCATAAGCATCATCAATGCCATGTTTCCATCTTTTAGTGTTCACTCTCATGGAAGTATTAAGAAGGGGTGAGGTGGGATGGGAAACCTGATAATTAGCTTAGAAAATAACTTCTGCCTCAGTCTTGCAGCTCCTAGGGAAATAAAACTGGTTCTTCTCTCAATCATATAACTGGAATTACTTCATTGTGAGAAGTTAAAGTCTCCATACTTACTTGTTGAACCCCTTCTCCTCCCACATCCCGTAATTGGTGAATGCCTGGAACGCTGCCAATCTTATCCACTTCATCCAGGAAAACAATGCCTGAAAATTAAAGGGAGTTGAAGTGAGGAACTTTTGAATTACACAAATACAATTAGCAGACAGGGAACCTCATTTTTTTTTCCTGGAATGGTAGTGACGGGGAGGGGGGGGGGGAGAGAAAATGCTCCCTGGGACACATGCTCTTCAGAGGTAAACAAGCTTCTTGGCTGTGAAGTGAAAGGTCTTCAAAGAAAAAACAGAAAGCCCAGATGCCTCTTGGAAAAAAGCTGAAGAAGCTTCTTGAGAAGCAAAACATCTTCAGATAAAAACCAGAAAGTCCAGTTGCCTTTTGAAAAAGCACCTTTGGGACAACCATGACCTGGATGACTAAGAAACTCCATAAATCAGCAGTCACCAACTGGTGGTCCACAAGAAAATTTTGGTGGTCCGCAGATAAATTATTCGCATTTTTTATATTGCACTAAATCAAGGGTCCTCAAACTACAGCCCCTGGGACAGATACGTGGAATGAACTTTTGTTGCTGCAGAGAGTCTCCCCCTTCAGGGTCTTTTTGTGTGGGTCGGAGTGGGGCAGAAATTCCGACTCAGGGTCTGCTTCAGCCTCCTGGTGTGGGGCTTTGGCCGAAGGGAAGTGCCGCTGGTGGCAAAGAGCCGGAGGGCCTTATTCCAGTGGGGCTGCATCATGGCCTGGAACTGACTGACCATCTCAGCCCGCTGAGCCTCCAGGCGCCTAACCTGCCTTGCACTCCCACAGGTCTTGCGTCTGCTTGGAAAGCCTATGTTTGTAGTCCTCAGTGAGGTGCTTCTACTGAGCCTCCTTCTCAGTCAGATCCAATTTGAACTGAGCTGTTTTGCCAGCTCTTTCTCGTGGTGGCTGCTTAGCACAACAACTGCTTCCTGGTGGGGCCCTAAGGAGCCCAGGTGGGGAGGCGAGGAGTGGCTGGGAGGGGAGGGGCGAGTAGAGGCTGGCGAGGCACCCCTTGATGTGAATGACATCGAGTTGGCCACGCCCATCCAGTCACATGTCCACCTAGCCACACCCACCCAGCCGGTCATTAGGCAGATCATATTAGTGGTCCGCGGGATTTAAAATTATGAATTTAGTGGTCCCTGAGGTCCGAAAGGTTGGTGACCCCTGCTACAGACATAAGGAGCAATCCTTAGCTATGCTTTGAGGGAAGAGCGCGGGAAATGGTTTTACCTTGCTGAGCCTTTTCTACATTGTAATTTGCGTCCTGCAGCAGCTTTGCAATGACAGACTCAATATCTTCTCCGACGTAACCAGCTTGAGTCAAAGTGGTACAATCACAGATTGCAAAAGGGACATCCAGGCACTTGGCCAAAGTCTGGGCCAGCAGAGTTTTACCTATTTGTTATTTAAAAAAAAACAAACCTGTTACTGCAAAACACAGAACTGGCGTTTCAAATGCATTTTATTTTGCCATGGAAATAATGATTAGCACTTGGGGCTGCGATTGTTCTGCTGGTAGCTGAACAATCTAGCATTAAAACAGTGGTTCTCAACCTGGGGTCTGTGGATCCCTGGGGAGCACAATGTCACCACGGGGTTTTTTGCAAAGCCTTGAAAAAAAAATGTGATGATTTAAATGCTGAGTTAAGTCTTGGGGGTCTGTGGCCACAAAAAGTATTTAAAGTGGGATCTGTGGTGAAGAAAAAGTTGAGAACCACTGGATTAACACAGTTAACAGCACACACTGACTTTGAGAAAATTTACAGGGATTTGTCATATACACACAGCAGTAGATGTAGCAATATTCTTAATATCACATCAAAGTTCTTGAACTTTAAGTTATTATACCATTCTGATATTCAAGAGGACTTCTTTCTCCTATGCTTAGCAGCAATGCCAATCTTGTTTATCACTGACCGATAAATATGAAGGGCCCCCATTACAAAGTTTATGGGCTCTTTGTATTAAATCCAAATTATTTTTTAAGAGGAGCAAATCCTAATTGGGATCCTGGAACAAGAGGTGCTTAGAAAGCCGCAAAAGAGATGGCATGATTTATAGGCAGAGAAACACAGGGAAGCAGAGGTGGCTATTATTTAAAAGGCAAACCGTACAGTCATAAAAACATCATCAACTAAGCTGAACAGAACTATTCTTCAAGGAGCAGAAATAAACAGTTTTTTCCCTATATTTTGGGCTAAAGAAGAATTTTGTTCAGTTTGGAAGGTATTTATTTTTCTTGGGGCATAGTGGGAAAGTGTCTGTGTGGGCAAACAATATCATTGTAGGTATAATGGACTGAAGCTTTCCAATTGCTTCTTGTGATTGGGGAGGGAGACTGTCCAGCAGCAGAGAGACAGGGATGCAGGAAGCTACACAGAACTGAAAAAAATCTAAAAAAAATCTGCTGCCAAATATGCCATAAGGTCATCTGAGTAGTATTAGGGCCAGCTGACCCACTCATGCTACAGGGCAGCTTCTGTTCCTTTCTGCCAGTTTATTCAAACTTCATTTACTTTATTAAATGTACATAAATGTTTATGCACATAAATAAATATACATTTATGTGCTTTATATACATTTATTTATGTGCTTTCAACTAAATGCGCTTCATACTTCATTCAAATGCGCGAGCTCAAGACTTTTTTGTTTCAACGAGCAGGGTTGGCCTAAGAGTAATTTTTAATTGAGTGGTTTTATTTCTTGTTATTTTAATATTCGGCCTTATGGTTTCAGATTTTTAAATTTCAAATATTGTGTTTTAATTTTTGTATATGTCTTTTTAACTTGGCTGTAAACCGCCCTGAGTCTTCGGAGAAGGGCGGTATAGAAATGTAAATAATAATAATAATACGTTGTATGTTTTTTTATTCATTCTTTTACTGCTTTAAAAATGTTGACCAAAAAGAAACAGAACAAAACAACATAAAATATATATAGGTTGTCAAAGAAAAGAAAAAAACCACACGTTTTTAAAATAAAAGAGAAAGAAAAAGAAAAAAGTATATCATTTTAACAATAACTATTTACAATTCTGTATAAAGTTAACTAATGCATTTATTATTCAAGTAATACTGTATATCTCTAGTACATTTATGTAACCACCATATTTTTAACTTACTGCGTTTTGTACAATACTTTCTAAATTTGATTTACGGTCCGACAGGGCTTACACACCTGAGCCGGTTGGTCCAAGCAGCAAAATATTGCTTTTTTCAAGCTTGATGTCATCATGGGCAGAATCTAATACTTCGCCTCCTCGTTTTTCTGGAGGCATCTGTTGATTCACTTGCTGCTGCATGGATGCCCCTAAAGCATTGCCGTGCGGACTAATGCCAGCAATCTGGAGAAGTTCTGAAATACACAAGCATTCCACAAACTGAGAAACGAAGTGACTTGATGGGCCATACGGTGTGCACATTTGCAATTCCAAGCATTCTTCCACTTGCCTGAAAGTTACCAGAGAGAAGACCATTAGAAGCCAGTCTTGCTGCACAATAGCTTAGTTAAGACACCTCAAAACATCATGGATTGCTTTAACCTTGACTGTTTGAATTGGAGGTAACACAGTGCAGTTCACATTCAACGCTAAACCATTAACCATGGTTCATAAACCACAACAGCTGTGCTTGCAAAACATGCTAACTCACAGACAAACAAACATTTGGTTCCGGTCAAGGGAGGATTTAAATTCTCACAAATGGTTTAACAATGCAAGGATATTATATTTAAACCAAATAAATAATTCAGATTTCCACAAAAATGACTGCTAGGACATTATGCCATTACCAAATTCTGCAAGTAATTAAAACATGTCTCTGGTTTCTCTTCAAATCGTGTAAATCTTTCACAATAAAGTTAGGGGAAACATGTTCCTGGCAAACCTATACATGTAATATTGCATCCCTTTTAAAAGGTTAATTTAGAACGTTGTGCCCTTCCATTCATTCATCACAGGTCCCTGGAGTGTCCCTGCATTCTCGTTTGGGCATCGTTAACGTAAAATGAGAAAACAGCAACAACAAAATAATAGATTCCATAGCCTACATGGAAATATTTAAAAAATAAAATCCTTACAGATTTCAGCCGGTAATAAAAACCTGAGGAACTATTCATTTTACCTCTCCTTGTTATTTACTTTGTGCTTATTTATTCCAAGTAAATATCTACTACAGTAGGGTAGAGGCCAAATTTTAATTACATGGAGAACATTCTAAAAAACACAGAGCTCTGAACATCACTGAGATGGGTAATCTGTATCTGAACAAAACCACTGCTGTCTGCAAGAAAAGGTTCGCAATTAAATGCTTTTCTAAGTGTGTCTTTATGCATGGACATTAAGCAATTAGTTAAATATATAATCTGGTTTCTTTATATGTATATGAATTCTGAGGAAGCATTCTTCACATCAGTGCCCTTTCATTACCTGCGGGTTAAAAAGTGGCAAGATTGAGACACAAATTCGCCTTCATGGCGAAAATGAGGCTCAGATGTCTGGTTGCAAAATGGAACCCATGATGGAGTTGTAGTTGTAGTTCACAGCTACAGTTTCAATGCTACTGGTGGATAAAATAAGGGGAGGGGGAGATATTGCAGAGGAGGCCATGAGGAGGGACCACTTACTTGTAAATCTGTACTCATCCTCCCGTCTTCTTATCTCTAATTCTAAGAGACAGGATGAAAATAGTAATATGATGGAGACAAGAGATAGAGAGATATATATTAAAAAGCACTACATTTTCTTCACCTCTTGCCCTCTTCTGAATACAGGTTTATAGAGCAACTGGACTTCACTGACAGCTAGGAAAAGACATGCTCACACCCACACACATATACACTCACCAGTGAAATAAGTTACAATTTTATAATGCAGCTTGTAACGACACAGAAGACTTGCTAATACAAGCATCTACTGTTTTGCCATGGCAATAGCAGTAAAAAAAAGGAAAGAAAAGAAAAGTCTAGAGCATTTTATCGTGTGCAGGTAGTCCTCAATTTACAACCATTCGAAGTTACAACAGCGCTGAAAAAAGTGGCTTATGGCCATTTTCACCCTTACAATCAATAGTCATGTGATCAAAATTCTGATGCTTGGTAACTGGTTCATGTTTATGATGGTTGCAGTGTCCTGGGGTCACGTGATCCCCTTTTACGACCTTCTGGCAAGCAAAGCCAACTGGGAAGCCAGGTTCACTTAACAATCGTGTGACTAACTTAACAACTGCGGTGATTCACTTAACAACGGTGGCAAGGAAGGTCGTAGAAAGGGGCGAAACTCACTTAACAACCGTCTTGCTTAGCAACAATTTGGGGCTCAATTTTGGTCGTAAGTCGAGAACTATCTGTCATAAATGTCTACCCGGAAAAAAAGTTCTGCTGATTTCAATAGGATTTCCTCCCAAGATTGCAGTCTGTCACATGGCATAAAATTGGAAAAATATTACTGTACAGTGGTATCAGATAGTGCCAAAGAAGCCTTCATATTGAAGTCTAAAGAACTTAGTAGTTCTACATTATAACAAATCCCTAATGCCCTTTTTAACATCAGCAAAATTATAGGAAATCAAATGTTTTGATTAAATCACACCCCTTAATAATAAAGTCACCTACTCTCATGGTGGCTGCAACACTTCCATGAATTTTTAAAATGATAATACTGTTTTTTGTCCTTCGTGGCCGGAAAGAAGATTTGTATTAATCTGTTTTGTTTTTATTTTGCTAATAATAGTATGTATGCCATGCTGAAAATAGCTGTGTTGGCTTTGGCCGTATACACTTTTTATTACTGCTTATAGCAGAATCAAAGATATCTGAACTGCTTATCCATTAAAAGAATAGTATCCTATTCGGCATTCGGTATCCATAAATTCCTGAGGGGAATTTATTTGCAAACACCCGAAAGAATTCCAGCTGTTAGTTCCTATGTGTTGGAAGTACAGAGAACATGAAACTAATATAGATATTTAAAGCAGCTTTTGAAATATTTTAAAATAGCGGGAAAGAAAAACTGCGACAGAGGAAGGCAGTAAAAAAAACTGGATTGTTCTCATTCCATCCCTCCATTTGAAGATCTGTTTTTACCTCAAAAAAACTGTATTTCAATTTGATTTTTTAAAAAAAAAAAAATTCTCCCCTCATTTTCTTTTCTGTGGCCTCTTTTAGATATATGTTTTCTATCCTTTTTCTGCTTTATTTTATTTTGCTTTGTTTTATTTCATTTATTTTAAGTTATTAAGGAAGCCTTAGGGTTAATTAGGGGAAAGACCGTTTTAATAAACAAGCACTATTAAGGGCTAACTTGCAAAATTAAACCAAAAAAAAAAAAGGGAAAATAACCAGTATCAGTTATCTGCTCCTTGTGTAAGTGTCATTTGCACGTGGACCTCAGAAGGAAAGATTGTGCCAAACTGTTCCTGAACACAACGTAAAATGCTCTACCAACCTCTTGGAGTCAGAGAAGCTTGTTTCTCAACTTCGGCTTGTTGCCTCAGGTTGGCAGGGATGTTGTTGTAGATTCTCTTGTAGTGATTGTACACGGCAACCGAAAGCACCTTCTTTGCGAAACACTGACCAACAACGTACTTGTCGAGGTAGTTATAAATCTAGCGGAAAAAAGCCAACAGATTCTCAACAACACAAGAGGTTTCATTAACAAGAGCTAAGCAATAAAAATTCAGGGGAGACCTGACTACTAAGGCTTCAGGACTGTTATTTACCTTTCAGCTTCAGTTAATTTCCTTTTTTCACAACTGTTTTAATTCCTTGTCTCCATCATTGCTTTTGGGTGGGGAGTTGACAATGCAGTTTTTTTGTTTTTAAAAAAAAAGGATGGGAAGGCTTTCAGATGGGAACTGCACCAAAGTCTCTTTTTCTAGAGCTTTTCAAAACTAGAGTGTTTAAAATATTTCAGGGAAGCTATGGGGGCCTACAAAATTAGGAAAGCCAACAAGGTATTTTTGGAAACCAAGAGGCTTTTCTTCTTCTTTAAAAGTGTAATTGTTGGAAAAAAATGAGAAAATGTGAGGTGGCACCAGTGCTTTAAAAGGGTCTTAGAAAACATAAGGAATGGAAACAAACTTTGGGATGGAAATGAAATACCACATAAAATATAACAGAAAAATAGGTCAGAATAAATTGGAAGGGACTCTGGAAGTGTTCTAGTACAGGGGTCTCCAACCTTGTCAACTTTCAGCCTGGCGGACTTTAACTCCCTGGCTGGGGGATTCTGGAAGTTGAAGTCCGCCAGGCTGAAAGTTGACAAGGTTGGAGACCCCTGCTCTAGTACAACCCCCTGCTCGAGCAGGAGACACTACACCAGGGCTGTCGAATTTCCAGCCTGCGGGCCAGATGCGTCACGCACTGGCCATGCCCATGCCCGGTTTAGCGAAGGGGGAAAAAAGTCCCGAGAAGTCACATGACGATGTCATGATGACATGAGTTTGACATCCCTGCACTATACCATTCCAGATAAATAGCTGTCTAATCTCTTCTTAAAAGTCTCCAGTGATGGAGCATCCCTTCCTTCTGAAGGCAAGCTGTTCCACTGATTAATTGATCTCACTGTCAGGAAATTTCTCCTTAGTTCTAGGTTTGGTCTCTCCTTGATTAATTCCCATCCACCGCTTGTTGTCCTGCCTTCAGCTGCTTTGTGGTAGATATTTGTGGTAGACAACATTGTGGTAGACAACATTGCTATTGTGTCACCTCTAGTCCTTCTTTTCACTAGACATGCCCAATTCCAGCAACCGTTCTTTGTATGTTTTACCCTCCAGTCCCCTAATCATCTCTGTTGCTCTTCTCTGCACTCTTTGTAGAATCTCAATGTCTAGAGGAAAGGGTAGTATGATTTCACAAGAGATGGTAGATTAAAGGCCCAACTAAGGAGGCTGGACAGCCACAGGCGAGGGTAATTTAGATTAGAGGTCTCCAACCTTGGTCCCTTTAAGACTTGTGGACTTCAACTTCCAGAGTCCCTCAGCCAGCAAAGCTGGCTGAGGGACTCTGGGAGTTGAAGTCCATAAGTCTTAAAGGGACCAAGGTTGGAGACCCCTGATTTAGATGATCCATTTAAATTTTTTTAAAAAGCATACAATATGAAAGAGGTGATGTCCCCTCAGCTAAGGTTAATTGACCGCACCTTCTTGGGTGGAGGTGGTGGCTTCTGTTGGAAGGCCAATTTTACAGCTTCTGCCGCTGTCTCTGGCTCTTTAAGGATGCTTTTCTTGGAGTCGGCTTCTGACAACACAACGAAGAAATGGTGGCATTTTTCACATTTCACAAAGCGGGTGGAAGCTGCAAAAAAGTAGAATCAGAACCTGCTTGGCAACAGCTGGTTTTTCCAACCAGGCATGTTAAACAGTCGGTTTGAAATACGGTGCTTACAAAATGAGTTAACAAGTCCCTTTAAAATAAGGATAGGAAGAAGGAGAATAGACCTTAGTCCACAGATGGACCCCTCAAAACTCAATTTGACAGGTTTGATGTCAAAAGTGTACATAGTGTAAGCCGCCCTGAGTCTTCGGAGAAGGGCGGGATATAAATGCAAATAAAAAATAAATAAAAAAAAAGCACAGATTTTTTATAAGCCTCCCTCTCCTTTTTCAAGCTAAAAAAAAAAAAACTTCCTGGAGCCAATTTCACAAACTAGACAAAGACTAAGTTCCAGCCATGCAAGTCCCAATTCCAGTTTCTCCTGAAAAGCCCCAGGCCACGCAGCACTGCCTGACTTTCTGCACATAAGAGATTAGTCACATGAAAACTACTGTTTTGATACCTGTGTACTTTCACAAGGTTTTTGAAAACAGATCACCCAGAAAATGGGCTTTTCATCTACTTGGAAACCACCCACCATTGTGATTTCAGTCTATTTATTCCTACTGTGCCATGCACATTCTTAGACAAAGGGATGACATCATATATATTTACACTGGCTTGTGTACAGCAATTTTTAGGATCAATGGCTATTGTTCTGAGTGATGGTTGAGATAGCAAGCAACTACTCCCTTTCCCATTGTTTAAAGTTATCTTAAAGGGTTTTTTTTGGTTTTTTTATTTGCATTTATATCCCGCCCTTCTCCAGAGACTCAGGGCGGCTAACACTATGTTAGCAATAGTCTTCATTCTATTTGTATATTTATATACAACGTCAACTTATTGCCCCCAACAATCTGGGTCCTCATTTTACCTACCTTATAAAGGATGGAAGGCTGAGTCAACCTTGGGCCTGGTGGGACTAGAACTTGCAATAATTGCAGGCAGCTGCTGTTAATAACAGGCTGCATTAGCAGCCTGAGCCACAGAGCCCAGAATCATACTTGAGAAAGTATGATTCTCAAACATTTTAAACAATTCCCAAAAAGTTTGGAACCTTCAGTTGAATCTAATGAGGTAAATCCAGGCATTTTTTTTCTGGTGCTTATAAATCATAACATTTAACTCTTGATTATCCAGAATTTCCACTGCCTTCCTAAATACATTTAAATTCAATTCAAGACCTGAGCTGAACTTTTAAAGATTTAAGTATTTGGGGACTAACTCAATTTATTCCCATATAACCCCACCTAGGATCACAAGGACTTTGCTCTCCAGCTCACCTGGAGATTGAACTTAAAAGTTAAAAGGAAAAAAAAATATTCCTCAGTAACATAGCAGCTGTAGCACCATGTCCTTTAATGGTTTTAGGATGTCTTTTGTGCCTTTTCTACGGGAAAGTGACCAAACCTAAATTCTGATAGGATCTTTAACACATTTGGAAGACTAGAGCAGTTTGTTGTAAACGTTAATGGAATTTTGGTATTACATTTGGAATTCTTTACTTGTCTTTATGCTTCAAGTGTTAGATATATCTTACACGATTACTGATTATATAATATGGTACACTGTATGGTTAAATAATTAATTTTGCATAACAGATATTTTCTGTAAATGAGAGGGATATAAGTGAACAATTTGGAGGTAATTTAGACAACTCCATGAAGTCAAGCATAATATGGAACACCAAATCTATTCTACTTTCTAAGTGAAATTCATTTGAGAACCATGGGTGTATGGGATTTATTTTCCAGCCGAACACACTGAAGTGGAGAAAAAATGGTCCTTCAACAGCCATTGTCCAGATGAATGTTTCGAATCTTATTCCAAAAGAGACTGCCAAAAACAAAGACCACAGATCTCTGCTGGAAACTCTGTATTGCAGCACAATGCTGCACAAAGCTTGCTAATCCTGAAATCCTGCCTGTCAGTGGTAGGGACCAACTAGTATGGAGTTTAGGTTACTGCTGATGTGCACCAGGAGATCTCATTCAGGTACAAGCTCTTGTCTAAAAATATTACTTGCTTCTTGGTAACAGGTCAGCACAGCCTTCTACTCAAACCATTTAGGTGGCTGTCATTAGAAGCAATGGGTGGAAACTAATCAAGGAGAGAAGCAACTTAGAACTAAGGAGAAATTTCCTGACAGTTAGAACAATTAACCAGTGGAACAACTTGCCTGCAAAAGTTGTGAATGCTTCAACACTGGAAATTTTTAAGAAAATGTTGGATAACCATCTGACTGAGATAGTGTAGGGTTTCCTGCTTGGGTAGGGGGTTGGTCTAGAAGACCTCCAAGGTCCCTTCCGACTCTGTTATTATTATTATTAGCACAGCTTCTTTTCTTTTTTTCTTGCTTGGATTAATATTAATATTTATGACATGATTTTAAGAAAATCTGGCGTGCTTTAACGTTTTTAATATGCCATATCAGTCAGAGGACTTTAGCAAAACTGCTGCCTTGTTCACATACTAATCTACTTCAGAAAGTGGCTATGTAGATAAAAAACATTAAAATTCACTTCACAGAAATGTAGCTTAAAGTCTCATGTTAAAAAAAAAAGCTAGTTCTCGCAGATAATCAGTTTCTAAAACCTGAACTTATCTATTTTCAACAATCTTAAACTGCCAGGAGGACATAAACTTCGATTTATGATGCCACTTGAGATACCAGAAAAGAAATCACATAAAGGTTTTTTTCTGGTCATGTTGAAAGATTGGTTAGTGGGTAAACATCTACAGTGATAAAGCACAATTTTGGGACGTGCAATACATGCCCCACCCCTTGGGTGGAAGGAAACTGCCATGTGGCAATTAATGCAAAGACACCAGTAATTAGAGCTAATAACCATGACTCCACCAATTGCAGAGTGTCACACACAAAGCTGATATCCTGCATGGTAGAACAAAATCACTCTGAAGTTAGCAAGAAAGAGAAAAAAAATGATCACGATTCAAGCATAGTATAAAGATTACCCAACATCAGGGCTTCTGATGCGGGCTGCTTAAGAAGATCAGATGGCTGCTGATTATACAGCTGAGAAACAAGCTTGAGTATTTACCCTCCATTAATCTCTTTGATTAGGACCTGCTGAATCAGCAAATAAAAGAGAAGGACCAAAACAGCACAAGGGCATGGTTTCTTTAAATGGTAATATGAAGCTGGGTTGTTAGTACCCGTGTTTCCCTGAAAATAAGACCCTGTCTTATATTTTTTTTGCCACCAAAAAAAGGCACCAGGTCTTATTTTCAGGGGGGTGTCTTCCACTGACTCACCTCACTTGCATGTCTCACTCCCAGCCTCCTTTTCACTATCAAAGGCCTCTAGGAACTTCTGCGGCCGGCAAGGCTTTCCTGAAGGCCTCTGCAGCCGATAACAGAGCTCCGGATCGATGCGGAGCTCTATTATCAGTGCAGATGCCTTCACGAAGGCCTTGCCAGCTGCAGAAGAAATGGGCTGGCAAGGCAGGTGTTGGGGTGTGCGAGGCCTGGCTGCAACTGTCCGAAGGTAAATAGCAGGGCAGCTCCACCGCCCCATCCCCACCCTAGCTTAATTTTTACCTGTGCACACTGGAGTGGTTGGGTCTTAATTAGGGGTTATTTTGGGGTTAGGGTTTATATTGGGTGCACATGTAAAAATCAAGCTAGGACTTACTTTCAAGGTAGGTCGTATTTTTGGGGAAACACGGTAGTTGTTATTCTAAATTCTGGACGTTAAGTGGTATGGTACTTATTCCCACTGCATTCAAGAATCAATGTCTAAACTCCTTTGCAAAATGACTGGCATTCAGGACGGATTAAGCGTAGCACCTTGAGCAAATAATGCCGCTGTCAGGCTCCAAGCAATTTTTTTTACAAAAACAGAGAACGTGAGAAGATACGTCTTCTAGAACTTACAGACGAAAGTCTCCACGTGTGTGCATAAATCACCACATTTTGGGCATCGCAGCTGGCTTCCACCTTTTCCTGAGCTTCCAGAACTTGACTTTTTACCACCGCCTTCCCCAGCAGTTTTCTAATTAAAAGAAAGAAGAAAGAAAAAAAGAAACAGGATCTTGAGAGTCAGGTAATAGATTTATAATTAGCTACCAGCTAGTCCTCGACTGATGAGCACAACTGAGCCCAAAATTTCTTTGGCTGAAGAGAGTTAAGCGAGCTTTGCCCTATTTTACCCCCTTTCTTGTCATAGTTGTTAAGTGAATCTGACTTCCCCATTGACTTTGCTTGTCAGGAGGTCGCAAAAGGGGAACACGTGACCCCGAGACATGTAGCTGTCGTTAAGTATGAACCAATTGCCAAGCATCCAAATTTTGATCATATGGCCATGGGCTTGCTCCAACAGATGTGCGAAAACTACGCGTAAGTCACTTTTTGTCAGTGTTGTTGCAACTTCAGTCACTAAATGAATGGTTATAAGTCACGGACTACCTGTACATCTATTGCTACTTTGAGACCAGCAATTACACTCCCCTCCACACAAAGGATTGTGATCTCCACTTGTAACCTTGCCTTCCCTTTCTCTCTCAAACTGCGTGTTGTGTTCTTTAAAATCCAAACATAACAGCAAATGTCCACAGTGAAGCAGATACCTCCACATGTCACTGAAACCGGCATCCTCAGTGAATGCTTAAGTGTCATCATTCACTTGAAGATATTTTTGATTCAAATGGATCGAGGGGGGAAAAAAAGGTTCCTAAGCCTGCCCCAGATTCAACAATTCACGCTCTGTAAACAGAACCGACTTCAAACTGCAGGATATATAACAATAAACCTTTAGGGAATCTCCTTCGGCTTCCTTTCCCTACTGTTAAAGCTACTCATTTGCTTCCTCCTCAAGTCAGTCAAGCCAGGCTGTGAAGAGTGCACAGGAACAAGGGGAGAACACTTCTCCATTTTCTTTTTCAGTACACAGCCAAGGGAAACGGGGCCAGGAAACTCTCATCGTTGGCCAAAAGCTCAAGTGGAAGGTCCCAGTTGTAGCAGATGCTCAGTGTTGTTGTTTCCTCTGCAAGCTAAAGATAATCTCCAAATATCAAGCATTTAATCGAAAAAGAACCTTTGCTGAATTTTAAAAGGCACCGATTTCTAAACATGGACATTTGATTGCTCAACTGAACCATTACATCGAATATTTCAACATAATTTATGCTCCAAATCACGATCTCTGCTTTTAAAAAAACTCCAGACAGCAAGTTTGGGTTTAAAGTACCAGTAATTTGTCTGGGTATTTAGTTTTTCATTTACTTAGCTTTATAAGATCAAAAGTCCTCTGACAGCATGAACATGTTGCTTAAATTCAGACAACTGCATTCCAAGTCACAGTTAAGGTTTTTTTTTATCAGTGACTTAGTTTATGGCCTCTAACCTGGTCCCTGTGTCTATCTCTCGGTACTGCATTAGATGGGAGATGACATGATTCAAGATGTCACTCAAAACATGGACATTTTTACAGGCAGTCCTCAACATATGACTGATCACTTAGCAACCATTCAAAGTTACAATGGACCTCCCAGAAAGGTACTTATGACCCTGAAGATTCAAAGTTACGATAGCTATAAACTTGGGTCAGTCATGTAGTGACCTGCTTCACAACCGGCATGACATAGAGCTATAATTCCAGATACAATTGCAGTCATAAGTCAAGGACTACCTATGGTATGTGGGATAGAGTTGTGTTTTTTGAAGCACAAAAAGTGTATACCTTACTGCCATCTCCCGAACCATCTTTACTTGCACCATCTTTAGAAGCAAAGTATGCTGGTGTTTCAGAAAAAGTTCTAAAAGGAATAATTCTTAGAGGCAGAGTTTCACAAGTCCCAATTATTCCTAAAGCCGGGAAGCAGGAACGGCCACATGAAATTCCTGAAGAAACAAAAGATTTTTGATTATTATTTTGTGTACTTTTTCAGTAACTTACTCCCCACTTCATGGAGTCTACTCGTTGAACCTTGAACCCAAGAAGTCATTGGATCTCATTCCCTTAAGAGACTTTCTTAACGATGGCAACTTCAGAGGCATGGATTTCAACTCCCAGAATTCCCTAGCCAGCCCCTTCTGGATCGTGAGATTGAGAGTCGAAGTCCAATCCTCTTAAACTTGCCAAAGTTGGAAAACCTTGCATTAAAGATATACAATGAAATCCCATTAGCAAGTCCTCTCCTTCTACGGCAAATAGTTTCCTTCTTCTGCTCAAAAGGCAGACCAAGTTTATACAACACATAGTGGGGGATACTTTCACAATGTAATTTGTGCTGAGGAATGGCATCCCAAAAGGGGTTTTCAAAAGGCAACTGGTCTTTGGCTTTTTTGTTTTTGGAAAAGACAAAGTCCAGTTGCCTTTTGAAAAAGCACCTTTGGGACAACTGTGATCCGGAGGACTGAGAATCTCCATAGACATGAGGAATAGCATCTGTTATATATTAAGCCCCAAGCATTATTTCCCTGTAAAAGGTATTTTCTTCGTCTTTTATTTTGGAAAACTTTAAGATGACCAACAGTCCCAAAACCATTTATCATAACAAGAAGAGCAACATAAATACTTACAAAAATAAACTGCCAGGGAGTGTACCCTTGACCTTACGAAAAGGACAACAGTGAAACATCAAGGATGTTGAAAATGTTTTGCCTAGCAAAATTTAGACAGCACTCCAAAGTTTATTTACCTCAATTACAGCTTGTTAACTGGATTTGTAGACTATTGGCATTCAAATTGTCTGCGTTCTAGCATTAACTCAGAAACACACAATAGCTGTCTTTGCAGAATAAAAAATTTAAATTTCTGTTTTCTTCATGAATGCTGCTCTGTTTGTGCCTTTTGATTCTAATGAACTCAAATCATGAGTCTGGCTTGCCCCAATTTGCATAAATTAATTTCAGAAACCTGTCTGTCTATGTGAAAGTACCTATTAATTCAGATGATGGCTAGTGCCAGAATGTCATTAAACAACATTCTTCCTTTGCAAATTCAGATTCAATTTGTTACTTTGGCTCTTATTACTCAAAACTTGCAGAGACATGAACAGATTGTGCCTGTTTTCTATATTTAAGAACCAGACAGTTCTGAGTACTGTACTAGTACATATCCCATTATGCTTTGAACATAAAGGCAAAGTAGTATAACTGTACTGGTCCAATGTCTGCAATTCTTAAAAAGAAGAAGAAGAAGAAGAAGATTGCTGAGGACATTTCAACTTCTCTTTTTCAAAAATGTACACTTTTCCATTTTTAAAAAATTAAGCTGCCATTTAGCAGAAAGCATAACAACTTGGTTATACACAGTGCTAGGTTTGCAACTACTTATTTACATGTTTACTATTCTTATACTAATAATACCTGAAGTATATTTGAATATTTCAAGTGTATAATTATGATATGCCTAATAATACTACACTGGTGTGTAATTATAAGGTCGGATAATGATATGCTCAAACTATAAAAGGTTAATTCTAAGGCCAGTGGAATGTGATAGCAAAAGACATATAGGGAATCTGAGAACAATGCTTATAAGTACATGAAGGCGGAATAAAAGATTGAGATATGGTAATAGAAAACAATATTTATTTTCAGCTTTGGCGTTAAATAATTCAAGGCAATAAGCTGCTTCTCTGTAACAGAGCAATTACCAATGATGAATGTGAGAATGTTCATTGTGCAGATGTGTTTTGGTAGGAACTAATAAAAAAACCCACATATTCATGTTATTTTTGCACACATAAAGTCAGCCACTGTGGTTTTTTCAGGCAGAAAAAAAAACCCCAAGGGCCTAGAAAAATGTGTGAACCAATCAATATGTTGCTTGACTGTGCAAATAACTTGAAAGTAGGAATACACAGAACACTTTACAGATATGCTAACTAAAACCTACGGAAGCAGAATTTGTATTCATTTTTTTAAAAAATTGGAGACATTACAGGCCAAACAAAATATGTTTGTTTCACCCAGATCACAGCAGTGTTCAAGCAATGCCTGTCAAGCAATGCCCCAACACTAAATCCTAGAAAAATCTTTCATCAGCACAACAGAGCAAAGAGCTTACACAATAGTTCATGAGGAATCAAAGCTCAGGATACAGATTGGGCATTATTTTGCAGTGAACATGAACCCTGATCAATCTGAAGCAACATTACAAAGTTCTCTTCTCCACACATAGTATTCTGGCAAGACTATTTAAGACATAAACATTATTAAGGGCAAATCCGTATATACTTATCCAAGATTAAGTCTAATGGAAACATCAATCAATGGGGACTTACTTCTGGGTAGATAGGCATAGATCTGTCCTGTCAGAATAAAGTAGAGAAGAGAAAATATACAAATAAACAAGCAGAATTATATTTGTGGCATCGTTTCTTTAAAAAATTCTATCAGGATATGAAACAAGTAAAACTTTGCTCCGCTGATGAATGACCTTCCCTTTAATATTGTTTGCTCATTAATCCGAATTTGAGATACCTTAAATTGCCAATGAGTAATATATATAGCTTTATGTGTTAAGACACTAAAGAATCTTATGATAGATTTAACAGCCTTCCAGGGTACAATTATCAGTTTTATGACAACAAAAAAGCCAACAGCTACACGTAAGCAAATAAGATCTTAACAAAATTAAGCATGGATCTAGCAAAACAGAATACTGTAAACAAGGACAAAGTCAACCAAAAAAGGGCTTCTCAGAAATCACACTGCAAATCTAGACATGTCTATGGAATTGTCAACTTCTCACTGGATTAACAGGAGCTTCCACTCAAGAAAATTCAAACCTAAATAACCTTAACCACAATGGCAAATTTCTGTTGCTAAGGGACGTTATTCATTCAGTTGTGTCAAACCCTTGGCAATTCTATGGCCAAGTCTCTCCAAGGCATTGCTAACTAAGGAAGCTGTTAAGAGAGTTGTGCCCAATTTTCAAACTTCTTTGCCATGGTTGTTAAGTGAATCACTGCAATAAAGTGAATCATGTGGTTGTTAAACAAATCCACCTTTCCCCCTCCCCTCTTTACTTGCCTTGTGGTTGGCAATCACATGACCCATCATGAATACATGTCAGTTGTCAAGTGCCACATCCTGACTGTGAGGATGCTGTGATGGTTGTAAGTGGAAGGACCAGTCGTAAATCAGTTTGCAATGCTGCTGTAACTTCAAACTGTCACTAAACAAATGATTGCAAATCGAAGACTATCTATATATTTACCATAATGGAATTCTACTTGCCTGGCTATTGGGGGAAATGCTAAGACAATGCAATATTATCCTGGGGCACGTATGCAGGTAGTCCTCAACTTACAAGACTTTGCTTAGTGACTGCACATAGTTACAACAGCACTGAAAAAAGTTAACTTATAACCATTTTTCACGCTTATGACCGTTGTAGCATCTCCAGAGTCATATGATTTACATTCAGATGCTTGCCCACTGACTCGTATTTATGACGGTTGCAGTGTCCTGGGGTCACATGCTTACTTTACTTTTGACAAGCAAAGTCAATGGGGGAAACCAGATTCACTTAACAACGGTATTACTAATTTAAGAGCTGCCAGGATTCACTTAACGAACATGGCAAGAAAAGCTGTAAAATGGAGCAAAACTCACTTAACACATTTCTCATTTAGCAAGGTAAATTTTCGGTTCAATTGTGGTCGTGAGGATTACCTGCATTCACCTTCATCCGTGAAATACTCAGACTGAAACATTCATCACCCTAGAGCAGCCCCACCTTAAACAGGGTTACCTTATCAGGTACACCCTACTTTTCAGCTTATGTTTTTATTGCACAGGTAGCCCTCAACTTACAACAGTTCATTTAGTGACCGTTCAATGTTACGATGGTGCTGAAAAAAGTGACATACCATCATTTTTTACAGTTACGACCTTTGCAGCCTCCCCATGCTCATGTGATCAAAATTCAGAGGGATGGCAACCGGTTCATACTTAAGACCGTTGCTGCGTCCCAAGGTCACACGATGATCCCCTTTTGCGACCTTGGGAATGGGGAAGCCAGATGGACTTCACAAGTTTATCCTACTGCAGGGATTCACTTAACAAAGGTGGCCAGAAAGGTCATGAAAAAAATGGGGCAAAACTCATTTAACAACGTCTCACTTCACAAGAGAAAGGTTGGGCTCTCTTGTGGCTGTAAGTCGAGGACTACCTGTATTTGTAATGGTCGGCCGCACGGATGTCCCCGTGCCTAAGGCAAAATGGGGGAAATTGAAAATACATTCAAATTTATTTAATAAACAAAACCCATCCACCTCCAAAGACAAGGAAAATGAAAACAAGGATTAAAAAACAGCTTCTATCCCAGGGCAATAATCATACTGAATTCTACAGTATAGCACGATATCGGGTTTTCAGTTTCAATTATATGGAATGTAAAGGATGTAGGTTTGTGTTTTTTAGTTTTATAGTTATAATGTACACTGAAGACAGCATTTCATTTCATTGTACCATGTGCAATGACACTAAACTATTCCTGATTGCTTATTTGTAGCCTATGTCTATCATTAAGCGTTGTATCATTAAGTGTTAAATTTGTACCCTATGACTATCATTAAGTGTTGTAAGTGTTGTACCTTGATGAAGGTATCTTTTCTTTTATGTACACTGAGAGCGTATGCACCAAGACTAATTCCTTGTGTGTCCAATCACACTTGGCCAATAAAATTCTATTCTATTCTATTCTATTCTATTCTATTCTATTCTATTCTATTCTATTCTATTCTATTCTATTCTATTCTATTCTTATTTGTACCCTATGACTATCATTAAGTGTTGTATCAAGTGTTAAATTTGTACCCTATGATTATCATTAAGTGTTGTACCTTGATGAAGGTATCTTTTCTTTTATGTACACTGAGAGCACATGCTCCAAAGACAAATTCCTTGTGTGTCCAATCACACTTGGCCAATAAAAAATTCTATTCTATTCTATTCTATTCTTATTTGTACCCTATGACTATCATTAAGTGTTGTATCAAGTGTTAAATTTGTACCCTATGACTATCATTATTTTTTATTTATTTATTTATTTATTATTTAAATTTTTATACCGCCCTTCTCCCGAAGGACTCAGGGCGGTTTACAGCCAGATAAAATAAACATTCCTATTACAAAATAAATACTATTAAAATACCACTAAAAAACTTATTCAATTTGGCCGCAATTAAAATTTAGCAAATAATAAAACCCATTAAAAACCCATTAAAAACCCATCGATAAAACCCAATTAAAAACCCATAAAAAGCTAACCCAGTCCAGCGCAAATAAATAAGTGAGTTTTGAGCTCGCGGCGAAAGGTTCGGAGGTCCGGAAGTTGACGAAGTCCTGGGGGGAGTTCGTTCCAGAGGGCGGGAGCCCCCACAGAGAAGGCCCTTCCCCTGGGTGTCGCCAGACGACACTGTCGCGCCGACGGCACCCCGAGGAGTCCCTCTCTGTGAGAGCGCACGGGTCGGTGAGAGGTATTCGGTAGCAGCAGGCTGTAAGTGTTGTACCTTGATGAAGGTATCTTTTCTTTTATGTACACTGAGAGCATATGCACCAAGACAAATTCCTTGTGTGTCCAATCACACTTGGCCAATAAAAAATTCTATTCTATTCTATTCTATCCTATTCTATTCTAAACTAAACACTAAATTAAACTGAACACTAAATTAAACTAAATACTAAACTAAACACTAAATTAAACTAAACTAAACTAAACGACCCCTAAACGATCCGAGGCCCAAACCACCACCATAAAGTTAAACAAATGCAGTTTTTTGGGGTGGGGTGGGGTGGGGGTGGGGAGCAAAGAAAGACGAGGGGGCTTTGCTCGAGACCAAAAAGCGACAGAAAAATTTGCACGCGCAAAAAGTGGGCGTGATTGCACTCCCAAAGGCACACCTGCCCCCCCCACACCCCCCACCCACCCCAAAGAGAGCCCCCCCCTCCTGTCACACACACACACAAACCCGTCTAAGAAAAGGGCTCAGATTTAAGGGCCTCCTTCCCGCCACGGGCCTCCAGATGCGCGGCTGTGACTGATGGGTGTTGGAGTCCTCGCCTCAGGGACGGCAAAGAAGGGGAAGAGGAAAGGGAGGCAGGCGGCCTTGCTGAGGGGAACTCCCCCCTCTCCGAAAAGGGCCTCCTTCCCACCCCAAGCCTTCAGAGGCGCGGCTGTGACTGATGGGTATTGTAGTCCCCGCCTGAGGGACGGCAAAAGGGGAGCGGGAGGGAAAAAGGAGGCATCGGCCGGGCTTGCTGAGGGGGGCACCGCGACTGAGGGACGGGGGGAGGGTTCTCCTCCGCCCGGGCAGGTTACCTCGGCATGCAGACGGCAGCGAGGAGCTGACGAGTCGCGCCGCGGCGGCGGCGCAAGTGCTGCATCCCGCCATGTTGCCCCGCTCCGCTCCGCTTCTCCCCGGGAGCCGGGAGAGCGAAAGGGCGCCGAAGAACCGCTCTCCGCCGCCTCGGCCTATCCGCCGCCTCGGCAGCGCTCGACGGCCTGTGTGGCGTCACGGGCCTACGGCCGCTTCAGACGACGGAAGGCGGCGGGGAACTACGCCTCCCGGCAGGCACCGCGCCGCCCTTTCCCCGAGCGACGAGAGAGAGAGAGAGAGAGAGAGAGAGCGCCGCCTGCAGGTCGCGCGGGAGAAAGGAAGTCTCGTGGGAGGAGGAGGAGAAAAAGGAAGAGTGGAAATACAAAAGTGGGTGGGTGGGATTTCCTAGTGGTCCTTATTCCCATTTATTCTCCAGGTTCAAGCCAGCTGAGGTTGCAGGAATTGGGTATGTGTAGCCTAGAGAATGAATGATTCCTAATGATTAGTTTTTATTTATTTATTAAATTTTATTTAATATTTATTTAACTTGACAACACAGTATCAACAGTAGAAACCTTCAAATTTCTGGGTTCTATCATATCGCAAGATCTCAAATGGACAGCTAACATCAAGAACATAATTAAAAAAGGACCACAAAGAATGTTCTTTCTGCGCCAACTCAGTAAGCTCAAACTGCCCAAGGAGCTGCTGATCCAGTTCTACAGAGGAATTATTGAGTCTGTCATTTGCACCTCTATAACTGTCTGGTTCGGTTCTGCAACCCAACAAGAAAAACACAGACTTCAGAGGATAATTAGAACTGCAGAAAAAATAATTGCTACCAACTTGCCTTCCATTGAGGACCTGTATACTGCACGAATCAAGAAGAGGGCCGTGAAAATATTTGCAGATCCCTCGCATCCTGGACATAAACTGTTTCAACTCCTACCCTCAAAACAACGCTATAGAGCACTGCACACCAGAACAACTAGACACAAGAACAGTTTTTCCCCGAAGGCCATCACTCTGCTAAACAAATAATTCCCTCAACACTGTCAGACTATTTACTGAATCTGCACTACTATTAATCGTTTCATAGTTCCCATCACCAATCTCTTTCCACTTATGACTGTATGACTATAACTTGTTGCTGGCAATCCTTATGATTTATATTGATATATTGACCATCAATTGTGTTGTAAATGTTGTACCTTGATGAACGTATCTTTTCTTTTATGTACACTGAGAGCATATGCACCAAGACAAATTCCTTGTGTGTCCAATCACACTTGGCCAATAAAAATTCTATTCTATTCTATTCTATTATTTTATTTTATTTATTTTATTTTTATTTAATTTATGTAATTTATTTATTTAGTTATTTTTATTATTTATTATTTATTTAATTTTTATTTATTTATTTTTATTGTATTTATTTATTTATATTATTTATTTAATTTATTTTATTAATAGTTTTTATTTTAGTTTAATGATTAGGAATGATTCCTAATGAGAAGGAAGGACTTCCTGGAGAAGAGCCTAATGCTAGGAAAGATGGAGGGCAAAAGAAGAAGGGGACGAGGTGGCTGGATGGAGTCACTGAAGCAGTTAGTGTGAGCTTAAATGGACTCCAGAGGATGGCAGAGGACAGGAAGGCCTGGAGGAAAGTTGTCCATGGGCTCGCGATGGGTCGGACACGACTTCGCAACTAACATCTTTGTCAGTAAATACTAACCTTCACCTCTGGGTGGCGGGAATGTCCAGGTTTCAGAAGGGAAAAACTGGAATGGAATATATCGGGAGAACAAATTTCAATCTAAAATGAATTTCAGCATGGTACATGCTATAACATTCTAGCAGTAAAACCAACCGGCTGCTTTGGTAAGAGAGCAATTTTGAAACAAGTAGTTTAAAAAGCACAGCTGTATTTTTTATAGTAATTTTATTAAAGATTAGAATAGAATAGAATAGAATTTTATTGGCCAAGTGTGATTGGACACACAAGGAATTTGTCTTGGTGCATATGCTCTCAGTGTACATAAAAGAAAAGATACGTTCATCAAGGTACAACATTTACAACACAATTGATGGTCAATATATCAATATAAATCATAAGGATTACCAGCAACAAAGTTACAGTCATACAGTCATAAGTGGAAAGAGATTGGTGATGGGAACTATGAGACGATTAATAGTAGTGCAGATTCAGTAAATAGTCTGACAGTGTTGAGGGAATTATTTGTTTAGCAGAGTGATGGCCTTCGGGAAAAAACTGTTCTTGTGTCTAGTTGTTCTGTTGTGCAGTGCTCTATAGCGTCGTTTTGAGGGTAGGAATTGAAACAGTTTATGTCCAGGATGCGAGGGGTCTGTAAATATTTTCACGGCCCTCTTCTTGATTCGTGCAGTATACAGGTTTTCAATGGAAGGCAGGTTGGTAGCAATTATTTTTTCTGCAGTTCTAATTATCCTCTGAAGTCTGTGTTTTTCTTGTTGGGTTGCAGAACCGAACCAGACAGTTATAGAGGTGCAAATGACAGACTCAATAATTCCTCATTTGCTATGGTACAAATTAATACAAAGTAAAGACCAAAAAGAAACAATAGATAAAAAATAGAAAAGTTAAAAGAATGCATAAAGAAGCAACATCCCACCTTCAACGCAAGTATAAACAATTTTAGTAACTTTGTATCGTCTCTTAAAATACAACAAACGATGTCTTCTTCCATATCTTATCTCTAAGCAAATACTTAAAAGCCTCCTTGTTCAATCCTAATGTCAGCAAACATGCTTTTATACCCTTCAGCATTGAGCTGAAATTTCTAGCAGGGGCCGCCCCCAATTTAGAGCTCTCCATATACAAAAGACTGCAACTGATTCCCACAATCCCATGCTTCCAGGGGATTCTGGGAGTTGTAGTTCAACGTTGTCTGTTGAGGGGCATATTTCAATGTTTGAGAACTACAAACCTCTGAATGGGATACTGAATTGTAGGAAATAGATAATGCAGCCAGGATTATGCAGAACGAATAAGAAATGTCAGACCTCCTCGTAGGAAGGGGGCAATAGACAAATCTCTTCTTAGGCGATGGAGAACTACTGTACTTCCTCATTAAAGCGACCGGTATGCGCCTGCGCAGATCTCCGCCCCATCACGTGGCCTCGCGTACCTTCGCTTCTTCCGGCTCGATCGTCACCGAGCTCGATCAGCAAATCCACTTGGAAGCCCCTCCCCTTTTCGGCGTGACGTCAGAAATTGGCGTGCCGCCGGGCTTCCCCGCCCACTGGGGGGGAGGCGGGGCTGTTTAGCGTAGGGCTGCTTTAGGGCTCGCCGAACGAGGGGAGGACGGTACCATTTTGATGACTGGAGGGGGGTGACCGTAGCCCTCTCTCGCGTCCGCAAAGCTGACCCACGCCTGGTGAGCCACGGGGCTTTGCATGTTGCTTTCCCGCATTGAGGAACGAGTTTGGCGCGGCTCGTGGCGGACCGTTGGAGGGACCCTGAACTATACATGGGGCTGGGGTAAAAGAAAGGGTTGGGGGTGTCCTATTGTCCCCAGGCTTCCTGTGTTGAGTAGGACTGTTAAAAAGGAGCGGCCGCGGGGTGTGTGTGTGGGGGGACATCTGACCTGGGGAAGAAATGGTGGGAATTGCATTGAGAACTCCCCCCCCCCCTCCTCATTAGGAAGGCGTGCTGGGCTACCTGCTCCCAGACAGGTCTACCTTGCAGGGCTGTTGTAAAGATCACATGAATTGCTCTTAAATCTAAAATCTCTCTACCCGGGCTGCTGGTGTGAAAGTTGTGCAGCTGTGTAATTGTAGGGGGATGGACCCTGGGTTGGAAGGAGATGGGAGTGGAAGGGCGGCTCTCTGCCCTCCAAGTAGGAGGAAAGGAAGGGGGCTAGAAGGTGAGGAGGGAGCAGGAAGAGGGGTGGTCTAACCTTGTTTATTTGCTACCCTTTTAAAACATTTTATTGATGCTTTTGTTGCCCAATGCCAACACAATCCACTTTAATGGGAAAGCTGCCCATTTGCCAAGAGAAACAGGGCTTCAATCTCAGTTAAGGGTGTATTGATTGATCTGGTGCATATGTCATGTAGACCATGATTCCTGTTGTCCTGGTTGCAAAGGGCTGGATGCACAAAGCCTTGAGTTCGGAGTTTAAGGAATTCCGTGTCGGTTGGCTGTTGCGAAAGGCTTCCTCATATGAGAGCTGCTTGGAGGGCGGAAACCCCAGCGAAGGGGTTTCTTTTTCGTTTTTTGTATTTCTTTTGTGGTTCTCATGTTTTTTTCTGCTAGGAGGTGGGTGGTGTTACAAACTGAATAACTTCCATAAACAAGTAATAGAGAGTATCACTTTTCTACAGGTGTTCAGGCAGAGACTGCAAAGACACCAGTTAAAGATCCTTCTGCTTGGATTCATTTCCAACTCCTTAATTCCAAATGATAACTACAGTTTATTGTTTTTTAAGAGTTGTCAGTTCCATTATGGTTGTTTAAAGCGCTTTCTTATGTATATACTTCTCAGAGGGGTTTTTTTTGTGGGGGAGGGGAAATAGAACGATAGAGAAGTATAATAAATGCAGGTAGTCTTCAACTTACAACCACAATTGAGCCCAAAGTTTCTGTTGTTGAGTGAAACATTAGTGAAGTGAGTTTTGCTCCATTTTACCACTTTTTCTTGCCACCACTGTTAAGTGAATCACTGCCAGTGGTTAATTTAGTGACACGGTTGTTAAGTGAAATCTGACTTCGCTGTTGACGTCGCTTGTCGCAAAAGAAGATCACATGACCCTGAGACACTGCAACCGTCATAAGTATGAATCGGTTGCCAAGTGGATGAATTTTAATAATGTAATCATGGGGATGCTGCAATGGTATGAAAATAAGTGTGAAAAATGGTCAAAAATCACATTTATCAGTGCCGTTGTAACTTGAAACGGTTACTAAACAAACTGTTGTAAATCGAGGACTACCTGTATAATAAATGCTACAGTTACCACATCTGTTTTTTTACCCTGCCTGGGGCTTAATCTCAGCCACTTTTTCATTGATTCTTCTCTCAGTCCCAGTTCTATTGCCCTCGTCTTCTCTCAAAAACTTTAGATATGCCCTTTGTTTTGTGGCAGAAGACTGTTCAGAAGACCTAATAGCAATAGCACTTAGACTTATATACCGCTTTAGAGTGCTTTACATCCCTCTCTAAGCGGTTTATAGCAGGGGTATCGTATCCAACCTTGGTCCCTTTAGCTTTGCTGGCTGAGGGGCTCTGGGAGTTGAAGTCTACAAGTCTTAAAGGGACCAAGGTTGGAGACCCCTGGTTTATAGAGTCAACATCTTGCCCCCAACAATCTTGGCCCTCCTTATGGTATAATAATAACTGGGCTTGGGTTTCAACCTGCTGGATATGTAGTACGAGATGTGTTGTTATGGAACAATGCATGTTTAAATTGATTCCTGGTTACCCTGAAAATGTCTGTACTAGGAATCAAGCTGTGTTGCCCAATTAAATTAATCTTGGGCAATTGTCTTGGTATGCGAATAAGAGATCAAATCCTGCTTTTAACATGGAGAAGGAAATGATTCCTGCAAAGGCTGGAATCACGTTTCAGAAAAGGGAAAGTTGTAAGAGGATCCTGCAGTTCCCATTGGAGGCCGAAGGGACTTTCTAGCCCGAAGCCCTAATTATCCATTTCAAATGGCATGCCAACATTTTTTTTTATTTTGTTACAACATTATATACAGGAACATATATTGAAAGCAACCAATAGGACAGAAACGGTAAGCACTTTTGTGCACTTATGCACGCCCCTTACAGTCCTCTTAGGAATGGGGTGAGGTCAATAGTAGACAGTTTTTGGTTAAAGCTTTTAGGAGTTGGAGAGGAGACCACAGAATCAGGTAGTGTATTCCAAGTGTTAACAACTCTGTTACTGAAGTCATATTTTCTGCAATAAAGATTGAAGCAGTTGACATTAAGTTTGAATCTATTGTTTGCTCTTGTATTATTGCTATTGAAGTTGAAGAAGTCTTTAAAGGAAGGACATTGCAATAGATGATTCTGTGTGTTAAACACAGGTCTTGTCGGAGTCGGCAGAGTTCTAAGTTCTCTAATCCCCGGATTTCAAGTCTGGTGGAATAAGGTATTTTGTTATTTACAGAGGAGCGGAGAACTCTTCTTGTAAAATATTTTTGGACTCGTTCAATTGTATTAATGTCAGAGATGTGGTATGGGTTCCAGACAGATGAGCTGTATTCAAGAATGGGTCTGGCAAATGTTTTGAATGCTCTGGTTAGTAGTGTTTTTGGAAAAGAAGCTACGCAGAATTAGGTTTACAACTCTTAGAGCCTTTTTTGCTATATAGTTGCAGTGGGCTTTGGCACTTAGATCATTTGATATGAAAACTCCAAGGTCCTTAACAGGGTGGGGGTCATCTGTAAGATAATGTCCATCAAGCTTGTATTTAGTGTTTGGGTTCTTTTTTCCAATATGTAAGACTGAGCATTTGCTGGTTGAGATTTGGAGTTGCCAAGTTTTAGACCAATCGGATACAAAATCAAGGTCTTTTTGAAGGGTAGTACTATTGTTGGTGGTGTTAAATAGTTTGACATTGTCAGCAAAGAGAACACAATAACTTGAGATATGGTCACAGAGATCATTTATGTATAGTATGAAGAGCGTTGGTCCAAGAACGCTGCCTTGAGGAACGCCACTTTTGACAGGGACAGGATTTGATAGAGCAGATTTGACAGAGCAGATTTGATAGAGAATTATACTTCTCCTTGTACAGAGAAAGTATATTGCAGTAGCCTCACATTTCGATTATTCCCATGTGCTTCATGTGGGGTCTCAAAGTTTGTCTGGTGTAGAATAAGGCTGTTAATTTGTTGTGTAGCTGCTGCACTTTTGCTGAGGTAAATGTGCCGACTGTTTACTGGGCCATAGTATGATGGACCTCTGGCCACACCATTGAAACTCTGCCTGCTTTTTATGTGGGATGCCTTCACAGCTTCTATCTTGACTTTGTTGACTTTATTTGGGATCGGGATAAATGAAGATCAACCTTCCTGATGCAGAACATTTGGTGAGGGGATTCTTGGGCATGTCAAGAGCCACAGAGAGATACCTGTGCTTGCTCCTTAGAGAGGTGCTCTGTGGTGTCTCCAATACTACTAATCCTCTTTTTGCAAATGTTCATATAACACCTCCTATCGCGACTCTAAGCACCTGCTGAAGTTTTCTCTTCTATCAAGGCCTTTCCTGCCTATTCAAATTGATATTTCTGTTTTGCTTTCAGTGTTCTTTCCCTATCAATTGAATGAGTTATTTTACATCATATGCAATATAGGTGTTTATGACTCTATTTTAATTTTTTTTTTAATTGAAAAAGTTTTACAAAAACAAATAACATTTTCCCCCTCCCCCCTCCCTTCCCTCTCCCTCCAAAACTGCCCTCCTCCCCCCAGACTTCCCGGAACAAACACAAGGTATAGTTCTATAAACAAACATTCATACATTAAATTTTTAAGATCTAACACCATTATAATCCTTCTCTTTCACATATCCTGACTTCCTCCTTTAAAATCAAAAATTACATCCTTCATTCAAAGGCAATCTGATATCTCTTAATCTGGTATCTGTTTTGAATATAGTCAATCCAATTCTTCCATTCGTTTAAATATTTTTCTTGAGTACTGTCTTTCAAGAAGGCTGAGATTTTGGCCATCTCCGCCAAATTGGAGACTTTCAATATCCATTCTTCTATTGTAGGTAATTCTTTTTTCTTCCAGTACTGTCCAATCAGTAGTCTTGCTGCTGTTATTAAGTTCAAAATCAATTTAGTGTCAGTTACTGTACAATCCGTCGTAATCCCTAAAAGGAAAAATTGTGGTTGGAACTTAATCATCTTCTTCAAAACATTCTGCATAATCCACCAAGACTCTATTTTAATTTTTATTGTGAACTGCTTTGAAGAACAGCCTTGTAGGGTGGAGTTTATGAAATAAGCAATGAGGCGTGCTTTTAAGTAGAGGTTTGCTAGGTAAATGCATGTATTGCTATAAATCTTTTTTGTGTATTTCAATCCTCTCTGATTTTGCTGGTGACCATCTCTCTGCTTTGTGTGGGTCTGTGTGTGTGTGGCTCAGTATAACATATTTTCCATCTGTTAAGAAGTTGTAGTCCATCAATGCAAAAGCTACAATGTCTGTTAGTGGTGCTACAGCATTCTTTGAGGATTGGAAATATTAGGAATGTATCTTGACTACCGGATACTTTTCAATGTGGAATATATAGATAAATGAATACAAACTATCTTTTAAATATGTAGTAGCTTTAGGGTTATAAGCATATCTGTAACAAGATATGGAATGGAGCAACCCATTGATACAAACTGGAGGTGGTCCTTTAATTCATAAATGTTATTCTTATATAATTTACAGCCAGATGGGACAGCTGACTACACTTCTCCATGCTTGGATGATCATGGAAGATTCATGGCCAAAGCTGGAGGATCAAAGGAAAGGCCCAATCATTAACTGTACTGAATATTTCAAAACTGATCTAATTTAGTACAGTGATATACAGTGGTATCTGAAGATTCTTAATGGTTCAATAAGATGACAACCTCATTTCCCAAATTGTGTAGCAAGTTCTACATCTTGTACTAAATCACGATGTATTGGAAAAGCCGCCATGTTTGGTTTCACACAATACTAAACAATGAAAATAGTTTACCAAATCGCAGGTTTGCCCATCAATTGTTAAGGAAATTAGTAGCAATTGCAGTTCAGGGTAAAGGCAATGATGCCTTATTTTAAATTCTGGAATTGTTAGAAAGCTCGCATTGATAGGTTGTTTCTAGTTCTTGGTGTACCTTTCTGCATGCAGCATTTTGATACAAGCTTTTAATACTTTTTTGAACATAAGCAAGCTCAAAGACAGTAAGACAGTTCAAAGGGGAGAAAATCATTAGAAATGACAGAGAAACTTTTGATAAATCATTGATCCCTTTCAGAGTGTACTGAATTAGCTTTGTGTGTTGCTACAACAATACGGTACTGTATTATCTGCTTTTTCCTGTAAAGGTTGCTTGGTCTCTTTAGCAGAAGAATGGTTAAGTGTGAGAAGATGCTTCAGTGTTTGGAATGACTTCATATTTTAAAAACAAATCTAGCTCAGAATTCAGTTCAAACTAGAATCAATTCCTAGAATACAAGATCCGTACCCCCCTCCAAAATGTGTGTTTCTTACGCACTTTTATGGGTATATATTTTAATTTCCCAAGTCTTATCAGAAATTTTCACTAATTAGTTTTATTGAAGACTATAATTTTACTGGTGATTTATAGTACGTTGATCATAGCTCTCAATATTCATTCTTAGTTTATAGCAGTGATTTTCAAACTTGTCCTCTTTTAAGATATGTGGACTTCAACTTCCAGAAGGCTGGCTGGGGAATTCTGGGAGTTGAAGTTCACACATCTTAAAACTGGACAAGTTTGAAAAATGCTGGTTTAGAAGTGAATAGTGACTTTTTGGACTATTAACAATAGGATACATTCATTTATTTAAAACTATATTATACTAGAAAATGATAACCTTCAGTTCTAAATCCCCTTTTCATTCATCTGTATTTTACTTTTTTTAAAAACTTTTTCTTTACCCTTCTTATCTTCTTTTTATTTATTTTCTTTTAACGTTCAATACAAACACAAAAGGAAACAGGGAAAAAAAAGAATGGAGGGAACATTCTTCAGTGTTCAGGTGGTTGAGTTATAATCAGCAGTCCAGAACAAGGTCACATGCCTTATGTTGGATATAGAAATAATAATAGAATAGAATAGAATTTTATTGGCCAAGTGTGATTGGACACACAAGGAATTTGTCTTGGTGCATATGCTCTCAGTGTACATAAAAGAAAAGATACGTTCATCAAGGTACAACATTTACAACACAATTGATGGTCAATAGAAATAATAATAATAGAAATAGAAATAATAATAATAATAATAATAGTAATAGTAATAGTAATAGTAATAGTAATAATAATAATATTTTAATTTGTATACCGCCCTTCTCCCGAAGGACTCAGGGCAGTGAACAGCCAGATAAAATAACAGTCAAGACACATACAATATTACTAAAAACAATAATTAAAAAACTTATTAAATTTGGCCCAAATTTTAAAATACTTTCAAACCCTATAAAACTACTTAAAATTTAAAACCCATAAAATCATCTCAAAAATTAAAATTCAAGCCAGTCCAGCTTGAGAGAATAGGTAAGTCTTAAGTTCGCGGCAAAAGGTCCAAAGGTCAGGTAGCTGTCGAAGTCCAGGGGGAAGTTCGTTCCACAGAGTGGGAGCCCCCACAGAGAAGGCCCTTCCCCTGGAGGCCGCCAGCCAACATTGCTTGGCTGACGGCACCCTAAGGAGTTCCTCTCTGTGAGAGCGTACGGGTCGATGGGAGGTACAAGATGGCAGTAGGCGGTCCCGTAAGTAACCCGGTCCTAAGCCATGGAGCGCTTTAAAAGTGGTAACCAACACCTATAACAGGTTTTATTTTAAAATTTTTAATTTTAAACAGGTATGTTTCTAATCAGGTAAATGTCAATCTTAGTTTAGCTCCATCTGAGAAATTTTAATTTCTGCAGTGGTGGGAAAAAGATTCACTTGGGCAGGCATTGAAATAACAGTGGGAGTGCAGGAATAAAAAAAATCAAAGTTAGGGGAATGAGAAGGAAGAAAATACAGGTAGCCCTTGACATACAACAGTTCGTTTAGTGACCGTTCAAAGTTACAACACTAGAAAAAAAAAGACTTATGACCATTTTTCATACGACCATCGAGGTATCAAAATTCAGGTGCTTGGCAACTGACTCATAGTTATGACGGTTGCAGTGTCCCAAGATTATGTTTTGTGACCTTCTGACAAGCAAAGTCAGTGGGGAAGCCCGATTCACTTAACAACCGGGTCACTCACTTACCAACTGCAGCAAGAAAGGTCATAAAATACAACAAACAAAAAAACAACAAAGCTGTTGTTTCAACGTGCAGGACTAGCTTGAACATAGTTTTAATTTAGGGTTTTAATCAGGGTTTTAAACGGGGTTTTAAACTATTTAAAATTTTTAGGCCATTATTGAATCAGTTTTTTATATAGTTTTTAATCTGTATTGTATGTATTGTGTTTTTTACTGGCTATGAACCGCCCTGAGTCCTTCGGGAGAAGGGCGGTATACAAATATAATAAATAAATAATAATAATAATAAAATGGGGCAAAACGCACTTAAGAAATGTCTCACTTAGCAGAAATGTTGAGCTCAATTGTGGTCATAAGTCAAGGACTATCTGTAATTAGGTTCTTTCCTAAAACTCTCGATGGGCTTAAAAACAAACAAACAGGGGGAATGAAAGGAAGCCTTCTTCCTCAAAGCTACTTTAGCAAGAATATTCTTCTGGAACGGGACAAAACGTAACAGCGAAAATACAGAGGAATATATACACGATGCTTGCAACTCATTGAAACTCGCAGGAAAGCTACATCATTGTTTACGATGAGGTCTAAACATGGTCACTGCCATTTCAAGTATCCACTACATATTTCAGGCTGAAAGGTACCGTATGTCTCCAGATTCATAAAACACTGAGTTCATGACACACTGCTGGAGAAAATAGGGTAAATAGTTAAATTTGTTCTTTACCATAATTGTGCTGCAGATAACAATGGTTTGTGAGATTTGTTTGACTGTGTTTTGCAGATTGGTGAATGTTTCCACTGTCTTAAGACATTTCTTTCCATCGCTGACTTTTCAGATTTTACCTTGCACTTCTGTCTTGGTTATAATTCAAAGACATTCAAGGTGGGTTTGGTTTCGTTCTTGCAGAATTAAGGCCCCCCCCCACCCCGCTTTAAGCTCTGCGTTTAAATAGCTTGTGCAAATCCTTTGTAGGGATGAGCAGAATGGACAAAAAATGTGTTTTAATGCACATTCTCCAGCTGATTAACAGACTTGGGTTGAATGAGTTGCAATGAAATACACCTTCCTTTCAAGCTACTTAGGAACGGGGTGGGGGTGGGGTGGGGAGGGGAGGAAGAATTGGGGGAGGTCTAAAAACCATGAAAGCCATACAGGGATGCGGTAGCACAGTGGCTAAGACGCTGAGCTTGTCGATCAAAGGCCGGCAGTTCAGCCATTCGAATCCCAAGTGCCGCGTAATGGGGGTGAGCTCCCGTTACTTGTCCCAGCTTCTGCCAACCTAGCAGTTCGAAAGCAGGTAAAAAATGCAAGTAAAAAAATAGGAACCATCTTTGGTGGGAAAGTAACAGTGTTCCATGCGTCTTTGGCGTTGAGTCATGCCTGCCACATGACTGCAGAGACGTCTTCGGACAGTGCTGGCTCTTCGGCTTTGAAATGGAGACGAGCACTGCCCCCTAGAGTTGGGAACGACTAGCACATATGTGCGAGGGGAACCTTTACCTTTACAAGCCATGAAAGCTACACAACTGTAAAAAGCATTTAAAAAGAAAATAAAAATAAAAGAAATCTGTGTTGGATCAGATAGACTTCTTCAAAGTATTGTCCCTCTCTTGAGGTGGAGAGCTAACTAACATTTGCAGGGGGTTAGAAAGCAAGCACTGGAGATCTCTAAGGTATAGTTGCTTTGATTTAATTTTTTGTTCATTGCGGGCTCCTAAGCTTCAGCAACACAGCTTTAAAACAAAACCGGATTTTTGGAGCTTCAGATGTTTAAAGAGCATCTCCAAAACAAACCCAAGGATAACTATGGAGAAATTTCCTGACAATGAGAACAATTAATCAATGCAATAGTTTGCCTCCCAGAGTTCTGGGTATCTATTACTGGAGATTTTCAGTAATAGACTAGACAACCATTTGACCAGGATGATATAAGTTGTTCTGCCTTGAGCAGGGGATTCAATCAGAAAGTCAATCAATCAATCAATCAATCAATCAATCAATCAATCAGAATAGAGTTGGAAGGGACCTTGGAGGTCTTCTAGTCCAGCCCCCTGCTCAAGCAGAAAACCCTGTACCATTCCAGACAAGTGGCTGTCCAGTCTCTTCTTAAAAACCTCCAATGATGGAGCACCCACAACTTCTGAAGAAAAACCATTCCACTGGTTAATTGTTCTCACTGTTAGGAAGTTTCTCTTTAATTCCAGGTTGCTTCTCTCCTTGATTAGTTTCCATTCATTGTTTCTTATCTTGCATTCTGGTGCTTTGGAAAATAAGTTGACCCCCCCTTCTTCTTTGTGGCAGCCCCTCAAAAATAGTAGAATACGAAGACCTCCGGCGTCCCTCCCAGCCCTATGATTCTATGTTCATTTCTGAATATATAATGGTAGACTAATAGGGCTGGAAAGGACCTTGGAAGTCTGCTAGTCCAACTCCTTGCTCAAGGCAGGAAACCTTATGTCATCCTGGATCTAAAGTTATCCAGTCCATTCTTGAAAATACCCTGAAACATCCTGAAAGTTGATGCTGCAAACTCCCATGACTCATGGAGCTGTAATCCTGGGGAAATCCACGACGTGCAACTCCTGTTAACGGTGTAGCTCCTCTGAAATGTTGATTTCTTTTTAAAGTTTGCATTGTGCCATCCTGCTTACAATTGTGGGAGTCAGACTTGGCATGTGTCCATGGGCTTCAGTATTTCAGTTTCTGTTTACGCACAACTGCCTCCGTTTTAATTTTGTAGCTAGAGGGAAAAATGTAGGTGGTCTTATAACTTGAAGGAGAGCTGTATTAATCTGTGGAACTGTTTCTCAACCTCGAAAACTTTTTTAAGATGGGTGGACTTCAACTCCCAGAATTCCCTAGTCAGAATGATTGGGGGGGGGAGAATTAGGAGTATGGCCCTATACATATAGATATATATGTAGATCTTTGGTTATTCGGGTTTTCTCCCGCGTAAAATTGGAAGTGTCTTGGCGACGTTTCGACAAAGTCTCATTCGTCATCTTCGGGCTTCAGCTTCGTGCTTCTGGGAGCAATGTGTGTCCCAGAAGCACGAAGCTGAAGCCTGAAGATGACGAATGAGACTTCGTCGAAACGTCGCCAAGACACTTCCAATTTTACGCGGGAGAAAACCCGAATAACCAAAGATCTACATACAAACACCCGCGCAAACCTCAGAAAACAAATAGATATATATCTATAGGGTAATGTTGTAATGAAGAAAGAGGAGAAAGAAGATAGATAAATGTATTAGTAGAAAAGAAAGTAGATAAATGTATTAACAGAAAAGCAAGAAATCTGGGACAAATGTTATAAATGAAATGATGTTATTAAGAAACAATAAATATTGGAGGAGCAAGGACACACAACAGACGTACTCGGGAGATACACTAAATGATTGATTATGTATTGTGTGTTTGTTTGGCTACAAAATAAAAAAAACTTTTGACAAAAGAAAATGATATGGGGGGGAGAATCAAGAGTATGGCCGTATCTTTCTCAACTGAGAAATTTGGTTAAAAGATAGAACTTTTCATCATGAAAGTTTATGCCTTTTAATAAAACTTGTTAGCTGGAAAAAGATTGCTCCCAAACTCTGGATGTTTAATTTCATGTTGTTGGGTTTAAAACAGGGGTCTCCAACCTTGGCAACTTTAAGACTTGTGGATTTCAACTCCCAGAATCCTCAGCCGGCAAAGCTGGCTGAGGGATTCTGGGAGTTGAAGTCCACAAAGTTGCCAAGGTTGGAGACCCCTGCTTTAAAGCATAAATCAGAATACTTCCCACTTTAAAACTTCCGCCTTTCGTCTCTGCCTGCATCACTTCTAAATGTTTCTCACTGCTTTTAAAGCAAAACATTTTGGAGAGCAAGCATAATAGAATGGCAGGATTTAGAAAGATTTATCCTGGAGGAGTCTTTTTGCTTCTTCTCTGTATCTTTCGCGATGCTGAATTGTTTTCATCTGAAATGCTTTCTCTGTGTATTTCAGGTCTTCCTTACCTTGGAATTTGTCACCATCATGGGAGAGATTAAAATCTCTCCAGACTATAGCTGGTTCAGAAGCACTGTGCCTCTCAAAAAGGTGGGTGCAGATTAATTTCTCTCTCTGCTCCGATTTAGTTCGGAAGCCTTGTTTTTATACATTGCAAGCATTGTAAACATAGGTGAGGTAGGCTTCCCACGTTAGAATTAGAATTATATTGCACGTCTTTAGACAAAGAAGATTTGTTACTTGTGTGGATCTTCTGAGTCTGCTTGGCGGATGCATTTCTCCTCCAGCCTTGTTTTTTGTTGAGTGGCTTCTTTCTATCTGTCTGTCTGTCTATCATTTCTCTATATCTCTGTCTGTCTGTCTATCTATCTATCTATCTATCTATCTATCTATCTATCTATCTATCTATCTATCTATCTATCTATCTTTATCTATGTCTGTCTGTCTGTGTCTATATCATCTCTCTATCATTATCTATCTATCTATCTATCTATCTATCTATCTATCTATCTATCTATCTATCTATCTATCTATCTATCTATCTATATCTATCTATTTATCTATCTATCATCTCTCTCTCTATCTATCTATGTCTGTCTATCATCTCTCTCTCTCTCCCCATCCATATCTATCTATCTATCTATCTATCTATCTATCTATCTATCTATCTATCTATCTATCTATCTATCTATCTATCTATCTATCTCTTTGTCTGTCTGTCTATCATCTCTATCCTCTCTCTCTCTCTCTCTCTCTCTCTCTCTCTCCTTATTTGGGGAGCACTTGTAGTATTGATTTACTATAAAAAGTTAGTTAACCATCTATCTGTAGAAAAAAACAACAACCCGTGGCTGTTTGTTTTTCAGAATTTCTCGGACATTGGGTCTTCAGTGTTTTTGCTTTTTGAGTTTCCTGTGTGGTTTTCCCAGGCTAATGAACTTCCGGTTACCCCTTCTGTGTCAAGCTCTAGAAACACCATATGAGAACTGCAAGAGAGAATGACAGAAGTCAAAGTACGCCTGGGTCTCTAGAACAGTGATGGCTAACCTTTTTCTCGTCGTGTGCCGAAAGCACGCGCGTGCCGGCACCCATAATGCAATGTGCCCCCAGCGTATGCATGCATGACCCCCATACACTGCCCCCGCCCCCCCCCCCCCGTGCATGCGCACATGACTCCCCCACTCCCCCCCCCATTTTGGGTCTAGCATGTCTCCCTGCAGCCTCCTGGGCCCAAAAATGGGCTGTGGGGGGGCGCTCCCCCCATGTTCCCCCACGCTCCCCCTGCGCATGTGTGCATGACCCCCTGCGCATGCACGCACATCTCCTGCATACACCCCACCCCCCATGCATCCCAAAAAACATGTGGCCAGCGTGCATGCGCAGTGCAGCTGAGCTGTGGACGGCTCGCATGCCCGCAGAAAGGACTCTGCGTGCCAGCTGTGGCACGTGTACCATAGGTTCGCCATCACAGCTCTAGAATTTAGGCCTGACAGACAGCCTTCTGGTGACTCTTAATTTTTGTTTTTAAGGTGGTTAATTCACATGCAGCGTGCGGAACGCCTTGTAGCCTTTCCTTGCCTCTGAAGGCCTACCAAAACGTGAACCTTGATGCTTTTTAGAACACACCAAATGTTCTACCTCTGAATTACGGCATATGACAAATGGCTGGTTTCATAGGTCAGAGTGAGCTGAGATCTCACCCTTGGAAGGGATGTGGATAAGAACACTTACATGTTTCAGAGAAGGGGCACGGTGGCCTAGCGGTTAAGATGCTGGGCTTAACCGGAAGGTTGATAGTTTGAGTTCCTAGTACTGTGCAATGGAGTGAGCTCGTGTTCCTTGCTCCAGCTCCTGCCCACCTAACAGTTCGAAAGCATGCAACTGCAAGTAGATAAATAGGTACCACTTTGGTGGGAAGGCCTTTAGCGTATAGCCCTGCTGGCCGCATGACCCAGAGAAGCGACTTTGGACAACACTGGATCCCTCGGCTAAGAATTGGAGATGAGCACTGACCCCTGGAGTCAGACACAACTGGACGGGAGAAACCTTTACCTTTTATGTTTCAAAGAGACCACCAAAGTCTCCTGTAGGTTTACATCAGAGAAGCGAAGCTTTGTGGTTGACCTGGTAGGAAGAGGCCCCTACCTGTGGGATGGTGATGCTTAATTGGTGGAACAGTTTCATGTGGGTGGATCAAGCAAGAATTTCATTTCTTTCCTGTTTTTTCTGTAAAGGGGAATTTCTTTTTAGCTCACATTACGCTTCGTGGGTCACTGTGTTCTTGTCACTGTCACTGGCAGGAAATTGAAAGTCAGAGTGCAGTTGGCAGAGACTTTAGTGGCCACAAAAGGCATCAGGAGGCATTTCAGGGGAGATATAGTAATAGCACTTAGACTTATATACCGCTTCACAGTGCTTCACAGCTCTCCCCAAGCGGGTTACAGAGTCAGCATATTGCCCCCAACAACAGTCTGGGTTTTCATTTTACCGACCTCGGAAGGATGGAAGTCTGAGTCAACCTTGAGTCGGTGAGAATCGAACTGCCGAAAACAGGCAGACAGCAGAAGTAGCCTGCAGTACTGCATTCTAACCACCACACCACCACGGCTCATCTACATACATATAGATCTAAAAATAATTGCATGTTACATAGAATAATACTCCCTGCCAAAATATCGTAACAGTGGTACTTTGGTATTCAACTGCTTTGAAACTCATCGACTCTGTAAACCGCTTAGAGAGGGGCTGTAAAGCAATGTAAAACGGTATAAAAGTCTTAAGTACTTTTGCTATTTGGTACCCAACACACAAGGTAGAACTTGTCGTTGTTGTCTACTGTATGACTCACTTATTTCTTAATGAGAAAAAAATATCGTTTAGTACTCATTGTTTTTGGTACACATTGCCCTTTCTGGAACCAATTAACTATAAGTACCGAGGTACCACTGTTTTTCCAAATGAGATCAGTTCTTTTTGTTGAGCGTTGCTTTCTGCTCCCACCCATAAGTACAAATTATTTTTTCAGCATGAAGCCAGGCACTTCGCCGTTGGCTTTCAAGCACGTGGGCCTGATAAGCTTTTCCTGGGAGCAGCTTAAGTTTGAACTGGGCAGCCGTTTTTCCCACCATGTGATTTTTCACATGCTCTATCAAATGCTGTTCTCCGTCTCCCAAGGATCTTTGAAGTAATTTGTTTTCTGAAGGTCAGCCAGGGCAATTTGAAGGAAAAGGAGGAACAGAATATTTTCCTTGTTTCTGCGCAACCTTTTTATCCAGGAAAGCCAGTCGTATAACAGATGTTTTAGTCTCTTATTATGTCGTGCAAGGATTGCCTTTACAACCATCAGAAAAGATTGTTAAGAACTGTTCTGAGTTTGATATCGTCTCTAGTTGTGTGCAGCTCCCAAGTTGCTCAGCAGAGGTGCGTCTTGGCTGGGAACGGGAGTCCTGGCATATCTGCGCCTGCTAAACTCCTGGATACTAGGTGCATTAAGGATGGTAGTTTTGGGGTATCTTCTACCAGAGATTGCTGGACATCGACACTGTTTGTTCTTTTGCTGTGATTGTATTAAAAAAAAAGGCATACTATTTTTGCCAAAGGATGTGTCTGTAGAATTTTCTGCCCAGTCGTTACCTTCTAGAGCTGAGTTTTCCTTGAATCTCTCCTGGTTTAATTAATTAATTATGAACATTCTTGGTTTTGTATCATGCACTGTATAAATATTTATTTATACCTGTTTATTTTTTTTAATTATTATTATTTATTTGATTTTTATACCGCCCTTCTCCCGAAGGACTCAGGGTGGTGTACAGGCAAGATATTTTAACAGCAAAAGGGACGCGGTGGCTCAGGGGCTAGGACGTTGAGCTTGTCGATCGAAAGGTCGGCAGCTCGGCAGTTCGAATCCCTAGTGCTGCCGTGTAACGGGGTGAGCTCCCGTTACTTGTCCCAGCTTCTGCCAACCTAGCAGTTTCGAAAGCACGTAAAAAATGCAAGTAGAAAAAATAGGGACCACCTTTGGTGGGAAGGGAACAGCGTTCCGTGCGCCTTTGGCGTTGAGTCATGCCGGCCACATGACCACGGAGACGTCTTCGGACAGCGCTGGCTCTTCGGCTTTGAAACGGAGATGAGCACCGCCCCCTAGAGTCGGCAACGACTAGCACGTATGTGCGAGGGGAACCTTTACCTTTACCTATTTTAACAGCCCATCCCAGAAATGGGTTCTGGGTGGTATACAGTGTCAATATCTAAGTAAGTAAATAAATACATTTTATATATTCAAAAATAAAATAAAATAAAAAGGTGCTAGTTGGCATTGTTTCAAGAAAACTCCTACGAAGGTATTTGGGGGTATGTTGCAGTATCTCAGTGATACAGATTTATGAAATGTCTCCAGACAGCGGAAGCATGTGATGTGCCAGGTTAAGAGTGTTTTTATTTGTTCAGGTGACCCTGATTTGAAGATAATCCCCATATAAAAGGAAGATTAGAGAGGAAAATCTCATTAGTCTCTCTATGGCCACCATCAGGAAAAAAAAAAACCCCGAAGGAATTTTTTTCATTTAAAAAGCATTTATTTACTTTTCAGGTAGAAAATAACCCCTTGAACCATGGTGTAATCCTGTTTGCATTTGTTGGAGAAGAAGTCATTATCCTCAATAAATATACATACATTTAAAAAATAAATAAATTAAGAAAAGAAGTTTTCTTTTCTTCAGGGGCTAGGACGTTGAGCTTGTCGATCGAAAGGTCGGTAGCTCAGCGGTTCGAATCCTTAGTGCTGCCGTGTAACGGGGTGAGCTCCCATTACTTGTTCCAGCTTCTGCCAACCTAGCAGTTTCGAAAGCACCTAAAAATGCAAGTAGAAAAAATAGGGACCACCTTTGGTGGGAAGGTAACAGCGTTCCATGCGCCTTTGGCGTTGAGTCATGCTGGCCACATGACCACGGAGACGTCTTCAGACAGCGCTGGCTCTTCGGCTTTGAAATGGAGATGAGCACCGCCCCCTAGAGTCGGCAACGACTAGCACATATGTGCGAGGGGAACCTTTACCTTTACCTAAGAAAAGAAGTAACCCATGGAAATTTTAAAACAATTGTTAAGTTTTTAGGATACTGCCATACTTGCTTAAATAAAAGCAAACTTCCAAATATTTTTTTTTCAGACTAGAGCAGATTACCTTACAGGTAACATTTTGGTTGAATTTTAGGTAAAATATCTGAACTGTAGAACTGTAGCGCAGCAATACAAGAAAGGTGTCGGCTTCTATTTTGCTGTACCTGTTCAAACAGTCACTCGCCGGAACATTTTAATTTATCCTGCATTGAGTGAGATAAGGACACGCACAGGTTTCCAGAGAAACGACAGCTAGCAGCTAATAGTTTGGCATAATAATAAAAAGGTTAATGAAATACAGGACTTCAGCACATTTGCACCAAAAAGTATTCTGTGCGCATTTAGCCTGTAGTCTGAACATCTGCAAATAAACTAATTTTTTTGGTTTTGTTTCCAGAACCTTTGACACTGATTTATATATCCTGTCTGAGAAATAGTCACACTTCTCTTTTTATATTTCTCAGTGTCTCAGACCCTCGGGAAACAGATCTAAAGTGAAGGGCAAAAAGCCTGTGGGCCACATGATCTTCATATGATCGGCCTCTGTTTAGACCTTCCTTTGTTTGTTCTTGGCTAATAACTCATCATTCAAGAGATGAGCAAATCTGGATTTGGGATTTGTATTTAGCAGTAATCTAACTATGGAGCAAGATCGGATTCAGTTCAGCCAGTTAAGCAAATGCTTGTCTTTGCATGACAAAAGACACATATCTTTCTTGGCAGCTGCTTCTAATTTATATGCACCAATTTATATGCACTAATTTATATGCACCAAGACAAATTCCTTGTGTGTCCAATCACACTTGTCCAATAAAAATTCTATTCTATTCTATTCTATTCTATTCTATTCTATTCTATTCTATTCTATTCTATTCTATTCTATTCTATACCGGGACCATTTTATCCTTGACTCACTTTGTAGAGGAGTTCACTTTGATCCAGAGAAGAGCAACAAGGATGATTAAGGGACTGGAGGCTAAAATATGATGAAGAACGCTTGCAGGAATTGGGTATGTCTAGTTTAATGAAAAGGAAGAACAGCAGTGTTCCAATATTTGAGGGGCTGCCACGAAGAAGAGGCGGGGGGGTCTATTCTCCAAAGAACCTGAAGGCAGGACAAGAAGCAATGGATGGTAAGTAATCAAGAAGAGTAGCAACCTAGAACTTAGGAGAAATTTCCTGACAGTGAAGACAATGAATCAGTGGAACAACTTGCCTCCAGAAGTTGTGGGTACTCCAACACTGGAAGTTTTAAAGAAAAGATTGGACAATAATTTGTCTGAAATGGTATGGCGTTTCCTACTTGATCAGGGGGTTGGACTAGAAGACCTCAAAGGTCCTTTCAAACTCAGTTATTCTATATGGTTTTAATATGGCCCAAATAAATCGTATCGATCGTTTTGAAAGCCCTCTTGAAGCTTTTCATTTCCCTTTTTGGTTTAAATAACCCTAAATAAATTTCACACACACACACACTTTTTTAATTTACTTACTTATAGGCCCTTAATGGCGAACCTATGGCACGCATGCCAGAGATGGCACGCAGTGCCCTCTTTGCGGGCGCGCGAGCCGTCGCCCCAATTCAGCTCCGCCACGCATGTGTGCATTCCTCCCACTGGCCAGCTGGTCTTTGGGTCTCTGCCGCGCATGCGCGGGGGTGTGTGTGTCATGCGTGGGGGGGCCCCACCCACCCCTATGTGGGGGGCACATGCTCAGGGAACGTGTCTGCATTGCATTTTGGGAATTCAGGCGCATGCATTTGTATGTGTGCGCTTTGGGCACTCGGTCCGAAAAAGGTTGTTATAGGCAATCCTCGACTTTTAAACATTTGTTTAGTGACCATTGGAAATTATGACGGCAATGAAAAAAAGTGAGTTATGACCAGAAGGTGAAAAGTGTAAATTGGGCTGCCGTATTGCTGCAATTCATTTGGCAATATACGGTGGGGTTTTTTTGTTTTGAATTTTTACGAGTGGGGCACATTTGTAGAATTGCTCTCGTGTGGCTACTGAGGATGAAAATTAACTTTCTGGTGGTTTTTCTGCCGAAACGGTTTGAGGTTGAGAACAGATGTCCATTGAGCCCCGGGACTTCCTTGTTCCACGAAAGGGAAGTTGGCGTTTTTTGATCTACCCTGGAAGACGAAACCTTCTCGTGCCTTTAGACTTATGATTACTACTGCAAGCCTGCTTGTTTCTTAATACCTTCGCTTTCAAAGTGGAACGGTTTTGGTGTTCATGTGATGATCCCTCGTTTCCAAGAGTAAGCGAAGTGTAGCTCCGATTGGTTACGTTCGGTTTTTGTTGTTGTTGTTGTTGAATCATAAGCATTTTAGAAAAATGAATGTGAAAAGCAATGCAGGATAAAGGAAACTTGATAGGACCTTGTGGCCAGATGCAAGGAGGTCAATAAAACACCATTGCACACCCATCAGACAAGCACATGGTAAATCAGAATAATTTAATTTTTTTGTGCCTTGTTGCTATGGAACATCGTGAGATAATGAGCTACTGTCTAGACGGTGGATTGCTCTTAGGATTGACACGTTGGTGCGATACCTGACTGGGCAAAGCCGTGGTTTTCAGTTACAAAAACAGTTGGATTTTTATTTCACAACTTCGCTGTTTCCTCCAGGTTAGGCAGAAGTGGCAAGTGTCCACTGCCGTTTTTTTTTAATCTGAAAAAGATGAACAGCCTCTTCCCCAAATGATTTAATTTTAAAACAGGAGAGCTGTTTTAGATTCATCAAGAGGATGGCAATAGAAGCAGACAAGATTATTTTTTGTCTAATTTCCTTTGGGAAGCAAGCGGGAGGAATTAAATGCAGGTTCTCTTATCCTTCGCAAAACATAGCAATGCTGGTTGAACTGAATGGAGCCTCTTTGGAGCCTCTCTCTGAATGGAGGCATTCCTGTCTTGTAGGAGTTCAGGGAGTCCTCAACTTACAACCACAATGCAGCTCAAAATTTATGTTGTTCGATGAGATGGTTGTTAAGTGGGGTTTGCCCCATTTTACGACCTTGCCCGCCGTTGTTAAGTGAAACACTGCAGTTCTTAAGTTAGTCACGTGGTTGTTAAGTGAATCTGGGCTTCCCCGTTGACTTTCCTTGTCAGAAGGTCGCAAAAGGGGATCACGTGACCATGCGACATCGCAACCGTCGTAATTACGAGTCGGTAGCCAAGTGCCTGAATTTTGATCACCTGATCCTGGAGATGCTGCCATGGTTGTAAGTGTGAAAAATGGTCATAAGTCACTTTTTTACAGTGCCATTGGAGCTTTTGAACGGTCACTAAACAAACTGTTGTAAGTCGAGGACTACCTGTTCTAATCGTTCTCATCCTTGGGTCTTCAGGTTTCATTCGACTGCCACTCCCATGTGCTTGGTCATACCAGCTGGGAAGGATGGCCCAGCCTGTCCAAGCAAATATTTGTCAGGACGTGTTGGGCAATCTTTGAGGTCAAAATGTGGTCAGTTTATTAAAAGAGAAATATAATGAAGATACTCACAAGAAGTAAATATGCCCTATTATCAGGTGGCACATTGGAAATCCCTTCTTTTGTGAGGAAGGCTTAACTCATGAGCTGAGAATGTACTGGCACCAGCTGAATTTCATCAGAGTGTAGAATGGAATGGAATGGAATGGAATGGAATGGAATAGAATAGAATAGAATAGAATAGAATAGAATAGAATAGAATAGAATAGAATAGAATGGAATGGAATGGAATGGAATGGAATGGAATGGAATGGAATAGAATAGAATAGAATAGAATAGAATAGAATAGAATAGAATAGAATAGAATAGAATAGGAATGGAATGGAATGGAATGGAATGGAATGGAATAGAATAGAATAGAATAGAATAGAATAGAATAGAATAGAATGGAATGGAATGGAATGGAATGGAATGGAATGGAATAGAATAGAATAGAATAGAATAGAATAGAATAGAATAGAATAGAATAGAATAGAATATGGAGTGGAATGGAATGGAATGGAATGGAATGGAACGGAATAGAATAGAATCATGGGGTATAACTAAGCAATCAAATAATTAGGAAACAGTCAATATAAATCTTAAGGATACAAGCAACAAAGTTATACTCATACAGTCATAAGTGGAAGGAGATGGGTGATGGGAACGATGAGAAGATTAATAGTAGTGTAGATTTAGTAAATAATTTGACAGTGTTGAGGGAAATATTTGTTTAGCAGAGTGATGGCATTCAGGGAAAAAACTGTTCTTGTGTCTAGTTGTTCTGGTGTGCAGTGCTCTGTAGCGTCGTTTTGAGGGTAGGAGTTGAAACAGTTTATGTCCAGGATGTGAGGGGTCTGTAGATATTTTCACAGCCCTCTTTTTGACTCGTGCAGTATATAGGTCCTCAATGGAAGGCAGGTTGGTAGCCGTTGTTTTTTCTGCAGTTCTAATTATCCTCTGAAGTCTGTGTCTTTCTTGTTGGGTTGCAGAACCAAACCAGACAGTTATAGAGGTGCAGATGACAGACTCAATAATTCCTCTGTAGAACTGGATCAGCAGCTCTTTGGGCAGTTTGAGGTTTCTGAGTTGGCGCAGAAAGAACATTCTTTGTTGTCCATTTTAGATCTTGTGATATGGTAGAACTTAGAAATTTGAAGGTCTCTACTGTTGATACTGTGTTATCTAGTATTGTGAGAGGTGGAAGTATGGAAGGGTTTCTCCTAAAGTCTACCACCATTTCTACGGTTTTGTGCATGAAGGTATAGGTTCCCCTCGCACATACGTGCTAATCATTCCTGGCAGTGCTCATTTTCGTTTCAAAGCCAAAGAACCAGCGTTGTCTGAAGATGTCTCCGTGGTCACGTGGCCGGCATGACTAAACGCCGAAGGCGCACAGAACGCTGTTACCTTCCCACCAAAGGTGGTCCCTATTTTTCTACTTGCATTTTTTACGTGCTTTCGAACTGCTAGGTTGTCAAAAGCTGGGACAAATAACGGGAGCTCACTCGCACTAGGGATTTGAACCGCTGAACTGTCGACCTTTCGATCGACAAGCTCAGCCACCGAGCCACCGCGTCCCCCCTCTTGTACATAAGAAGCATGAAATATTTTGGGCTTTGAACTCTACTCTGTTTCTGGCTTCTTGCACCCGACAGTCTTCAGTTGTACTTGCCAAGGGTCACGACTGCTTAAGGAATCAGCTTTTGGTCCTCTCTGACGTCTATTTTGCAGATCATTGTAGATGACGACGACAGTAAGATTTGGTCGCTCTACGACGCAGGACCGAGGAACATCCGGTGCCCCCTCATATTTCTCCCACCCGTCAGTGGAACAGCAGACGTCTTCTTCCAACAGATTCTAGCCTTGTCTGGATGGGGTTACAGAGTCATTGCTGTGAGTGACTTCCTGTGTTTCGTTTCTTGAACTTGCCTTCAAGGCAGGGGCAGGGGCTTGGGGGTCGTGCGCTACAGGTAGTCCTCGACTTACAGCCGTTCATTTAGTGACCGCTTTTTTTTTAAATTTGCATTTATATCCCGCCCTTCTCCGAAGACTCAGGGCGGCTTACACTATGTCAAGCAATAGTCTTCATCCATTTGTATAATTATATACAAAGTCAACTTTTATTGCCCCCAACAATCTGGGTCCTCATTTTACCTACCTTATAAAGGATGGAAGGCTGAGTCAACCTTGGGCCTGGTGGGACTTGAACCTGCAGTAATTGCAGGCAGCTGCTGTTAATAACAGACTGCATTAGCAGTCTGAGCCACCAGAGGCTTGAAGTTACAATGGTGCTGGAGAAAAGAGACGATTGTTTCCCACACTTAGGACATTGCAGCCTCCCTCTGGTCACGTGATCAGAATCCAGACGCTTGGCAACTGGGCCATATTTAGGATGGTTGCAGCGTCCCAGGGTCACGCGATCCCCTTTTACAACCTTCTGACAAGCAAACAGGGAAACCCGATCCACTTAACAACCATGCTAAGTTAACAATTGAAGTGGTTCACTCTAACTACTGTGGCAAGAATTTGCCATAAAATGGTAAAACTCCCTTCGGAAATGGCTCACTTAGCAACATAAATTTTGAACTCATATGTGGTCGTACGTCGAGGACTACCTGTACACCAAAATCAGCCAGAGATTAACTCCATCAGAGCTCCTTTTTTCTTGTACCTAGCGGTCCCCAGTAATTGAATCAGTCGCTGCCATTTTTTTTTTATTCAAAAAGTTTTACAGAAAATTTCCCCCTTTCCCCACCTCCCTCCCCACTCCCTTCACAACCCTCCTCCCCCCCCCGACTTCCCAGAATGAGCACAAGGTATAGTTAAAAATAAAACAAACATATGCTAAAAAAATTTCGTCCCAACTTAATTATACCCCTACAATTCTCATCAGTTCCTAACTTCCCCAAAAAACAAAAATAATACATCATAATCATTCAAAAGCAGTCTGATAACTCTTAGTCTGATATCTACTTTGAATATAGTCAATCCATTTCTTCCATTCCTTTAAGTATCTTTCTTGCATATTGTCTTTCAAAAAGGCTGATATTTTCGCCATCTCAGCCAAATTGGCAACTTTCAATATCCATTCTTCTATTGTAGGTACTTCTTTTTTCTTCCAGTACTTTACTTACTTTAGTAATCTTGCTGCTGTTTAACAGTGGCTGCCATTTTGAATTCTTGTTGGCTTCTTCCAGTCCTATTTGGTGTCCTATGAACACATATGTCAGGAGAGTACCAATAAAGCTTTATTATGTTCCTGATGCCTTCCTTATTTGCCAAGTCTGGGCATAGCTTTAAGCACTGGAGCCGATCTGAGTTTGAAATGTTTATTCTGTGGCTGCCTAGCCTCAGTAGTATATTAGTAACAATGAGTGTCACCCCATGGTAGTGAAGGGCTTGCATTCTAACTTACTCTCCTCTTCTGATCCCTATTTGGTTAGGGCAGTTCTGCACCTCAGTGCATTTTATATTAGTCTTTGTCTAGACTTAGACTACAACGTCTAAATGTATATATTTAGACTCTGAAGGCCACAAAAACAATACTGAGAGTGTACTTGTGAAATTGAAACTTACAGTATTTACTGTTCTGACCTAGGTTTCCTTAGAAAGCATGCAGCACAAACTTAGTCCTGGTAGTTCCACACTAGCGGAGGGTCGCTGGTTGTCTATATCAGCTTAGACGGGAAAAGGGGCATTATGAGGAAATGTCAAGCCAAGCCATGATGATGGAATGTGAATTATTGTCATTCCCAGTCCGAAAGGCTTATCGAACAGTCTTACAGGGCAGCATTTACCAACATCAACCTTACTTCCCTTGGAATACTGCCAGAGAACTAATTGCCACACGCAGGGCAAGGCCAAACTTAGCACAGAGTCAAATGGAACTTTTGCATAGCTTTTACTGGCCAGATAAACTAATTGCTTCCTGCAAAAGCTCACGTCCCGTTCGCTTCTCTTTTATGTTTTATGGGAAGGGCCAATCATCTCCAAGCCTTACGCCCAAGTCGACCCTGTTTCCTTAATTGTTCCTGTCTTTTGGCAGCTCTGCTCATGAGCACACTGGGAACAGGCTCCCGCTGTTCTTCTGCCTCGCTGATGTCAGACTCCAGAGGCAGCGAAGAATTACCAGATGGCCTTGACCCCCTCTCTGCCTCTGACTCAGAGCCCTCGTCCGAGCCTTCCCCAGACTCCAAGCCTGGCCCACATTCCTCCCCAACCTCCTCACTGTCCAAATCTGCTGCCAGCTGTGCTGGCCACTGGCAGGTCACAACAGGCAGCCACAAAAACGATACTGTGTATTTGTGAAATTGAAGCTTGCAATATTTACTCATTTTTTTAAAAAAAATTGGAATTATCAGTAGATTCCCCATTTTAAGAGTTTGAGACGGTTTAGAATTGGAGATGGTTTAGATTAAGATAAATCAATAAGAAAACTGTCAACAATCCAACTAACTTCTGTAAGTAAAACCACCCAAGAACCGCAGGATCTAAGTGGGCACTGCACTTCTCTTCAACGTGGGATATCCCCAGTTAAGATGCAATTCTGCCTCTCCTCCAAGTTTTATCAGCTGAAAATCGTTCAGAGTTGCAATTAAATTTCTGGGATGGTACACTGCATCTTTTCCTCTTGTTTTTCTTTTCTTTCTTTTTTTTTTACCATTTTAGTTACAGTATCCAGTTTATTGGGAAATCTTTGAATTCTGCGATGGATTCCGGAAGCTATTAGATCATCTGCAACTGGATAAAGTTAGTGCTTACAATAAAATGTTAGGTAAAAAGCCTAGAGTTTATTCATGTTCATTGGCTCAACCGAGAGAGAAGCTCCTTAATCCGTGCTGAGTCACTAGTAGATTAATTTTAGGCATTTGTTTCCTTACAAGATTGCCAAACTGTCCCCTGGCTAAGTGATGCACAGAGTCAAAAGCAATTAAAAAACATTAACAATCGTGAAGAAAACTGATGTTGTTTGGGAAAAAAAGTGGAATACCTTGGAATACTTGTTCTGTCTTTCTTGTAACAGACTTAAAACCAAAGACACGGTTTATAGGGCTATGAAAACAGACTCTTACTTTTAATAGCACTTCAAGCCAGTGGTGGGTTTCAAATTTTTTTACTACTGGTTCTATGGGTGTGGCTTGGTGGGCGTGGCGTGGCTTGGTGGGCGTGGCAGGGGAAGGATACTGCAACATCCTCTTTTCCTCCCAATCAGCTAGGACTTGGGAAGCAGAGAATAGATGGGGGCGGGGCCAGTCAGAATTTTTACTACCGGTTCTCCAAACTACTCAGAACTATCACTACCGGTTCTCCAGAACTGGTCAGAACCTGCTGAAACCCATCTCTGCTTCAAGCCCAAAACAAAGCATTCCTCACCTAAAGCAGAGTTATTTTGAGTGGCAAACACATTCCAAATACTGCAGCCGCCTGCCTTGCATTTGAAATGGGTTTTAAATTGAAGATGCTTTCATTCAAAACATTCTACCTGCCCCTAAATTGCATAACAGTTTCACAAAGCTTCTGAACGGATGCTTGCATCAATGGGTTTTTTTTGTTTTGTTTTTTAGAAAAATGTACGTCGACTTAAAGGGGCATTTATGTAAGATCCAGGGTTTGTTTACTGATAAAGTGAATATATTTTCTCCAGGCAGATGTTGTTTCATTTCTGGGAGGAGCATTCTGTCGGATCATAACTGATAAAACTTCAGAAAATACGAATTTGAATGGGAAGAAGTGTTTTTATTGGACATGGTTCATTTCTGCAGATGGGAGCAGGCCAATAGGAGATGGCAAAGATTATAGAATGAAAATGAGAGATTAATTGGAAAATCCATTGCCTGGACCTTTAATCTGATCCCCGAATTTGCCGTACATCGGGTGTATGTGTCTCTCCCATCTTGGCCACTTTAAGACTTGTGGACTTCAACTCCCAGAATTCTGGGAATTGAAGTTCTCAAGTCTTTAAAGTGGCCAAGGTTGGAGATACCTACTGTATACATACATACATACATACATACATACATACATACATACATACATATATATATGTAGGTCTTTGGTTATTCGGGTTTTCTCCCGCGTAAAATTGGAAGTGTCTTGGCGACGTTTTGACGAAGTCTCATTCGTCATCTTCAGGCTTCAGCTTCGTGCTTCTGGGAGCAATGTGTGATTGCAGCTGTTTCTTCCTTTTTAACTGCTAGTGGGAGCTCCCACCCAATCAGTTCAAACCCCCACTAGCAGTTAAAAAGGAAGAAACAGCTGTAATCACACATTGCTCCCAGAAGCACGAAGCTGAAGCCTGAAGATGACGAATGAGACTTTGTCGAAACGTCGCCAAGACACTTCCAATTTTACGCGGGAGAAAACCCGAATAACCAAAGACCTACATACAAACACCCGCGAAAACCTCAGAAAACATATATGTATATATTAGCTTGCCTCTTGGTCTGCCAGTAGATGGGAAAGGATCTAATTTCCCAAATGCTTGGAACGGTAAAATGTGTTTTATAAAAAGAAAAGTAATCAAGGGTAATTCTTCTTTCATTGTTTTTAATAATAGGTTCACCTTTTTGGTGCTTCGTTAGGAGGTTTCCTTGCTCAGAAATTTGCCGAGTACACTCACAAATCCCCCCGGGTCCAATCTTTGGTTCTGTGCAACTCTTTCAGCGATACCTCGATTTTCAATCAGACGTGGACAGCAAATAGGTGAGACGCCAGTCAATAAATCCGCATTTGCCTTTTTTTTTTTAAATATGCATTTATATCCCGCCCTTCTCTGAAGACTCAAGGCGGCTTACACTATGTCAAGCAATAGTCTTCATTCATTTGTATATTATATACAAAGTCAACATTGCCCCCAACAATTTACCTACCTTATAAAGGATGGAAGGCTGAGTCAACCTTGGGCCTGGTGGGGCTTGAACCTGCAGTAATTGCAAGCAGCTGCTGTTAATAATAGACTGTTTTAGCAGTCTGAGCCACTCAAGGACCCTTTTAAAGAGACAAACCCAGTTAGGCGATTGTCAGAACATCCCGGCTGTGAAGTTTGGAGCTAGGCCAAATGAGGGTGAAGTAGGAAGTAGGAAAGATTGGTGGAAGCTCAGATCTGATGTTACTATGAAGGGTTCAGAGAATGATAGCAGTGTTCCAGTATTTGAAGGCCTGCCACAAAGAAGAATGGATTGACCTATTCTCCAAAGCTCCTAAAGGCAGAATAAAAAGCAATGAAATTAAGCAAGGAGAGAAGCAATCTTTAACTAAGGAGAAATTCTGACAGAACAATGAATCAGTGGAACAACTTGCCTCCAGAAGTCCTAGTAGATGTTGCAATACTGGAGGTTTGTAAGAAGAAATTGGACAACCATTTGTCTGGAATGATGTAGGGTTTCCTGCTTGAGCACTAGACTAGAAAACCTCCAATGTCCCTTCTAACACTTTTACTCTGTTAAATATAAAGAGTTTCTATTTCCATTTATTCAGCTCAGAAATCCAACACTACCAAGACTGTTGCATTGTTATAAAAGCCAACCTTACTGGCTGCTCAGAAAGCCTTGAAAACTTCACTCTTCCCTCAAGCATTAGGACCAGGATGTCAGTGGAGCCTCACTTTATATATTTTTCTCTGCATTTATCATGGAGTTGTTTATTTTTACTGGGCAAGTTATTGTTCTTTTTTTTTGGGGGGGGGTGTTGTTAATTTGCATGAGCATCTTGGTTTCACTGCTTTGTCAGCCACCCAAACTGATTTGTTTAAGATGAGTGGCCATAAAAATTTGCAAGATATAATCAATCAATGTCTTTCTCCCACTTGGATTTGGAGATTAAAGGTATTTCATTACCCTGTTTGACCTATAACCAGCCATAGACCTCAAAGTCCAGCCATACAACATGGCAATTTTGCACAACGCGAAGTCACCACCATTAGATGATGCATATTCAGCTGAGAAGGAAAAGTGTGAACCAAATTAAAATTCGAAGTTACAGAGTAAAAAGCTGTTACCATTACCCGATGGTGATGTTCAGCGTTAAGTATGGTAGTCATTAACACTTGAAATGGCCAATACTAGCCTGAACTGTAGCAACTCTCTATGTAGGATGCCTTTGTCTACAATAATGGATAGGATAATTTAATAGTCATCTGAGAATTGTTAGATGGCCTTACTAGCATTGTGAAATCAGGTAAGCAGAGGCTGTATGCAGAGTTCTTTTTATGTGTAACTTGACAGTGCAGGGCTTCTCCTGAACCTGGCATCCTAACATACCTTTATATTCCTCTCTTTTTCCAGCTTTTGGTTGTTGCCTGCCTTCATGTTGAAGAAAATCGTCCTTGGGAATTTTGCCTCTGGTCCCGTAGATCCAGAAATGGCTGACGGAATTGATTTCATGGTGGATAGGGTAAAGATCCCTAACGGTCTAGTTGGTTGCTTGATGATGTTCTGAAGTTTGTCCAGGAAATAGCAACATACTGGGTGTTTTGAATCGTCTTTCCCCCCCCCCCTTTTTTTTCTGTTCAGTGAGGTGTGTGTGTGTGTTTGCGCGCGCGCGCAGTTTAGTCCTTGACTTTCAACAGTTCTGTCAGGGTTCCTACTGATGGACCCAACCCAGCAAGCACTATCTAAAACAATCTGCTCTCTTAATGCAAAACTTTATTGAGTACATCATTTTGACACAGAATGAAAGGAAAACCAACTCTGGCTAATTCCCGCGCAATTCAATATAATTAAAGTATAGAATCCTCCCTCCCTCCCTCCCCACCTCCAATTAGTGCAGGTCACATTGTCCAATTGTCAAAGTAGGGTGGTGAGAAGATGTCTGGAAGATCTGGCAAGCGCCTGCTGAAGTGACCTTGGTTCTCACGGGCTGAGTGCTTGATGGTTACAGTCCACATTCCAATTCTCCCTCCCACCCCATGGTTAGTTTGCAAGTTGAGAAGCAGTAAAGTTGAAAGCAGCACGAGTACGGTTGGAATCTTTGACAAGTTCATTTAGTGACCGTTTGACGTACAACGGCACTGAAAAAAAAGTGGCTTCTTGACCGTTTTTCATATTTAACGACCGTGGCAGCCTCCCCTTAATAGTTACATGATCAGAATCCAGATGTTTGGCAACTGGCTCATATTTATGGAGTTGCAGGTGTCCTGGGATCAGGTGATCACTTTTTTGGGGTGACCTTCTGAGAGACAAAATCATGGAGAAGCCAGTTTCACTCAACAACCAAGTTACTAACTTAATTGCTTCACTGATTCATTTAACAACCGTGGCAAGCAAAAGTCGTAAAATGGAGCAAAACTTAGCAAATATCTCACAGAGCCATAGAAATGTTGGGCTCGATTGTGTTCGTAAGTCAAGGACTACCTGTATGTATGTACCCGAAATAAGACCCTGTCTTATATTTTTTTTGAACCCCGAAATAAGAGCTCGGCCTTATTTTCAGAGAGGTCTTCTTATTTTGGGGCGCGTGGAGCAAGACGGGGCTCCTCTTGCCGTCTTACCTGATTTCCAGCTCTGTCTCCCTAACCCTAACCAAAGGAAATGGCAGGGACCTTCTGCACATGCATTTAAATATTTTCTGGGGGGGCTTATTTTAGCACATGGCTCAAAAGCACAATTGGGCTTATTATCAGGGGAGGTCTTATTTTCGGGGAAACACAGTACTAGGAGACCTCCAAGATCCCTTCCCATTTTGGTAATTCTATATTCTATTTCTTGGTCGCCAGATTTCAGACCCAAAATTGATGGATTTTGGGGTTTTGTTTTGTTTTTTCTTAATGTCTAACAGCTGGAAACTCTGGGCCAGAGCGAGCTGGCTTCAAGACTCACTCTCAATTGCCAGAATTCCTACGTTGAACCTCATAAAATCCGAGATGTCCCCGTCACCATCATGGACGTGAGCAATCTTGGGCATATTCCTACAGCTGATCAGGATGAGATGAAACTGGTTTGGCTGGGTATTGAGTTGTGGGAATCTCCAATCCAGGAGGACCTGTGTCTGTGGCGGTCCACCAGCACCGTTTCCACCAAGCATTGGGACCTTCTGGAATGAAAGGAGAGACTTCCTGTTTCAGGGAAAGACCCTGGGCTCAAGGATAAAGGATGGCAAAACTCACGCTGATGCTATTTTTGACTTTCAGGTATTTGATCAGAGTGCCCTGTCTACAGAAGCCAAGGAAGAGATGTATAAATTATATCCCAACGCCAGGAGAGCTCATCTTAAAACAGGAGGCAATTTCCCATATCTCTGCAGAAGCGCTGAAGTAAACCTTTATATCCAAGTAAGTCCTGCTTATTCATTCATTCATTCATTCATTCATTCATTCATTCATTCATTCATTCATTCATTCACTCACCCACCCACCCACCCATCCATCCACGCACCCATCCATTCACCCATCCATCCATCCATTCAGCATCCATCCATCCAAATCCATCTATCCATCCACCCATCCACCCACCATCCATCCATCCACCCACCATCCATCCATCCACCCACCCACCATCCATCCACCCACCCACCCATCCATTCACCCATCCACCCATCCATCCACCCACCCACCCATCCATCCACCCATCCATCCACCCACCCACCCACCCACCATCCATCCACCCATCCATCCATCCACCCACCCACCCATCCATTCACCCATCCATCCATCTATCCATCCATCCATCCATCCATCCATCCATCCATCCATCCATCCATCCATCCACCCACCATCCATCCATCCACCACCCATCCATCCATCCACCACCCATCCATCCACCCATCCACCCATCCATCCACCCACCCACCCATCCATCCATCCACCCATCCATCCATCCACCCACCCACCCATCCATTCACCCACCCATCCATCCACCCATCCATCCATCCACCCATCCACCCACCCATCCATCCACCCATCCATCCATCCATCCACCCACCCACCCATCCATTCACCCATCCATCCATCCATCCATGCATCCACCCACCCATCCATCCACCCACCCATCCATCCACCCACCCACCCATCCATTCACCCATCCATCCATCCATCCATCCATCCATCCATCCAAACCCATCCACCCACCCAATTTACTATATTTTATGCTCCATGAGACATACTTTTTTGTCTCCCAAAAGTGGGTGGAAATGCCTGTGCGTCTTATGGAGCGAATATTGCCGAAGCCCCACCCATCCGCTGGTCCCCACCCGCTGGCCATTTTTGGCTTCCGCATGTCCCATTTTTAGCCTTCATGTGTCCCGTTTTCGACCTCCGTGCATCTCATTCTTGGCCTCCACATGCCCGGGATGTACGGAATCCAAAAATGGGGCACACAGAGATAGAAAGCGGGACACTGTGAAAGTCAAAAAGGGACATGTGGAAGCCGAAAATGGGGCGCGCGGAGGCAGAAAACGGGGTGCACGGAGGCTGAAAGTGGGGTATGCGGAGGCCAAAAACAGGTCGGGTGTGTCTTACGGAGCAAAAAATACGGTATATGCCACCCATCTTGCAGTGTAGGCAACATTTTCCTCCCTCATGGGTGACAGTAGGGTCAATGTCAATGTTTTATGGTTTAGAGGGAAAAAAAGGAATGAATAGATTCTGTTTCTGTCCGTCTGTCCTATAGATACACTTGCTTCAGTTCCATGGGACCAGATATGCTGCTATTGACCCCTCCATGATCAGCGCAGAAGAACTAGAAGTCCAGAAAGCCAACCTCCAATCTAGCAACGAACAAGAGCCACCATCGTAATTGGACGATTGGCCGTTCTTTCATCTGGAGGGCCTCGCCTCTTTCCTTGTTGGCAGATGTCCTGTCCAATCACCTCTGACTACCTTCTTGTCTTTCTCTTTTCCCACTAAACTGGTTAGAATTGTGTCCTTAAACTCAGCCGGATGGATTTCATCATTACATGAAATAAGGCTACTGACACTCGCTCCCATTTCTGTTTCACAAGCTCAGTTTGGATAATAAAAGTTAAGGATGCAACTTGGGAAGACTCGTTTAAAACAAAACAAAACGAATGCAACTGTCAAGAGACAAACTTTTGGTACCAAAGCCTTCATTACTGTGCTCTTACTGAGAATAAATCTTTTTAATATATATATATATATAAAAATCTATATCTCCATGCAGAGAAGGGGCTACTATGAACAAATTACAGATGCCTGTAAGTTCATTTATAATTTGAATATTTAGTTTTAAACTATGTTGGAAGTGTCAATGTTGCTGTTACATTTCTTTATATACCGTTGCCGCTTAATGACTTGAAATCAAAGGGTTTTGGGGTTGGTTTTGTTTTTTGTAAAATTAATTTGCTATCGTACTTTGTTTTTGAATAAAATTTTAACTGGCCTTGGGAAGGATCCCCAGTTATTCTGCTATTACGAATTTGCACGGTAATAGCTTTGCTTCATCCTTAAGGTTTGGAGTTTGTAATATCCTGCCTGATTTTGAGCCCTTCAGTTAGATTAGAATTCATTATTCTGGGAGATTAAAATTCATTGAAAGTTGGAGGTGGGTTATTGAGACCCGAAATGATTCAGGTTTTCCACGAAGTGAAAGTTTCCAACTTTTCAGGAACTACAAACAAAAGAACGACACAAGAAGGGGGGGAAAACCGTTTATTGGAAAACCAGATGTTTCGACATTGCTTTAAAAATACAAAACCTTCATGACAAATTTAAGAAAAGTGGACCGTCCGGTAGATAAAACACTGTCGTATCAGCACTGGTGAGATTTTGAAGTTGAAAGTGCATATTTGTACAGCTGGAAACGGGCGTGTGCGTGGGTGGGTGAATCCTGCTGCCCGGGATTCTCTTCAGGATTTTGGGATCAGGGAAGATAATGATGGAGGCTGGGGACAGTCCCAAGCTTTCCCCCTGCAATTGGTATCATCCATCACCTGGACCGAAGCGACTTCAAAGTGCAGGAAGTGATGAAGAACAACTTCCTTTCGCCAGGGACGAGCAACCAATGCCCGAAGGAAGTGTGTAATGCACCTCCAGGCACCAATCTTAAGAGCTGTATCCTCACCCACTGCCTTTCTGGCAGATCACAGCATAGGCCAGCTGGTGTGTAATGCTCTTCCTCAAAAGGAATGTCCCAAGGCTGAAGAGGCCCAGCAGAGAAGCCAGCCACCTACCCGAGCTAGCTCCGTGTGCATAGTTGAGACATATAAAATAAAAAAATAAAAACAACATGGACCACAAAAAGTGCTGGCTGAAACAGTAGAATGGTTCCCCCCTTTGTATTCCTAAGCCACCTAGCATTAAATGCAGGGGTGAAATCCAGCAGGTTCTGGAGAACCGGTAGCAGAAATTTTGAGCAGTTCAGAGAAACGGTAAATACCACCTCTGGCTGGCTCCGGAGTGGGGTGGGAACGGAGATTTTGCAGTATCCTTCCCCCAGGAGTGGGGAGGGAACGGGGAATTTTGCAATATCCTTCCCCTGGAGTGGGGTGGGAATGGGGATTTTGAAGTATCCTTCCCCTGCCATGCCCACCAAGCCACACCACGCCCACAGAACTGGTAGTAAAAAAAAAAATTGGATTTCACCACTGATTAAATGTCATATGGATTGAACCAGCTGTTCTCCCCAGATGTGGACATCCAAATTTGGAGTAATGTTCAATGAAAGGATGCGGCGAACTAAAGCAGAAGTTGCCAGGTCTCCATTGAGACCTAAGCTGGTGTTGTATTAGTGAGACCTGGTCCTGTTGTAGAGTTAGTGCAACTGTAATTTTGGCTGTTTCCCGAAGACGCGTATCCCATGATCGTTCACACAGCACCCTGACCCAGGTTAGTGAAAGCTAGCAGTAATAAGTGCGTTCCATTCCAATTGTGGACAGATTTAACCACAGTTAAGTTTTGCTCAATGGCTCAGCTTGGGTAAGCTTATAGTTCAGTTAATACAGCACATGAGATAATAACTAGGTGGAAACGTCGTGTGTGAACTCAAAAAAGAGTTTTCAAGACAGATCCGTTGAATCTAAGAGGATCATTCTGCTACAATCTATGATGAGAGTTGGATGTTGTGGTATCTACAGCCATCAGAAATTTAGCCCAAGAAGAGCTTTCCAAAGGTGTTGGGAGGAAGCGAAAGAAATAAAGTAACTTAGAAGCAAAAGATGTGAGTTTCTAGGAAATTTTGAACTGGAAAATTTCCCCATGCAAACCAGCAGGATCCCAATTAGCATATTCATCTCAATGTATCCCAAGTCGGCTCAAGTATTTGAGTATTTATTTGTTGGGAGGGAGAGGCATAAAATCCCCTGCTTCTCCATATTTTAGAAGAGTCACTTGAAAAGCGAGCCTTGCACAATTTTTGAAACTCACAATTAATCTGAAGTGGAACTGCCAGATTAACCCTTTGGCAGAAAGTTCGAACCATGTGTCTGCCCACAAAGCATCCTCTTAGGATAAGATGGGTGGGCAGATTCCATTGAAGGAAACACACCTTTAAAGGTAAAGGTTCCCCTCGCACATAGGTGCTAGTCGTTCCGGACTCTAGGGGCCGGTGCTCATCTCTGTTTCTAAACAGAAGAACCAGCGCTGTCTGATGACAATTCCGTGGTCATGTGGCCGGCATGATTAAACACCGAAGACGCATGGAACGCTGTTCCCGTCCCACCAAAGGTGGTCCCTATTTTTCTACTTGCATTTTTTACCTGCTTTTGAACTGCTAGGTTGACAGAAGCTGGGGCAAGGAACGGGATCTCACTCCGTTATGCAGCGCTAGGGATTCGAACCGCCGAACCTTTCTGATTGACAAGCTTAGCATCTTAGCCACTGAGCCACCGCATCTCCTTAATGCAAGGATGTCCAAACTTGGCCCCTTGAAGAGTGGTGGATTTCAACTCCCAGAATTCCCCAGCCAGCAACTTGCTCATATTTATAGCTCATGCTGGCTGGTGTCGTGTCCCCCTCCCCCTCCGACGACCGGGTCTAGGAAGTCCATATCAGGTGTGGCAACGAAGCCTCTGCAGCTTTGTCAAATTCCTCAGAGGTTTCTCAGGGCAGGCAGTCCAAGTTGTGACTTCAGCAAACTATATGAGACTTTGCTTGACTCAAAGTTGGAATGCCAAAAGCAGGTCCTTTATATAGGCTGTGGGGTGTGGCTTCATGACTCAGCATTTATCCAGGCCTGCCCCTCCCTTCCTTCTGCTGGCGTCGCCTCTCAGATCTCTGGAAGCGAGGATCCTCCCACTTTGAATTGTCTTCTGCTGTTTGAGAAAGGGAGGGGTCAGAAGGAGTAGGCCCGAGTAATTCCAATCCGTGGCTGACTTCCTCTGATGGCTGAGCCAAAGGAGCACACGCTGTCTGAGTGAGGTTTTGTTTATTCATTCCTGACATCCTGTCTGGGCATGGGTCCAGGGCCGGGGGCTGGAGGCATGACAAGCCATTCATCTTCATTATCAGACTCGAAGTCTGATAACAGGCCCAGGAGGAGACGGGAGGCACCGGGCTGAGGAGAGGAGGGAGGATGAGGCACAACAGTTGGGGAGTTCTGGGAGTTGAACTCCACCACTTTTCAAGGGGCCAAGTTTGGACACCCCCTGCCTTAATGCATCTTTATGAACTCTTCATTTGAAAACAAAGATAGCAACACGAACAGGACGGAAACAAGTTAACTCTGGACCAAGAAGAGACTGTTGGCAACCAGAGTGATGATCGCCCTTAGCAATGCTGGTTTGCAATCTGGTTGCTATGGTGTGAGGCTTAGCCAAGAGTTTTTAAGAGGCATTAGCTGTGTTACCGCAACACAGAACAACAGGAAGCTGGATGGATGCTGAACTCCCCCACCCCCACCCCCCAGGCGTGAAATTTTTCCAATTAAGGACATGTATAAAGAGGTGTAAGCCTACTCTTTGTTTTGACCGTTATTCCAGATATCAAGTCAACGGGATGACCGAGAATCTCAATAAACATTAAATCAATGGGATCGTATGGCAATGATAAGAATAGATAAAAATCCCTTGTAAAGTCAGCTTTAGACCTTATCTCAGACCTCGGGCAGGTGGGGTGGGGGGAAGAGAATAAAATCGGCTATTTCCCCCTTCTTTCCAACTGAGGCCCTACGGATGCATTGCTGTGATACGGAGTCTGCCCATAAGACGGTTTACGTGGACCTGATCTGGATTGGAAAGGTTGCCATTCAAGATGGCAAGAAGCCCTTGGAAATGGTGGCCCTTTTGTTGCAAGTTCTGTCTGGCAGAGTCGCACGGAGCCCATGTTGTGAAGCACCTCGGACCTCACATTGCTGAACACCTGCGCGGCGATGCGGGCGAATCTGCATTTGCTTGTTTCCGGATACTTTCTGTTGGAAAAGAAGACATACGTATGTGTCTTAAGCTGGACTTTGGCTTGATCCAGCTGATAATAGCAATAGCACTTAGACTTTTATACTGCGTCACGGGGCTTTCCAGCTCTCTGGGTGGTTTACAGAGTGAGCGTATTTCCCCCAATAATCTGGGTCCTCATTTTACCCACCTCGGAAGGATGGAAGACTGAGTCAACCTTGAGTCTGGTGAGATTCAAACTGCCAAATTGTAGGCAGCCGGCAGTCAGCAGAGGTAGCCTGCAGTACTACATTCTCACCACTGCGCCACCACAGCTCTGATCCTGGGCTGAATCAGCTCAATAGACCAAAGAGAAAGGCCAAGGGGTCACCATACCTGCTAAGTCGCTCCTCCCGATGCTGACCAGCCCTTCATACAATCCTTTGATTGGATTTTCTCCTGCCATGATGGTCCCATGAAGCCATATCAGCAGCATCCGATGGCCGTGTTCTCGGTAGCTTTTGGTGCCTGGCGAAAAAGGAAGAACACAGGTGACATGAGATATTCCGAGGTTATGGATTATGGATGCCATAATGATATCACATGTCATGACATCATCATCAGAAAATGACCCAAACGATGCCACTTCATGATGTACTGTAGGCAGTTTGATTGATGAAATCATGATGTGTGGAACATCGCTTGCCTACTTGATTTTAGGAACCCAGATTTTGCTTGGGAATCGTGCGTGGCAGGATCCAAGTTTAACCAAAATAAATAAATTGCGGCGTTGCAAACAGAAAGAACTCAAGACAACCCTAGACGCGTAATTTCCTGTTATTATTATTATTATTATTTATTATTTATTCAATTTTTATACCGCCCTTCTCCCGAAGGATTCAGGGCGGTGTACAGCCAAGGTAAAACAAACAGTGCAATATACAATTTAAAATACGAATTAAAAAACTTATTACATAATTGGCCTGAAACTTTGGAACATATAAAACTAAAACCCATTAAAAATTAATAATAAAAATTTAAAACCAATAAAATTGGTTGTGACAGGTGTATTATGACTAGGCTTTGGAATCACAGAATAGTGTTGATTAGTGTACATTTAAGGTGACAATGCAGATTCTATTCTGTTCTGTTCTGTTCTGTTCCGTTCCATTCTGTTTCAATTCAATTCAATTCAATTCAATTCAATTCAATTCAATTCAATTCTATTCTATTCTATTCTATTCTATTCTATTCTATTCTATTCCATTCCATTCCATTCCATTCCATTCCATTCTATTCTATTCTATTCTATTCTTCATTCCATTATCCTATCCTATCCTATCCTATCCTATCCTATTCTATTTTCATGTCTTGCCAGCTCTTTGAGAAAGATCTCCTATCAGTTGAACTTAGTCCAATGTCTCTTTTCTATTACCCTGACCTAATATTACGTGACAATCTTATATTATTATTGTGGTCCATCGCACAGTCAGCCAGATGGTCAGACTGAATTCGACATTTTTATCCACCTGTCATGTCCTTCCTAAGGACCTATGATAGGCAGATGTTATTTACCTTTACTTTCTTCTTCTTCTATTATTATTATTATTATTATTATTATTATTATTATTATTATTATTATTATTATTATTATTATTATTATTATTATTACTATTACTATTACTATTACTATTATTATTATTATTATTATTATTATTATTATTATTATTATTATTTTACACAAAATGATAGCATACACAGCAAACGAGATAACTATGCTGGATTTTGTATCACAGATCACTAGTCGAACACTTCCCAAGCTTTCAGGACTGCGTGATGTATCAGCGAATTATGCGAGCAGATCCCAGTAAGGTGGCCTTCTGCAGCTGACCAATGGTGATCTTGTCAGCGCCAATTGCTTTTAAGAGCTTGCCTAGGTCTTTAGGCACAGCTCCCAGTGTGCCGAGTACCACTGGAACCACCTGCACTGGTTTATGCCAGAGTCTCTGCAATTCGATTCTCAAATCTTGATATCTGGTGACTTTTTCAAGTTGTTTCTCATCGATTCTGCTATCACCAGATATAGCAATGTCAACTATCCACACTTTTTTCTTTTCCACAATCATGATGATGATGATGATTTTCTATTATATTGCCACCATCATAACTGAAAAGGCAGCACAGGAGCCAGATAATGGGTGGTTATGTTCATAGAACAAGCTTAAGCAAGTCAGGTGTAGTTCCATTGAGATTCATATAGCCTGCTACGGTTGGTAATCTTGGTAGCAGGACCATCCGTGAGGATTTGTGTGCCCAAATATGTGAAGATGGCAGCTACAAGTATGAAATCAAAGTACTTCTTTTACAAGCATGCCACACTATTTTGACTCCTCCCTGCTGATGCCCATGGCTTTTTTTTCCTTCTTGGTTTAAAAGACTGTGTAAATCCAGTTCAGTAGATAAGCGCAGCAATAGCACTTAGAGTTACATATCGCTTCACAGTGCTTTAAAGCCCTGTCTAAGCGGTTTACAAACTCAGCATATTGCCCCCAACAATCTGGGTCCTCATTTTACCAACTTCGGAAGGACGAAAGCCTGAGCTGGTCAGGATCGAACTCCTGGTGGGTGGGCACAGCTTGCCTGCCATTCTAACCACCACACCACCAGGGCTCCTAATAGCACTAGCAATAGCACTTAGACTTATATACCACTTCACAGTGCTTTACAGCCCTCTCTAAGCGGTTTACAGAGTCAGCATATTGCCCCCAACAATCTGGGCCCTCATTTTACCAACCTCAAAGGATGGAAGGCTGAGTCAACCTTGAGCCAGTCAGGATTGAACTCCAGACTGTGGGAAAAGTTAGTCTGCAATACTGCATTCTAACCACTGCACCACAATGGCTGTTTGCTGTATATGGGGTAATATATCGTGTAAGCCCCGAATACAATAACCAAATTATTGAAGGTGCATGAATACAACCAGTGGTGAGATTCAAGTAATTTAAAAACCGGTTCTCTGCCCTAATGATTTCTTCCAACAATCAGTTTGCCAAACTGCTCAGAAAGTTAACAACCGGTTCTCCCGAAGTGGTGCGAACTGGCTGAATCCCACTGCTGAATACAACTATGTTCTCTCTCTCGCTCTGTGTTTATATCTTACCCATGCAAAGTTTTTTTCTCTCTCTCTCAAGCTTCCTCTAGTTTAGAAAGTTGAGTCATAGGCAGCTAGGCTCTCCATGGAACTAATTGATTCAGAACAGTGTTTTCAAATCCCAATAGTCAAGTCACGTTGATTTATAGGGTTCTTGTACTGTTGTAAAGAGCCAATGTATTTAAGCATCAGACTAGAATGAACTCACCAGGAAACCGTGAGTTTTAGTCTTGTTCTGGGGACCACGTTAGCTGCATAACCTTGGGCCACTTCCTCTCTTCAGACCCAGGAATTACTTAAGGGGAAGTAGCAAACTACTTCTGAAAAACCTTGCCAAGAAAACTGCAGGGACTTGCCCGGGCAACCTCTGAGAAATAGACATGATTTAACAGAAGACTGCCGTAAGAATACATAAGAATACGTAAGAATAAGGGCCACAGTGGCTCCGTGGCTGCTGAGCTTGTCGATCGAAAGGTCGGCAGTTCAGCGGCTCGAATCCCTAGTGATGCGTAACGGGGTGAACTCCTGTGACTTGTCCCAGCTTCTACCAACCTAGCAATTTGTTAAGCACGTAAAAAATGCAAGTAGAAAAATAGGGACCACCTTTGGTGGGAAGGTCACAGCGTTCCGTGCGCCTTTGGCATTGAGTCATTCCGGCCACATGACCACGGAGACGTCTTCGGACAGCGCTGGCTCTTCGGTTTTGAAATGGATATGAGCACCGCCCCCTAGAGTCGGAAACGACTAGCACATATGTGCGAGGGGAACCTTTACCTTTATGAATATATCTGATTTCAGAAGAATTTTTTTCTCCCTGAATGGGCCTCTGTAATGTATTACTGTAAGTTTTGGCGGGAGTTTTAGGCGGGAAATATCTCGTCTCTGATTGGATGCAGCCTCAGGCTGAAGTGTATATAAGGAGAGGTTTTTCTCCAGAGTTTTGCTGGGTCACACTATATTAAAGAGCTGTTGTCACTAACCTGGTCTCCTGCCTCGTCAATACCCAAACATAACATTGGCGACGAAGGTGGGATATTGAGGCAGAGCACCAGAACAGAGCTGAACTCACTACGAGAATCAAACCCAGCAAGGTGACGGCGAATGCAGCGATGACCGGCTACACGCCACCCACTCCGTTTGACCCTGCCCAGGAGACATGGGGAATATATATGACCCGTTTCGAAAGTTTCCTGGAGGCAAACGAGCTACAGGAAGTCTCCGACAACCGCAAACGGGCTTACTTCATAAGCCACTGTGGGTCCGCAGTCATCGCCGTCGCAGAAGCCCTAGCGGAGCCAACACCGCTACACTCCGTGTCGTGGCAGACCCTTCAGACCCTCCTGAAGAATCACTACGCACCAGCCCCGCCCAAATACGCTCGACGGTACGAGTTTGGGGAGCGAGGCAACAAGAAGGCGAGTCTATCAGCGACTACATGGCAGCCCTGAGACAAGCCTCCAAGCATTGCAGTACCGCGATCTGGACGAAGAGCTGCTGGAACAACTTATACGGGGGTCAGAGACATCCGTTTGAGGAGACGGTTGCTAGCCAAGAGCAACCTGACATTGGCAAACGCCTGGACGAAGCCAGAGCCCATGAGATGTCCAACCATGCAGCAGACACCTTACAAAGCGACTCACGCCGATGGCGGGCGCAAAGCCGAGCACAGTCCACCACGAAGAAACCTATCGTGAGTCAACCAGCGAAGAGGAGGAAGAAGTCCACTACACCGAAAATCGACAAGGGAAGACCCGGAGGAATGCGGAAGTTGCGGGCGACATCAGCGCCAAAGATGTAAGTTCAGGGCGCCATTTGCGGCGGTGTGAAAGGAAGGGCACCTGGCTCAAGTCTGCCGAGCACCCCAACCTTCCGCGAAAATTCAAATCGGCCAATCAGAGCGGCTCTGAGTCAGAGATGCAAACCCCACATTCCCGCCGAAATTTCAAACCAGCCAATCAGAGCGCGAGATCGGCGAGGCGACCCGCGATTGGCCAGGAAAGAAGGAGCGCGAAGTCAAACCGAATGACTGTTACCATAGACCACGCTGCTACCCGCATCGAAGAAAAGATCTTCACAAACCCGACAATTGAAGGCGTACCGTGCCGACTGGAAGTAGACACAGGATCAGCTATCACAATCATGTCCTGGGACACTTTTGTGAAAGCCTTGCCGCACATCGCAAAGCGCAAGCTACAGAAACAACGGCTCCGGGTGCAGGATTACCAGGGCAACCGCATCCCTGTTCGAGGGACAACGACCGTCGAGGTCAAGTACGGGACATACGAAAAGACCCTGCCCATCACGTTAGTCGAGGGAACCTTGCCAAGCTTGCTGGGGCTAAACTGGTTCAGGCGTTGGGAATGGGGTGACTGGCATCCACCGGAGCGGATGCAACCTGCAAAACGCCTAATGGAGGAATTCGCAGAAGTATTCGAGGACCGTTTAGGCAAGTACAAGGGACCCCTATCTCCTTCAATTTAGACCCCAAATAGCTCCCATTAGGTTAAAGGCAAGGAGGGTTCCTTTGCACTCAAACCTAAAATCGACAAAGAGTTAGATAAATTAGTCAGCCAGGGATACTAGTGCCAGTTGACCATGCCAAATGGGAGACGCCAATCGTCACCCTATAAAACCAGACGGGTCCATAAGAATTTGCGCTGATTACAAGGCTACCTTGAACAAAGCATTGCAAAAGAGCGCCTACCCAGTTCCAGTAGTGCAACACTTATTGCACTCACTAGGGCACGGACAAGTTTTCGCCAAATTAGACTTGGCACAAGCGTACCAACAGCTACCCGTAGATGCTAGCACAGCTGAAGCCCAGACCATTGTAACGCACCGGGTGCCTTTAAGTGCACCCGGTTACAGTTTGGGGTGAGTGTGGCCCTGGGCTATTCCAAAATTTGATGGAGCGGCTCCTACAAGGGTTACCAGGAGTCGTGCCCTATTTCGATGATGTGTTGGTATCAGGGAAGATTTAAGAGAACTGGGGAAGCGATTAAGGAAAGTTTTGGCCATTTTAGGTCGGCAGGATTAAAAGTCAAAGCAAGCAAGTGTCAGATAGGGGTCGAATCTGTTGAATTTTGGGCTATAGAATAGACAAAAGGATTCACCCCACTGAGAGCAAAGTCAAAGCGATAAAGAGAGCCCCAGCACCCAAAAACAAGACAGAACTCCAGGCTTTCCTGGGTCTGGTAAACTTTATGCTGTATTTTTAAAAGACAAGGCAACCGTTGCTGAACCGCTGCATAAATTGCTTGGAAAAACACTGTTTGGTCTTGGGGAAGTCAGAGAATAGGGCATTTGAGGCAGTAAAAGTTTGCTATCAAGCGATAGCCTGTTAATACAATACAACAACAGACTGCCGTTAGTATTGGTTTGTGATGCATCCCCTATGGAGTAGGAGCTGTACTTAGCCACAGACTCCCAAACGGCACTGAAGCCCCTATAGCGTTCTATTCACGAACGATGTCCCGGCTGAGAGGAATTACAGCCAGCTAGATAGGGAGGCTCTCGCAATAGTGTCAGGCGTGAAGAAATTTCACGAATACGCTTTTGGGCGAGACTTTGAAATTGTCACTGATCACAGACCGCTATTGGGGTTACTGGCTGGCGACCGCCCAACGCCAGTAGCACTCTCACCTAGACTGACCAGATGGACTATTTTCTGGCCGCCTACTCCTACAAACTGCAGCATCGGCCTGGAAAGGAGCTGGGGCATGCGGACGCATTGAGCAGATGCCCATTGCCAGGGAAATCGAGGACCCCACCCGGCGCACCCGTTCTACTAATTGACTCTTTGGACTCTGGCCCAGTCACATCGCAGGAAGTGGCTCGGCCTCCTACCGGGACGTTGTTTTAAGAACTGTAATCAGTTGGGTTCAAAGGGATGGCCAGCTGGGCGACGCTTTTAAAGAGTTTGTAAAGAAAAAGGGAATTGTCTGTGCAAGGGGTGCCTGCTCTGGGGGATAGGGTAGTTCCAGAGAAGCTGAGAAAAAGTCCTGGAACTCCTGCATGAGGGTCACCCAGGAATTGTGAGGATGAAGGGTTAGCGAGGAGCTATGTCTGGTGGCCCCTAATGGACAGGGAAATCAGTGACAGGGTTGGCCGATGCCAAGTATGTCAGGAATCCAGACCACTACCACCCACGGCCCCAGTGTTGGAGTGGGAGAAACCCCAAGGCCCTTGGTCCCGCATACACATTGATTTTGCCGGCCCTTCCACGGCCAAACATTTCTAATTGTGGTGGATGCATTCTCCAAATGGCTGGAGATCATTCTAATGAAATCCACAACCGCTGGAGCTGTCACTGCAGCACTAAAACACCTTTTCGCCACACATGGGCTACCGGACACCATCGTGTCCGATAACGCCCACAGTTCACCGCAGCATTATTTGAAGGGTACCTGGCTGAAGAGGGCATCCGACATGCCCTCTCAGCGCCGTTCCACCCTGCGTCGAACGGCCTTGCTGAACGCTTTGTTCGGAGTGCGAAAGAAGCGCTATCACGAAGCGGCCCGGCGATTGGCAGGCACAAATCGACGCATTCCTAACTGTCCAACACAGGACCCCTGTGTGGCCACCGCCGCAGCCCAGCCGAGCTATTAATGGGGCGGAAGCTACGGTGCCCACTAGACCGGCTACACCCAACTACATACAGGACGGGTTCAAAACAAAACCAGATAGAATCCGAGAGTTAAACATAGGAGACTCAGTGTGGGCACATAATTACAGCGACGGCCCTAGCTGGAAGAGGGGATAGTCATAGACAAACGGGCCCCAAATCTTATCTAGTGGAACTAGACGATGGCAGAATCTGAGGCGCCACATAGATCAATTAAGAAACAGATTGAGCGATAAGGCAGAATTAGGCGAGACCAGCCCTGACTATGATTTAATTAACCCCACAGCTGACTGGAGCCGAGAACAAACAGAAATCGTAAGCAAAGAACCAAACAGAGACTTATCTGAGTCAGGCGAGGTCCAGCGACACCCTCCGGTCCCTCTAGAGGACAGCAGGCCCGAGCCGGCGAATAATCCAGGGCCGGATGGCCGGGAGGAGGAGCTCAGAGGAACGAAAAGTCCCTCCGGCACGCTCGACTCAACTCCAGAAAGTGAACTGCGCAGGTCCGGGAGAGTCAGGAGACGCCCCACGTACCTGCAGGACTACGTAGAGAAGTAGTATGCAAATATGGGCAAAGTGCCTTCTGGGAGGGAAGGAGTGTAATGTATTACTGTAAGTTTTGGCGGGAGTTTTAGGCGGGAAATATCTCGTCTCTGATTGGATGCAGCCTCAGGCTGAAGTGTATATAAGGAGAGGTTTTTCTCCAGAGTTTTGCTGGGTCACACTATATTAAAGAGCTGTTGTCACTAACCTGGTCTCCTGCCTCGTCAATACCCAAACATAACAGCCTCATTGTAAATGCATTGAAAATCCCAGCAAAAGGAAAGGGAAAAGACCAGATAGTCTGCATTTTGATGACTAGAACCGGGTAAATAGGCACTGGTTGTTTTCAGATACAGCCTCTGGGCTAACAAATTGTGTTATATATTTTAAGAAAAAGCTTCCGCCTTTTAATAAAATGGAATAGTTTGAAAAGGTGCCACTAGGGACCAGCATAGCTGTCCTCCTACAATGTCTTTGAGTATGTCACGGCTCAAGGCTTTTGCTGAGTGGCCAACGTTTGAAATCTTTTTAATTTGCTGTAACTGTTCTCAATTGCCGTCCATTGGGGATTATTATTTTTTTAACACTGAAAAGAAGTTTCTGGCTTGCATTGGAGATGACGAAGGGGGTGCAGTAGTCATACCGCTTCCCCAGAGGGTTAGGCTGGGCTCGCTGACTGATGCAGCTCTATTTCTCTTTAAAAAGCTGCCTTGGATTGCACATAACCTTGTTGGGGGTTGGGGAGAACAGAAAATCCAATTCAAACATGCTTCATCCAGCTTTTTTCAACATGAATAGCTGGTCACAGCTGAGCCAGCTATCTCTAATATGGACTGGATGGCAGCCAGGTTAGAGAAATACTGGCTAGCAAAGTGTTTTTCGATTTTTACTTCTTCTTTTTTTTCTTGCAAACCGCTTCTTGGTTTGGTCTCCTCTCTGAAACAGACGCATCGTTCATATTTCATGAGATGTTTTCCTCCAGTGCTGGTCTCGCAGCCAAAACGCTAAGTTTTACATTTTTAAAACCAAGAGCTATCGTTATTTCAGCCTGTCTGAAAGACTCTAGAACAGTGATGGCTAACTTTTCCCAGACCGAGTGCCCAAAGCGTGTGCGCCTGAACCCGCAAAATGCAATATTGCATGCAGGTCCTGCGAATGTGTTCCCCTGCATGCACCCCACCCCCTGCGCATGTGCGCACAGCATCCTGCACATGCCCTGTCTCCTGTATGCACCACCGCACACATCCCACCTCCCACGCATGCACGGCAGAGACCAAAAGACTAGGTAGCCAGCAGGAGGCTCGTGCCCATGCGCCGCGGAGCTGAACTGGGGCAACGACTCGCGTGCTCACAGAGAGGGCGCTGTGTGCCACCTTTGGCACACGTGTCGTAGGTGTGCCATCACAGCCCTAGAAGGAGTAGTGAGAAGAGCAACAAAGATGATGAAATGTCTGGAGGCTAAACCATTGGATGAAGGACTGAAGGAACTGGTATGACTAGTCTAAGGAAGAGAAGGACTAGGGAGGATCTGATAGTTGCCTTCCGATATTTAAGGGGCTGTCACAAAAAAGAGGGAGTACACTAATTTTCCAAAGCACCTAAGGGCAGAAGAAGAAGTAGAAGAAGAAGTAACAGGCAGAAGATCATTAAAAGAGGGAACCAACCTAGAACTAAGAAAAAATTTCCTGACAGTGAGAACAATGAATCTGTGGAACAACTTGCCTCTAGAAGTTGTGGGTGCTCCAATACCGGTAATTTCTAAGAAGAAGCTGGAATGGTATAGGACAGTGGTAGTCAACCTGGTCCCTACCGCCCACTAGTGGGCATTCCAGCTTTCATGGTGGGCGGTAGGGGTTTTGTCCGATACTGAAGCACTTTCCTTTTTTTAAAATTTAATTGACTTTTAAAAAAAAATTCATAGCATTATTTAAAAACATTTTCATTAGGTTTTCATAAAATTCCCCGTGACAATTTAAATTTCTGAAAATATACTATTTGTATCGCCCGCGCATAAGTTTAGTTCACGTTACGTAAGTGAAACTAAATGGCGCTATAGTGCGACTGCAAACAAAAGAGCCTCATCCCAGAATAGCTCACACATCTCCCCCCACACCACCCAGTTGTAACAGACAAGCAGAGCTGGTAGCCGGCGCCCCCCCCACAAACCCAATCCATGATGCCCGAGAGGCATGCGCAGATGACAATACACGGTGCATTATGTGGAATCGGTGGATGGTTAGAAAATTTTACTACTAACAGAGATACAAACGTGGGCGGTAGGTATAAAAAGGTTGACTACCCCTGATATAGGCTCTCCTGCTTCAGCAACGTGTTCGACTAGAAGACCTCCAAGGTCCTTTCCAACCTTATTATTCTATGTTCTAAGAAAGTTAGACCCAGTGGAGAAATCCACTTACCTTTGCTACCAGTTTGGGAACGGGCGTGTGTACCCTATGCGTGCGTGAACCCCTTCTGAGCATGCGCTGAGGGTAAAAAACAGGACGTAATGATGTCCTGGTGGGTGGGCAGAGCCTCCCACCGCCTGCGCTACCGGTTCGCACTATCCGGATAGAACCAACTGGATTTCACCGCTGGTTAGATCCTCTTCATAATACAGATGGTCCTGGACTTACAACCATTTGCTGAGTGATAGTTGAAAGTGATAACGGCACTGAAAAAAGTCACTCATGATCAGCCCTTGGATTGTTGCAGCATCCCCAGGGTCAAGAGATCAACATTCGGGGCCATGGCAACCAACATGTATTTGTAAGGTTTACAGCAGGGGTGAAATCTAACAATTTTCCCTACCGGTTCTGTGGGCGTGGCTTAATTGGTAGGTGTGGCTTGGTGGTCAGGTGACTGAATGGGCATGGCCAATAATAATAAATAATAAAAATAATAAACAAAGTATACAAAACTTGGGAGTGCACTGGTCTACCTTCTTTAAAAATATAGGCACTGGTCTACTTTTTTTTTTAGAAAAAAAAAAGAGAGAAAAGTAAAAAAAAAGAAAATGAAAAAAAAAATAGGCACCGGTCTACTAATTGCCTTTTTTTGGGAGTGCACCAGTCTACCTTCTTTAAAAATACAGGCACCGGTCTACTAGCCACCTACAGCACTGATCAGCTGTAGTGCGGCCCTTTGAAGCACCATGGCAGTCATTTAAGGCCATTTGCAGCTATATCACCACCAAGAGCTTCAGGGACAGAGAAGAAGAACAGCAAGGCATGGACGGTGGTGGGGAAGGCAGGGATTTTTGCTGCTGGTTCTCCAAACTACACGCCCCCATCGCTACCGGATCGCGCGATCTGGTCCGAACCGGGAGCATTTCACCCCTGGTTTACAGCATCCAAGGCCAATTGTGACCTTCCCACCTTGATGGTTTCCAACAAGCTAAGTCAATGGGTGAAGCTGGATTCACCTAATAGCACAATTCACTTGACTGAAGTGATTAGCTTAACGATCATGGCAATTTTTTTTTTTTTGTAAAATCAGATATGACTCACTTAGTGTCCTCCTTGGTTAGCAGTGGAAATTCTGGTCCCAGTTGTGCTTGTAAGTCGAGGACTTCCTATAGACCTGATCTTGAGCTAAGCACATGGCACCCTTCTCATATGTTCAGGAACCACCGGAATGGAGATTTCGGTCCCCAGTCTCCTACTCCTACTCATCAGCAGCTGGGAAGAAGGCCACCTCTGTCACCTACCTGTCCACTGGTGTTCAATTGCACGGATGTGCGCCTCCGTGAATTTCCAATAATGTGCAAGTTTCTTCCACTCGTTGGCCTTGAGGTATTTGGTTGCGAGCCGCCACATCACCGAACGGATATGTTGCGTTTCCAGCCGATGGTCTTGCTTGAAAGTTAAACGCTCACTTATCCAGGAATCAGAATCGCTGTTGAGGTTATCCTGAGAAAAAAAGATCACCATTTCCTTCACGGTTCACATTACAAACCCAGATGTTATTCAATAAACCTTGGTTAAAACACCCCAAGCTTAGTGTAATGATTAAGTATAATCCCTTAGTATCGCTGTCTTATCGGGCAAGATTTGATTCCTGTAACTGCTCTTCTACAGTGGGAAAATGGAGAAGCCATGGGGTAAATCACCCCCACAGATCAGGGGCAGGTTACAAAACCCATTGCTACAGGTTCGCTCGTGGGTGCTCGCACAGTTGTGTGTGCGACGCTTCTGCGCATGCGCAGAAGCATCCAGGCAGGTGGGCAGATGCCTCCTGCCGCCGCCGCTACCTGTGCGCCCAATCCAGTGTGAACCGGTAGCAAACTTAGTTGTAAACTAATCTCGCATAACTTCTTCTCCAAAAACACTACACTACTAACCAGAGCATATAAAACATTTGCTAGACCATTTCTTGAATACAGCTCGACTGTCTGGAACCAATACCACATTTCTGACATCAATAAAATTGAAAGTGTCCAGAAATATTTTACAAGAAGAGTTCTCCACTCCTCTAATCACAGCAAAATATCTTATGCCACCAGACTTGAAATCCTGGGTTTAGAAAATTTAGAACTACGCCGCCTTCGACATGACCTGTGTTTAACTCATAGAATCATCTATTACAATGCCCTTCCTGTCGAAGCCTACTTCAGCTTCAATTGCAACAATACACGAACACACAATACCGTTCCTGTCCTTTTGTTTCCTTTCATTATATCCAATTAATATAGTTATTACATACTCATGCTTCTATATATGCTTCTATATTGTTTAGTTATTTCATGCTTATGCTTATATAAACTGTGTGACAAAATAAATAAATAAAAATAAATAAATAAACCCACCACTACCAGAGATCTGGGTTATAATCCTTATTAACTGATTTTTAATTCTGGGCAGTACATAAACCTGGTTTGCCATAGTTCATTTAACCCAGTTTTCCCCAACCTTGGCGACTTTAAGCTGTGTGGACTTCAACTCCCAGCTGGCTGGGGAATTCTGGGACATCCACACAACTTAAAGTTGACAAGGTTGAGAAATACCGATTTAATCACTAGGTAGGGTTTACATCGAAACCAGTATAAACCATGAATTATGATTCAAGAAACCCTGAGGGCTCAGTTCACACAACTTCCTAAGCCCAAATCCCACAAACCACAATATGGATTAGAGTAAGATGTCCACCTACCATAACCAATTAATGTGCCAGCCACACAGAGACTGATGTGGACCATAAAGGGAGATGCCTCCTGCCTTTTTGTTACTGCCTTCTTTCCCTTTCCTTCTAAACCAATGATGGCAAACCTTTTCAGCACTGGGAAGCATGCCCATGCACAGCTCATCTGGTCCACAACCTGGAAAAGGAGCTGCCCAGGGGGCATGCGCACGCCGGAAAATGAACTTCCGGTTTCCAGTGTATGCATGCGCACCGGCCAGCTAGTCTTCTCGTTACTGGTGCGTATGCGCACGTGATGATCAGCTGGCCAGTGCACATGCTCACGCCGGAAAATGGAAGACCAGCTCTTCGGAGTTTCCGGCACTGCCGCACACATGAAGGCTAGTTGCTCGTTGCATGCATATGCGCGCCAGAAACCCAAAAGAAGAACGGGTAATGCTGCGCATGTCAGGCGACATGGCTCCCCGTGCCATTTCGGGCACGTATGCTATAGGTTCGCCATCACGTTTCTAAACCCTCCTGCCCTTCAGTCCTCAGATCGCTCTTATCCCCTTCTCTCCCTTTCAGGTGGGGAGTAGAATGTCTAAACTCCCAAGTGTCAGTTGGAACAGAGTTCTTTTCAGGTGGGGAGGGGGAGTAGAACATCTAACTTCTTAGCATCAGAGCGTGTTAATAATAATATAAGAAATACTAATGATCTGATGGTCATTTCAAAAAAAAACTTCTTAGCGAGCACCTAGAAGCCAAGACAAACATACGTGCAAAAATTTCAGGTTTGTAGGCATTATGATTCTGGAGATTTTGTGATGATGCGTGAGTGGTATTTTGCTTTTACATACATAAATTTTTACCTGTTGTGACCCTCCCAGAGGTGTTTAAATGAGATGGGAAGCCATAAAATTCAATCACTCAATCACTCAATCAATCAATCAATCAAGTCTCTGAGCTTTTTCCTATAGCAGCATGATTGTTGCTACAAAGAGAGATTTCTGTCGTTGAGAAGCAATTGCAGGGTTTCAGTTTCCTCTGGAGAAACTCTCCCAGTTTTGACAGAAAATTCCAATGAGTTTTTTCCGTCTGACTCCATCCCACAGCTACAATTTCCTGTTTGCCTGGGTTTTTCCCCCCCTCTGCACAATTAACTGCTTATCTTTATTACCGAAAACCATTTTGTGCTCTTTCCCTTCTGGCCAGATAACTTCTTTCCATTTGGGGCCTCGTATTTCCTCAGCCCCCCCAACTTCTTTCACCTCATTCGGTCACCTCAGAGTTATCTCAGAGCCACAAATCCCACTTACTTTCTCCCACTTGTAAAACCTGTCGGCTTTGATGATCATATCAGCCAAACTGACGTGGTTCCCACGAGCAGCTACGTCCAGAGATGTTTTTCCTTGCTGCAGAAAAAAATATATACATAAATCCCTTGAGTTGAACAGGACAAAAATTTTGGGGCTTTTTTAAAATTAATGGGCAGCAAATATTTAACTCTTGCCATATCGTAACTGCGTTTACTCCAGTGATTGATCGATAACCATCGCAGCATCTTTAGTAAAGATTTCATTTTGCCCGATGAAAAGGAAAACAGAATCACATTCTTGTAGCTGATGCAGTATAAGATGATTAGATACCGAATTTATACTGTGATTTTTTTTTAAAGCACGGAGGAATTTGCAAGCATTTTATATTTTACTGTCGTGCTGAATGTCTCTGGAGATTCTCAAACATCCAGATCGTGGGTGTCCCAAAGGCGCTTTTTCCAAAAGACTACTGGACCCTCTTGGGTTTTTTCCTTGAAAACGTTTAGCTTCTCATCCAAGAAGCTTCTTCAGTTCTGATTGACTGGTGGGGGAAGGAAAAATTTCGTGTTAATGACCAGATGACCGCAAAGAATATAAATCCTTCCATTCCCCTCCAGTCAGTCAGAACTGAAGAAGCTTCTTGGGTAAAGAAATGTTTTCAAGGAAACAAAATACCAAGGAAGTTCAATTGCTTTTTGGAAAAGCACCTTTGGGATTGTTGAGCTGAATATTTGGAAGCCAGATTCGGTAAAATTGTTATCACAGAGGATAAAATACTGATTAAAATACCTATATGGATGGGTTTCCAGTCCAGTCTGAATAGAATAGAATAGAATAGAATAGAATAGAATAGAATAGAATAGAATAGAATAGAATAGAATAGAATAGAATAGAATTTTTTATTGGCCAAGTGTGATTGGACACACAAGGAATTTGTCTTGGTGCATACGCTCTCAGTGTCCATAAAAGAAAAGATACCTTCATCAAGGTACAACACTTACAACACTTAATGATAGTCATAGGGTACAAATTTAACACTTAATGATAAAACACTTAATGATAGTCATAGGCTACAAATAAGCAGTCAGGAAACAATATCAGTATGTATTGTATTGATAATTCCCTGCCGTAGAAGCAAATAACACCTGATATGTTCCACTGTGGGCTTGCTCCCCAGGATCTCTCTATGTTAGGCTTAGACAAAACCTAAAATGAAGTCTAGCAGAGAAGTTTTGATCCTGAGGTCCGGAAGGACAGATTTAATCTATGACATGTTTGCTGCAATGCACTCATATATCCACTATTTATTATCTTCAAATACAGTTATTACATAAAAGAGGTCTCACACTGGAACCCTTAGATGCTGTGCTTTCAATGGTTTTGACCAGGAGATGCAACTATTTCCCCTATCGTGTATGTATAGATTGTCCTCGACTTACAACCACCGTTGGGGTCAGAAAATTCATTGTTAAGCATCTCGGTTATTAAATGAAGCATCCTCTGACCACAACTGATTTTTTTTTTGCCACAGTTGTTAAATCATCACAATCATTAATCACATGAGCCCATTTTGCAATCTTCCTTTCATTTATGTACCACCAGGAGCTGGGTTAAGTTTCTAAAATAAAACTAATACTATTCATAAAAACAACAACAATACTACTACCCCTAGCATGAAGCTCAGGGGCACCTACTACCTAATAACCCGAAGGAGGGTGCTATTTTGTTTAAACAGCTTATTTATATATTCTCACATTACATATATAAGTGCTTAGTGAACAGCTTATTGTGTGGATCATTTTTTTTTATACAATAACACTTTTTTCACTCCTAATTTCTACCTCTGCTATCCAACCATTTATAAAACAAGTCCCACGTTCAAAAATACTCTGTATCTTCGTTTGCTTTTATTTTTAGTGTCAATCTGTCCACTTCTGCACAATCTAAATTTTTTTTTTAATTACATCATCCTCTGCAGATTTTTCCCAGTACTGCGCAAATACAATTCTTGTTGCTCTCAAGACATGTAATGTTAAGTATAAGGTCCCTCTATTATACTTTTCAGGTGTTATGCCTAGCAAAAATATTTTTTTATTTTTATTTTTATTTATTTATTTTGTCATAACAGTATATATAAGCATAAGCATGAAAGTAACTATATAATATATAAGCATATATATAAGTATGTAATAACTATATTAATTGGATATAACGAAAGGAAAGCAATTGGACAGGACCGGTAGGCATGTTTGTGCTCTTATGCACGCCCCTTACAGACCTCTTAGGAATGGGGTGAGGTCAATAGTAGACAGTTTTTGGATGAAGCTTTGGGGATTTTGGGAAGAGACCACAGAGTCAGGTAGTGTATTCCAAGCATGAACAACTCTGTTACTGAAGTCATATTTTCTGCAATCAAGATTGGAGCGGTTAACATTAAGTTTAAATCTATTGTGTGCTCGTGTATTGTTGCAATTGAAGCTGAAGTAGTCTTCAACAGGAAGGAATTTCTGGCTTATAGTCTATATGTTGTTAACAGGAAGGTGCTACCTTGACTGTTTTAAGTAAGAGCATCAGGGACTGGGCCATCTGAATTTCTAGGAATAAGAAATATAATAGGGACAGGGTGTTCACTGAAAAAAAATTGTTTTTGTAGATTAAATGCAGGATGCATAAGGTAAATTTCCTTCAAAACGTCCTCTGGGCATTCTCATGCTAAAACCCCGTGGCTATGGATGGCACAGGTTTGCAAAGAGGTAACATTTCATGCGTACAGACAGCGGCAAGACGGCGGTGTTACCTTATCGGTTAATTTTAAATTCACCCCAGCCATGAGGATCAACTCAGCAATATCTTGCCTTCCGTGCTCTGCAGCAATATGAAGAGGACTCTGTCGCCTCTGGAGGCAAAAAAGGAGAATCAGAAATCGGCAATGTAAAGAATTTGGGAGAAGCGTCCGTTCTTTAGCCTTGAGATCAACCGCTTTTGGAAGCTAGTTAAAAGCTTTTCCTGTAGCCTCAAGGAGGCCTTCTCTTCCCTCATTGGCACCTCATGGGGACAAGAAGCTCCAGCAGGAGGGCGCCAACTGAATCGAAGGGATAGATAAGAGATAAGTAGCCTTTATTGTCAGTTTTCTGTGTGCACAATGGCACACATTAAAATGGAATTCCAATGCTCCCTCTTGGAAGAAAGAAAGGGGGGAAAAAAACCCACCCACCAAAACAATGTCAGCATCTGAAGGATAACAGTAATATGACAACAGCAGCATCAGCATCCAAAAGTGCCAAGTTATATAAAATGACAACAAAACTTACACAAACACACACACACACACTGATCACAGGCTATCTTGAATACATAGCGGAAAAAGCAGTGGTGAAATGTAAAATTTGTTACTACCGGTTCTTTGGGCGTGGCTTGGTGGGGTGGATAATGTGACTGGGTGGGCATGGCCAACTTTTTTTTTTTTACTTTTAAAAGCATTTTTTTGGCTGAAGAGGTTGTAGAAAAAACGCTTTTAAAAGGCTCTGACGATCCCAGCTGAGTTGCCTGATCATCAGAGGCTTTTTTTTACTTTTAAAAGCATTTTTTCAGCCGAAGAGGTTGTAGAAAAAAATGCTTTTAAAAAGCTCTGGCAATCCCAGCTAAATTGCCTGATCGTCAGAGGCTTTTTTTTTACTTTTAAAAGCATTTTTTTGGCTGAAGAGGTTGTAGAAAAAACGCTTTTAAAAGGCTCTGACGATCCCAGCTGAGTTGCCTGATCATCAGAGGCTTTTTTTTACTTTTAAAAGCATTTTTTTGGCCAAAGAAAAAATGCTTTTAAAAGTAAAAAAGAAAACGTCTGATGATTGCGCGGCTCAGCTGGGCATGCGGGGGGGGGGGGGGGGACAGGGATTTTTGCTACCGGTTCTCCAAATCACCCGCCGCCATCGCTACGGTATCGGGCGATCCGGTCCGAACTGGGAGCATTTCATCCCTGGGAAAAAGCTTGTTAGGTGACCCACAATGCTAGCTCCCAATTCCTGCTCAATTTCACCCCAGAAATGAGAAACCCTTTCAATAATTCCTTGGATTTTGGGGCAGCTGCCTGAATTCAAAGAGAATTTTTCTCCAACTTGGATTGCACAATAATGTCATTACCAGGATGCACTAAGACAAAAAAAGCTACAGGTATATGTATGTATGTATGTGTATGTATGTATGTATGTATGTATGTATGTATGTATGTATTTGTATTTAGCATTTATGAACTGCCCATTTCTCTGAAAGAAAAAGATCTTATTTAGAGATTTAATTAATTAATTGTCCAATATTCCACCGTTACTATTTTTATAAATACTTCAAGGCGGTTATCTTATTTAATACTCCCCTCTCCTCCTGACTGCTCTTTAGAAGGCCAGATCCTGAAGATGAGACTCAAATACTTTGGCCACCTAATGGGAAGGAAGGACTCCCTGGAGAAGAGCCTAATGCTGGGAAAGATTCAGGGCAAAAGAAGAAGGGGACGACAGAGAACGAGGTGGTTGGATGGAGTCACTGAAGCAGTCGGTGTGAGCTTAAATGGACTCCAGGGGATGGTAGAGGACAGGAAGGCCTGGAGGAACGTTGTCCACGGGGTTGTGATCGGTCGGACCCGATTTCGCAACTAACAACAACTCCTCCTTTTGTCTTTACAACAACAGCAACAACCCTGTGAGGTGAGTTGGGAGGAGAGAGAGGAACACAGCCAGCTTTCACGCCCAAGGCGGGCCTAGAACTCCCGGATTCCCGGTTTCTAACCTGATGCCTGAACTATCAGATAAAGAATTCCAGCAAGTGAACTTAATTTTCAGTTTACAACCAATGCATAGAGCTCCAAGAATCTTCAACCAAGCAATGCCATCTGCAAAGACCCAGGAAGTGCCCTTTCTCTTGTTGTGGCATCTGCCTTCTGGAATGAGATCCCCTTGATATCCAGGTGGATCCTGCTCAGATGCCATTATCTTCTCCCAGACATTCATTTAAGGTGACTGAGCTATTATCTGTGTATGTTTGATCAGTTGTTGGCCAGAATTGCCATTTCGTTCTCAATTTTTTTCCTTGTCGTCTCTTTAACTTGCTTTTTTTTCTTGCTTTCCCTATTCATATTAAATTTTATCTTCCTTATGTTCCGAGCTGCCCAGAGATGTTCCGGAGTGGAGTAGCAACTAAACTGAATAAATAATTTAATTAAAAGAAATGAAACTGGTGCAGCGCTGAGGATTTGAAGAGAAGAGCTGTGCTTCAAAGCGCACAGAAGCGCACACACCCTCCCTTAAACTAAGCATCTCCTTTCCCACAATTGCTTCGGCCTCATTAAAATGCCATCAATGAGGTAAAGAGCTTGAGTGGTGCCTAGAGGTGGAGCTCTCGCCTCACAATCAGGAGGCTGTGAGTTCGATCCTAGGTAGAGGCAGATAGTTCTCTCTCTGGGCACAATGAAAATATATCTGCTGGGGGAAAAACCTCCGCCATGGCGACAGGAAGAGCATCCAGCCAGTAAACACTCAGCTCCATTCAGTTACCCAGACTCCACCCTGCAAGGGATTATGGGGTCATTAAAAGAGGATGATGATGATGAATTAGGTAAAGAGCTTGCAAGTACTCTAATCTGCTGCCAAAGCTTTGTTAGATCTTAAACACATTGGTCACCATAGTTTAAAAAGTCTTACGTTATCAGGAACATCAAGGTCACATTCAGCATCAATGAGAAGTTTGACAATGGCTGGGTAGTTCCGTAGCACCGCAATGTGCATAGCTGATGCATTTTGCTGTGGGGGGGAAAAAAGCAACGTTAATACTTGGAGCATTGAGCAAATCTACGTTGCATTCTGCTGATTGGAAAACCCACACTGGAACTTCATGCGGAGGGGCTGTTTTCTCCTCCCAGCTCTTTCTCTGGGCCATCGGGCTCTGGATTATTGGCCGACTTTTTCTTGGCCATCCGGCCTTGGATTAATTTTGGGATTTTCCTTGCTGTTTCCCTCGGGACCTGATGGCGTCGCTGGAACTCTGGGACCTCAGCTAAGTCTTGCGCCCCCGGTCATTGTCAGCTGTGGATTCAAAGTGGTATTGGTCATTACCTGTCTCTGTTGGTTCGGTTTGGTCAGTTATTCGTTTCCTTAACTGATCTATGTGGCGCCGCCACATTCGGTTGTCTGGTAGCTCTACCACATACGATTTTGGCCCTGTTACTCTTGTTACTTGTCCTGCGAGCCAACTAGGGCCGTCCCCATAGTTTCGGGCCCACACCCGGTCGCCTATGCTCATTTCCCTTGTTTTTTCTATCTCCCCCTTGTAACCCTCGGGTGTGTAATGGGGGTTCAAACGGTCAAGTGGGCACCGGAGTTTTCGTCCCAATAGCAATTCGGCTGGGCTTTTCCCAGTGGCTGTGCTTGGGGTTCTGTGCTGGACGGCTAGGAAAGTCTATTTTTGTTTGCCAGTCACCTGGCTTGAGCCTGGACAATGCCTCCTTAGCGCCCGGACGGAACGCCTGCAAGGCCATTCGACGCAGGGTGGAAAGGTGCAGAGAGGGCATGTCGGATGCCTTCCTCTGCCAGGTACTCTTCAAACTGGGCTGCCGTGAATTGGGGCTCATTGTCGGACACCAGAGTGTCCGCAACCCGTGAGTTGCGAATAGGTGGCGCAGGGTTGCGATTACTGTTTCGGCTGTGGTGGACTTCATAAGTATGATCTCTAACCATTTGGAAAATGCGTCCACCACCACTAGGAACGTTTGGCCGTGAAAGGGGCCAGCAAAGTCAATGTGGATTCTTGACCAAGGCCCTTGGGGCTTTTCCCATTCTCTGACTGGGGCTGTTGGAGGTAGCGGTCTGGACTCTTGGCAAGCTTGGCATTTCCCTACCCTCTCAGCAATCTCTGCGTCCATGAGTGGCCACCATACATAGCTACTAGCTAACCCTTCATCCTTACGATGCCTGGGTGACCTCGTGGAGGAGGTCCAATACCTTGCCCCTTAACTTAACAGGAATTATTACACGATCACCCCATAACAGGCACCCCCCTTGAGCCGAGAGCTCATCACGTTTCTTAACAAATTCTTTGAACCGTTCGCCCGGTGCAGCGGGCCACCCTCTCTGTACCCAACCGAGTACAGTCCTTAACACAATGTCCCGGTATGATGCCCGAGCCACTTCCTTTGATGTGACTGGGCCAGAGTCCAACGAGTCAATAAGGAGGATGGGTGTCCCCGGAGTGGGATCTTCGGTCGCCCCCGGCAGTGGGCATCGGCTCAAAGCGTCTGCATGCCCCACTTCTTTTCCCGGTCGATGCTGCAGCTTGTATGAGTAAGCGGCTAAAAATATAGTCCATCGAGTCAAACGTGGCGACAGTGCCACAGGTGTTGGCCGGTCGCCAGCCAGTAGTCCCAATAACGGTCTGTGGTCAGTCACGATTTCAAAATTCCGCCCAAAGACATACTCATGGAATTTTTTGACCCCTGATACAATGGCTAATGCTTCTTTGTCTAATTGGCTATAGTTCCTCTCTGGGGAGGACATCGTTCTAGAGTAGAACGCTATAGGGGCTTCTGTGCCGTTTGAAGTCTATGGCTGAGTACAGCCCCACCCCATAAGGTGACGATCGCAAACCAGCACTAGGGGTAGTGAGTCGTGATATTGGATGAGCAGGCTATCACTTGAGAGCAGGTTCTTTACTGCTTCAAAAGCCCTATTTTCTGACTTTCCCAAGACCAAACAGTATTTTTCCTAAGAGCCTATGCAGCGGTTCCATAGCGGTTGCTTTGTTCTTTAAAAAGACCGCGTAAAAATTAACCAATCCCAGGAATGCCTGCAGCTCTGCTTTGTTTTTGGGCGCTGGAGCCTTCCTAATTGCCTTAACCTTGCTCTCAGTAGGGTGAATTCCTTTCTTGTCTATCCGGTAGCCCAAGAAATCGACCGATTCGACCCCTATCTGACATTTATTTGTCTTGACTTTTAATCCAGCTGTCCGGAAAATGCTCAAGACCTTTCTTAAACGCTCCCCCAATTCCTCCATGTTTTCCCCTGAAATTAGGACATCATCGAAGTAGGGAACTACCCCTGGGAGCCCTTGCAGTAGTCGTTCCATCAGGTTTTGGAACAGCCCTGGTGCCACACTAACCCCAAATTGCAATCGGGTGCACTTGAATGCCCCCCTGTGCGTCACAATCGTTTGGGCTTCGGCTGTGCGGGCGTCTACTGGCAGTTGTTGGTAGGCTTGGGCCAAGTCTAACTTTGCAAAGACTTGCCCTTGCCCCAAAGAGTGCAATAAGTGTTGCACCACGGAACCGGCACGCGCTTTTCTGTAAGGCTTTGTTAAGCGTCGCCTTGTAGTCAGCGCAAATTCTAATTGACCCGTCCGGTTTAATGGGGTGACGATTGGCGCCTCCCACTTTGCGTGATCGACTGGCACCAAAATCCCTGATTTATGAGCTTGTCCAGCTCCTTATCGATTTTTGGTTTTAGGGCAAAGGACTCTCCTCGCCTTAAGCCTAATGGGGCTACCTGGGGTCTAAGTTGAAGGAAATAGGGGTCCCTTGTACTTGCCCAGGCAGTCCTTGAAGACATCTTCGAACTCGTTAAAGAGAATGTCTTTCAAATTGCAGTCACTTCTGTAGATGCCAGTCACTCCCATGCCCAGGGCACGAAACCAGTCTAGTCCCAACAGACTGGGCAGAGTTCCTTCGACGATCGTGATGGGCAGGGTCTTTTTGTGAGGGCCGGACTCGACTCGGACGGAGGTGGTCCCTCGAACAGGGATGCGATTCCCCTGGTAGTCGTGTACTCGTAGCCGCTGTGCTTGCAGATGGCGCTTCGCGACGGACGGCAGCGACTTTGCCAGAGTGTCCCAGGACATGATGGTGATCGCTGATCCCGTATCTACTTCAAGCCTGCACCGTACTCCCTCGATCTTGGGCTTTGTGAAAATTTTCTTTTCCACTTTGGTTGAGGCGCGGCCTATAATGACAGTCGTTTGGTTAGACTTCGCGCCTTTCTTGTTTGAACCAATCGCGGGCCGCCTTTCCGGTTCCGCGTTTTGATTGGCCGATTTGAATTTTCGGCGGGAAGGTTGGGCCGCTCTGCAAACCTGAGCTAAGTGTCCTTTCTTCCCACACCGCCGGCATGTTGCATCTTTAAACCTGCAGCGTTGGCGCTGATGCTGCCCTCCGCAGCTACCGCACTCGTCACGGTCCTCAGTGTCGCGTTTCTCGGTCCGGCAGACCCCTTCCTCATCCTCGCCCTCACCTTCGGATTCGGACTGAATCTCCTCCTGGTGTACTGGCGTTGGCTTTGCGCTCGCCTTGGATTGAAGAGGCTTTTGCAGGGTCTCTGCTGCTTTAGTAGACATTTCGTGTGCTCTGGCTTCGTCCAGAGCGGTGGCTAGGGTCAGGTTGCTCCTGGCTAGCAGTCGTCGCCGTAGGCGGATGTCCTTGACCCCTCGGATGAGTTGCTCGAGTAGCACTTCGTCTAAGTCTCGGTATCCGCAGTCCTTGGACGCTCTTCTTAAAGCGGCCATGTAGTCTCCGATGGACTCGCCCTCCATCTGTCTACGTTCTCCGAATTCAAACCGCTGCACGTATTTGGACGGCGTCGGTGCGAAATGGTTCTTCAGCAAAGTTTGCAGAGTCGGCCACGATACCGATTGTATCGGCGTTGGCTCTGCCAGGGCTTCCGCAATCTCGATTACCTCCGGCCCGCAATGGCTTAGGAAGTAAGCCCGTTTGCGGTTATCAGGGATCCCCTGTAGCTCGTTGGCTTCTAGAAAGCTTTCGAAACGGGTCATATATGTTCCCCATTTCTCCTTGCCCGGGTTGTACGGTGCGGGCGGCGTGTTTGCCATTTCCGCGTTTCTGCCCTGAGTTTGCTGGGTTCGGAACTAGCGTGCTTCAGCTCGGTTCTGGTTCCCCTTAGCCTCGAGATCCCACCTTCGTCGCCAATGTTATGTTCGGGAAGTAACGAGGCTGGAGACCAGGGTAGTGACAACAGCTCTTTTATATAGGGTGAACCCAGCAACAGGCTGGGGGAAAAACCTCTCCTTTTATACAGTTCTGCTGGAGGCTTCGTCCAATCAGCAACGTGCTGATTTCCCGCTCAAATATTTAAAGGCACAACTGTTAATACATAACAGACAGAGAATGAGGTGGCTGGATGGAGTCACTGAAGCAGTCGGGGTGAGCTTAAATGGACTCCAGGGGATGGTAGAGGACAAGAAGGCCTGGAGGAACGTTGTCCACGGGGTTGTGATCGGTCGGACCCGATTTCGCAACTAACAACAACTCCTCCTTTTGTCTTTACAACAACAGCAACAACCCTGTGAGGTGAGTTGGGAGGAGAGAGAGGAACACAGCCAGCTTTCACGCCCAAGGTGGGCCTAGAACTCCCGGATTCCCGGTTTCTAACCTGATGCCTGAACTATCAGATAAAGAATTCCAGCAAGTGAACTTAATTTTCAGTTTACAACCAATGCATAGAGCTCCAAGAATCTTCAACCAAGCAATGCCATCTGCAAAGACCCAGGAAGTGCCCTTTCTCTTGTTGTGGCATCTGCCTTCTGGAATGAGATCCCCTTGATATCCAGGTGGATCCTGCTCAGATGCCATTATCTTCTCCCAGACATTCATTTAAGGTGACTGAGCTATTATCTGTGTATGTTTGATCAGTTGTTGGCCAGAATTGCCATTTCGTTCTCAATTTTTTTCCTTGTCGTCTCTTTAACTTGCTTTTTTTTCTTGCTTTCCCTATTCATATTAAATTTTATCTTCCTTATGTTCCGAGCTGCCCAGAGATGTTCCGGAGTGGAGTAGCAACTAAACTGAATAAATAATTTAATTAAAAGAAATGAAACTGGTGCAGCGCTGAGGATTTGAAGAGAAGAGCTGTGCTTCAAAGCGCACAGAAGCGCACACACCCTCCCTTAAACTAAGCATCTCCTTTCCCACAATTGCTTCGGCCTCATTAAAATGCCATCAATGAGGTAAAGAGCTTGAGTGGTGCCTAGAGGTGGAGCTCTCGCCTCACAATCAGGAGGCTGTGAGTTCGATCCTAGGTAGAGGCAGATAGTTCTCTCTCTGGGCACAATGAGAATATATCTGCTGGGGGGAAAACCTCCGCCATGGCGACAGGAAGAGCATCCAGCCAGTAAACACTCAGCTCCATTCAGTTGCCCAGACTCCACCCTGCAAGGGATTATGGGGTCGTTAAAAGAGGATGATGATGATGAATTAGGTAAAGAGCTTGCAAGTACTCTAATCTGCTGCCAAAGCTTTGTTAGATCTTAAACATATTGGTCACCATAGTTTAAAAAGTCTTACGTTATCAGGAACATCAAGGTCACATTCAGCATCAATGAGAAGTTTGACAATGGCTGGGTAGTTCCGTAGCACCGCAATGTGCATAGCTGATGCATTTTGCTGTGGGGGAAAAAAAAGCAACGTTAATACTTGGAGCATTGAGCAAATCTACGTTGCATTTTGCTGATTGGAAAACCCACACTGGAACTTCATGCAAGTCGCGGTTATTTGCTGACCTTGTCTGAACTTACAACGGCAGTGAAAAAATGACTTAGGACTGTTTTTCACACTTATGACCGTTGCAGCCTCCCCATGGACAGGTGATCAAAATTTGGATGCTTGGCAAATGGTTCATATTATTTATGACGGTTGCCGTGTCCCGGGATTATGTGAACACTTTTTGGGGTCTTCTGACAAGCAAAGTCACTTAAAAACCGTGTCATTGTCTTAACAACGTCAGAGATTCACTTAACAAACGTGGCAAGAAAGGCCGCCAAATGGGGCAAAGCTCACCTAACAAATGTCTCGCTTAGCAACAGAAATTTGGGGCTCAATAATGGACGTACATTGAGGACTAACTGCATCTGGCTTTCAGATTGCTGCCTAAAGACAAAGAGCTGGCCATCCTTAGCTTAACCCAGCTCTTCCAATTTCTTCCTCTTGTTTTGTCCATCGGTCTCTTATCCTCATCCTTTTCTGGCCAGACTAAAACAGGACAAAATTCTCTTAATAACTGTCTCGCTTTTGCAACAGAAATTTTGGGCTCAATTGTGGTCCTAAGTTAGAGGACTAGCTACACATTCTCCTGGGCCATGGGGTGGGGGGAACAGACCCAGGTGACTAATTCAGAAGACTCAGCATTAATCCCAAAGTACCCCACAAATTAAAACAACTGCTTTCTGGTCAGTTGTGTATGCATTGAGTTTAACAGCCTTCTCCTTGTCCCAAGACAGAGTTAAAATCAAAGGGGACAGCCCTGGGAAAAATTTCTCTAGAAACGCCATTTTTATTTATTTATTTATTTATTTATTTGTCAATCATATATAAGATAACAGGTAAAAGTATAAACATAATTTGGATACATGAAAAGAGTAAGTAAAAAGGAACATTAGGACATGTTCTAGTCTGGAGCGGTTTACCTTGAGTTTGTATCTATTATTTGCTCGTGTATTGTTGTGGTTGAAGCTAAAGTAGTCATTGACAGGTAGGACATTGTGGTAGATAATTTTATGTACTACGCTTAGGTCAGACTGAAGTTGGCGTAGTTCTAAGTTGTCTAAAGCCCAAAATTTGGAGTCTTGATTGCTGTTGGGTTCAAACAGGAGAAAAGCAAACCATCTTTCCTCCGGCTAGTTTATTCAATAATAAACTTTCCTTCCACACCAACATGTGGGAGATCTTTCGTCAATTGTGGCCCGCAGGTGGGAGAAACAGAAACAGGAACTGAACCTTGCTTTTGCTATAAATAGGGCTTTCAGTTCATACTTTGGCAGTTGCTGCTGAGTTTCTTTCTTTCCTTGTTCTTGTAATAACCGTATGCATCTCAGAGCTGCATCCCAGAATCATTGTGCACACAGTGTCCGGTTCTAATAGTAGCCGGAAGTCTGACACTCCTGGAGTTCTCAGCTGCCAATCCTCTGGTCGCATCAGGGGATGTTCCAGATAGAGGAAGGGTGGAATAGCAATAGTAATTGCACTTAGAATTATATAATGCTTCATAGTGCTTTACAGCCCTCTCTAAGCAGTTTAGAGAATGCGCATATTGCTCCAAACAATCTGGGTCCTCCTTTTACCCATCTCGGAAGGATGGAAGGCTGAGTCAACCTTGAGCTGGTCAGGATCGAACTGTTGGCAGTAGGCAAAATTAGCCTGCAACACTGCATTCTTCTAACCACTGAGCCACCATGGCTCCTATGTGATACTTTGAAGGGAAACCCAGTTGAACTCAGAGAATGTGCCCGTTCCCTCTATTTGGAGCAGGGGTGAAATGCTACTGGTTCACACTGGTTCCGACGAACCAATAGCAGTGGCAGGTGATGGTTCGGAGAATCGGTAGCGGCGGCAGCACGGTGCTCCGCCCACCTGCCTGGACATTGTTACTTCCTGGTTTTAACCAGGAAGTAATCTGTTTTTTACCCTCTGTGCATGCGCAGAAGGCTTTGCGCATGTGCAGAGGGTCCAAAAATGTTTGTGATGTGTGCGCGAGCGTGAGAAAGGGGGAACAGGCACACAGTGCGCGCACTTCCGAACTGTTAGGGAAGGTAAGTAGATTTCACTCCTGATTTGGAGATATAGCAATAGCAATAGCACTTATTTATATACCGCTTTACAGTGCTTTACAGCCCTCTCTATTTATTTTTTTATTTTTATTTATTTATTTTGTCAAACTCTAAGCAGTTTACTGAGTCAGCCTCTTGCCCCCAACAATCTGAGTCCTCATTTTACCAACCTCGGAAGGATGGAAGGCTGAGTCAAACTTGAGCCGGTCAGGATCAAACTGTTGGCAGTTGGCAGAATTAGCTTGCAATACCGCATTCTAACCACTGTGCCACCACGGCTCCTATGTGATACTTTTTTTTTTTATTTGCATTTATATCCCACCCTTCTCCGAAGACTCAGGGCGGCTTACACTATGTTAACCAATAGTCTTCATCCATTTGTATATTATATACAAAGTCAACTTATTGCCCCCAACAATCTGGGTCCTCATTTTACCTACCTTATAAAGGATGGAAGGCTGAGTCAACCTTGGGCGTGGTGGGACTTGAACCTGCAGTAATTGCAAGCAGCTGTGTTAATAACAGACTGTCTTAGCAGTCTGAGCCACCAGAGGCCCCTTCTGAAGTAACCAGAGGTTACTTCAAAGGGAAACCCAGCTGAACTCAGAGGATGTGCCTGTTCCCACTACTGGGAGCTTTGAAGACACTCGGGTTGCAGCTGATGAAATCAGTCACTTACGTAATTCAGAGCATCTGTCTGGATTCCTGCACCAAGGAGGGTTTTGGCCATGTCTACATAGCCATTCAGTGCAGCATAATGAAGGCAGGTCATTTTTTTCTGGGGGGAAAAAAAGGATCAGGGGGACATCTTTAGGCAACACAAGCTCACAAAAATCGACTACAGCTAGTACTTTACATATGATACAACCATTTATTTAGCGACCGTTCAGAGTTACAAGGCCACTGAAAAAAGTCACTTATGAATGTTTATCATCCTTACGACCATTGTAGCCTCCCCGTGATCACGGGGGTATAGAAATGAAGCAAATAAATAGATAACTCTGCTAAACAACTAATTCCCACAACACTGTCAAACTATTTACTAAGACGGTATTACTATTCTTCTTCTCATCCTTCCTAGCACCTACTTCCTTCTACTTAACGACTATAACCTTGTTGCATGTATCTTTACGATTATATTGTTTTATTTAGTTTCCTAGTATGATTTATGTTGATTGCTTATTTAGTATCCTATGACTATCATTGTGTTGTATCTTATGGCTCTTGATGAATGTATTTTTTTATGTACACTGAGAGCTTATGGACCAAAGACTAATTCCTTGTGTGTCCAATTACACTTGGCCAATAAAGAAGTCTATTCTATTCTATTCTATTCTATTCTATTCTATTCTATTCTATTCTATTCTATTCTTCATTCCAATATTCTATTCTATTCTATTCTATTCTATTCTATTCTATTCTATTCTATTCTATTCTATTCTATTCTATTCTTCATTCCAATATTCTATTCTATTCTATTCTACTCTACTCTACTCTACTCTACTCTACTCTACTCTACTCTACTCTACTCCTATTCCTTTCTATATATTTTATTATATATTCTATTATAATATATATACTGTATAACATTCTATTCTATAAATGAAAAATAAATATTCTTCCTATACCCCTTGACCAAATCTTTCGAATCAACTAACCATACCTGCGTTTGGGCATTGACTTCACAGCCAGCTTCTAGAAGCAGATGGATGCAATCATTGTGTCCTCCCTCAGCAGCTAAATGCAGGGAAGTCATCCCTTCCTGGAAAAAAACAGGAAAAATAAGCCCTGGTTGTCCTTTTCAGGTGCGAGAATTAGTCCTCACACAGTTAGGGAAACACAACATAGTAGCATATCTATGGTCATTGTACGCACAAATGAGAACTGCAAAGCAGCTTTTTCAGGAAGAAGATGGAATTGGTATAAGACAGAAGGAGCACTGGGGCAGTTTTGTTGTTGTTGTTAGTTGCGAAGTCGTGTCTTACCCATCACAACCCCATGGACAATGTTTGTCCAGGCCTTCCCGTCCTCTACTATCCTCTGGAGTCTATTTAAGCTCACACTAACTGCTTCAGTGGCTCCATCCAGCCACCTCATTCTCTGCCATCCCCTTCTTCTTTTGCCCTCAATCTTTCCCAGCATTAGGTTCTTCTCCAGGGAGTCCTTCCTTCTCATTAGGTGGCCAAAGTATTTCAGTTTCATCTTCAGTATCTGGCCTTCTAAAGAGCAGTCGGGGTTGATCTCCTCTAGGACTGACCGGTTTGATCGCCTTGCAGTCCAAGGGACTCGCAGGAGTCTTCTCCAGCACCAGAGTTCAAAGGCTTCAATTCTTCGGCGCTCAGCCTTTCTTATGGTCCAACTTTCACAGCTATCCATTGCAACTGGGAAAACCATCGCCTTGACTATACACACTTTGGCTGGCAGGGTGATGTCTCTACTTTTTAGTAAGCTATCTAGGTTTGCCATAGCTTTCCTCCTCAGGAGCAAACGCCTTTTTAGTTTAGGATTTTAGTTTAAGGGCAGTTTAAGATGATGCAATCTGGAAAGACAACTAAATAGAAGAGAATTTCTGTAGCTCAGGGTTGAGCTGTGAAATTTTGGGTGCTCTCTGAGCTTGGCTGTTTTCTTGAAGATGTTTTGTTACCTCACCAGGTTATATCTTCAGTTGGGTCCTTGGTGCTCTCTGAGCTTGGTTGTTCTCTTGCAAATGTTTCATTACCCAACCAAGTAACATCTTCAGCGCTAGCTCTGGAGAAAACAACCAAGAAAGATCTGCAAGAAAACAAAAAAGCTCAGAGGCCTCCAAGAACTCCCCAAACAACTAAATCAAGGCAAGGGGTCAAGAGAAGGATGACTGTGGCATATACCTGCCTTATGTTATGTAGCCTGCGTTGGCTTTTACCACAATTGAAGAAAAAGACTTGGCATTAAATTTCCATGTTTCCTACTGGGGGGTGGGGGAAACATATTTTTCTGTTTTATACTCACTGCATTCTTGTCATCTAGGTCCACGACGACTTCTAGCAATTTCTGTAATACATCTGCATGTCCGTTCATGGCTGCCAAATGAAGAGCTATGTTCTTCTCCTGCAAACCAATATGACATTCCGCATTAAGTGAGAAGAGTTCTCGTGGGAATCTAGTGGGAGAACAGGTAGAAATGCCCTTCTAACACATTGTTTAGAATTTAGAATAACAGAGTTGGAAGGTACCTTGGAGGTCTTCTAGTCCAACCCCCTGCCTAGGCAGGAAACCTTACACCACTTCAGACAAAGGGTTATCCAACATCTTCTTAAAACCTTCCAGTGTTGGAGCATTTACAACTTCTGGAGGCAAGCTGTTCCATGAATTAATTGTTCTAACTGTCAGGAAATTTCTCCTTCGTTCTAGGTTGCTTCTCTCCTTGATTAGTTTCCACCCGTTGCTTCTTGTTCTACCCTCGGGTGCTTTGGAGAATAGCTTGACTCCCTCTTCTTTGTGGCAGCCCCTGAGATATTCTCAGCAACAAATATTCTCCTTTATTAAAAATCAGAGGAAAGAAGGTATTTCCAATTTCTTTCTGTTGCCTTTTCCCAAACTGGAGTTCTCTTTTTATTTTTCACTTGAGGACTTAACAGTTCTCAAATACTTTTATTAAGATCTCCTTTATGTTCCATCATGGCAGCAATGCTAAATCCCCGAAAGGGCCATTTGATTTTATACAAGTTCTGTTTTTCATGGCTGTGAAAAATAACTGGACATCCAGTTATGAGACGACTGCCACATCCCCCCGGGGAAGTTTTGTATATAGTTACGTGGATTCTATGTACAGGGAGTCCTCGACTTACAACAATTCATTTAGTGACCATTCTAAGTTACAACGGCACTGAAGAAAGGGACCGATGACCATTTTTCACCCTTATGACCATTGCAGCATCACGTGATTTACATTTGGATGCTTGGCCATTGACTCACATTTATGACGGTTGCAGTGTCCCGGGGGTCATGCGATCCCCTTTTGCGCCCTTCCGACAAGCCAAGTCAGTGGGAAGCCAGATTCACTTAACAACCATGCGACTCACGTCACAACTGCAGGGGTTCACTTAACGCCAGGGCCTCTGGTGGCTCAGACTGGTAAGGCAGTCTGTTATTAACAGCAGCTGCTTGCAATTACTGCAGGTTCAAGTCCCACCAGGCCCAAGGTTGACTCAGCCTTCCATCCTTTATAACAGCGGTTCTCAACCTGTGGGTCGGGACCCCATTGGGGGTCGAATGACGATTTGCCAGGGGTCGCCTAAGACCATCGGAAATATGGGAAGTATACTTGCGAGTCGAAGAATCGCGCTCCAGTGGTTGACTCCACAAACCAGCTGCAGGCTCTTCAAATCGTTAGCCGAATTCGGCTTCAGATGCGATGAATTAAAAAAGAGAGAAATCTTTGCTCTGATGTCTCCCTCTCAATCCAGCTGCAATCACTCCCAATCGCTAGCCTAATCTGGCTTCAGGTGCGATAAACTTAATAGGGGAGGAGTCTCTGCTTTAATGGCTCCGTCCTCAAGGCAATCGCAGGCAGTTCAGATCGCTAGCCAATACAGCTTCAGGCGCGATAAATTCAAAATGAAAATAATTTTATGGTTGGGATCGCCAGATTGTGGGGAATTGTATTAAAGGGGTCACAGCAATATAAAGGTTGAGAACCACTGCTTTATAAGGTAGGTAAAATGAGGACCCAGATTGTTGGGGGCAATAAGTTGACTTTGTATATAATATACAAATGGATGAAGACTATTGCTTGACATAGTGTAAGCCGCCCTGAGTCTTCGGAGAAGGGCGGGATATAAATGCAAATTAAAAAAAAAACAACGGTGGCAAGAAAGGTCGTAAAACGGGGCAAAACTCATTTAACAAATGTTTCACATAGGTCGTAACAGGGCACTTGACAAATTTCTCACTTAGCAACCTAAACTTTGCCTGCAATTGTGGTCATAAGTCGAGGACTGCCATATACGTTTGCTTCTCCTTTGTCATGTTGTCCTGCTAAATAAATCAATAAGTATAGCAGGGATTTCTATTGCTTGGAAGCTGAACGGCTCACAAAACGATGACATCCAGGAATAATTCTCTTCCTAGTAGACGTGAACCTGGACTTGGATCAAACTCTGAATGATTGTTTGATTTGTTTATCTCTAATGGTACATCAATCCGCCCTCCTGAAGCAGGGGTGAAATGCTCCCGGATCGGACCGGATCATGCGATCCGGTAGCAATCATAGCTGGTAGTTCGGCAATCTGGTAGCGATGGCGAAGCAAAGCTCCGCCCACCCTCCCGGGTGTCATTACTTCCTGGTTTTAACCAGGAAGTAATGTGTTTTTTACCTTCTGCGCATGCGCAGAAAGTTTTGCGCATGCGCAGAAGGTCTGTGCATGCATGTGACATGCGCGTGAGCACTTCCGAACCGGTAAGAATGGTAAGTAGATTTCACCCGTGTCCTAAAGATTTCATGACTTCTTTAAACACCAGAAACAGAGCTTACACGTCCATTTACACAATTTAGTTGCCTTCTATCACACCAAGCTTCTCCAGGAGGCATATGACATAACTGTTCTGTTTCCCTTCCCCCAATACTCCCAGCAAAGAGTCCGTCAGAGGCCTTCCTTTTTTTTCCCTTTTATTTACATAGATACATGTCCTGGCCACGTCTACCCACGGGCCTGCCAAGTTTCTGGAGATAACGAGGAAATTATAGATAAGGCCAGAATTACTCACGAATATATTCTTCCCTCCATGAAATAGTTAGCTCGCGCCAAATTCATTGCTTTGTCCAAAAACCAGGAAGTCCCGCCTCCTATTTATAGTCGAAGAATCGCGCTCCAGTGGTTGACTCCACAAGCCAGCTGCAGGCTCTTCAAATCGCTAGCCGAATTCGGCTTCAGGCGCGATGAATTAAAAAAGAGAGAAATCTTTGCTCTGATGTCTCCCTCTCAATCCAGCTGCAATCACTCCCAATCGCTAGCCTAATCTGGCTTCAGGCGCCATAAACTTAATAGGGGAGGAGTCTCCGCTTTAATGCCTCCGTCCTCAAGGCAATCGCAAGCAGTTCAGATCGCTAGCCAATACGGCTTCGGGCACGATAAATTCAAAACGAAAATAATTTTATGGTTGGGGTCGCCAGATCGTGGGGAATTGTATTAAAGGGGTCACAGCAATATAAAGGTTGAGAACCACTGCTTTATAAGGTAGGTAAAATGAGGACCCAGATTGTTGGGGGCAATAAGTTGACTTTGTATATAATATATAAATGGATGAAGACTATTGCTTGACATAGTGTAAGCCGCCCTGAGTCTTCGGAGAAGGGCGGGATATAAATGCAAATTAAAAAAACAACAACAGTGGCAAGAAAGGTCGTAAAACGGGGCAAAACTCATTTAAAAATGTTTCACATAGGTCGTAACAGGGCACTTGACAAATTTCTCACTTAGCAACCTAAACTTTGCCTGCAATTGTGGTCATAAGTCGAGGATTGCCATATACATTTGCTTCTCCTTTGTCATGTTCTCCTCAGATGCTAAATAAATCAATAATTAATGGAAGGATTTCTATTGCTTGGAAGCTGAACGGCTCACAAAACGGTGACATCCAGGAATAATTCTCTTCCTAGTAGACGTGAACCTGGACTTGGATCAAACTCTGAATGATTGTTTGATTTGTTTATCTCTAACGTTACCTCAATCCGCCCTCCTGAAGCAGGGGTGAAATGCTCCCGGATCGGACCGGATCGTGTGATCCGCTAGCAATCATGGCCGGTAGTTCGGCAATCTGGTAGCGATGGTGAAGCAAAGCTCCGCCCACCTTCCCGGGTGTCATTACTTCCTGGTTTTAACCAGGAAGTAATGTGTTTTTTACCTTCTGCGCATGCGCAGAAAGTTTTGCGCATGCGCAGAAGGTCTGTGCATGCATGTGACACGCGCGTGAGCACTTCCGAACCGGTAAGAATGGTAAGTAGATTTCACCCGTGTCCTAAAGATTTCATTGTAGACATGACTTCTTTAAACACCAAAAACAGAGCTTACATGTCCATTTACACAATTTATTTGCCTTCTATCACACCAAGCTTCTCCAGGAGGCATATGACATAACTGTTCTGTTTCCCTTCCCCCAATACTCCCAGCAAAGAGTCCGTCAGAGGCCTTCCTTTTTTTTCCCTTTTATTTACATAGATACATGTCCTGGCCACGTCTACCCACGGGCCTGCCAAGTTTCTGGAGATAACGAGGAAATTATAGATAAGGCCAGAATTACTCACGAATATATTCTTCCCTCCATGAAATAGTTAGCTCGCGCCAAATTCATTGCTTTGTCCGAGACAAAAAACCAGGAAGTCCCGCCTCCTATTTATAGTCTCTGCAGATGTCACTGCATGACAATTATGACTTGGCTTTGTCCCAACTCTTCCGCTGCTGCGCACGTCGATCAAGCCTTCGTAATCTTGCGTCCCTCCAAAACTGTTCTTGGGCGTTGCCAAATCAGAAGAAGGCCGGGAGAATCAGGCGTGCCGGCCCCTCCCTTTGAGTGGGTGCCAGGGAGGAGAGGGCTCAAGAGAAACAGGGCTTGCCAGGTCTTCTCCTCATTTTCTGAATCATCCGAGTCCAGGAGTCTGGGTCCAGGAACCTGGGTCACAACACTATCCTCACCGCAGGGCCCTTCCCCGGGCTGACGATCGGGATGCGGTCGGGCTGGGTTCTGCTCATGGAAGGCCTGCACCAGGTCAGGGCATGAACGCCGGAGGCATCTACCCAGGAGAAATCAGTCCCGTATCCCTTCCACGCGATCAAATATTGAAACGACCCTTTAGCCAGCGAGAGTCTCAGACGCTGTGGACTTCAGATTCTCCGACCCGTCCTCGGCGACAGTGACGGGTGCTGTTGGGCACCGAAGGGGACTCGTGTGGCCTCAGGAACCAGAAGGGACCGTGAAAACGGGTGGATCCGCATGGATCGTGGCAGGTCAGTCGGTAGGCTACCGGGTTGATGACTGCCTCGACAGGGAACGGGCCGATGAATCGGTGGTCCAACTTCTTTACCGGGCGGTCGGACGGGAGGTGTTTGGTGAGAGCCACCCGGTCTCCAACTGCCAGCGGGGCGTTGCCCGTCGGGAGCGGTCAGCGGACCGTTGTAGTCCTCCTTTGCCCGATTCAGCTGCTGACGTACCAACTGTTGGACCGCATGCAATTCCGTCAGGAAGGTCTGCGTTCGGGAACAGGAGAGTCCGGTGGTGCCAGAGGGAAGAGCGGATGGTACCCCACATTGGCAAAGAACGGGTCATCTGAGTAGAGGTGTGCTGAGAGTTGTTAAAAGCAAACTCCGCCAGAGACAGGTAGTCGGCCCAGTTGTCCTGTTGCTGGTTGATGAAGCAACGGAGATACTGTTCCAGTATACCGATGACCTTCTCTGTACCCCGTCGGTCTCCGGATGGTGCGATGACGACAGACATACCTGCACCTCCAACGCGCCATCAGGCTCTTCCAGAAGCGGGCTGTGAACTGAACTCCGGTCCGAAACCACCCTGTCCGGTAGACCATGGAGGCGGAAGATGTGCTGCAGAAAGAGGCGGGCGTTTTGCGGCTGTGGGCAGTCCAGCGGCATGGGATGAAGTGTGCCATCTTGGTGAGCATGTCCACCACCACCAGCACCGTGGTGAACCCAGAGGACGGCGGCAGGTCTGTCAGGAAATCCATAGAGATCGCCCCCCAGGGTCTGTCGGGTGTCGGCAAGGGTTGGTGGAGGCCGGGAGGGGCCTCCGTGGTGGTCTTGGCTTGGCGGCACGGTACGCAGGATGTCACGTAGGCATGTATATCATGCCGCACTGGGCCACCAAAAGGTCCGTGTCACCAGGTGGAGGGTCTTGAAGAACCCAAAATGTCCTGCTGCAGGGTTGTCGTGGCACTGGGTCATGACGAGGGCTCGGAGTGGTCCTGTGGGTACATATAATCGCCCCCGAAACTTGAGTAAGTCCTCCTCCAAGGTCCAAGGAGACGTGGGGCCCACCTCCGCTCTCCTTTGCTGCGACCAGGCGTCCTGGCGCTGCGCCTCGCACCTGGGCCCGCAAGTCCACTGGCTCCCGTGCTGCGGCCAAGGCTTCTGCCGGCAGCACTGTCCGTGGAGGAAGGGGTCCTTGGCGCAGAGGTACTCTGGCTTGCGGACAGGGCATCCGCCTCCGGTTGTGACCGCTGGGAATGTAGGTCACGCGGAAGTTGAACCGGCAAAACAACGACCACCGGATCTGCCGCTGGTTCAACTTCCGAGCTGTGGTGAGGTGCTCGAGATTCCGATGGTCCGCTCGACCTCCACCTGATGTCGGGCCCTCCAGATGGTGTCGCCAAGCCTCGAATGCAGCCTTGATAGCCAGCAACTCTTTTCCCAGATAGTGTAGTTGCGCCGGAAGGGTTGAGTTTCCGGAGTAGTAAGCGCGGGAAAAGTGTGCCACCATTCTGCCGGAGCCTGTAGCAGCACCGCCCCAGAGCCACATTGACGCGTCCGCTTCCACCACAAAAGGCCGGAGCGGGTCGGGATGCCTCAGGACGGGTTCCGTGACGAAGGCTTTCTTGAGGGCTGTGAATGCTTCTTGCTGCGGGGACCCCACCGAATGCAACCTTCTTCCTGAGGAGCTGGGTAAGTGGAGCTGTCAGTGTGGCGAAGCCCGGATGAAGGTCCGGTAGTAGTTGGCGGCCCAGCAGGCGCTGAACATCCTTCACCCGACGAGGGCTTCCCAGCTACACAAAGCTTCTACTTTACATGGGTCCATGGCTATGCCCTCGGGCGAGATGATATGCCCGAGGAATTCTATGGAAGTCCGAAGAAGACGATTTCTCCAGCTTCGCATTGAGTTGTTGCTCCGCAAGCGTTGCAGAACCAGACTGACGTGTCGAAGGTGGCTTTCCTGGACCGAGTAAATCAGGATGTCGCCGAGGTAGATAACCACGAACCGATCCAACATGTCTCGGAACACGCTGCTCATGAAGTGCTGAAAACGGCGGGAGCATTGGTCAACCCAAATGGCATGACAGTGTATTCGTAGTGTCCGTATCGGGTGCCGAATGCCGCCTTCCATTCGCCTCCTTCGTATCCGCACCAGGTTGTAGGCCCCCCGGAGATCGAGCTTGGTGAAGATCGTGGCCTCCCGCAACCTTTCCAGTAGCTCCGGGATGAGCGGCAGGGGGTAGCGATTCCGCACCGTAATGGCGTTAGCCGGCGGTAATCACAGCATAGGCGCAAGTCCCTGTCTTCTTCTTCACAAAGAGGACCGGGGCCGAGAGGGGACTTTGAAGGCCGGATGAACCTCGGGCCAGGTTTTTGTCCAGGAAGTCCCTGAGGCGCCAACTCGGCCCGACATGGAATACAGGCGTCCCACAGGCAGTGGTGCGTTGGGCAGAAGGTCCACGGGCAATCGAGGGGCCGATGCGGGGTAGTCGGTCCGCCTCCTTCTCGCTGAACACGCCGGGCGAAGTCCGCCAGCTCAGGAGGCAAGGTGATGGCAGCGGTGGGGACGTTCTGGCCGGCACAGGTGTGGCGGATGTGATCGACGACTGCAGACTCGGGAAAGAGATGGCGTTCGCGACCAGGCCACCTGAGGATCGTGGGTCCGCCAGGCCAACCCAAGGACCAAGGGAAAATGAAGGTCCGCCGTGACATAAAACTGGATCGCCTCCTCATGGTCCCCAATAGCCAGGCGCAAAGGCTGGGTGGCGAATTTAATGGGGCCGGACACCAGTTCTCGCCCATCAATTGTCTCTACCGCATCGGAGGGTCCACCGGAACCACGGGACCGCAAACTGGGTCACAAAGGCCTGGTCCATAAAGTTTGTTGTGGCCCCTGAGTCCACCAGCGCATGCGCCTGGAGCCCGTCCGACTGGTTCCCCAACCATATCCGTGTGTCCAGAATCAGATGCCGAGGGGCCCAGAGTCTACTTCCATAACGTCCAGTGGGGCTTATGCGTGCCCGACCTAGGGTTTCCCGAGGTCGGGCCTGCCCGCTTCCGATTGGTCACGCTGTGATTCGGGACGGCGGCGTGCCCCACTTCGCTTGGGGCAAGAAGCGGGCGTGGCGGGCTCCCACAGTACAGGCACAATCCCCTTGGCGCCCGGTTCCGCCTCCTGGGCTGTTAGGCGAGGTCTGGCCGCCCCAACTCCATGGGCTCTTCCGCAGCGGTTACAAAACGTGGGGCGACCCTGGGTGCTGGTGGTGCAGGAAGTGGGGTGCAGATGTCGACGGAGGGTCCCGGGGTGCGACGGGACGGTCGCCGCTGCAGACGGGCATCGAGGCGGAGACAAGGGCACCAAGTTGTCGAGGGTCCGCGCGCCCACGCGGGCCAGCTCGCCTTGCAATTCCTCTGAGAGTCCCTCCTGAACGCGCCCACCAGCGCTGCATCATTCCAGTCAGAGTCCTGGCACAAAAGACGAAATTCGCGATGTACTCCTGCAGGGGCGTTTCCTTGACGGAGTTCCTTAAGGCGCCTGGTTGCCGTCAGCATTCGAACGGGTCCTCATACATGGTGCGAGGTGCTGCCAAAACGCTGTTGGTCCGCCAGCAGGGGCTGTCCTGGAGCAAGAGGGCGTGGCCCATCGAGCAGCCGAGCCGGAAAGAAGGTTAATCACGAAGGCCACCTTAGCCCGGTCGTCTGGGAAATCCTCTGGCCTCATAGCCATGTAGAGCTGGCACTGTCCCAAGAAGGTCGGGAACATCTCAGGCTGCCCAGAAAACTTATCCGCACGGTTATCGGGCACTTGCGGCGAGGAGGAGGTGGGAGGATGGGGGCTGCAGGCACATTCCTGGCAGCAAGTTGGCCTGCCAAGTGAGCCACTTGCTGCTGGAGCTGTTGATTAGCCGCTGTAGCTGCTCTAACTGCTGCTGTACCTGCTGCTGATCCATCTTTGGTGGAAGATGTTTTAGTCAGGTCTTGGACAAAATGTTCTGTTTCCTTCCCCAATACTCCCAGCAAAGAGTCCGTCAGAGGCCTTCCTTTTTTCCTTTTATTTACATAGATACATGTCCTGGCCACGCCTACCCACGGGCCTGCCAAGTTTCTGGAGATAACGAGGAAATTATAGATAAGGCCAGAATTACTCACGAATATATTCTTCCCTCCATGAAATAGTTAGCTCGCGCCAAATTCATTGCTTTGTCCGAGACAAAAAACCAGGAAGTCCCGCCTCCTATTTATAGTCTCTGCAGATGTCACTGCATGACAATTATGACTTGGCTTTGTCCCAACTCTTCCGCTGCTGCGCACGTCGATCAAGCCTTCGTAATCTTGCGTCCCTCCAAAACTGTTCTTGGGCGTTGCCAAATCAGAAGAAGGCCCGGAGAATCAGGCCTGGCCCCTCCCCTCCCTTTGAGTGGGTGCCAGGGAGGGAGAGGGCTCAAGAGAAACAGGGCTTGCCAGGTCTTCTCCCTCATTTTCTGAATCATCCGAGTCCAGGAGTCTGGGTCCAGGAACCTGGGTCACAACAATAACAATACCATTTCTAAACTTTATAATTCAATAAAACTGGCTGCCGCTAACATAGATGAACCACAGTTCCTTACTTGTATTGTTCTGGTGGTTAAAGTTTAAGCCACCCAAAGTCATTTGCAGATGTATGGATTCTATATTAAATAAGGCAAATAAATATAAGTGAGCCACTTTGGTCTTGTGATTGAGACACCAGCCTAGAAAATGGGAGACGGTGAGTTCTAATCTCCCACCTTTTGGACAAAGTTAGTTGGGTGATTTGGGACCAGTCATCCTTTCTCTGCCTTAAGGTACACCACTATCAAAAAAAGTTGCCAAGAAAACTGCAGGGACATATCCAGATAGGAATCAACACTGACTCAAAGATATCCTCCAAAAGTAAATAAATAAATATATCACATCCAGGACATAAACTGTTTCAACTCCTACCCTCAAAACGACGCTATAGAGCACTGCACACCAGAATAACAAGACACAAGAACAGTTTTTTCCAGAAGGCCATTACTCTGCTAAACAAATAATTCCCTCAACACTGTCAAACTATTTACTGAATCTGCACTACTATTAATCTTCTCATCGTTCCCATCACCAATCTCTTTCCACTTATGACTGTAACTTTGTTGCTGGCAATCCTTATGATTTATATTGATATATTCACAACTTCTGAAGGCAAGTCGTTCCACTTATTAATTGTTCTAACTGTCAGGAAATTTCTCCTTAGTTCTAAGTTGCTTCTTTCTTTGATCAGTTTCCACCCATTGCTTCTTGTTCTACCCTCAGGTGCTTTGGAGAACAGCCCGACTCCCTCTTCTTTGTGGCAACCCCTGAGATATTGGAACACAGCTATCATGTCTCCCCTAGTCCTTCTTTTTATTAAACTAGACATACCCAGCTCCTGCAACCGTTCTTCATATGTTTTAGCCTCCAGTCCCCTAATCATCTTTGTTGCTCTTCTCTGCACTCTTTCTAGAGTCTCAACATCTTTTTTACATCATGGCGACCAAAACTGGATGCAATATTCCAACTGTGGCCTTACCAAGGCATTATAAAGTGGTACTAACACTTCACGTGATCTTGATTCTATCCCTCTGTTTATGCAGCCCAGAACTGTGTTGGCTTTTTTAGCAGCTGCTGCACACTGCTGGCTCATATCTAAATGGTTATCCACTAGGACTCCAAGATCCCTCTCACAGGTACTACTATTGAGCAAGGTACCACATATATGGTACTGGTGCATTTTGTTTTTTTGGCCTAAATGTAGAACCTTACTTTTTTCACTGTTGAATTTCATTTTGTTAGATAGCGCCCAATGTTCAAGTCTGTCAAGATCTTTCTGTAACTTGAGCCTATCTTCTGGAGTGTTGGCTATTCCTGCCAGCTTGGTGTCATCTGCAAATTTGATGAATTTCCCCTCGTCCAAGTCATTGATGAAGATGTTGAAGAGTACTGGGCCTAAAACAGAGCCTTGAGGTACTCCACTGCATACTTCCCTCCATGTGGATGTAGTTCCGTTGAGGACTACATGTTGAGTGCGGTTGGTCAGCCAGTTACGAATCTATCTGGTGGTGGTGCTGTCTAACCCACATTTTTCTACTTTATCTAGTAGTAGGTTATGGTCTACTTTATCAAATGCTTTACTGAAGTCCAAGTAAATTATATCGACAGCATTCCTCTGGTCTACTAATTTTGTCATTTTGTCAAAGAATGCGATAAGATTAGTCTGGCATGATCTGTTTTTGACAAACCCATGTTGGCTTTTGGTTATTACTTTGTTTGCTTCTAGGTGTTCGGTGATTCGTTGCTTGATTATATTGACCATCATTTGTGTTGTAAATGTTGTACCTTGATGAACGTATCTTTTCTTTTATGTACACTGAGAGCATATGCACCAAGACAAATTCCTTGTGTGTCCAATCACACTTAGCCAATAAAAAATTCTATTCTATTCTATTCTATTCTATTCTATTCTATTCTATTCTATTCTATTCTATTCTATTCTATTCTATTCTATATGTTTTTGTAGATTTTCATGGGTATAGGTGTGCAAGTCTTGGCGTATTCGGGTCTTTTCCCGCGTAAGGTTGAGAGTATCTTGGTGATGTTTCAATGAGGTCCCATTCGTCATCTTCAGGCTGGTGCTTTCGGCTTCATGCTTGTGCAAGCAAAGCGTGGTCAGAGCTGCCGTCTACGTGCCGAGCACGCTTTGCTTGCAGAAGCACGAAGCCGAAAGCACCAGCCTGAAGATGACGAATGGGACCTCGTTGAAACATCACCAAGATACTCTCAACCTTACACGGAAAAGACCCAATACTCTAAGACATATATATATATATATATATATATATATATATATATATATATATATATATATATATATATATATATATATATATATATACATACATACATACATACATACATACATACATACATACATACATACATACATACATACACACACACACACACACAATAAATCAATGGCTGTGTATCTATGGAGATTTTCAGTCTTTCAGGTCATGGTTGTCCCAAAGGTCCTTTTTCAAAAGGCAACTGGACTTTCTTTTGTTTTTCCTTCTCATCCAAGAAGCTTCATCAGTTCTAGCAGATGGAAGGCTTGTAGTTGTTAGTCAGTTAGAAATAAGCCTTCCATTTCCTCCACCAACCCTGCCAGGAAGCTTCTTGAATGAGAAGCGAAACCTCCTCAAGGAAGAATATAGAAAGTAAGTCCAGGATTACCTTTTGGAAAAGCACCTTTGAGCCAATTGAAGGGAACATCGGCATTTGGAGATGTGAGAGATTATGAGGAATAAGAAAGTGTTCTGCACATTTTTGAATTAAAATGAGGTGTTTTTTTTTATTTGCATTTATATCCCGCCTTTCTCCGAAGACTCAGGGCGGCTTACACTATGTCAAGCAATAGTTTTCATCCATTTGTATATTTATATACAAAGTCAACTTATTGCCCCCAACAACCTGGGTCCTCATTTTACCTACCTTATAAAGGATGGAAGGCTGAGTCAACCTTGGGCCTGCTGGGGCTTGAACCTGCAGTAATTGCAAGCAGCTGCTGTTAATAACAGACTGCATTAGTCTGTTGAGCCACCAGAGGTTGGTGCAATCTCAAAGGCTTTCATGAAACATTTTACTTTATGGTTCGAGGGAAATCGATTGAATCCGAAGACCTCCTCCAAGGTCCCTTCCAAGCAGTGGTGGGGTGCTGGGGGTTCGGGAGAACCTCTAGCTAAGATTTTGTGCAGTTTGGAGAACCCCAAAATCCCACTTCTGGCTGGCCCCGCCCACCCTGCCCTGCCCTTCCCAGGAGTCTCCACGCGACCCGTTTTGGATGCAGGCAAGTGCCGGGCGTGCACAGAGGCTCAGGGACGGCGAAAAACGGGCCTAGCGGAAGTTTGAGAAGGCTGAAAACGGGCTTGTTTCCGGCCTCCAGAGCCTGGGGAGGCTGTTTTTGCCCTCCTGGAGGCTTGAGGAAAGCATACAGAGCCCGGGGAGGACAACCACCCACCCCCACATGGTGCAGGAGGCTGACTAGACCACGCCCACAATGGCCACGCCCACCCAGCAACCAGGCAGAGAACTCCTTGCTAAAATTTTTGAAGCCTGCCCCTGCTTTCAAACCTGGTTTTCTGTTAATTGTGGAGCGCATAATCGACGTTTATGAGAAAAATAGAAAGCTGGAGGATCCAGAAGATTCCTAGATCTTTGGCAAGACAATCCCCAACTCTTTTTGCTAACCTTGTCTTTGATGCTGTGAGATGAGCCCAGGCCCAGCAGAAACTCCACCACTTCCAGCTGCCCCTTCTCTGCAGCCAGATGAAGGGCTGTCCTGCCCATCTTCAAGGAGAGAAAGAGAGGCGGGGTGGGTGGGTGGGAAGAGGGATGGGGGTGGGGGAGAAGAGAAAAACCAGACTGTGATCATTGCTTATACAGGTAGTCCTCGACTTATGACCACAACTGAGCCCAAAATGTACGTCGCTAAGTGAGACCATGTGTTAAATGAGATTTGCCCCATTTTGCAACTTTTCTTGCCACAGTTGTTAAGCAAGTCACTGCTTAGCAACAACCCTGCTGTTGTTAAGTTATCAACACGGTTGTTAAGCGAATCTGGCTTCCCCATTGATTTTGCGTGTCGGAAGATCGCAAAAGCTGATCACATGACACACATACACACCCTGGGACAATGCGACCGTCATAAATATGAACCAGTTGCCAAGCCTCTGAATTTTGATCATGTGACCATGGGGATGCAGCCACGGTCGTATGTGTGAAAAACAGTCAGTGCTGTTGTAACTTTGAATGGTCACTAAAAAAGCCTCTTGTATTATCTGTATTTAATGTTCATGTCAATGAAAGACGATAAAACGGGCTTGAAGGAATTTTGCTCCAAGCAAAATATTAGCGACCGATTCAAAGCTGATTGTTTTGTTTTAGCTTTGGTTCTGGATAACAGTGGAATGTCTTCTCTTCAGAAATCGTGGATGCTCCATCATCGGAGATTTTTAAGAAGAGACTAAACCATTTGAAATGGTATTGGTTCTCCTGCTTGAGCAGGGGGCTGGACTAGAAGACCTCCAAGGTCCCTTCCAATTCCTTTTCTATTTTCTATTATTTTCTATTATTTTCTATTTTCTATTTCTTTTCTATTTTCTATTTTCTGTTTCTTTTCCATTTCCCATTTTCTATTTATTTTCTATTTTCTATTCTGTTCTACTCTATTGATAAGAGAGGAAAAATTGGACCGGTAGTTTTCAAACTTTCTAGCCTCAGAGATCCTTTCCACATTGGGAAATTAAAACCTCGAGGTGTCTGCCATGATAGCCAGTATATCACAACACTGAGATTTTTGAAAATATTTACAGACTCCTCGCATCCAGGACATAAACTGTTTCAACTCCTACCCTCAAAACGACGCTTTAGAGCACTGCACACCAGAACAACTAGACACAAGAACAGTTTTTTCCCGAAGGCCATCACTCTGCTAAACAAATAATTCCATCAACACTGTCAAACTATTTACTGAATCTGCACTACTATTAATCTTCTCATCGTTCCCATCACCAATCTCTTTCCATTTATGACTGTATGACTATAACTTGTTGCTGGCAATCCTTATGATTTATATTGATATATTGACCATCAATTGTGTTGTAAATGTTGTACCTTGATGAACGTATCTTTTTTTTTTTATGTACACTGAGAGCATATGCACCAAGACAAATTCCTTGTGTGTCCAATCACACTTGGCCAATAAAAATTCTATTCTATTCTATTCTATTCTATTCTATTCTATTCTATTCTATTCTATTCTATTCTATTTAGTTGCAAGATTGAATGTTTTTGTTAAAATGACCAGATCAGCATTACACCATGATGGTGCAAACATTGTTCTTTCTGTACTTGTGTTGTATATCATGATGCATACACAAAGAGGCTGCATCTTAACGGTCATGGCCGCAATTTGTTTGGCAACTGCCCATTCCACGTAGATGCAACCAGAGGTGGGTTTCAGCAGGTTCTGACCAGTTCTGGAGAACTGGTAGTGGAAATTTTGAGTAGTTCGGAGAACCGTTAGTAAAAATTCTGACTGGCCCCACCCCCACTATTCTCTGCCTCCTGAGTCCCAGCTAATCAGCAGGAAATGGAGATTTTACAGTATCCTTCCCCTGCCACGCCCACCAAGCCACACCCACAGAACCGGTAGTAAAAACTTTTGAAACCCACCACTGGATGCAACTATGGCAAAACATTCCTGGGGAACTCTTTCGGGCCCGCTATCAGTTATGTTCCCTTCTGATCAGCCAAGTGGAACCCTAACATTAGGACACATTTAGCAACACTGCCCTGTGGCCAAGCATCAGATGAAACCGTCTATGGAAGGCGATCCTTTTGGTCTGATGGGGCCTTCTGGAGTTTTGAGAAGGTGTTGAGATTGCGCTCAGAAAATGGCCACCAAGGAAGACACAGCCAGTTACAAAGTTGGAAGTGAACAAAAATATCCATCTGGTTCCATATTAGAAGCTCCAAACTACATAGGTCCACACAACCCCAATTTTACCATTAAATCCTGGTTTAATAAATAAAATGTCTTACTGGGCAAGAAATGTGTCGGGGAGGAGGAGGAGGAAAAGGAGAAGGAGGAGGAGAAGGAGGAGGAGGAGGAGGAAAAGGAGGTGGAGGAGGAGGAAGAGGAGGAGGAGGTGGAGGAGAAGGAGAAGAGGAGAAGGAAGAGGAGGAGGAGGTGAAGGAGAAGGAGAAGAGGAGAAGGAAGAGGAGAAGGAGGAGGAGGAGAAGGAGGAGGAGAAGGAGGAGGAGGAGGAGGAGGAGGAGAAGGAGGAGGAGGAGGAGGAGGAGAAGGAGGAGGAGAAGGCAAGGGAGGAGGAGAAGGTAAGGGAGGAGGAGGAGGAGAAGGAGGAGAAAGAGAAAGAGAAGAAGAAGAAGAAACAGGAGGAGGAGGAGGAGGAAAAGGAGGAGGAGGATGAGGAGGAGAATTTATGGGTAAAGGTACTATATTGGGGATCCCAGAACAAAATGATGACCTAATGGGATCTATCAGCCTTCCCAGTTCATCTAACTGGGGAAAGGGAGCTTCCACACCACCTAAAAGTTTACCTTATCTTTCTTATCCAGCCACACATCTTCCAGATCTTCCACGATGAACTTCATCACCCTGAGATGACCCCTTTGGGCAGCACAGTGTAGGAGATTGTGGCCATTCTGGAAAAAAAAAATAAGGATGAAAGATTCAAGGTGAGGAGGAATAAATCAGCCACCTGTCCCATCTTGGCCTTCAGGTCCCAGATAACACCACAGTTCAAAGCTGGGGCTTCTAAGCAGGAATGTCCTCCTAGGGAAAGGTCAGAAAAGTCAAGATGGAGGATATGATTGTAAGGCTGAGGCCCCGCCCATTTGGAATGCAGGGAAAAAGGAGGTGGAGCTTCAATTACGCAGTTGCAGCAAACATTTTAACTTTTTAAAAAATCTCTTTGTACTCCAGGGGTGAAATCCAGCAGGTACTGGCAGATTCTGGAGAACCGGTAGCGGAAATTTTGAGTAGTTTGGAGAACCAGCAAATACCACCTCTTGCTGGCCCCAGAGTGGGGAGGGAATGGAGATTTTGCAGTATCCTTCCCCTGGAGTGGGACGGGAATGGAGATTTTGCAGTTTCCTTCCCCTGGAGTGGGACGGGAATGGAGATTTTGCAGTTTCCTTTCCCTGGAGTGGGGTGGGAATGGGGATTTTGCAGTTCCCTTCCCCTGAAGTGGGAAGGGAATGGGGATTTTGCAGTATCCTTTTCCTGCCACGCCTACCAAGCCACACCATGCCCACCAAGCCACGCCCACAGAACCGGTAGTAAAAAAAATTGAATTCCACCATTGCTGCCCTTACCCCCATCTTTCTAAGGCTGCTGGGTCTAGAATCAGTCTAACTTTACGGTCCTGTCTTAAAATAAGGTTGAAAAATACTTTCCAAGATTGAGTTTTCAGAAGTGGAGATCACGTGTGAAGAAAGCAGCTGTCCATATTTTTTTTTTTTTAAGAAAATAGTCTCTTCCCCCATGTGTGAAATCTCACCGCCTGCTGCCAAGCAAATGAAAGGCTGTCATGAAAGAAGCACTTTCTTCTTCTATGCTTTGCAACTTCCAGCTCATGTTTTATTCCTCCTGAGTTAGTAATGATTAAAACATGCGCAGGGTTGCATTGCTTCTTCCATACAGTTATGGGGATGAAAACAATTCTAGGCTTTCCCCTTAAGCAAACTTTGCTGCCTTGCGTGTCTTGAATGCCCCAGCCCACAAATTTTCTTCCCTGAAACAACCTTTAGAGTAATTTCCTCATATTTCAGCTGGGTGTTGCCTCAAAGCTACTTGAATCAACCCAATCCATCTCCTATTGCTCTCTTTCGCTCAAAATGTAGAGCCATCTAGACCCCACCCCTGAGCTGTGTTCAAAATAGCTCTGAAAACTTGGCTCTTTCCCCAGATCTTGGGTTGTGTTTGTGTTTGAGTTTATCTTTGATTGTCTTTAGTAGCTATTTTCCTCCTGGCATATGGTACGGTTGTTTTTATTTTATGCTACCCAGAGAGCTATGGAGGAGATGGGTGGCTTTCTACACTTTATTTTTAATTTTTATTTATTTTATTTATTTCGTCAAGCATGTATTTTATTACAGATACAAGTGTAAACATAATTATAAATACATGAAAAGGATACAAATAAAAGAAAACATTAGGACAGGGATGGTAGGCATGCTGGTGCGCTTATGCACACCTCTTATAGACCTCTTAGGAATGGGGTGAGGTCTACAGTAGAGAGTTTAAGCTTAAAGTAGCAGATAGATTTTATGTACTATAATTAGGTCAGACCAAAGACTGAGAAGTTCTAAGTTGTCTAAGCCCAAAATTTTGAGTCTAGTGGCATAAGGTATTTTGTTGTGAGCAGAGGAGTGAGGATTCTTCTGGCGAAATATCTCTGGACTCGTTCGATTGTATTAATGTCCGATATGCAATGTGGGTTCCAGACAGATGAGCTGTATTCAAGAATTGGTCTGGCAAAAGTTTTGAAGCGCCTCGCGGTCGACTTCTGCACCCCTGCTAACACCATCTGCGATCGGTCAGAGAGATAAGAGGAGAACCACCGGAAAACGGTGCCCCCCTCTCCCAATCCCTGCAGCTGTCGCAGCAGGATACCATGGTTGATGGTATCAAAAGCCGCTGAGAGGTCTAATAGGACCAGGACAGAGGAACAACCCCTATCCCGAGCCTTCAAGAGATCATCTACCAACGCGACCAAAGCCGTTTCCGTGCTGTATCCAGGTCGGAAACCAGACTGGAATGGGTTTAGATAGACAGTTTCACCCAGGTACCAGGGAACCTGTCATGCCATCACACTCTCAACAACCTTCGCCACAAAGCGAAGGTTGGAGACCGGACGATATGGCATAGGAGCCTGCTCCCAATTTTACTGATGCCACCATGAAAGAATGTGCATTGTGTCCACACAGAAAAATTGGTCTTTGCCAGACCAATTCTCGAATATAGCTCATTTGCCTGGAATCTACACTGTATATCATACATTAATACAATTGAGCGAGTCCAGAAGTATTTCACGAGAAGAGTCCTCCACTCCTTTGCTCAAAACAGAATACCTTATGCCACCAGGCTCAAAACGTTGGGCTTGGACAACCTGGAACTACGCTGCCTACGGTCTGATCTAAGTGTAGTGCACAAAATTGTCTGCTACAACGTCCTACTTGTCAATGACTACTTCAGGTTCAACCACAATAATACACTGACAAACAATAGATGCAAACTCAAGGTAAACCACTCCAAACTCGATTGTAGAAAATACAACTTCAGCGACAGAGTAGTCAATCCCTGGAACTCACTACCTGACTCTTTTGTTACATCCCCAAACATCTAAAACTTCAACCTTCAACTGTCTACTGTGGACCTCACCCCATTCCTAAGAGTGCTGTGGTCTGCCAGCAGCCCACGGAACTAGGAGCGGAGTCAGACAATGAGGAGGCTGGGGAGAACAATGGGCCAGTCCTGGAGTCAGGGGAAAGCCCGGACGAGGGTTCTGCATCGGAGGCAGAAATGGGGCCAGGGCCATCTGGGAGTGATGCGTGGACTCCGGAGCCTCCAGAGGCAGACAGCAGAGAGGCAGAGGAACAGGAGGAGCCTGTTCCTACTGCACGCATGCGAAGAGCTGCCAAAAAGCAAGAGCAGCTAAAGCAAAAAGGATGACTTGGGCATAAGGCCAGGAGATGATTGGCCCCTCCCATAAGGCTTAAAAGAGCAGCAAAGGCTCTTGGGCTCTTTGTAGGAAAGCAACATTGCTACATTTGTTTCTAGTTGGTGTCTCTTGCTTCTGAACTGTGTGGGGCTTTGCCAAGAAAAACCTTTGGCAGGATGCCAAAGAAGACAAAGGTTTGTGATAAGGCCAAAGGACTTTGTTTTGGAATTAATTTAGACTATGCTGGGAATGTTTATACTTATACCTGTTATCTTGTGCATGTTTGACAAACTAAATAAAAAAAATACTTGTTTCACCCTCCCATAATGTCACTGTCACGTTGCATGGAAGTACGCTAAGAAGGGAATTTGCATCCCGATGTCATGATTGCTTCCTTTGGAGAGCCATATTCTTGCCTTCACTTCCTCCTAGGGAGCCCAGGTATGTCAGCGGAGGCCCCCAAGCCAGGAAAAAAAAACTTCCCTACCTTATTTACACAGTTGGTTTTAGCACCAGCATTGACCAGAACCTGAAGGACACGTAAATGACCAAACCAAGCAGACAGAAGAAGTGCGCTCATCCCAAACTGGAAAACAGGAAGATGAGAAAAAGAAAATTAGAACATGGAATTATAGGGCTGGGAGGGACCTCAAAGATCTTCTAGTCCAACCCCCTGCTCAAGGCAGCAGACCTTATACCATCCTGGTTAAATGGTTGTTCTTTCTATTTTTGGAAACCTCTAGTGATGGAGAATCCACAGCTTCTAGAGGCAAACTGTTCAACTGATTAATTGTTCTCACTCTCAGGAATTTTCTCCTTAGTTCTAGGTTGGATCCAGTGGTGGGATTCAAATAATTTAACAACTAGTTTTCTGCCCTAATGATCAGCTAGGTAGGCGTGGCTCGGTGGTCATGTGACTGTGTGGGCATGGCCAACTCAACGTCACTCACATCAATGGGTGCTTCGTCTTAGCCAGTGGTGGGATTCAAGTAATTTAACAACCGGTTCTCTGCCCTAATGAATTCTTCCAACAACCAGTTTGCCAAACTGCTTAGAAAGTTAACAACCGGTTCTCCGGAAGTGGTGCGAACTGGCTGAATCCCACCACTGGTCTTAGCTGTTACAATGTAATAAGGGTTAACCAGAGAGGCAGTTTCTGTAAGCAGGGCAATAAAGATGAGGCTAGAAACAACACCAGAATGTTTCCTTCCTGACTTCCTTACAGGATTAGCCCTGTAATGTGGAAAAAACAAAATAAGATTTCTTCCAACAACCGGTTCTCCGAACTGCTTAGAAAGTTAACAACCGGTTCTCCCTAATAGGTGCGAACTGCCTGAATCCCACCACTGGTTGGATCTCTCTTTAATAAGCTTCCACCTGTTACTTTTTTTTTTATTTATATATTTTTTTCTTTAATTAACATATGTGCTTAGCAAAACAGTGTACTGTCTGAGTCAATTTGGTTATACAAAGTAATATTAACAATGATTATAATAATGGTAATTATAGTAATAATAATCATAGCAATATATTATTTACTTGTATATAATATAATATTTCATCATTTACTTGTACATAGTAATCTTTTATCTTCTAATTTCTCCCCCTCTTATCTAGCTACCGATAAAACAAATCCCATGTTAAAAAATAGTCTGTTTCTTCCCTATCATTTATTTTTAACGTCAATCTCTCCAGCTCCGCACGATCTAATATCTTCCACCTGTTACTTCTTGTCTTGCCCTCTGGTGCTTTGGAAAATAAGTCCACCCCTTCTTATTTATTATTAATTAATTAATTTATTTATTTATTAAATTTGTATACTGCCCTTCTCCCGAAGGACTCAGGGCAGTTCACAGCCAGTAAAAACAAAATACATATAATACAAATTAAAAACTATATATAAAAACTGATTCGATTAATGGCCTAAATTTTTTAAAATACAATTAAAACCCCATTTAAAACCCCTAATATCAAAACCCTAGTTTAAAACTATATTCAAGCTGGTCCTGCACGTCGAAACAACAGCGTCTTCAGCTCGCGGCGGAAGGTCCGGAGGTCGGGGAGTTGACGAAGCCCCGGAGGCAGCTCATTCCAGAGGGCAGGAGCCCCCACAGAGAAGGCCCTCCCCCTAGAGGTCACCAGCCGACATTGTTTGGCTGATGGTATCCGGAGGAGGCCCTCTCTGTGAGAGCGCACTGGTCGGTGTGAGGCTACTGGTGGCAGTAGGCGGTCCCGTAAGTACCCCGGTCCTAAGCCATGGAGCGCTTTAAAGGTGATAACAAGAACTTTGAATTGAACTCGGAAGACCACTGGGAGCCAGTGCAGACTGCGCAGGAGAGGTGTCACACGGGAGCCACGAGGTGCTTCCTCTATCACCCGCGCACCCGCATTCTGGACCAGTTGAAGCCTCCGGGTATCCTTCAAGGAGAGCCCCATGTAGAGAGCATTGCAGTAGTCAAGTAGTAGTTCTTCTCTGTGACAGACCCTCAAGCACTGGAAAAGAGCTATCGTGCTCCCCCAACCCAATCCTTCTCTTCAATAGGCTAGACATACCTAGCTCCCTCAACTATTTATCATTCGATGTAAACTTCAGACCCTATATCCGTGATGGAGAACCTATGGCACACGTGCCAGAGGTGGGACACAGAGCCAGTGGTAAAACTGGTTTACTACCCGGTTCGCTGGCTGCGCATGTGCGCTGTGTGCGTGCATGCACAGTGCACACCACGGATCAAATGTGAGGAGGAGCCAAAAGGAGGCATGGAGTAAGTAGAACAGCATGCGGGGGTGTATGGTATATATATTTTTTACTTTTAAAAGCATTTTTTTTACAACCTATTCAGGTTGCCGACCAGGGGTGAAACCCAGCAGGTTCTGACACGTTCTGGAAAACCGGTAGCAGAAATTTTGAGCAGTTCAGAGAACCGGCAAATACCACCTCTGGCTGGCCCCAGAGTGGGATGGGAATGGAGATTTTGCAGTATCCTTCCTCTGGAGTGGGGTGGGAATGGGGATTTTGCAGTATCCTTCCCCCTGGAGTGGGGTGGGAATGGAGATTTTGTACTATCCTTCCCCTGGAGTGGGGGGGGGGGGAGTGGGAATTTTGCAATATCCTTCTGTTCTGTCCTCCCTCGCCTCCGTCCAAGCGATGGCTTAATTAGCCGGCACTATCAGCCCTGGCAGCAAAAGAGCGAGCGTCTGCCAAGTGGCTCCGTTATCTCCCTCGACGCCGATAAGTCAAACAGTACTTCAGCTCTTAGTTCAGCAGTTAATTTGCCTGCTACGAAGAGGCACAGCAGGTCTGACTGCCTTTATATCCTGTGGGGTGTGGCTCCATGACTCAGCACTTCCTAGGCCTGCCCCACCCCTGCTTCTGTTGTTCCCTCCTCTCCTGCCTATGAAACCTAGGGTCCAACCAAGCCTGATTGCCATCAGCTGGATCTGAAGGAATGGCCTGGGGGGGGGGGAAGAGTCAGGGGACGGAGGCCTCATTATCTCTTCCACCTGGCCTGCTTCTGGCTCCTGGAGCTGAGCCAGGGAAGCTGGTGTTCCTGAGGTAAGTCCTGATGGCCCTTCCCCCTCACTGTCCAAGTCACTTTCTGGCAGGAGGCCCGGCTTGGGGGGCGCAGAACCAACACTTTCCCCCAGGAGGGGAGGGAATGGTGATTTTGCAGCATCCTTTCCCCTGCCACACCCACCAAGCCATGCCCACAGAACCGGTAGTAAAAAAAAAATTGGATTTCACCACTGAAGCAGACCCGTCCCTCCAAATAAAGCCATGTTAGTCATTAAGTTTAAGCTAGTAAATGAAACATGGAGAAAAGCTCACACTGTCTTCATCATTCACTCCGGCTTCGTGTTCCAGGAGAAGGCGGACTGCCTGTTCATGGCCAGCTCCTGCAGCCCAGTGGAGAGCGGTCCTGTCTATCTGGAAGGAAAGAGAAGTTAAGCAAGGGAGGAGAAGGGAGAGCCATTCTCTTCTTCCCCTTGTTTGTCTCTTGCAAGGTTGGCAGGTCTAAAGTCAATTGCCTTCTTTGCTTCCTTAGCTTTTAGTCTTTCGGTCAGTAGGCACACTCCTAAGGAGCAAGCTAAAAGAGGCTGCCTGAGCCAGGATCACCACATGGTGACTTTGCTAATGCCAAATGTCTACGGAGATTCTCAGTCATCCAGGTCACGGTTGTGTCTCCAAAGATGCTTTTTTTTCCAAAAGGCAACTGGACTCCGTTTTTCCTTGAAGATGTTCCACTTTTCATCCAAGAACTGAAGAAGCTTCTTGGATGAGAAGCGAAAGGTCTTCAAGGAAAAACAAAGCCCAGTGGCCTTTTGAAAAAAAAAAAACATCTTTAGGGACTTGTGAGCGCCAGTTCCCTCTCCCAGTCTCTGCTCCTTATCCAACTAAGACAAATTAGGAGCACTTAGTAGTAACACTGGTGGATCTGAAAGAGCCCTGGAATTTTCAAAGGCAGAAACTTGATGGCAACTTCTGAGCAATATGTCTCTCTTAGTTCTCTTTTGTTAGGGACAGTATATCATCATCATTTAACGACCCCATAATCCCTTGTGGGGTGGAGTCTGGGCAACTGAATGGAGTTAGCAGAGTGTTTAATGGCCGGATGCCCTTCCTGTCACCAATGCAGAGCAGAGTTCAGCAGATATATTCTCATTGTGCCCAGAGAGAAATATCTGCCTTACCTAAGCTGAAACTCACAGCAGGTTCTGACAGAACTAGCAGAAATTTTGAGTAGTTCGGAGAACCGGCAAATACTACCTGTGGCTGGTTGCCTCAGAGTGGGGTGGGAATGGAGATTTTGCAGTATCCTTCCTTTGCCATGCCCACCAAGCCACACCATGCCTACTAAGCTACGCCCACAGAACCGGTAGTAAAAAAATTTGGATTTCCCCACTGACTCAAAACCTCCTGACTGTGAGGAGAGAGTTGCACCTCTAAGCCACCGCACCGCTCTGCTGTTAGGGACAGCATAGGTGGATTGTAAATCTGTGCAAGACCACTAAGTAGTAGCAATGAGATGCAGACCGTGTCTCTTAGCTCCCACCTAGTGGCTGATCAACTATCTGCAGTCCTGAAATGAAAACCTTGATCTTGTAAGTCCACGGGAAGACATTTTTGCAACCACACTTACATTCCATTTGTTTGTGCGTAGGACTGCTTTGGAAAGGAAAAAGGACACCTTGTGTCTTCTCCAAGCTACCCTCCTTGTTATTTCCTGGATTTAGCATTGGTTACCAGATCCTGGTGCTTTATTAATGATCAATTAACCAGTGGAACAGCTTGCCTTCAGAAGTTGTGGGTGCTTCATCACCGGAGGTTTTTAAGAACACAGATGGACAGCCATCTGTCTGAAATGGTATATGGTCTCCTGCTTGAACAGGGGGACGGACTAGAAGACCTTCAAGGTCCCTTCCAGCTGATGGATGGAACCTGGGTGAGGAGACCATCAATCTCTCAATAGACTTTGTCACCTCCATTTATTCTTCCCATCTCTTTTTCACCCCATCCCAATTTGCCGAAGTGCATTCCACAAGTTCCACAAAGCATCGCGCTTCGGGATTTACATTTCGAGAAACGGGGACACGGCGAGGTGCAAATCTTTGCCAAATGACCCCGTACTATACCTCCCGGGGCCAGTTAAATACCCACATTGTTCTTAGCTTTGACATCCACCCCTCTCTTGATCAGCTCGATCATGTACGCCGTGTCGTTTCGTTTGGCTGCATCGTGGAACAACTTTTCCGAAAGGAGCACTTGGAGAGAAGGAAAAAGCTGGTTAAAGACGGTTAAAATTAAAATTCCAGGGTAGGTGGGTGGGTGGGTGAAGGGGCTGCATGCAGAGCAGAAGGTCAGCAGAGATCCCTTTCAATCTTAATTCATCACAACTGCCTGTTATGGTCTGTCAGCAACGGAGTCGGACAGTGATGAGGCTGAGGTGAGGCCAGAGCCATCGGGAAGTGAGGTGCAGACTCCAGAGCCTCCAGAGACTGAGAGTAGTGAGGCAGAGGAACAGAAGGAGCCTGTTCCTAATGCACGCATGAGAAGAGCTGCCAGAAGGCAAGAGCAGCTCAAGCAAAAAGGACAACTCAGGAGTAAGGCCAGGAGATGATTGGGCCCTCCCATAAGGCTTAAAACAGACCAGCATCGGCGTTTGAGCTTTGCCGAAAAACAACGTTGGTAGCTTCGTCTTCTGCTTTGTCTACGTCTTGCTTTTATTTTCGTGACATTTGAACGTTTGCCAAGAAAGGCCTTTGGCAGTTTGTCTAATTGGACCAAGGTTTGCGAGAGAACTGAGGAATTTGTGTTGGGAGGCATTTGTTTTAATTTGAGTTGAACAACACTGGGAATGAAGTAATTCTCAGCTGTTCGAATAAAGTTTGTTTGTTTTTTCACAGACTGAGTTTCTTACTACCTACTTGGGCTTGGGTCACAACACTGCCTTACTTAGCAATAGTAATTCTGGTCCCAATTCTAGGGATACGTCCAGGACTACCAAAGTTGGTGTTTTCTTTGCAGCTTTCAGAGGAGAAGAGGTTGCAGCATAGAAGGAAAAATAAAATAAAATAAAATTACAAAAGCCATAAGTTATATTTTCTCTTTATGCCACAACGCTCCACCTGGGAAACATTCCCACAAAGATCACATCATTTTATTGCCCTACTTCATTTGAAAAGGGACACGAAGCACGATCAGGAAATAAATACAGAAATATGACCTACTATCTAAATCCTCTCCCTTTCTAAGTGGTAATTTCTGGAGAGAGAACTATTTATATGACTCATTGCCGAGTAAGGTCGAACAACAGTAAAATAAGTCACATTAAAGAGAGGTACAAATGGGCTGTGTGTTTCCTTGTTTTGTTGTGACTTTCTAGTCTAGCCCACCAGCTTGCCGTTTCTAAGTCATTCCGAGTCACTTTGAATAGCGAGACGGGTGGCATACAACCAACTTACAACCACAACAGCCCCTCCCCCCAAAAAATTTCTGCTCCTAAGCAAGTCAGCTGTTAAGTGAGTTTTGCCCCACTTTACGACCATTCTTGCCACCGTTGTTGCGTGAATCCCTGCAGTTGAGAAGTTTGGTCCCATGGTTGTTTAAGTGAATCTAGGCTTGTGGTCAGAAGGTCGCAAAAACAGATCACATGACCCTGGGACACTGCAACCGTTATAAATAGGAATCCGTTGCCAAGCGTCTGAATTTTGATCACGCGGCCATGGAGATGCTGCAATGGCCGTAAGTGTGAAAAAGGGACCCTTTTTTTAAAGTGCTGCTATGACTTCATAAGCTAAGGACTACCTATATCAGGGGTCTCCAACCTTGGCAACTTTAAGACTTGTGGGCTTCAACTCCAAGAAGTGACCTATATAAATGTAATAATGTAATGTAATGTAATGTAATGTAATGTAATGTAATGTAATGTAATGTAATGTAATGTAATGTAATAGAATAGAATAGAATAGAATAGAATAGAATAGAATAGAATAGAATAGAATAGAATAGAATAGAATAGAATAGAATAGAATAGAATTCTTTATTGGCCAAGTGTGATTGGACTCACAAGGAATTTGTCTTGGTGCATACGCTCTCAGTGTACATAAAAGAAAAGATACCTTCATCAAGAATCAAGAAGAGAAGAGAAGATAGAATAGATCAGAACAGAACAGAACAGAACAGAACAGAATAGAATTCTTTATTGGCCAAGTGTGATTGGACTCACAAGGAATTTGTCTTGGTGCATACGCTCTCAGTGTACATAAAAGAAAAGATACCTTCATCAAGAATCAAGAAGAGAAGGGAAGATAGAACAGAACAGAACAGAACAGAACAGATCAGAACAGAACAGAACAGAACAGAATAGAATAGAATTTTTATTGGCCAAGTGTGATTGGACACAAGGAATTTGTCTTGGTGCATACGCTCTCAGTGTACATAAAAGAAAAGATACGTTCATCAAGGTACAACACTTACAACACTTAATGATAGTCATAAGGTACAAATTTAACACTTAATGATGCAACACTTAATGTAATAAAGAAATAAAATCCGAAATATTCTTGTACGATCAGGCTATAAATCTACAGCAACCTAACTAGGTGGCTCAGTGGCTAAAACCCTGAGCTTGTTGATCAGAAAGGTTGCGGTTCGAATTGCTAGTACAGGTGTCCTGTGTGAGCAGGGGGTTGGACTAGATGACCTCCAAGGTCCCTTCCAACTCTGTTAGTGTTACTATAAACCCCCTCTTCCTTTTCTCCTCCTCCTCCTTCTCCCTAAACCAACAGCAACCACAACATCTAGAATTACTCCTCTGGCGAGATTGGCAGTCATCTCAATTGCTGATATCAAACAAATAAGAAAGTGAGAAAGTAAAAAAAAAAAGTGAGAGAGAGAGAGACAGACAGAGAGAGAGAAACTACATTTTAACTCATCTGATACTGGACAGTTGTGCCATACAGCAGGGGTCTCCAACCTTGGCAACTTTAAGCCTGGTGGACTTCAATTCCCAGAATTCCACAGCTTTGTTGGCTGGGGAATTCTGGGAGATGAAGTCCACCAGGCTTATCCTTGCCAAGGATAGAGACCAGAGGTGGGTTTCAGCAGGTTCTGACCAGTTCTGGAGAACCAGTAGCGGAAATTTTGAATCGTTTAGAGAACCGTTTAGAGAAAAATTCTGACTGGCCCCACCCCCATCAATTCTCTGCCTCCCAAGTCCCAGCTGATTGGGAGGAAATGGGGATTTTAGCGTGTCCTTCCCCTGAAGTGGGGTGGGAATGGAGATTTTACAGTATCCTTCCCCTGCCACACCCATCAAGCCATGCCCACCAAGCTATGCCATGCCCACCAAGCCACACTCACAGAACTGGTAGTAAAAAATTTTTTAATGGAGACCCCTGCCCTACAGGAGAAAGGGACAAGCCATTCATTTCAGCCTCTAAACATTGCCAATATGATTCCACCCACCCACCCAGGTCATAATTTTCCATCCCTTGAAGTCAATGGCTTGATAAACAGGGCGGGGAGTTGGAAGAGGGGTGGGGTGGGGATCCCAAATACTAAAATTATTACCCACCATCCTAGAAACCAAGGACTTTCTGCAAACCCTTGTAGGATTTTGACCCTGAATTGAAGCCGGTTGGTGGCAACGCCCTCCCCCCGCCACAGCGCCTTCCCCAGTCTTCCAATTGCCCCCCCCCGCCACCACCACCCCCACAATCCGAAAGGTTGTGATTTTTCCCTCCAGGAGTTGCGGGAGTTGGAGAGATTCCCGCAGTCGTTTCACAGCAGGCTGACAAGCAGGTTGAAGATCGCGCGGTTGGGGTGGAACCCAGCAGGGATCCGGTTGCCTGAACTAGGTGGCTCAGTGGCTGAGACGCCGAGCTTCTCGATCGGAAAGTTCGGCGGTTCGAATCCCTAGTGCAGGTCTCCTGGGTGAGCAGGAGGTTGGGCTAGATGACCTCCAAGGTCCCTTCCAATTCTATTACTGGTCTCTGCTTCGGGCCACCCACCTCCCTTCCTCCGGCTCTTGCCCCACCAACGCCCCTTGGAAGGGACACCTTTCACGACCCTCCCTCCCTTGCCCCCTCCCTTCCCCAGCCTTTAAGCGACGCCCCGCCAGGCTGATCTCGTTGCTCCCGGCTCCTGGCTTTCCGACCTGCATTCGCCCCGGGGCAGGGACCGTTTGCCGGGACCATTTGCAAGGACCCCCTTCCTCTTCCCTTTCCCCACGCGCGTCTCCCTCGCCCGATCCTCACGCGTGTCCTCCTCGGAAGCCAAGTCGTCCTCCATGCCGCCGGCAAGCTCACCGCCCGAGCATCCCCGTCGTTCCGGGGGACGCCCCTTCGAGGCGGACGCGGCCGGAGCCGGGTTAGGCACGCGCTTGGTCCGCCCGGGGTTGAGGCTGCGGCTCCGGCCTCCTCCGTCCCCCCCCCCGCCGAAGCCGGGCTAAAAATAGCCTGCTTAAGCGTCGCCCAGAAAAGGGAGGCGATGCGGTGGGTGGGTGGGAGCTGGGGGAGCCGAACCTGCCTCGATCCGAGGACGAGGCTGCACGCGGCCGCGCCCCACGCGCGCTCCCGTGGCCGCGCCCGAGCCCGGGCGGCACCCGCCTAGCTCGATGGGGCGTCTTGTGGCCGTGCCCGAGGGATCCGACGGGCTAGTAGAGAAGGGCAGGAAGGTGAAAACGGAGGAGACCCGGGGATGGGGGGATGTTGGCTGCTTTTGGTTTTTTGTTTCGCTGCAGCAATTTCTCCGCCGAATCGTCCCACAAATTAGATATAGTGCATGATATAATATTATTTCTTTCCCTTTCCCTCTTCCCTTCCTTCCTTCCGTTAGCTTTTCCGTTTCCACTATCCCTTCTCCTTTTCCTCCGTTCCATCCTCTTCTCCTATCCTTCCCCTTGCCTCTCCCTCTTCCCCTTTCCTTCAGTTCCCTTCTCTTCCCCATCCTTTCCCTTTCCTCTTTCCTTCCTTCCTTCCTTCTCCTTCTCCTTCCTTCCTTTCTCTTCCTTTCCTGTCCCTTCCCCAGCCTTCCCTTTCCTCTTTCCTTCCCCTTCGTTCCATTCCCTTCCTCTAGCTTTTCCTCTTTCCTTCCCCTTCCCTTCCCCTTCCTTCCCCTTCCCCTTCCCCTTCCTTTCTCTTCCTTTCCTGTCCCTTCCCCAGCCTTCCCTTTCCTCTTTCCTTCCCCTTCGTTCCATTCCCTTCCTTTAGCCTTTCCTCTTTCATTCCCTTTCCCCTTCCTTCCCCTTCCCTTCCTCTTTCCTCTCGTTCCTTTCATTTTCCCTAGCCTTTCCCTTTTCTCTTCTCTTCCCCTTGTCTTGATAAAGACCCAAGATAACGTTAACCAGGTTAAAAGACACCCAGAGGGCAGACACCGACTTGTCTCCTCGCTCTCAGCTTTTAACTGAACCCTACACGGCTTGATTTTGGAACCGGAAAGAACGAAGGGAAATGTCCCTCGGCTGAAAGTTGCAGGGAGAATACCTTTCTGCATCCTAGATGGGGGCGAATAGATTAATTTGATTTTCCTTTTGGACACCATGCACATTGCGGCATCCTTCGTGGTTATAGCCATGCTAATTTAATTGTACCGCTGGAAGAGCTGAAGGACCCGGTTAAGGGGGAAGATCACCTTGGAGAAAATGTATCTGTGTGGTGGCTAAGAAGAGTCGATTGGACAGATTAACGACGTGTAATCATTGCTCATCAAATGCAATTGTATTTATATTGTTGTTGATTCTTTGATTCTGCTCCTGCGTGAAGTTCCTCGATTCAGCTCGTTTCTTTCCAACTCAAGGCAAACTTCGGCGGGGCTATTTCCCTCGCTTTTCCGGATTCCCGCCGAGCCCCCGTCTTAGCCTTCCGCTCTCCAGGGTCCTGAAACTTCGTGGAGCCCAGTCCTTTTATTATTATTTTTTTAAAATTATTATTATTCTCTCTTCTTCATGAGTAACTCCTTCAGTCTTCTCCACTCTGGCCGCTCTCTGGATAAGTTCCCAAGTTCTTCATTTTGCAGTTCTCCTTCCCACCAGGGGGCGAGAAAGTCTGCAAAGAGGACAATTTGATATCGGAAAGCTGGTGGGATATGATGGACTTTTTGCAAAGGCTTGGAAATGCTGAAGGCCAGATGGCCAAACTTCAAACAGTACTAAAAATGCAGTCTGCAGTTCTCTCATATTTGAATGGAAATGGATCACACTCCTTCTGTGTATCTGCAAGAGAGAGAGAGAGGGGGAGGGAGAGAGGGAGAGAGTGCACCCTAGAAGAAACAGTTAGGAGTACATTTAAAATGAGCATAGTAGGGGAAAAAAGAAAGAAAGGAGGGAAATATAAATACATAATTCCATGTTTACTTTTAGGTAAATATTATATATGGTTAAATAGTGATTAAAGTATCTGGCTAGAAACTTGGAGACCAGAGGTGGGTTTCAGCAGGTTCTGACCAGTTCTGGAGAACCGGTAGTGGAAATTTTGAGTAGTTTGGAGAACTGGTAGCAAAAATTCTGACTGGCCCTGCCCCCATCTATTCTCTGCCTCCCAAGTCCCAGCTGATGGGGAGGAAATGTAGATTTTGCAGTAACCTTCCCCTGGAGTGGGGAGGGAATTGGGATTTTACAGTAACCTTCCCCTGGATTGGGGAGGGAATGGAGATTTTACAGTATCCTTTCCCCTGCCACGCCCACCAAGCCACACCCACAGAACCGGTAGTAAATTTTTTTGAAACCCATCACTGTTGGAAACCATGAGTTCTAGTGCCTCCTTAGGCGTGAAAACAGCTGGGTGACATTGAGCCAGGCACTCTCGCTCAGCCCTATGAAAACTGCAGTGGCAAACACTTCTGAAAATCTTGTCAAGAAAACTGCAGGAACTAATCCAGGCAGCCATCAGGAGTCAGCAATAACTTGAAAGGATCATAAACAAACAAGACCATTCAATGGCTGAGTCTGTAAACTGAATTAATTCTGAATGTGTGTGTGTGGGTTTGTTTTTGTTTTTTAGAATTTGGTTTAATATCTGGCCACCTAACTATTAAGGCTCGTAAACCACCATTTATCAGCCAGTTGTGATTCACTTGCTAAAGCATTGTTAAAGAAACTGTAGCTCAGCACAGCGTGTGACTAAAACCATCCCACTCCTTCTCCTGTTATTTCCCACTACCAAAAGAAGCAAAGTCATAGTAGATATTTTAGATATGCTTTTCAGCCAACTCATACTGCATCATTTAAGTCTCTTTGCAGAAAGTACTTGAAATTAATTTTGATTTAGGCAAACTCTCAAGGAACTGGACAGAAGGGAGGCCAAAACATTTTATTAGATTGGAGACAATAACAGACAAAATACAAAAACTAGCATCCTTTAATGTTTTTAAAAGCTACAAATGTAAGATGTCAACGAATATTGGAGACTGATCTTAAATATTCAGATAGGTGGGAGGCAACTGCTTTGAGGGTACAGCCACAAAACAGTCTCTTCCGAATAACCACAGGAAACAATCTAGTGATGCAGTTACAATGTTGGAAAGTGTGCAGCCACAATATTTTGGCTGGGATTTAAGGAAATGGATGTGACTTCCTTTCTGCCCAGGTCCTTGAAAGTTGCCTAAATTAAAAGTAATTTCAAGTACTTTCCAAGCACGATTCTTGCAGAGTTCGCTTTAACAAAGCTTATTGAGATTGAAGCAATTGGGTTAGGAGAATGCAGCAACTGAACTTTCCCATTTAGAGCCAATATATCCTGAGGATAAAGGCTATGCTCTTTTTCTAAGAGCCTTCTCTGACAACAAAGACACTTGTAGCAGTTTTTTTTAAATTTACATTTATATCCCGCCCTTTTCTGAAGACTCACGGCAGCTTACAGTGTATAAGGCAATAGTCTCATTCTATTTGTATATTTACAAAGTCAACTTATTGCCCCCCCAACAATCTGGGTCCTCATTTTACCTACCTTATAAAGGATGGAAGGCTGAGTCAACCTTGGGCCGGGCTTGAACCTGCAGTAATTGCAGGCTACTGTGTTCTAATAACAGGCTCCTTACAGCCTGAGCTATCAACGGCCCCTGTGTTGTTTATATAGAGATGGTCCTTGTTTAACAACCACTAGAACGGCAGAAAAAACAATGGCTACCAACCTGCCTTCCCTTGAGGACCTGTATACTGCACAAATCAGAAAGAGGGCTGTGAAAATATTTACAGATCCCTTGCATCCTGGACACAAACTGTTTCAACTCCCACCCTCAAAATGATGCTATAGAGCAGGAGTCTCCAACCTTGTCAACTTTAAGACTTGTGGACTTCAACTCCCAGAGTTACTCAGCCAGCAAAGCTGAGTCAACTCTGGGTGTTGAAGTCCACAAGTCTTAAAGTTGACAAGGTTGGAGATCCCTGCTATAGAGCACTGCACACCAGAACAGCTAGACACAAGAACAGTTTTTTCCCAAATGCCATCACTCTGCTAAACAAATAATTCTCTCAACAGTGTCAAGCTATTTACTAAATCTGCACTACATTAATCTTCTCATCGTTCCCCATCTTCCATCTCCTTCCATTTATGACTGTAACTTTGTTGCTTGTATCCTTACGATTTATACTGATATTGATTGTTTCCTGATTGCTTATTTGTAGCCTATGACTATCATTAAGTGTTGTATCATTAAGTGTTAAATTTGTACCCTATGACTATCATTAAGTGTTGTAAGTGTTGTACGTTGATGAAGGTATCTTTTCTTTTATGTACACTGAGAGCATATGCACCAAGACAAATTCCTTGTGTGTCCAATCACACTTGGCCAATAAAGAATTCTATTCTATTCTATTCTATTCTATTCTATTCTATTCTATTCTATTCTATTCTATTCTATTCTATTCTATTCTATTCTATTCTTATTTGTACCCTCTGACTATCATTAAGTGTTGTAAGTGTTGTACGTTGATGAAGGTATCTTTTCTTTTATGTACACTGAGAGCATATGCACCAAGAAAAATTCCTTGTATGTCCAATCACACTTGGCCAATAAAGAATTCTATTCTATTCTATTCTATTCTATTCTGTTCTGTTCTGCTCTGCTCTGCTCTGCTCTGCTCTATTCTATTCTATTCTATTCTATTCTATTCTATTCTATTCTATTCTATTCTATTCTATTCTATTCTATTCTATTCTATTCTATTCTATTCTTCAGCAACCACTTGAACATCAGCCATTTGCAGACCTCCACAGTCACATCATTTTGATAGGGATACTTGGTGCCTGATTCTGATGTCGCACGGCATCCCAGAGTCACATGAATGCAAATTGCAATGTCTGTGCCTGCTTCCCACAAGCAAAGTCAATGGGAAAGCTGGCAGGAAATCAAAAGCTGCAATCACATGGCATTCTTGCTTAATGATGGCAGCTTAGAGACTGCTGGAACGGCTGTCCTTATGCGATGCAGTCATATGATATCATACTTTCTAATTGCATTTCTTAGCAGTGGAAATTCAAGTCCCAAATATCAACCTTAAACAAGGACTACCTGTAATAGCCTTTTGAATTCCTGCCTGGGAACGACCTTTCCCGTTATAGACAAGGTTGATTATTAAGAATATTAGAAATATATTCTCCTGAGTGTGTTGTGAATCAATAATTGCTGTTTTATAGGTGCTCATGGGAAGATCTTCTCTATCGTGTCTCCTACATCAGTGGTCACCAATCAGTGGTCCATGGACCACTGGTGGTCCACGAGAAAATTTTGGTGGTCTGCAGAAAAATTATTTGCATTTTTTATATTGCACTAAATACGATTTATCTTTTTTAAAAAATCATATTAGTGGTCTTCGGAATTTAAAATTATGAATTTAGTGGTCCCTAAGGTCCGAAAGGTTGGTGACCACTGTCCTACATTCCTAAATGTTCTTTGACCTGCAATTGGAGTTGTGCTTCCTTACACAATTGTTGCTCTGCTTCCATGTATGTTTTTGGGATATCTGTTGAAGGTCTCCCTCTTGACCTTTTCTGAATAAATCGCTGGATTAATGCCCTTTCATTCAGCTTCTGTTTTTCACTCTCCGTATTTATTGCACATAGCTTTAGCTTTCGGCATTATACTCCGTTATTAAATTTGATGGTGGGGTTTTTTATGTGTTGTAAATGGCTTTGAGATGCCTTTGTACAAGAATCATACGAACTTGTAGGAAAATATGTAACAAGAGCAGCAGCAACATCTAAGAATGAGATCAGGAGGCCTTTGAGAGACAAACTGCTACGATTCCCACCGTCCCTACCCTAACAGATGCTTGGAAATTTGTGTCATCTGAGAACTGTATTTGCTATGGGCTGGAATCAGAAAGTTCTTCTCCAGCCCAGCCAGAATTCTTGAGTGGAGAAAGGCTCTCTCTAACTTTCTTGCCTTCTTGTGTATCATCTACACCTTGAAGCCACCCATTAAAGAAACACATTCTCTATTATGTTCTCTCCTGTGATATTTTAATCTTTTGGAGCCTGTTTATGTTATCAGGAAAACATTTGCAATAGCACCGTTGCTAAACACAATGAAAAACGAATGTGGGTTTAAAGCCAGCGAGATTGAAAACCACACCTGACAATAAGGAATGTGAGACTGAGAGGGCCTGGGTAAGAAAGGGGCAGGTGTTCTGTCTTGGGAACTGAATGGAGAACAGTCAGTCTAAGAATAGTTCTTTCGGGGAACTCAGATGCTTTCACTTGGTATTGTGTGTGGTACAGAGTCCTCAGTTTACAGCCATTCATGTAGTGACCATTCAAAGTTAGGACACTGAAAAGTGACTTATGACCGTTTTCCACACTTGTGACCATTGCAGCATTGCCCATGGTCACGTGATCAAAATTCATGAGGTTTGGAAACTGACTCGGGTTTATGACGGTCACAGTGACCTGGGGTCATGTGATCCCCTTTTACGACCTTCTGATAAGCAAAGTCAATGGGGAAACCGAATTCACTTAGCAAGCGTGTTACTTAACTTAACCACTGCAGTGATTCCCTTAACGAACCGTGGCAAGAAAGGTCGTAAAACGGGGGCAACATTCACTTCAGAATTGTCTTGCTTAGCAACAAGAAATCACGGGCTCCATTGTGGTCTTGAACCTGTATTCGCTGGCTGCCCAATAAAACTCTGTTCACGAGAAGGGCCATGCTCTGAAAATTGGGTTGGAAGGTTGTCCATTTTAAATAAGGCTGAATGCTTGTTTCAGTTGGCCACTAGAATTAATATCTAGTGCTCATGAGCAGGATCAGAAGTAAGCTTCAGCTCCCCACCTTCCCTTTCAAAATATAGTAAAGAATGGAATAGAATAGAATAGAATAGAATAGAATAGAATAGAATAGAATAGAATAGAATAGAATAGGAATAGGAATAGGATAGGATAGGATAGGATAGGATAGGATAGAATAAAATAGGATAGAATAGAATAGGAATAGAGTAGGATAGGTGTTGTGTCCCACTCCTCCGCTGACGGCCGGGTCAGGGAAATCCGAATCAGGCTTGCCTCTGCAGCTCTGCCCAAAGTCCTAGCAAAGTCCTCAGAGCAGGCAGGAGACCAGTAAGTGACTTCAGCAAGATAAGTTTGACTTTGCCTGACTCAGAGACTGCCAGAAAGCAGATCCTTTATATAGGCCATGGGGTGTGGCTCCATGACTCAGCACTCATTAAGGCCTGCCCCTCCCTTCCTTCTGTTGCCTCCGCCTATCCAGTCTTCTGATGCGAGGGTCACTCCAATCAGCAGCTGTTGGAAATAAACTTTCCTCAGGCTCACATGCTGTGGAGGAGGGGGAGGGATCTAGCTGCTCCGTTTGCCTGGGCATGGAGCCAGGGCTGGGGCCGGGGGGTGCTCCCTCCTCTGCAGCCTGCTTGGGCATGGAGCCAGGGCTGGGACCGGGAGGTGCCCCCTCCTCTTCAGCTTGTCTGGGCATGGAGCCAGGACTGGGGCCGGGAGGCATACATTCCTCCATGTTCGGGAGCAGATAAGAAGGCCCCGGCTGCTGTGAGAGCGGGCAAGACACAACACTAGGATAGGATAGGATAGGATAGGATAGGATAGGATAGAATAGAATAGAATAGAATAGAATAGAATAGGAATAGGAATAGGAATAGGAATAGAGTAGGATAGGATAGGATAGGATAGGATAGGATAGGATAGGATAGGATAGGATAGAATAGAATAGAATAGAATAGAATAGAATAGAATATTTAATTGGCCAAGTGTGATTGGACACACAAGGAATTTGTCTTGGTGCATACGCTCTCAGTGTACATAAAATAAAAGATACGTTCATCAAGAATTCTAAGGTACAACACTTAACGATAATCATAGGGTACAAATAAGCAATCAGGAAACAATCAACATCAATATAAATCGTAAGGATACAAGCAGCAAAATTACAGTCATACAGTCTTAGGTGGAAGGAGATGGGTGATGGGAACGATGAGAAGATTAATAGTAGTGCAGATTTAGTCAATAGTTTGACAGTGTTGAGGAAATTATTCGTTTAGTAGAGTGATGGCATTCGAGAAAAATCTGTTTTTGTATGTAGTTGTTCTGGTGTGTAGTACTCTGTAGTGTCGTTTTGAGGTAGGAGTTGAAACAGTTTATGTCCAGGATGTGAGGAGTCTGTAAATATTTTCCCAGCCCTCTTTTTGACTCGTGCAATATACAGGTCCTCAATGGAAGGCAGATTGGTAGCCATTGTTTTTTCTAATGATCCTCTGAAGTCTGTGTCTGTCTTGGGTTGCAGAACCAAACCAGACAGTTATAGAGGTGCAGATGACAGACTCAATCATTCCTCTGTAGAACTGGATCAGCAGCTCTTTGGGCAGTTTGAGCTTTCTGAGTTGGCGCAGAAAGAACATTCTTTGTTGTCACAACAAAACAAAGAAACACACAGCCCATTTGTACATCTCCTAATGTGACTTATTATAGTGTTGTTCAACTTTACTCCGCAATGAGTCATATAAACAGTTCTTTCTCCAGAAATTACCACCTAGAAAGGGAGAGAATTTAGATAGTAGGTCATATTTCTTTGCTGATCATGCTTAGTGTAGCTTTTCAAACGAAGTAGAGCAACAGAAGGACGTGATCTTTGTGGGAGTGTTTCCGAGGTGGAGCGTTGTGGCGTAAAGAGAAAAAAATAAGCTATGGGAGAGCTTTTGTAATTTTATTTTATTTTTCCTTCTAGACTGTATCCTCCCCTCCTCTGAAAGCAGCAAAGGAAATACCAAACTTGGTAGTCCTGGACTTATTCCTAGAATCAGAATGAGGATTACTATTGTTAAGTAAGGCATTATGTGAGTCATGCCCAACTTTACGTGGCTGTTTTTTTCGGGTCACAGTTCTTGACAGCGTTTTTAGACTCACAAGATTCTGTTAAAGTAACCTAATGTCAGCTTCTTGTCTAGACCACCTGGCAAGGCTGACATCCATCTTGCAAGTTTGAAAAGCAAGATGGAAGGAAGACCTGTTTGTTAGTTTCGGATTTATCAGCAAAGGTGAGAAATTCCTATGTTGTTCCTATTGATTGCTTTGGGATTTCTTTCCTGAAAAATCTCAGCCCACGTACGGCTTGCAGTCTTCCAAATTTTGCAATTTATCCCCTTTGCCTGCCGCCTCTCATCTGTGGGCCGTTGGGATTCCAGAGAATGGCAAGATATGCATCCAGCGTGCAACCTCAGCACTCATTTTTAACATTGGGTGTGCAGCTGAGGGTTGCAAAGTGGACGGAGAGCAGATTCCAGGTGTGGGTTGAGGCAGGTCTGCAAGTTTGGAAATTCATTTTGTTTGTGTCTTTTCAAAACAAGCAGAAGTATGCATTACAGTATCCCGTTTCGAAATGGGTAGGAAATCATGTCTTCCATTTTTCAGCTGTCGTTGCCAGCGGGACTCTTAGAACTGTAGGGTGCCCACTCATAATACACTCATGATTTATTTAATGCGTGATTTACTGAATTAATCCAACGTGTTTGGGATTTATATGCCCTGTTCCTGGATCAAAAAGCTTTCTCGAAGGAGAGAGACAACAGTGAAGAAACCGGGACCAGGCACAGTGGTGAGAGGGCATCAGGATCCAAATCTTTGTGATTCAAACCTTGAACTGTGGTATGGAACCCATGCCATATCTCTGACATTAATACAATTGAACGAGTCCAGAAATATTTTACAAGAAGAGTTCTTCGCTCCTCTATAAACAACAAAATACCTTATACCACCAGACTTGAAATCCTGGGATTAGAAAATTTAGAACTCCACCGACTCCGACATGACCTGTGTTTAACACACAAAATCATCTATTGCAAAGTCCTTCCTGTTAAAGACTACTTCAGCTTCAATCACAATAACACAAGAGCAAACAATAGATTCAAACTTAATGTTAACCGCTTCAATCTTGATTGCAGAAAATATGACTTTTGTAACAAGAGTTGTCAACGCTTGGAACACACTACCTGACTCTGTGGTCTCTTCTCAAACTCCCAAAAGTTTTAATCAAAAACTATCTACCATTGACCTCACCCCATTCCTAAGAGGACTATAAGGGGCGTGCATAAGTGCACAAAAATGCCTACCGTTCCTGTCCTATTGTTTTTCTTTCATTATATGTGCTTGTATATAATGTTGTGACAAATAAATAAATAATAAAATAATAATAATAAAACAAAAACTGGAGGCTCATCCCCCAGCCCACAAGAGGGGCCATTGATTTTGTGCAAAGAGTCAGCAAGCAGATAAGTGGAGACAAACTAAATAGACTCCCCTGATCCTGGAAGGCCTGCACAGGAGGACAATCAAGGACAATCAATGGCTGCAGCTGGAGACCTTTCTGAGCTGAAGTTGTTTCTCCTGAATGCAGCCTGGTATTGGATGGACTCTCTCTGAGAAACGAGCCTAGCCTGCGTGGTATGTATTTCAATTTCCACTATAACCCTGGCCTTATAGTCTGCATTACCCTAGAAACTCTGCCAGTTTTAGTAAGATCTCTGTTGCTGTTTGAAGCTGAATGGGATTTACAATTGGGCCTCTGCTTGCTTAGAGTCCTGACCTTAAAACTGCTAGTTAATTAACTAAAGGGGCCGGTTTAGCTCACGCTGGTAAAGCCTGTTATTAAGAACACAGTAGCCTGCAATTACTGCAGGTTCGAGCCCGGCCCAAGGTTGACTCAGCCTTCCATCCTTTATAAGGTAGGTAAAATGAGGACCCAGATTGTTGGGGGGGCAATAAGTTGACTTTGTAAAAAAAAATATACAAAATAGAATGAGACTATTGCCTTATACACTGTAAGCCGCCCTGAGTCTTCGGAGAAGGGCGGGGTATAAATGTAAACCAAAAAAACTTAAGCCTGATAAGAATTTGACAAAGGGAAGGCTAGCCAGTAAATTAGCTTTCACAGAGAGCCAGAAACTCTTGAATCTTTTTCCCCCCCACTTAAGGAGGAGAGTCACAGAATAAATAGAATAAACAAAGGGAGAAATGTGTAATAGTTGAACTGGGATTAGTTGAAATAGGAGAATGGTGGACTGGGGTTCCTTCAAGATGTGGACAACAAAGCCAACACAGCAGGGGTGAAATGTAAAATTTGTTACTATTTAATGTAAAATTTAAAATTTGTAAAATGTAAAATTTTAAAATGTAAAATTTGTTACTATTTGTTCTGTGGGCGTGGCTTGGTGGTGGTGGGGTAATGTGACTGGGTGGGCGTGGCCAACTTTTATTTTTAAACTTTTAAAAATATTTTTTTGGCCAAAGAAAAAAATGCTTTTAAAAGTAAAAAAAACAACCCTCTGATGATCGTGCAGCTCAGCTGGGCATGGGGTGGGGGGGCAGGGATTTTTGCTACTGGTTCTCCAAACCACCCGCCGCCATCGCTACCGGATTGGGAGATCCGTTCTGAACTGGGACCATTTCACCCCTGCAACACGGTACTGTCGTAAGGAGTCCTTCATGCTCTCTGAGCTTGGTTGTTTTCTTGCAGATGTTTTATTAGCCAAACAAGGTAATATCATTTCAAACCTGAGCTGCAAATATTCTTCTTTATTGGTACCGTTATAGTTGCTGTCTTTACTTTTTTTTTTGCCCCACGACACCCTGAAGACTGTTTCATTCTATACATGAACTCTTCTTAGGCAACCTTCATTTTGCATTACTGCTATTAAAGAAAGCAAAAACATTGGAGCCTAATTCTGCCATTGATTATTCTAAGATATGTTTGGGTTTAGACACAAGTTCTTAAACGAAGTCCTTGCTGGGTGAGATCCAAGCAAACTGCAATAAACGGAGGTTTGTGCAACTTAAAAACTAAACAGCCATCCAATATTCATAACTAAATTATGGGCTGCCTTTTAAAATAAATGCTTTAAAAAGAAAATAGTGGCTGCATCAAATATTGCTGTTATTGCCTGACATCTTTGAATTGTTGAACAAGAATGGCAAAATTCCTTAGAGTCACTCAGAGTCAGTCATACAAGCAACAAAGTTATAGTCATAAGAAGATAAGGAGATAGGGAATAGGGAACATGAGAATAATGCCAGCAATACTGCCTTTTTAGATAGTCTGACAGTGTTGTGGGAATTAGTTGTTTACATATTGAAGGCATGGGAGGAAAACTGTCCTTGTGTCTAGTTGTTCTGATGTGCAGTGCCCTATCGTTTTGAGGGTGGAAGTTGAAACTGTTTACGTCCATGATGCGAGTGGTCTGTAGATATTTTCACAGCCCTCATTCTGGCTGGTGCCTCAACAGAAGGCAGATCTAATTATTCGTTGAAGTCTGTGTTGGTCTTCATTGGTTGCAGTGCCAAACCAGACAGTTATAGAAGTGCATAAATAACTGGAGCTGACAATCCAATGATGACATTTTGCATAATGCAAGATTTAAAGCATTTAAATCTCTCTCTCTCTCTCTCTCTCTCTCTCTCTCTCTCTCTCTCTCTCTCTCTATATATATATATATATATATATATATATATATATCTACCTACCTACCTACCTATCTCTATCTATCTACCTAGCTATCTCTATTATCTATCTATCTATCTATCTATCTATCTATCTATCTATCTATCTATCTATCTATCTATCTATCTATCATCTATCTATCTATCTATCTATCTATCTATCTATCTATCTATCTATCTATCTATCTATCTATCTATATCTATCTATCTATCTATCTATCTATCTATCTATCTATCTATCTATCTATCTATCTATCTATCATCTATCTATCACCCTCTATCATCTAACTATTTACCTCCCTCCCTCCCTCCTTCTCTCTCTCTCTCTCTCTCTTTTACCTTTATCTATTATCTATCTACCTACCTATCTACCTATCTACCTACCTATCTCAATCTATCTATCCATCTAAACTACAACAGGTAGATTCTGTTAACAAAGCCAAAAACAAGTTGCTATTGGCAATGATCTTGCTTGGCAGGAATAGCGTGTCAATGCAGCAGGATCTGTCCTTCCTTCCCTGTTCCTTGCTTCTCTTCCCGCCTTCTGCTTGCTAACTCACTCTGCCCTCTTTAGTATATCGTCCACGTCTCTGCTGATGCAGCAGTAATCCATCCTGGAGGAGATTTCTGCAAGGAGTAAGTCTTTGAACGTGCCAGCAAAACAAGTTAATTTATTGAGGCTGGGAAGGGACTGTTGTAGGCTGGGCTGTAGCAGTGGTTTAGATTTCCAAGAGAAGCACAATCTTTATGAACAGCCGTTCTTATTACAGTGTCAATCTGAGAAACAAGAACAGCAAGCAATAGCCATGTTTACACCAGAGGTGGGTTTCAGCAGGTTCTGACCAGTTCTGGAGAACCGGTAGCGGAAATTTTGAGTAGTTCAGAGAACCGGTAAATACCACCTCTGACTGGCCCGCCCTCATCTATTCTCTGCTCCCGAGTCCCAGCTGATCGGGAGGAAATTGGGATTTTGCAGTATCCTTCCCCTGGAGTCGGGAGAGAATGGGGATTTTGCAGTATCCTTCCCCTGCCACGCCCACCAAGCCATGCCATGCCCACAGAACTGATAGTAAAAAAATTTGAATCCCACCACTGCTTTACACAGCATGCCAAGCCATGAGGTCCCTTGGATGGTTTTTCTGAATAAATTGCAATTGACTGGGTTCACACAATACGAAGCCGGAAACAAGAAAGTCATACTGTACAGGTAGTCCTTGACTTATGACCACAATTGAGCCCAAAATGTATCTCACTTTGCTAAGTGAGATATCGGTTAAGTGAGTTTTGCCCCATCTTACAACCTTTCTTGCCACAGCGGCTAAGGGAATCGCCGCCGTCGTTAACTTAGTAACATGGTTGTTAAGTGAATCTGGCTTCCCCACTGATTTTGCGAAACAGAGATCCCATGACCCCAGGACAGTACAACTGTCATAAATGTGAACCAGTTGCCCAGAGTCTGGATTTTGATCATGTGACCCTGGGGATGCTGCAACGGTTGTAAGTGTGAAAAATGTCCATCAGGGGGCCTCTGGTGGCTCAACAGACTAATGCAGCCTGTTATTAACAGCAGCTGCTTGCAATTACTGCAGGTTCAAGCCCCACCAGGCCCAAGGTTGACTCAGCCTTCCATCCTTTATAAGGTAGGTAAAATGAGGACCCAAATTGTTGGGGGCAATAAAAGTTGACTTTATATATAATATACAAATAGGATGAAGACTATTGCTTGACATAGTGTAAGCCGCCCTGAGTCTTCGGAGAAGGGCGGGATATAAATGCAAATAAAAAAAAATAGGGTTGGAAGAGAATGTGGAGATCTCCTAGTCCAGGGGTGTCAAACTCAATTTCACTGAGGGCTGCATCAGGGTTGTGTTTGACCTCGGGTGGGGTGGGGGGGCTGGAGTGGGTGTGGGCAGGGTGGGCATAGCCAGCTCAACATCACTTGCACTGGGGGCACCGATGGTGGCTGGAGCGCTCTGCCAGAGAAAACGGGTTTCTGAGCTCCGTTTTCAGCTGCAATGGCCTCCTGCAACCCTCTGCCAGGGAAAACAGAGCTCGGGAGGGCCCCTGGCAGAGGCACTATGGGCCAGTCCTTCGCTGGTTCCAGGGCGGCCCCATGGGCCAGATCTAAGCACCCTGCAGGCTGGATCCATCCCCTGGGCCTTTTGACACCCTATCCTAGTCCAAACCCCGGGTTGAGCAGGAGATCTTATACCATTCCAAACAAACAGCCTCTGGTGGCTCAGACTGCTAAGACAGTCTGTTATTAACACAGCTGCTTGCAATTACTGCAGGTTCAAGCCCCACCAGGCCCAAGGTTGACTCAGCCTTCCATCCTTTATAAGGTAGGTAAAATGAGGACCCAGATTGTTGGGGGCAATAAAAAGTTGACTTTGTATATATGGATGAAGACTATTGCTTAACACGGTGTAAGCCGCCCTGAGTCTTCGGAGAAGGGCGGGATATAAATTCAAATTTTTTAAAAAAATCATTTTTTCCAATGCCACTGGAACCTTGAATGGTTACTAAACGAAACTGTTGTAAGTTGAGGAACACCGGTAGCTTGGCATGCGGTATGAACATGCATGAACCTGCCATGCGGTATGGTGTCAACAAATGAGGAAAATACATATATTTTTATGTGTGGTCAGAACCCAAATCGTACATATAATGAAAGCTGGCTGCGTGACCTTGGACCAGTCCCACTCTCTCAGCCCAACCCACCTCACAGGGTTGTTGTTGTGGGTAAAACAGGAGGAGGAAGAAATATTAGATGCGTTCATTGTCTTATTCTTGAAAACAAAGGCGGAATACAAATAAATGAATATGGTCTTTAGGGTAATAGAGGGAGCAACTCGAGGCTCCCATATAACACCTCTCCTGTGCAAGCTGCACTGGCTTCCTGTGGTCTTCCGGGTGCAATTCAAGGTGTTGGTTACCACCTTTAAAGCGCTCCATGGCATAGGACCGGGTTACTTACGGGACCGCCTGCTGCCACCAATAGCCTCCCATCGACCTGTGCGCTCCCATAGGGAGGGCCTCCTCAGGGTGCCGTCAGTCAAACAATGTCGACTGGAGGCCCCCAGCGGGAGGGCCTTCTCTGTGGGGGCACTTGCCCTCTGGAATGAGCTGCCTCCAGGGATACGACAACTCCCTGACCTCCGGACCTTTCGCTGCGAGTTGAAGACGTTTTTGTTTTACCGCGCAGGGCTGGCTTAAAGTAATAGTAATTTTAACAGGGGTTTATTATAGTTTTATTATTGTTTTTTAAGTTTTTATTTCGGCCTAATTTGAATCAGATTTTTAAAAGGTTTTTAATTTTTGTGCTATGTGTATAATTGTGTTTTTATCTGGCTGTAAACTGCCCTGAGTCCTTTGGGAGAAGGGCGGGATAGAAATTAAATTAATAATAATAATAATAATAATAATAATAATAATAATAATAATAATAATAATAATAATAATAATAATAATAATAATAATAATAATAATAATAATAATAATAATAATAATAATATAAAGCAGCACAATTGGAAACTGTATATATGGATTTTTATTAAGGTACATTGTAGTGGTGATCCAGAAATACAAATTACGTTTTCTTTTAGTTTTGCCTTTTGCTCCATTGTGTTACGTTTTGGCTTATTATTGTCTTGCATGATGTATTCTGATAAAACTTCATGACTAATTCATAGGATTATTATGGTTGGTTGCACAGTCAGCCAGGTGTTAAGATTGGGCTTGGCATTTTTAGTCACTTAATGAGTCTTTCCCAAGGACTAAAACAGGCAGATGTTCTCGTTCGATGGTGTTAAAAGGTATTATTATTATTATTTTATTATTATTTATTTGATTTTTATACCGCCCTTCTCCCGAAGGACTCAGGGCGGTGTACAGGCAAAATAAAACAAACAATACAAAGTACAATTTAAAATGCAATTTAAAAAACTTATTTAAATTAGCCTGAAAATTAAAATTTACCATACACTAAAAACCCCATTTAAAATTAATAAAAATTTAACATTAAAATTCAATTCAAGCCAGCCCCGCGCGGATGAAAAGGTGTGTCTTCAGTTCGCGACGGAATGTCCAAAGTTCAGGTATTTGGCGTAAACCCGGGGGAAGCTCGTTCAGAGTGGAGCCCACAGAGAAGGCCCTTCCTGGGGCCGCCAGCCGACATTGTTTGGCGGACGGCACCCTGAGAAGTCCTCTCTGTGAGGCGGGTCGGTGGGAGGCATAGGGTAACAGCAGGCGGTCCGTAATACCCAGGCCCTAAGCCATGGAGCGCTTTAATAATAATAATAATAATTAAAGTGCACTCGAAAGGCCACAGGTAGCCAGTGCAATCTGCGCAGGAGCGGTGTTACATGGGAGCTACGCGTAGCTCCCTCTATCACCCGCGCAGCTGCATTCTGGACTAACTGAAGCCTCCAAGTGCACTTCAAGGGGAGCCCCATGTAGAGAGCATTACAATAATCCAGTATTGTTGCAGGGTGTAGCCTGTTCCAAGCGAAGCTGCCTTTCGCAGTTGACTGATGGTGGTTTTTGTCAATGCCAATGGCGTTCAGTTGGTGCATCAGGTGTTTTGGGATTGCATCCAAGGCAGGGGTGAAATTCAGCAGGTTCTGAAGAACCGGTAGCGGAAATTTTGAGTAGTTTGGAGAACTGGCAAATATACCTCTGGCTGGCCCCAAAGTGGGGATGGAATGGGGATTTTGCAACATCCTTCCCCCTGGATTGGGGTGGAAATGGAGATTTTGCAGTATCCTTTCCCTGGAGTGGGATGGGAATGGAGATTTTGCAGTATCCTTTCCCCAGGAGTGGGGTGGGAATGGAGATTTTGCAATATCCTTTCCCCAGGAGTGGGGTGGGAATGGAGATTTTGCAATATGCTTCCCGCAGGAGTGGGGTGGGAATGGAGATTTTGCAATATCCTTCCCGCAGGAGTGGGGAGGGAATGGGGATTTTGCGGTATCCTTCCCCTGCCACGCCCATCAAGCCACGCCCACCAAGCAAAACACGCCCACCAAGCCATGCCCACAGAACCAGTAGTAAAAAAATTTGGATCTCACCATCCAAGGTGCCTATCACTGTTGGCACTATTTGGTACTACTACCAGATGGTTGTTTTTTGCATGCTGGTGATCCCTATCCCTATCATTTTAGAACCCAGAAAGCAGGTTAGTGCCTACTATTGCAGGGAAGATACTGTTGTGGCTTGTCGGCCGCCAGCCCCTCCAGCAGTTGAATCAGATGAGGAGGTGGCATGGGAGTCAGGGCCAGCATCAAGGCAACGTGAGAGCTACAAGGGGGAAATGGGAATGGAGCTGTCAGAGAGAGACAGAGAGACAGAGAGAAAGAGAGAGAGAGAGAGAGAGAGAGAGAGAGAGAGAGAGAGGCGGAGCCTGGGTCATCAATCAGCCCTCAGATGGAGAGTCAATAACCTCCAGGTCTGGAGGTGGCTGATGAGGAAGAGGAGGAACAGCTGGGTTCAGTGCCTGATGTGCAAATGCACAGAAGGCAGAGTAGAGAAGAGCAGTGGAAATCTATGGGCCGGTCCTTGGGACGGAAGAGCCACCGCTACTAGCGAAGCCCCACCTTAGCTCTGGTGTAAAAGGCAGGGGGCTCGGATGAATAGATGTGGCAAACAACTATTCATCTCCCAGATGGACAGACTTGTTAGCCTGCTGTGTTGTGTGGGAGAGAGAGACATTTTGCCGGGGCTGCTTAACTACAAAGTGTTTGTCGTGTTTTGAAGCCGGGTCAGAACAGATATAAATATTTGGTGAGATATTAAGGGACCTAAAAGCACAACAGAGTGCCTTAAATTTGTATACACCGAAAATGCTTTGTACCTCTCCCAGATTCATGGAAGTACACGCAGCGATTTTTAACCAAGATATGCACAAGTGACTCCAGTCTTGATGTGATATGCATGGGTGTTATATTCTTGGAATATGCCGACTGCCTTACTCATGAAGAACATAACACCTCCTCTTAATCATCCTGCTGATGCTATTTTCTCTTTTAAAAATATGTTTTCCTCCCAGCAACGTTTATGACTTGAGGGGGAGTGGGGAGGCCATCGCAGGTTGTATTTGTTACCACAAATATTTGAGTAGAGAGGCCTTTTGGTTCCATTTGCAAGATATTAGTTTTCTTTTAAGAAAAGCATTCTATTTATACTAGCCGGGGAAATGAAGTTGCTCTGTTTGTGTTATTAGTGTCATCACGGTGGAATGCGATCTGGATTCAGGGAAGAGCTGAATGCTAGGGGGACAAAAGAGACAGCAATGTTTAGATAGTTTGTGTTCTGTCCCCCCTTGCCTCTGTCCGAGCGATGGCTTAATTAGCCGGCACTATCAGCTCTGGCAGCAAACTAGCAAGCATCTGCCAAGTTTCTCTATTATCTTCCTCGACGCCGATGAGTCACCCAGGAACAAACAGTACTTCAGCTCTTAGTTAAGCAGTTAATTTGCCTGCTACGAAGAGGCACAGCAGCTCTTGCTGCCTTTATATCCTGTGGGGTGTGGCTCCATGACTCAGCACTTCCTAGGCCTGCCCTACCCCTGCTTCTGTTGTTCCTCTCCTGGCCTGCCTCTGGCTCCTGGAGCTGAGCCAGGGAAGCCGGTGCTCCCGAGATAAGTCCTGACGGCCCTTCCCCCTCACTTTCCAAGTCATTTTCCAGCAGGAGGCCCGGCTCGCGGGGTGCAGACACAACAGTTTGGTTGGAAGGGAGGAAGAGAGTTAAGATGGCTCCTTCCAAGCAATTCCAAGAGAATTTATTTAATGATGCAAGTAGTTGCTTTAGTTGTCAGTCCTGGTGTGCCTGGTGGCCCGGGACTGCCATTTCAGTGGGGACCCGAGAAGCTGGGATTCCCTTTTACGCAGGGACCTGAAAACAACATGGCCACCATGGTGCTAAACCCTCCAAACCGCAGAGACCTATCGCCACTGCTGACATCAACATCTAACAGCTGATAGGCGGCCATGCGGCTAAAACCAAAATGGACGCTTGTGCGCAGGACTCACCGAGTGTGGCTGACAACGGAACTCTGCTGGCCTCCCTGCTCAATGTCTACTGACTTGACATAGGGAAGAATAGAGGTGGGGTGAGCGCATGGGAGGCTGGGCGGGTCTAGAGAACAGTTTAAAATGGTGGGACAGTTACTGGACGGTTAGTCCTGACTTTGAATTTCCTGTGGATGGATGTCTGTTCATGCTGGTGTTTGTGAGGGAGATTAAAAAAAATACTCACTTCAGAACTTTGGTTTTGGGTTTTTTTCTCCCCTCGTGTTTATATCGGAACCTGACATTAGTTTGGCAAGATTCTGTCTATTGGTGAGGAACAATAAAGGAAACTGCTCAGAACGAAATTTCTCTGTCTTTCTTGGTTCTTAGGGCCTGACAGTCAGGAATCTCTTTTGGTGGGATTAACACAGGATTCTTTGACAGGGTGGTCTTGTCCAATTAAAACCAGAGCACGCAAAAGGCCCACTGGGAAAGTGGGAGAAAGGGTCTCCTCCAATCTCTGTTTCCTTAAAGATTAGCAATCAAAAGAATATTGATGCTTTTTCAATACTAACATACAGTAAATGTGTAGAAAACATTGTTTGGGTTTGTGCATAATTTTTAGAAGGAAAATTGATGTTAAAAATGGAAAACATGAGGAAATAACTTGAGGTGACCATTAGAAAACCAGGTTGGGAACTGTTTCCGTTGGAGAAAATCTATCTCTGGTATAGCTAAAAGTCAACGGCAACTCAATGGCAGTTAATCAAATAAAAAAACAGGAAATATCAACTTATTCTTTATTTATTTAACAAATCTTTGTAGCCACCATACCTAGGGAACTCTACATAATTTATTGTGGTCTTATTTCTGCATTTGAAAACCGCTTCTGGACTTTGTGCTTGAGGTGGGGAAAAAAATGAAACTTTGACTTTTTACTGATTTGTTGTCGTAGAAATAGCTAGTTTATACTATTATTTAAAAGTAAAAAGTTGAGATTTGATGTTACTGTCTTATTCTACTGGACCGGAGGGAATCAGAAGTCAATGCCTCCCCCGCTTCTTTTCTACACTTCTCTTTTCTTCTTTCCCTCCCTTATTTTTCCTACTATTTGCTTTTGTATTTTTATATTATAAACTAATAAAAACGAAACAATTAAGCGGGGGAAAATATTTCTGAAAATCAGGAGAGATGGTACCTTTGGATACCTGATACCAGTGGAGAGGCACTGGCTCCTGCATAGGTATGTTTCTGTAATCCAGATCAGGGGTCTCCAACCTTGGCAACTTTAAGTCTTGTGGACTTCAACTCTGGGAGTTGAAGTCCACAAGTTTTAAAGTTGCCAAGGTTGGAGACCCCTGATCCAGATGACAAGCAAAAAGCCCACCCTTGCCAGATGTTGTTGGGGGAATGCAGTTCTATAGATATTCAGGCCCTGAACCATGAATGTTTTATTCTCCAGTTTAAATGCCTCTGGTGGATCAACAGGCTAATGCAGTCTGTTATTAACAGCAGCTGCTTACAATTACTGCAGGTTCAAGTCCCACCAGGCCCAAGGTTGACTCAGCCTTCCATCCTTTATAAGGTAGGTAAAATGAGGACCCAGATTGTTGGGGGCAATAAAAGTTGACTTTGTATATAATATACAAATGGATGAAGACTATTGCTTGACATAGTGTAAGCCGCCCTGAGTCTTCGGAGAAGGGTGGGATATAAATGCAAATTTTTTAAAAATGTGCTATGGCTTTTATATTTTTTATTTTGTGTCAATCACTGTGTGTGATGCAAATTTGGTCTATAAATACAGAATAAAAGTGTATAATTTCTGCATTTATTCTAGCCCCACCTGCTTTTCCTATGGTTATGTGAGTGTGTGCAATATATACCGTCCTAGAAAATACCTGGATGGGGAGATGCAAACAGAATGTTTCAGATCCAGGAATGAGAGGGAAGCTCTCCCTGTGTACATGTGTGTATGTCTCTGTATGTAGATACATCCAGGTGTGAGAACATCTATGCCGAGAAGAGGCAAAAAAGCAGGTCTAATTTTAGCCGAGGGCAGGGTAGGTAATCCTTTTTATCTGACATATTTCATTGGAGGGATTAGGGACTCTTAACTTGTTGCCAAGATTTGTCTGATAAGGTCATTAGGAAAGAAGGTAGGATTTAGGCATTTATGCGAAGTAGCTACAGAGGAGTGGTGGGATTCAGCTGGTTCGCACCTATTCGGGAGAGCCGGTTGCTAACTTTTTAAGCAGTTCAGAGAACTGATTTTTGGAAGAAATCTTATTTTGTTTTTTTTCCACTTTACAGGGCTAATCCTGTAAGGAAGTCAGGAAGGAAACATTCTGGTGTTGTTTCTAGCCTAATCTTTATTGCCCTGCTTACAGAAACTGCCTCTCTGGTTAACCTTTACTACATTGTAACAGCTAAGGTGAAGCATCCATCAATGTGGATGATGTTGAGTTGGCCATGCCCACACAGTCACATGACCACTGAGCCACGCCTACCCAGCTGGTCATTAAGGCAGAGAACCTGTTGTTAAATTATTTGAATCCCACCACTGCTACTGAAGGTTTGGATATAACAATGAGGGCTGTAACTTGATGTTGCTTACTGATCTATCTTAGATGTGGGTGTGAGGATTAGACAGAAGGACAATCTGGTCCATGTTATCAGGTAAAAACAGAGAATCTTCTTACGGTGGTAACTACCATCCAATCCCACCCGTTGATTCTCCAAGTTTCTTTTTTACAACTTATCAAGAAATGCATTACCCTCTTTGCTCTCTTTTCATGACTATCTGAATTGAAAAGCCAATACTTTACTCCTGTAGTTCAGAGAGTAGCATTTTTTTTTAGCATTTCTGCATTCATTTTCATCATTAACATGATTTATGCACTGCTCATTTTAAAAAAAATCTGGAGGCTGTTTACAATAGTTACAAAAACAATGATGAAAAAAGATGATTGTGGGATACAAGCAAAATAAAAAGTAAGGGTGAGTGGGTTGTTAATGGCTAGAGAAGGCCAATAGAAAAAAAGGAGATTTTTTAAAAGAGATACAATAGACTAGAAATTAAGACTATTGGAAGCCAAAGGAAGGAATATAAAGTTGGTTTATTTGATCAAGGTTAAAACAAGATATGCTGTTACTTCCGGCTACACTTTATGGACTGTTGACAGCAGGACTGAAAAGATAATGTTTTATGGATTTTTTTAAAGATAAGAGATGGGGTATAGAATGAAGAGATAAGTGTTTTTAACTTTAGAGACCATGAAGAATTAACAAATTTGTTTGTACTTGTGATGAATATTGGAAGTCACTTCTTCCTTTATTTCTTTTCTCTTTCCTTGTTGTGTTTTTACTTTTCTTTTTCTTCTCTCTTTCTTTTTCCTTACACATTTTGATCCTTTCTATTATCTTTTCTCTAAGCTTAGTTTGCATTAGATTTCTCTCTATTCATCTCTCTCTCACACACACACTCTCTCTCTTTCTCCAGGTGGAGAGACATCTGTGAAGAACTATTTTAAGTCATTCAAAGACACTTTGTAAATAATAATTAACTGTCCATAACTGAGACTGGAAAATTCCTCTCGCAGTTTCCAAAATTTCCTGTTTATCTCACAACTAGCATTAAACACAGCTTTTAGAATTCTGTATAGCTCATACTGTCTTGGTCTTGACTAGATATGTAGAGCTTGATACCATTACAGATAGTCCTCGACATACGACCACAACTGAGCCCAAAGTTTACGTTGCTAAATTTAACCGTTGTTTAAGCAAAATTTACCCCATTTTACAATCTTTCTTGCCACAGTTGTTAAGTGAATCACTGCCATTGTTTAGTTGGTGACCTGGTTGTTTGAAGTGAATTGAGCTTCCCCATTGACTTTGCTTGCCAGAAGGCAGATCGCATGACCACTGCAACTGTCATAAATATGAGTTCAGTTGCCAAGCATCTGAATTTTGATCAAGTATCCACGGAGATGCTGCAATGGTCGTAAGTGTGAAAAACAGTCACAAGTAACTTTTTTCAGTGCCGTTTTAACTTTGAGAAGGTCACTAAATGAACGGTTGTAAGTTGAGGACTACCTGTATTCTAAGACTTGGATGTAGTAATATCTTCAGACATTATCCCCTAGCTAGATTGGGGTGGGCAATTTCTCTACATTTTTTTCAGGAGTAGGTGAACTTTGCTAACCATCTCTAAAGCCAAGAATTCTCCCTTGGAAATGACTGTGATTAAATATGGAACCCATGGAAGAGTTATCCAGGTCTCCCTCTTCCCTGGTTTGGGATTGAGCCGAAACTTTTCTCTTTCTTTTCTAACCATTTATGTGTTTTTGCTTTTACACAAGTCCACCACATATGATAATAAGTGTCCGTTTTTTGGTTACATTTTTCCAACATTTGCTAGATATATTTTTAAATATTTTAGCTAACCTAGCAGGTGGTAAGTACCATCTATAAAAAAATGTATACACATTTTCTTGATAAGAAGTTGCCATTGTCGATTTATAGTTCCTTTCCCATGTTGTTAGTTGTGAAGTCATGGCCAAACCGTTGTGACCCCATGGACAATGTTCCTCCAGCCTTCCTGTCCTCTACCATCCTCTGGAGTCCATTTAAGCTCATACCTACTGCTTCAGTGACTCCATCCAGCCACCTCGTTCTCTGTCGTCCCCTTCTTCTTCTGCCCTCCATCTTTCCCAGAATTAGTCTCTTGTCCAATGAGTCCTTTCTTCTCATTAGGTGGCCAAAGTATTTGAGTTTCCTCTTCAGGATCTGGCCTTCTAAAGAGCAGTCAGGGTTGATCTTCTTTAGGACTGACCGGTTGGATCGCCTTGCAGTCCAAGGGACTCGCAGGAGTCTTCTCCAGCACCAGAGTTCAAAGGCCTCAATTCTTTGGCGCTCAGCCTTCCTTATGGTCCAACTTTCATAGCCATCCATTGCAACTGGGAGAACCATCGCCTTGACTATATGCACTTTTGTTCCTTTCCCATAAGTTTTGCCATTTCTCTAATTCTATATTATAACCAAAGGTTTTTTTTAACCCACTGTGTCATTGTGTCATTTACTTGTTCGTTCCTCCATTTTCCAGTTTAGTAAAAAAAAAATATATATATTTTCTTAATTCATTTTTCATCAGAGTTCAACAATATCTGATCAAAGTGTTTGCCCTTTATCAAAGCCATACTTTTTAAAAAAATAATAATAATAATTAGGTATAATATCAGAGAAAAGCGAAGAGTCACACCCCTTCCACTCCATCCTTCAGCTTTGCCTCCATAAGCACGGCTAGTTGACATATTTTTCCCATTCTCGGACAATAACATATTCCACAGGAGTATTTCCCTGCTTGGCATTAGTAGTTCCTCCCACCTCTGAAAACTAGTAAAGAGACCCAGAATGGCCGATGCGTTAAAAGCGCCTTCCTTTTCTAATGCGGGCTATTGTCTCTCCCTGCCATCCTCCCACGCTGAGCACCATCAATTTCCTGACGAAGTTCCAGGCTGCACATCTGCTGTAATTCCTTGCCTCATCCGATCTGCCAGCAGCCTCTTTGTCACTCCCCCACCCACCCACCCACCCGCAATCAGCTGAGTGGGTGGCGTGGGAGTAGATCCGACGAGGGGGAATCTCCTCTTTTTGTTCTCCAGCGAGTGGCCTCACTCTTCCATCTCGCCTTACCTGGTCGCGCATCCTCAGTGGGTTCATCCTCTCCGAGAGATTTACTCCTCCTAATCTCTCTCTCTCTCTTTCTCTCTCTCTCTCTCTCTCTCTCTCCCCCCCCCCTCACCGCCCCGGCTGCTCCATCTGAAAAGCTGTCGGCTGAACAAACAGAAGGAGAAACAACCGAGGAACAAATGAAGGGACGGGTTGGCTGTCGGGCAGGAGACATTTGGTACTTTGGGTAAGAAAATATTTCTTCTTTTGTGAGCTGTATTGGTTTTTTTCTTTCCCCTTTTTTTTCTCTGCACGAGCGCATCGGGTAGCAGGGGCTGGAGGAAAAAAAATTGCTGAGGCAGCAGGCTGGAGAGATGCAGGCGAGATTTTGCCAAGTCTCTAAAGAGCCTCCAGGAAACGGTTTGGATAGCAATAAATAAAATAAATAAATAATACAACAACGGGGCTTTAAGCTGATATCTGGTCAAAGCAGGCAGTTTGGACCACAGTTTAAAAACGGCTCCAAGTGTATCTGGGTTTTTTTAAGGAAGCAGATGGGTGTGTTATTTGATGCTTCCCGGCTACTCGCGAAGGGCTGCTTGCTGCTGCTGCTTCACGATGCTGCAATTTGGTGCATTTTGTTAGCAGTTCAGTGGTGGAGTTTAGTGAAACGGCCCCGGCCGAATGCCTTGGGCGAAAAGTCACCTGTTAATCTCGGGTGACAAATGCCACAAAACGTGGCATTTTTCTCTTTGAAAGAAAAAAAATAAACTTTCGGCTGTTGCGGTTTCATTTGTGTTTAGGGGAGATTTAATCCGTGCAGTTTAAGTGGAATACGAAAAGTCTTAGGTAAGCAGGAAGTCCCCAACAGCCATCCATCTCAGGGAACTTCCAACAAACCGAATGCCAATTAGATTAAAATCGCTACCAACGTCCAAATTGACAAGTTTTATTTTGGAGGGTGGGGTTGGGAAAATACCATGCCTAGAAACCTAAAATGCATGTTTTAAAATTGCTTTACACAAGAATTTGATAAGTGTGGTTTTTAAAAGCAGAAACAACTTGAAAGTGGATGTTAGATCTGTCCTGAGATGGCAAAAGTCTGCCTGAGTGAAGGCAGAGCAGACCTAAACTCAATGAAGAGATTGGAATCCTTCAGTCCAAGACTCTGGAAACCACAGCTGGCAGATAGTAGATCACTGTGAGAAATGGGAGGCGGGGGGGGGGGATCCTTCCAGAAAGATTTTGTTCCAGACCTGATCCAAATGAAGGCTCACTCAAGAACCCCTTTTACGCGTGAGGGTTGATAAAGGGTCAGTTTTTTAAAGTCTATCATGGAGAATTAAATGCAAAGGAAAAAGTAGCCAGAAACAGAGGGATTCCCATGACCATCTCAAGCCAAGTTCACTCTTTCTTTCTTTCTTTCTTTCTTTCTTTCTTTCTTTCTTTCTTTCTTTCTTTCTTTCTTTCTTTCTTTCTTTTTTCCTTCCTTCCTTCCTTCCTTCCTTCCTTCCTTCCTTCCTTCCTTCCTCTTTCTTTCTTTCTTTCTCTCTCTCTCTCTTTCTTTTTCCTCTTTCTTTCTTTCTCTCTCTCTCTCTCTCCCCCCCCCCCCGCTCACCGCCCCGGCTGCTCCATCTGAAAAGCCGTCGGCTGAACAAACAGAAGGAGAAACAACCGAGGAACAAATGAAGGGACGGGTTGGCTGTCGGGCAGGAGACATTTGCTACTTTGGGTAAGAAAATATTTCTTCTTTTGTGAGCTGTATTGGTTTTTTTCTTTCCCCTTTTTTTTCTCTGCACGAGCGCATCAGGGGTAGCAGGGGCTGGAAAAAAAAAATTGCTGAGGCAGCAGGCTGGAGAGATGCAGGCGAGATTTTGCCAAGTCTCTAAAGAGCCTCCAGGAAACGGTTTGGATAGCAATAAATAAAATAAATAAATAATACAACAACGGGGCTTTAAGCTGATATCTGGTCAAAGCAGGCAGTTTGGACCACAGTTTGAAAACGGCTCCGAGTGTATCTGGGTTTTTTTAAGGAAGCAGATGGGTGTGTTATTTGATGCTTCCCGGCTACTCGCGAAGGGCTGCTTGCTGCTGCTGCTTCACGATGCTGCAATTTGGTGCATTTTGTTAGCAGTTCAGTGGTGGAGTTTAGTGAAACGGCCCCGGCCGAATGCCTTGGGCGAAAAGTCACCTGTTAATCTCGGGTGACAAATGCCACAAAACGTGGCATTTTTCTCTTTGAAAGAAAAAAATAAACTTTCGGCTGTTGCAGTTTCATTTGTGTTTAGGGGAGATTTAATCCGTGCAGTTTAAGTGGAATACAAAAAGTCTTAGGTAAGCAGGAAGTCCCCAACGGCCATCCATCTCAGGGAACTTCCAACAAACCGAATGCCAATTAGATTAAAATCGCTACAAACGTCCAAATTGACAAGTTTTATTTTGGAGGGTGGGGTTGAGAAAATACCATGCCTAGAAACCTAAAATGTTTGAAAATTGCATTACACAAGAATTTGATAAGTGTGATTTTTAAAAGCAGAAACAACTTGAAAGTAGGTGTTAGATCTGTCCTGAGATGGCAAAAGTCTGCCTGAGTGAAGGCAGAGCAGACCTAAACTCAATGAAGAGATTGGAATCCTTCAGTCCAAGACTCTGGAAACCACAGCTGGCAGATAGTAGATCACTGTGAGAAATGGGAGGCGGGGGGGGGGGATCCTTCCAGAAAGATTTTGTTCCAGACCTGATCCAAATGAAGGCTCACTCAAGAACCCCTTTTACGTGTGAGGGTTGATAAAGGGTCAGTTTTTTAAAGTCTATCATGGAGAATTAAATGCAAAGGAAAAAGTAGCCAGAAACAGAGGGATTCCCATGACCATCTCAAGCCAAGTTCACTCTTTCTTTCTTTCTTTCTTTCTTTCTTTCTTTCTTTCTTTCTTTCTTTCTTTCTTTCTTTCTTTTCCTTCCTTCCTTCCTTCCTTCCTTCCTTCCTTCCTTCCTTCCTTCCTCTTCTTTCTTTCTTTCTCTTTCTCTCTTTCTTTTTCCCTCTTTCTTTCTCTTCCCCCCCTCTCTTTTTCTCTCTCTTTCTCTCTCTTTCCCCCTTTCTTTCTCTCCCCTCCCCTCTCTCTCCAGGTTTTCACTGCTGATTGTTGAACCTAGTGGGGGAAAATTTGTACTAGGTTTTCAGGAGGCTCAGAGAGAGAGCACTTACAAGCTTATCTGCCTTCATTTAAAATGGACTCCTTTCTATTAAGCTGCTGGGTGTTGCTGATTCTTGCAGTGGTTGTTTCAAACGGGGCTCTGCGAAACAGATTTGGTAACTCTTCTTGGGGGGGAAAAAATAAAAGGAAGGGGGCAGAGAGAGAGAAAGTGAAAGAGAAAAGATTGTGGGGCCGTTATTTTACTGTGAATCAGATGGCAATGGTTATAAGAGTTCTTTTTAAAAAAAACCATAGGTAAAAGGAAACCTACAAAATGAGGGGTCCATAAAATGATGATTATATATTTGGTCTGCAAAGAATGTATAAAGATAGCGCTTCATCTTATGAAACTTCTTTTAAGCATCTTTCTTGCCAATTTACAAATCAGGCTTTATTAATTCCCCCAGACTACTAAACATTGCTTATCTATGCCATAAAAACACCTGCCAACATACCAGCATGGAAAATGCAGTGTTTCCCTTTTTAAAAAGTTTGTTGTTGTTGTTGTTATTGTTATTTCATTGACCAAGAGCATCAAAGTCTTGAACAACCAGAGATGTGTACTCAGGATTGTGGCTAATAGTTGACTCACTTACAAAGGTAACAAAAATGGTTAAATTATTAAAGCCAATCCGGTTTCTATTGAAAAGCCATCAGTAAGCAAGTATGGATTATTTGAATTATTTATTCAGAACTATAGTTGGGAATGTCTATTTATGGGAACATCTTTTTTCTGATGAGATCTCTCAAATGAGTGGGAGATACAGTGCGCAGGGTGGAGAGAAAATGTCTAATTGAAGTATTTCGGATAGTATTAGAGGAAATCCCCTCCCCTTGCATTTTTATGTTGAACTGATCTCGTGAGGTTGGATAAAAGAGGTTTTACAGTTCTTTCAAACCTCATGAGAGGTTGCCCTTTTTACAATCCTTTCAAAGGAGATGGACATTTTGGAGAAATCCCCTGGGATGACATGATGTTCTTCCACACGCTTAGTGAGAAAATAATTGAAGGCTATATATGAATAGCCTGCTTTTTTAAAATTATTGTCTCTTTGGGGTTCAATGGAAAGCATTCAGAAAGGGACATTTGCTATAAGGCATCCGAAACTTCTTTGTCATTAAGGCTCCATAGTCTCAATTGCCATCTAACCTTCTTCCGTCCCACCCTCCTTCCCTTCTGCCCTCTTGTCTCTCTCCCTCCCCTCTTTTTCTCTTTCCCTCCCTCTTTCTCTTCCCACTCTCTCATCTGTCTGTCTGTCTGTCTGTGTGTCCATTTGTCCATCCATCCACCTACCTACCTACCTATCCATCTGTTCATCTGTCCATCCATCCATCCATCCATCCATCCATCCATCCATCCATCCATCCATCCATCCATCCTTCTACTCATCTATCCATCCATCCACCTATCTATCCATCTACCTATCTATCCATCTACCTGGAACCACCTGAAGCCACCTGGATTTTAAGTGGCCACCTCTCTATCAGGTGGAGAAGAGTTTCAAAAACACTTTGATATCCATCTTGAATGGTCAGAAGAACTTTCTTCTGCTTCCTGGGTATTAGCTCTGTTGATTTTGTGGGTCTCTTTTTCAAGTCTTTGGTGTGTGCAACATTAGAATAGAATAGAATATTTTGTTGGCCAAGTGTGATTGGACACACAAGGAATTTGTCTTGGTGCATATGCTCTCAGTGTACATAAAAGAAAAGATACGTTCATCAAGGTACAACATTTACAACACAATTGATGGTCAATATATCAATATAAATCATAAGGATTGCCAGCAACAAAGTTACAGTCATACAGTCATAAGTGGAAAGAGATGGGTGATGGGAACGATGAGAAGATTAATAGTAGTGCAGATTTAGTAAATAGTTTGACAGTGTTGAGGGAATTATTTGTTTAGCAGAGTGATGGCCTTCGGGAAAAAACTGTTCTTGTGTCTAGTTACACCCTCAAGCATCTTCCCGCAGAGGAAAAGTTGGTGGACTCCTTGCTGCTTAGAACTTGGTTGTTTGCTTGCAGAGGCTTCATTAGCTAACTAGGTAACACCATCAGTGTAAAGTTTGGGGCATGTGAAGAAATCAACTGGAAAATAATTCTTACATTATACAAAACTCTTCTTTTGCTGAGAAGAAATAGGGAAGCCAGATGTCAGGGAAAAGTCGTCTGTTTTTAATAGCTGTGTAGGAGCTTGAATTCCATTTGTGTAGTTTTAATTACTCATACTGAAATTCTCTTTTTTGACCCAATTAACAAAGAAAGCTCCAAGAGCTGCTCCTTTTTCCACAAAGGTTTATTAACATTGAGAATGCAGTGAATCTGTTTCCAAACAAACTTCATGACGAAGTATACAAGCTTTGTTGAACCAGAGAGCATCTTTGTCTTTGCATAATTTTGTGAAGTTCAGTGTCAAATCACACATTTGTATCTTTAGACAACTATAATCTTAAAAATAAGCTTGAGGGACTCATCATTACAAGCTATCGGGCTGATCTTCTGAATGTTTACTAGGAAGACAAACCCTGTTGTTTGTCATGTAATAATTTAACTCTAACAATGTATTTGCATTTCAATTCAGGAGCTTCAGAAACTGAATAGGATAGGATAGGATAGGATAGGATAGAATAGAATAGAATAGAATGGAATAGAATAGAATAGAATAGAATAGAATAGAGTTCTTTATTGGCCAAGTGTGATTGGACACACAAGGAATTTGTCTTGGTGCAAACTGGGGAGAGTTTCATAGTTTCATATTCAGAAAACATCTGTGTTGTACCAATACTTCATTTCACGAGGCAGGGCGACTTGACATGCAAGGATCTAAACGGATTAATCTGGATCTCTGGAGTACATTCAAAATGATCTAAAGGGTTGCAAGGCTAGAGACAATCATATTCCAAAGATGACTATACAGTTTAAGTTACAGTTACCTTGAGGTTCTAGGCAAAAGACAGAAGAGAAATCTAACAAAGAATAGAATAGAATAGAATAGAATAGAATAGAATAGAATAGAATAGAATAGAATAGAATAACTATTGTCACGTTGAATGTACACTAATTGGCATACATTAAAAAAGAAATTTTGTTTCATTACAGGATTACCACCTCCAATTTTACATTACGTAAACATGACAAGATAAATAAATACAAAATTTTGCATATACCCACATATATTATATGACACAGAGAAACAACCCAGTCTAGTTTGGAGGTATACACAGTGGTGGGATTCAAATAATTTAACAACCGGTTCTCTGCCCTAATGATTTCTTCCAACAACCAGTTCAACAAGCTGCTCAGAAAGTTAACAACCGGTTCTCCCGAAGTGGTGCGAACTGGCTGAATCCCACCACTGGGTATACATGTTTATGGCGAGAGAAATGAATCTTGTGAGCTTACCAGATGGATGGCTTAGGGAACAAAGCCGTTACAGAATCTGGTAGTCCTGCTAAAAAGGAATCCCCCAAATCTATTGTCTCTGCAGGAGCGCCTCTGAGCATATGCAGAACTCTAGGATTTGGCCAATAGGTAGAACTGTAGAATTTGGTCTCCAGAACGCTAGGGTTTTGGCCAAGGAGTTCTCAGGTGCCTTGACTTCTATCCTTTTCCTTCTGGTGAAGTGAATTTTAGGATTGGGATCCTTCAGGGCTCCAATGTATCCCCGCGGGGGTGATGTTCCTTTGCGGCCAAGCACCTTTTATCAGCCTGTTATTTTTCTTTCTTCTCAAGGTGAGACTAGAAAGACAAATGAAAAATTCCCTGTTCTCTTTAGATCGGAAGAGAGCAGCTGGTCAGGAAAGCTGCCTCATTAAAGCTTGATAAGCCTGGCAGGAACATTGCCTGCCCGCATCAGGGCAATGTTGGGGGAGAATGAAGAATGACTACTAGATCCTTTGCTTCCCCACTGTCTGTTTTGTATTCTGGCTTACTCCTCGGTTTCTTCTGTCTTCTTGAAATGAAGGTCCTTTTGTGTGGATGGTCTCCCCTTTCCAGCCTGGGCTGAATGTTTTTTTTGCCTGCCTCAGCCAGTTGTAGTGCTCTCCCTGGCCCGGTTTGCATTTAACTATCCCCGATTGAATAAGCCACCTTTGAGAAGACTCACCCTTTGCACTGACTAAGGCCTAGTCCACACAGGCTAATGCCTGGGGCCATGTTGGGAAATTGGAAGGAAGGGTCAAAGAGAGGGCCTAGCTTGGAATCCATGCACCTGTCGTGTCCCACTCCTCCGCTGACGGCCGGGTCAGGGAAATCCGAATCAGGCGTGCCTCTGCAGCTCTGCCAAAGTCCTAGCAAAGTTCTCAAGGCAGGCAGGAGACCAGAAAGTGACTTCAGCAAGATATGTTAGACTTTGCCTGACTCAGAGAATGCCAGAAAGCAGATCCTTTATATAGGCCATGGGGTGTGGCTCCATGACTCCATGACTTATCCAGGCCTGCCCTCCCTTCCTTCTGTCGCTGCTGCCTATCAATTCTTCTGAAGCGAGGGTCACTCCAGTCTGCAGCTGTTGGTAATTGACCTCCCTCAGGCTCACATGCTGTGGGGAGGGGGAGGGGTGTAGTTGCTCCGTTTGCCTGGGCATGGAGCCAGAGCTGGGGGCTGGAGGTACTTCTTCCTCCTCAGCCTGTCTGGGGATGGAGCCAGGGCTGGGGCCGGGAGGCATACTAGGACATTCCTCAGCATTCGGAAGCAGATAAGAAGGCCCCGGCTGCGGTGAAAGCGGGCGAGACACAACAGCACCGCTGCAAGTAGCGTAAGCTTGATCTCTTCCCAAGATCCATGAAGCCTCATCTCGGCATTCCTAGGGGAAGGCAAGAAGTCTGGGGGAGATTCTTGTAAATAGGTGGTGGACGATAAAGTTACTGACTTTTGCTCTTCACAAGAGGCTCTGGTTGCTTGCATCTTTCAGACACCAAAACCCAAACTCATCTGGCTTTGCCAAGGCAGCATTGCAACCTCCTCTGTTTCCGTTCGTGAAGAATGACATCACAGGGCCTTGGTTGGGCCTTGCCCCAGTGTCTTGTGACCTAGACCTAGGCTTCCTTAAAAAGCTGGAAGCAGTCTTGGTCCTGGCAAAACCCCTTTTATTTACACGACTGTGAATTCCTTTCATTCACAGTCAGCAAGGTCTGGCAAACAGTCTTTCAGAGGAATATTTATCAACACAGACCGTATCTCGCTTGGAAAGTTGCCAGGTAGCTAGTGTCCAAATGCAGTGCAAGGCAAAACTTGGCACAGAGTCTCTGAGATTCACGGACAGATCTTCCCACTCTTGAAATGACCGAACAAATGGATTGTTTCCTGTAAAAGCCCTCTCCCCATTCGCTCCTTTTTTGTTTCTTATGGGAGGGGCCAATCACCTCCAAGGTATGGCTTTACTCCTTCCCCCCCCCCGAAGGCCATCACTATGCTAAACAAATAATTCCCTCAACACTGTCAAACTATTTACTAAATCTGCACTACTATTAATCTTCTCATCATTCCCATCACCAATCTCTTTCCACTTATGACTGTATGACTGTAACTTTGTTGCTGGCAGTCCTTATGATTTATATTGATATATTGACCATCAATTGTGTTGTAAATGTTGTACCTTGATGAACGTATCTTTTCTTTTATGTACACTGAGAGCATATGCACCAAGACAAATTCCTTGTGTGTCCAATCACATTTGGCCAATAAAAAATTCTAGTCTAGTCTAGTCTAGTCTAGTCTAGTCTAGTCTAGTCTAGTCTAGTCTAGTCTAAAGTCGACCCTGCTTTCTAAGTTGTTCTTGTCTTCTGGCAGCTCTGTGCAAGCACACACTGGGAACAGGCTCCAGCTTTTCCTCTGCCTTGCTGCTGTCTAGCTCTCTCTCTGCCTCCGACGCTGTTCTGTTTCCCTCCCCTAATACTCCCAGCAAAGAGTCAGTCAGAGGCCTCCTTTTCTAATTTATTTACATAGATAAATGTCCTGGCCACGTCTACCCACGGGCCTGCCAAGTTTCTGGAGATAACGAGGAAATTATAGATAAGGCCAGAATTACTCACGAATATATTCTTCCCTCCATTGATACAGTTTGCCTGCGCAAATTCATTGCTTTGTCCAAGACAAAAAACCAGGAAGTCCCGCCTCCTATTTATAGTCTCTGCAGATGTCACTGCATGACAATCTTTTACTTGGCTTTATCCCAACGCTGCTTCTGCTGCGCGTGCCGGTCACGTCTGCGCAGTCTTGCATCACTCCAAAACTGTTCTTGGGGCGTTGCCAAATCAGAAGAAGGCTCCAGAGAATCAGGCCTTGCCGGCCCCTCCTCCTCCCTTTGAGTGGATGCCAGGGAGGGAGAGGGCCTAAGAGAAGCATGGCTTGCCAGGTTTTCTCCCTCACTTTCTGAATCATCCGAGTCCAGGAGTCCAGGTCCAGGAACCTGGGTCACAACAGACGCAGAGCCCTCATCCGAGCTTTCCCCAGCCCCCAGGACTGGCCCATGTTCCTCCCCAACCTCCTCACTGTCCAACTCTGCTGCAAGCTCTGCTGGCAGGCCACAACACCGTGACCTTCAGAGATGACCTTGTCTGGGGGAGAAAAAAAATGGCTGATCTCCCTTTGGCACATAGTCTGAGTCTCCGGCTGCTGCTCCTCCTTAACCATGAATCATGTTTATGGCTCTTTGATTGTTTTATGAGAAAAGGGGACAATGCTCTTTGGATGTGCAGAGTCTGGATGCGGACCTTGGAGAAGAGAGGGACAATGACAAGTCAGTTTTCATCCGGCCCTGGCTGGCTGGGCTCTCTTTCCAGAAAAGAATTACCTTAGAGGAGCCACTGCTCAGCTGCAGAGAGACAAGATAATATACTTCCCTGGACATTTTCTTTTTAAACTCTCCCTTAACAGTTCTTCTTTTAAGTCTCCTTTGGTCTTTGGATTCCAGCCTCCAAGATCCCTTTTGCCTTTCCAGAATGACTAAGTGCTGGGATCCATCACTGGGGGAATTAACCAATTTGTTAAGTACACCAAATAACAGGGTCCCCACTGCAAGAATTTGCAGAATGGAAGGGAATTTTAAGTCGCCTCTGGGAACAGCCAGCTGCCTGTCATGGCTCACCTTTCTAAAATAGCTTTTAAAATAATGACTAGAAAGAAGAGAGAGAGAGAGAGAGAGAAAGGCGCAAAGCACAAGGTGAATTATAATAGAAATGCATACGTTGTCAAAGAAAACACACAAAGAAGGTGCTTTTTTTTTTTTTTTTAAAAAAGGAGAAATACAGCAAGCAATATTGTGTATCATTTTCAGGAACATATAGTTCTCATCTAATGCAAGGATACAGGTCGTTCTCGATAATTGAGCCCAAAATTTCCATTGCTAAGTGAGACAGTTGCTAAGTGTCCCAGTTTACAACGTTTTTGCCACAGTTATTAAGTGCACAAATCAAGAAGAGGGCTGTGAAAATATTTACAGACCCCTCGCATCCTGGACATAAACTGTTTCAACTCCTACCCTCAAAATGACGCTATAGAGCACTGCACACCAGAACAACTAGACAGAAGGACAGTTTCTTCCCTGAATACCATCACTCTGCTAAACAAATAATTCCCTCAACACTGTCAAACTATTTACTGAATCTGCACTACTATTAATCTTCTCATCGTTCCCATCACCAATCTCTTTCCACTTATGACTGTATGACTGTAACTTTGTTGCTGGCAATCCTTATGATTTATATTGATATACTGACCATCAATTGTGTTGTAAATGTTGTACCTTGATGAACGTATCTTTTCTTTTATGTACACTGAGAGCATATGCACCAAGACAAATTCCTTGTGTGTCCAATCACACTGGGCCAATAAAAAATTCTATTCTATTCTATTCTAAAGCAAATCTGACTTCCTCTTGACTGCTGGTTGGAAGCTGACTGAGAAGATTACAATTGGTGATTATATGACCCCGGAACATGCAATTGTCAAAAATACATAACTGGTTGCCAAGCATCTAAATTTTGATCATTGTATAAATATCTTGTTTTTTAAACATAGTATTTTGTATAAATGAGTCCCATATTTCATTCTATTTGGCCATACGAATTCTACGTCTGCAGCAGTGGTGGGTTTAAATTTTTTTTACTACCGGTTCTGTGGGTGTGGCTTGGTAGGCATGGCATGGGAAGGCTACTGTAAAACCTCCATTCCCACCCCCCTTCAGGGGAAGGCTACTGTAAAATCTCCATTCCCACCCCAGTCCAGGGGAAGGATACTGTAAAATCTCCATTCCCACCCCACTCCAGGGGAAGGATACTGCAAAATCCCCATTTCCTCCTGATTAGCTGGGACTCGGGAGGCAGAGAATAGATGGGGACGGGGCCAGTCAGAATTTTTACTACCGGTTCTCCGAACTACACAAAATTTCCACTACTGGTTCTCCAGAACTGGTCAGAACGTGCTGAAACCCACCTCTGGTCTGCAGGTAATCTTTCAACTAGGTAGCAAATAGGTAGCCCTGACTTACAATCATTCATTTAGTGACCCTTTGGATTTATAACAGCACTAAAAAAAAGTGACTTATGTCCGTTTTTCAGATTTATGACCATTGTGGCATCCCCATGGCCATGTGATCAAAATTCAAAAGATGCTTGACAACGGACTCATGTTTATGACATTTGCAGTGCCCCTGGTTGCATGATCCCGTTTGGTGACCATCTGATAAGCAAAATCAACGAGGAAGCCAGATTCAACAACCGTGTCACTCACTTAATGACTGCAGTGATTCACTTAGCCATTGTAGCAAGAAAAGTTATAAACGGGGCAAAACTCACTTACACAGCTGTCTTGATTAACGATACACATTTTGGGTTCAATTGTAGTTGTAAATTGAGGATTACCTGTAATTGGGACTTCATCCATTGAGTGACTCTGCTCACCATTCAGAAAGCTTGAAGCCCTGCGGGTTATCATGGGGGCAAGAGAGTAACTGAGCCCACCCTGTTGGTATGGTGTCTTTGTCAACTGCTTGATGTTTTAGTTGGTTGTGGGATGTATTTAGAATAGAATAAAATAACAGAATTGAAAGGGACCTTGGAGGTCTTCTAATCCAACCCACAGTTCAGGCAGGAGACCCTATACCAGGGGTCTGCAACCTTAAATACTCAAAGAGCCATTTGGACCCATTTCCCACAGAAAACAAAACACCGGGAGCCACAAAACCTTTCCCGTGCCTGACTTATTTCTTGAGCGGCCACAAAACTAGCATATGTAGTTGAATTAAACGTTCTGTTTTCTTCTGAAACTTTTCTTTTCTTGGATTTATCCATGGTTGGCTTACCGGGAGTTGAAAAGTTCAATAAATCACATGCCGGTGGGTGTTGCCCATTGGCAGTTGTGATGCATATTTTGAGTGACAGGGAGCCGCAACAGAGGGGTGAAAGAACCACATGCGGCTGATCCCTGCCCTATACCATTTCAAACAAATGGTTATCCAATCTCTTCTTCAAAACTTCCAGTTGGAGCATTTGCAACTTCTGGAGGCAAGTTGTTCTACTGATTAATTGTTCTAACTGTCAGATTTATTTTCCACATTGTACTTTTAAAAATATATATATATATATCAACCACCCAGAGCTGTGTTTGTGAGATGGACAATCCTGTAGATGGAAACAAACCCAAGGGACTATGTTGGCTTAACACAACAAGCCACAAGGAACTGCATTAACCATTGCCCTAAACCAGCATATACCATATTATTCGGAGTATAAGACGCACCTGAGTATAAGATGGACTTTAATTTTTGGGGAGGAAAATAGGAAAAAAACTGATTGGCAGGTAGATCGGCCTCCCGGAATACCCCCAATCAGCTGTTCCCAGAGGTGAATTTTAGCAACAGCTTCCTTGGTTGTGAGCTCTGTGCCTTGCTTTTTTTTTCTGCCTCTGAAACCCTGTTTCAGAAAAAACTTTTTTCTGCCTTTGAAAGCCTCCGAAACAGCTTTAGAAAAAAAGCCTCTGAAGCTCTGTTTGGGGGCTTTTTTTTCTGAAGCTCTGTTTGGGGACTTCTTTTCTGAAGCTTCTTTCAGCCTCTGAAACCTCTGCTTGAGAAGCTGGGCGGGGCTACATTCGGAGTATAAGATGCACCCAGATTTCACCCTCTTTTTTGGGGGAAAAAGGTGCGTCTTATACTCCACAAAATAGAGTAACCTCTTAGGCAAATGCCTCTATGGCTCATGATCTGGATCAGTGTGTTGTGTGAACACAGCTTCTGGGGAATTGACTGTTGAATGGCCAAAGGGAGAAGGGAAGGCCTGGTGGAGCTGGCCTCTTGGGGGCACTTATAGCATCCTTGCCCCATCTCTGCCCTAGCTTCCCTTCCCCCTTTGCTCCAAGGGAATAGAGACTCTGATCATTGCAGAAACTATTTACAGTACTGTTGTTTCCCCGTTCCAGAATTCCATTTAAAATAGCGCTATTGATTGGCTTTTGTATTGCAGTGAGTTAAATTTTGGTGTGCTCTGCAGGCATCCAGCTTCGATTACCGCCAGAAGTAGGAATTGCTGTAACTCTACCGCATATTAAAAATATTCTACCCTACTATTTATCAGACAGCAAGTCAACTTCTTTCAAACAAAAACCCAAAACTAAGGAATAAGGCTGCCAGTCTTCGCTCTCTTTTCTCTCATTAATCATTGAAATTATATGGTGCTTGGCCTCCATCAGCATTTCCAGCTGTTGATACCATGCAATGTGTAAACCCCCTTAGTTTTATTTTCAATGCCTGCTGGCTGATAAGTGGCTACATTGATTTAAATGTCTGCAGAACCCAAACAGAATGGACCAGTGCCGATTAATGTTACTTGCTAATTGATGTAACCGTGTTTTTTTTTTCGTATTTTCTACTTTAATTCTGAGGTTTGCTGAATTTGATTAAGCTAGCTCAAGTTGTCTTCTTGTACTCTGTACTTCTCTATGACTCTAGTTTAGGGGTCAGCAACCTTAAACATTCAAAGAGCCACAAAGGTCCTAACAGGAAGCCCCCGTTCAATTCTGGAGCTGACCGGACATCCAGTTCCCCCATCATAGTCTCCTCCTAGCATGGTGTCCTTTTTCCTCTGCCGACTGGAAGTTGGTTCCCCCACCATAGAGTCTTCTCCTAGCATGGTGTCTGTCATGTTCCGCCCCTACTCCGACGAACGAGTCAAGGAAGTCCGTAACAAACTTGGCCACGAAGCCTCTGCAGCTTGCCAAGTTCCTTCGAGGTTTATCAGGGCAGGCAGGAGTCCAAGTTGTGACTTCAGCGATAGGGTCCGATATCAGCAAACTAGATAAGACTTTGCTTGACTCAAGGTTGGAATGCCAAAAGCAGGTCCTTTATATAGGCTGTGGGTTGTGGCTCCATGACTCAGCATTTATCCAGGCCTGCCCCACCCCTCCTTCTGCTGGCATCGCCTCTCAGATCTCTGGAAGCGAGGGTCCCCCCACTCTGAATTGTCTTCAGCTGGATCTGCTGTCAGCGTCTGGGAAAGGGAGGGGTCAGAAGGAATAGGCCCGGGTAATTCCACCACCTGGCTGGCTTCCTGCTCTGAAGGCTGAGCCAAAGGAACACACGCTGTATGAGTGAAGTTTATTGGGCTTCTCCTTTCACTCCTTGAATCCTCTCCGGGCATGGGGCCAGGGCCGGGGGCTGGAGTCATGACAGGCCGTTCATCTTCATTATCAGACTCGGAGTCTGATAAAAGGCCTGGTTGGAGATGGGAGGGGCCCGGCTGAGGAGAGGAGGGAGGACGAGTCACAACAGTGTCCTTTTTCCTCTGCCGACTGGAAGTCCGGTTCCCCCACCATAGAGTCTCCTCCTAGCGTGGCATCCTTTTTCCTCTACCTGTCCTAACCGAAAGCCCTATCAATTGTGGAGCCGACCAACAACAGGGAGCCACAGCAGAGGGATGAAAGAGCCACATGTGGCTCCAGAGCCGCAGGTTGCTGCCCCTGCTCTATGTCAACTTTGGAAGCCATACTAGTTGGAAGACACTCTAGTTGTTACAGCTTTTTAGATTTCAGTTTTATTTTATTGTATTGACCTAGTGTTTTATATTAATGGTAGTGTCAACTTGAAGCTGGCCTGACTAAGGCCATCTTTGAGACTTCAGTGTTGCCACAATGGAGATGAAGGATAGGGAGAGGGATGGGGAACAGAGAGAGAGTTGGAAGTTTGTAGACAAAGCAAGATCGTTTCTCCTGGGGACCAAGAACATTCCCACAGGTGGCTGAAGAGAGAGGTGAACCTACCAAGCAACCAGATAGCACCTCGATTCGCCCATGTGACTGATTGTTTGGAGAAAAGGGGGAACACTTTTAATTAGGTGAAAACCACGGGAACCTTTAAAGTCGGTTTTCACCAGTCTACGCCAATATAATGTATCCAATAAAGCTGAGGAATCTATCTACCTCGGAGTTCTGTTTGCTATGGGTGTATTACTTGGAACTCTTACAGGTAGTGCTGTTTTTACTGTTTTTCCTGATTTGATTGTGTTTGGTCTAGTTAGGTTTTACAGCAAAGTTTGTGTATTGGATGGGCTGCAAATTAAGTTATGTATTGTTTTGGTGCCGCTCTGTGATTCTAACAAAAATATCTGCCTCTCTATTGTTCAGTCTGTCCATCTGTTCTCTCCCACATTCACACATTCATCGACCATCCACCCACAACCCACCGTTTCTATCTAACTATTGTGTAGCAGTCAAAGCATTAGGCTAGAAATCAGGAGACCACAAGTTCTGATTCTACCTTGGAGACGAAGCCAGCTGTGCAGTCTTGGGCCAGTCCTTTTTTCTCAGCCCTAGGAACATTATCCTGGGACGACATTATTGTTGTGGTCCGCCAGCAGCCTGCGGAGCTGGCAACGGCGTTGGACAGCAATGAGGCTGAGGAAGAACATGGACCAGTCAGTCCTGCCGGCTGGGGAAGGCCCTGATGAGGGTTCTGCGTCAGAGGCAAAGGTGGGGCCAGGGCCATCTAGGAGTGATGTGCGGACTCTGGAGCCTCCAGAGGCTGAAAATAGTGAGGCAGAGGAACAGGAGGAGCCTGTTCCTAATGCACGCATGAGAAGAGCTGCCAACAGGCAAGAGCAGCTCAAGCAAAGAGGTTGACTTGGGAGTAGGGCCAAGAGATGATTGGCCCCTCCCATAAGGCTTAAAAGACCAGCAACGGCATTTGGGCTCTTTGCCGGAAAACAACTTTGATAGTCTTGCTCCTTGTCTTGCTGCATTTATTTCTTGTCTGTGTCTTCTGTTTTTGAACTTTTGCCAAGAAAAGCCTTTGGCAGTTTGCCTAATTAGACCAAGGTTGGTGATTAGACTAAAGAATTGTGTTAGGAAGAATTTGCTTTGATTTAGTTTGGACTATGCTGAGAATTTATTTTTTTATTTATTTTATTTTTATTTACATTTATATCCCGCCCTTCTCTGAAGACTCAGGGCGGCTTACATTGTGTAAGGCAATAGTCTCATTCTATTTGTATATTTACAAAGTCAACTTATTGCCCCCCCCAACAATCTGGGTCCTCATTTTACCTACCTTATAAAGCAGTGGTTCCCAACCTTTTCTTGTTTGAGGCACAACCTTTTCTTGTTTGAGGCACCCTTGGAAAGCCTTTCAAAAGTTCCCGGCACCCTTATAAGGAAATAGATATTTAAAATCTCCGTAGCTCAAAAGTTCCCGGCACCCTCAAAAGATCTCACGGCACCCCTTAGTGCCGCGGCACACTGGTTGGGAACCACTGTTATAAAGGGTGGAAGGCTGAGTCAACCTTGGGCCGGGCTTGAACCTGCAGTAATTGCAGGCTGATGTGTTCTAATAACAGGCTTTTTACCAGCCTGAGCTATTACGGCCCTGAGAATGAGTTAATTCTCAGCTGTTCTAATAAAGTTTGTTTTTAAAATGACTTGAGTTTACTACTACCTATTTGGGCCTGGGTCAGAACAATTTTTCATCATCATCATCATCATCATCATCATCATCATCATCATCATCATCATCACTATCATTATCTATCATCATCTATTATCTATCTATCTATCTATCTATCTATCTATCTATCTATCTATCTATCTATCTTCCATCCATCCATCCATCCATCCATCCATCTATCTATATCTACTCTATCTATCTATCTATCTATCTATCTATCTATCTATCTATCTATCTATCTATCTATCTATCATCTATCTCTATCTATCTATCTCTACTCTATCTATCTGTCTGTCTGTCTATCATCTGTCCCTCCCTTCCTCTTTTGACCACTCGAGAAATCTCCTGTTGGGAATTTTATCAACTGCTGCTTCAGGGTGCCATCCTTCTTAGCCTTTGGAAGTGTTCTTCACCCATCCTTAACTTAGCAGAAAAAATGATACCGGCATGAAATTGGCTGCCCCCAATTACCAATCTCTCTGCTGTCTTTATTGCTTCTGTTCCTGGTCACTGCCAGTCAGCTGACTTCCCTGCAAGATGAAGGGCGACAAAACCCAGTTGATCCATGCACTTTAAGTCTGTCCTTGGAGGCTCTGAAATCAGGAGGGGGGGGATGCTGCTTTCTCCCCGGTGCAGCTAAGGATGGGAGAAGCCTCTCTTATTCAAAGGTGCAACGTGAAAGGCGGGCTCCTGGGGGAAAAGGTTGCCAAGGTATGAATGCGCTGCGGTTAGGTGCAAACGAGGACACAGTCCACGTCTCTCGGTCTCATTACAGTCGAGAGAGAGGGAAAAAAGCACACCCACAAGTAGTAAAAGTCAAAGCTCTCTTGAAATTGGTTCATAAAACAATTCTCCCTCTTTGGCAATTTGAAAGCAGAGACAGGCTTGAGTTGTGCATTCAACCTGAAGCAACAGATGGAGTCAGTTCCCAATGGTGAAGAAAGGATTGATGCCAAAGAAAATCCACAAATCGGATGGAAGGAAGGGAACCAAACGGAAAAGACATGTCTTGTCTTAGGCCTCCAAAACATCTTTTGATGCATGGCTAAAATTATTACCTTCAAGGAAATGAGGGTTTCCCCCCCCATCCTTGTGGGTTTTTATTTTTTAACAAAATCCTGTCTCCTTGGGGTGTTCTTTCTTCTTCCTTTTCCCCACAGAACTCTGCCATGTATGCTGTGTGCTAGCAAGAGCTTGTAGAGACTGGAAACAAGGTCCTGGGAGGAAATACTCGGGGAACTAAATATATTCACTCTTGAGAAAACGAAGATGAAGAGGGAACATACTTTGCAAGTCCCGTCTTCACCCCGAAGAACATTAATCTGCTCTCGGCTGTCATAGTGTGCCGTGGGTGAGGAAAGGCCGTGATTTATAGGAAGAGCAGTAATGGTATTAAAAATCTTGACCAGAGCTGATTGTAAGGGAGATGGTGACTCCTGTTTTCTCCTCCAAGACAGTAGAAACCTGAGTCTGGCCTGAGTCTTTAGACCAGGGGTGTCTCACGTTGGAACTTAAAAACCTCTGGACTTCAACTCCCTGAATTTTGGAATTTTGGGAGCTGAAGTCCACAGGTTTTTAAGCTGCTAAGGTTGGACACCCCTGCTTTAGACCTTCCTTCCTTCCTTCCTTCCTTCCTTCCTTCCTTCCTTCCTTCCTTTCTTTCTTTCTTTCTTTTTTTTTTTCTTTTTTTCTTTCTTTCTTTCTTTCTTTCCTTCCTTCCTTCCTTCCTTCCTTCCTTCCTTCCTTTCTTTCCTTCCTTCCTTCCTTCTTTCCTTCCTTCCTTTCCTTCCTTCCTTCACCTCTCTTCCCTTCCCTTCCTTCCCTTCCTTCCCTTCCCTTCCTTCCTTCCTTCCTTCCTTCCTTCCTTCCCTTCCTTTCCTCTCCTTTCCTCTCCTTTCCTTCCTTCCTTCCTTCCTTCCTTCCCTTCCTTCCTTTCCTCTCCTTCCCTTCCTTCCCTTCCTTCCTTCCTTCCTTCCCTTCCTTCCCTTCCTTTCCTCTCCTTTCCTTCCTTTCCTTCCTTCCTTCCTTCCTTCCTTCCCTTCCTTTCCTCTCCTTTCCTCTCCTTTCCTTCCTTCCCTTCCTTCCTTCCTTCCCTTCCTTCCTTTCCTTCCTTTCCTCTCCTTTCCTTCCTTTTCCCCACAGAACTCTGCCATGTATGCTGTGTGCTAGCAAGAGCTTGTAGAGACTGGAAACAAGGTCCTGGGAGGAAATACTCGGGGAACTAAATATATTCACTCTTGAGAAAACGAAGATGAAGAGGGAACATACTTTGCAAGTCCCGTCTTCACCCCGAAGAACATTAATCTGCTCTCGGCTGTCATAGTGTGCCGTGGGTGAGGAAAGGCCGTGATTTATAGGAAGAGCAGTAATGGTATTAAAAATCTTGACCAGAGCTGATTGTAAGGGAGATGGTGACTCCTGTTTTCTCCTCCAAGACAGTAGAAACCTGAGTCTGGCCTGAGTCTTTAGACCAGGGGTGTCTCACGTTGGAACTTAAAAACCTCTGGACTTCAACTCCCTGAATTTTGGAATTTTGGGAGCTGAAGTCCACAGGTTTTTAAGCTGCTAAGGTTGGACACCCCTGCTTTAGACCTTCCTTCCTTCCTTCCTTCCTTCCTTCCTTCCTTCCTTTCTTTCTTTCTTTCTTTCTTTCATTCTTTCTCTCTCTTTCTCTCCTTCCTCCTTCCTTCCTTCCTTCCTTCCTTCCTTCCTTTCTTCCTTTCCTTCCTTCCTTTCTTTCCTTCCTTCCTTTCCCTTCCCTTCCCTTCACCTCTCTTCCCTTCCCTTCCCTTCCCTTTCCCTTCCCTTCCCTTCCCTTCCCTTTCCCTTCCCTTCCCTTCCCTTCCCTTCCCCTTTCCCTTTCCCTTTCCTCTCCTTTCCTCTCCTTTCCCCTTTCCCCTTTCCTTTCCTTTCCCTTCCCTTCCCTTCCCTTTCCCTTTCCTCTCCTTCCCTTTCCTTCCCTTTCCCCTTTCCCCTTTCCTTCCCTTCCCTTCCCTTCCCTTTTCCTTTCCTCTCCTTTCCTTTCCTTTCCCCTTTCCCCTTTCTTTTCCTTTCCCTTCCCTTCCCTTTCCCTTTCCTCTCCTTTCCTCTCCTTTCCTTTCCTTCCCTTCCTTCCTTCCCTTTCCCTTCCTTCCTTCCTTTCCCTTCCTTTCCTCTCCTCTCCTCTTCTTTCTTTCTTTCTTTCTTTCTTTCTTTCTTTCTTTCTTTCTTTCTTTCTTTCTTTCTTTCTTTCTTTTCCTTTCCATCCCTTCCCTTTCCCTTTCCCTTTCCCCTTTCCCCTTTCCCCTTTTTCTTTTCCCTTTTCCCTTTCCCTTTCCCCTCCCCTCCTCTCCTCTCCCCTCTCCTCCCTTCTCCTGTTCTCCCCCTCCCCCTCCCCTTCCCTTTTTTTCCATTGCAGTTTTAGAGAGAGAAAAGATCTCACCGTTCTTGCTTCTACTGGGAATGAGGTGATTGGGGTAAGTCCAGGGTGCCTGCAGGGAGGGGCTTGCAAAAGCCAAGTTGGCATCACATCCACGTGATAGGAACCCTTGCAGTGGCTATTAAAAAATGGGCTGTAGTGGTAACCTTGAGGAGCAGGAGGAAGAGCGGAAATTTGAGTCCAGGGTAGAAATGTAATCGGAGAAAATGTCTCAGGCTTGACCTTTTTTTTTTTTTTTTTTTGCATTTATATCCTGCCCTTCTCCGAAGACTCAGGGCGGCTTACACTATGTCAAGCAATAGTCTTCATCCATTTGTATATTATATACAAAGTCAACTTATTGCCCCCAACAATCTGGGTCCTCATTTTACCTACCTTATAAAGGATGGAAGGCTGAGTCAACCTTGGGCCTGGTGGGACTAGAACCTGCAGTAATTGCAAGCAGCTGCTGTTAATAATAGGCTGCATTAGCCTGTTGCACCACCAGAGGTCCTTTTCTAGTCCTCACAAAGATAAAGGGAGGAGGGGGAGGAAGCACTATTCAGATTTCCAAAATTACTGTTAGTGGAAACCCACCATACAGCTAGTCCTCGACTTACGACCGCAATCGAACCCAACATTTCTGTTGCTGAGTGCGACAATTGTTAAGTGAGTTTTGCCTCCATTTGTGACCTTTCTCGCCACAGTGAATCACTGCAGGTGTTAAGTTAGTAACACGGTTGCAAAGAGAATCTGCCTTCCTTATTGACTTTGTTGTCAGAAGGTCACAAAAGGGGATCGTGTGATCCCAAGACTGTCACAGATAACAGGCCAGTTCCAAGCGGCCAAATTTTGATCACGTGGCATGGGGATGCTGCTGTGGTCATCAATGTGAACGACGGTCATAAGTCACTTTTTCCGTATCTTTGCATGGTCACTAAATGAATGGTTGCAAGTTGCTAACCTTGCTAACATATTTTTTTTATTGCTAACATAGTGTAAGCCTCCCTGAGTCTTCGGAGAAGGGCGGGATATAAATGCAAATTAAAAAAAAAAAAAAGGTTGAGAACTACCTGTAGTAAAGAGTAGTATTAAGGGCTTGTATCTTTGGTTTCAAATCTGGTCTGCCTCAAAGGGCTGACATCAAATTTGCAAGCCTGAATGTGCCTCTCCAGTACAAGATAGGGCTTGTACTGGAGAGGCACATTCAGGCTTGCAAATTTGATGTCAGCCCTTTGAGGCAGACCAGATTTGAAACCAAAGATACATTGCATTGCATGATTGTGTGGCTGCCATTTTGACTTTATTTAACCCCAGAATAAAAGGGTCGCAGTGGCTTGGTGGCTAAGAAGCTGAGCTTGACGAGCGAAAGGTCGGCAGTTCAGCAGTTCGAATCCCTAGCACTGCATAACGGGGTGAGCTCCCGTTACTTGTCCCAACTTCTGCCAACCTAGCAGTTCGAAAGCAGGAAAAATGCAAGTAGAAAAATAGGGACCACCTTTGGTGGGAAGGTAACAGCGTTCCGTGCGCCTTTGGCATTTAGTCATGCCAGTCACATGACCATGGAGATGTCTTCGGACAGCGCTGGCTCTTCGGCTTTGAAACGGAGGTGAGCACCGCCCCCTAGATCAGGAACGACTAACACATATGTGCGAGGGGAATCTTTACCTTTACCTTTAACCTCAGTATGGGCATCCTTGGAAGAATCCCCCCATATCTTTTTGGGAAGGAAGTTTCAGGAGGTTGTGAAAGGCTTCTGCTGGTACTTCTGGCAGCTCACCTTCTTGGCTAGCAAATCTTCTCTAGGCGGCTTAAAGAAATGTGCTGTTGCTCCAAATTTTATTTTGTGTCAACCCTAGCAGACACAATCACACCAGGAACTCAACTCCCCAGGAAAATTAAGGCTACTTTTGTCAAGAGTGACTGTAATATCAGAATTTTACATGCCTGATTGTGTTGCACCACCTCCACCTCCTCCTTAGATCCATGTGAGCTAGGGAGGGGGTCCCTCTGAGCTGCTTCTGCATACTTACTGCTTACTTTGGACTTAAGCCATGTTCTTTCCACTTGTCGCTTTGGTAACAGATCTGGGCTATCTCTATCAAGGTCATTTTTTTTACACTGTAGTACAGTTTAAGCAGCTACCCATTCCGGCTCGCCAGATCAGTTCATTGTTTTGGCACATGTGTTGCTAAATGCACTTTGAGCACCACCCAGATTGGGATCCTCTCTGTAGAAATGTACGGCTTTCAGTTTATTAATTGCATCTTTATCATTCCTAATGTGAAGGGAAGTGGTGGCTCAGTGGCTAAGATGCTGAGCTTGTTGATCGAAAGGTCGGCAGTTCAGCAGTTCAAATCCCTAGTGCCGTGTAACGAGGGTGAGCTCCCGTTACTTGTCCCAGCTTCTGCCAACCTAGCAGTTCGAAAGCACATAAAAAATGCCAGTAGAAAAATAGGGACCACCTTTGGTGGGAACGTAACAGCGTTCCGTGCGCCTTTGGCGTTGAGTCATGCCGGCCACATGACCACGGAGACGTCTTCGGACAGCGCTGGCTCTTCGGCTTTGAAACGGAGATGAGCACCGCCCCCTAGAGTCGGGAACGACTAGCACATATGTGCGAGGGGAACCTGTACCTTTACCTTAGTTTCTAATGTAGTTTTTCAATCATGTCTCTACAGTTCCAAATGTGAGACTTTGCAGAAAAAGTGGTCACTGCATCAAGTGTTGAAGAAATGGTTGCTGCAAGGAAAATTCGAGCTTCAGAGAAAATCTAAGTACTGAGCATTATGTGACGCTCACCTCCAAAAGTTTGTGGATTGGAATTGATCCCCTTTGGTTTTCATAAACTCATAAGGCTGCAAGGGACCTCGGAGGTTTAACACATTAACAGAGCTGGAAGGGACCTAATAGGTCATCTAGTCCAACCCCCTGCTCAAGCAGGAGACCCTATACCATTCCTGACAAATGGCACGCCAATCTTTTCTTGAAAGTCTCAAGTGATGAAGCTCCCACAACTCCCACAAAGGCAAACTGTTCCATCGGTTGATTGTTCTCACTGTCAGAAAGTTCCTCATTTCTAGGGTGAATCTTGGTCAGTTTTCATCCATTATTCCTTGTCTGGCCTACAGGTGCCTTGGAAAATAGCTTGACCCCCTCCTCTCTGTGGCAGCCCCTCAAGTATTGGAATATGGCTATCATGTCTCCCCTGGTCTTTCTCTTCACTAGACTAGCCATGCCCAGTTCATGTAACCGTTCTTCATATGTTTTAGCCTCCAGTCCCCTCATCATCCTGACTGCTCTTCTCTGCACTCTTTCTGGAATCTCAACATCTTTTTTATAGCGTGGTGACCAAAACTGGATGCAGTACTTTAGGTGTGGTCTTACTAAGGCTTTATAGAGTGGTATAAGTATCTGTTGTGTCTTGCCCGCCCTCAGAGCAGCCAGGGCCTTCTTACCTGCTCCCGAACACTGAGGAATGTATGCCTCCCGGCCCAAGTCCTGGCTCCATGCCCACACAAACTGCAGAAGAAGGAGAATCTCCCGGCCCCAGCCCTGACTCCATGCCCAGGCAAACGGAGCAGCTAGACCCCTCCCCCTCCTCCACAGCATGTGAGCCTGAGGAAAGTTTACTTCCAACAACAGCTGATTGGAGTGACCCTCGCATCAGAAGACTGGATAGGCGGAGGCAACAGAAGGAAGGGAGGGGCAGGCCTGGATAAGTGCTGAGTCATGGAGCCACACCCCATGGCCTATATAAAGGATCTGCTTTCTGGCAGTCTCTGAGTCAGGCGAACTTATCTTGCTGAAGTCACTTTTTGGTCTCCTGCCTGCTCTGAGGACTTTGCTAGGACTTTGGGCAGAGCTGCAGAGGCACGCCTGATTCGGATTTCCCTGACCCGGCCGTCAGCGGAGGAGTGGGACATGACAGTATCTCACATGATCTTGATTGAATCCCTCTGTTAATGAAACTTCTAGGTCTTCTGGTCCAACCCCTTGCTCAAGGCAGGAGTCTTACACCAGTCAAATGGTTGTCCGGTCTATTTTTCTGCAGTGGTTTTGCAGTGGTACCAAAATTTCCAGACAATGGATGGTCTGAAGGAACCCGAAAACAAAGAACTATTCTTACGTTTAAGATCAGATGAGTGGACACCCCTTGAACGATTTTTTAAAGGCTGCAGACTATGAAAAAGTTCATAGAATCCAACTTAAATTCTTCAGATTCCTTCCGGCAGTCTGTTCTATGTGATCTTGGTCACCAATTAATATTTTAGAGGTGGGGGGGGGAGAAATAAAGTAGTCACTTGCCTAGATTTAGATACCCGAGACTTGAATGATTTAGAGCCATGCTCAGCACTTTGTGCTTGGCTCAGAAACAAAAATTGTGGCTAATGCAGATTGTGTAATCTTTGAAGAAAGCCTAAAATGCTTGCAGTGGCCTCAGTCAAATGCAATAAAAGCTTCCAACTTTTGCCTTTTTATCCAACTCTATGCAAAAACATCAAATATTGGTAGCCAAGGACAGAGAAAGAGTCTGTAAAGGGACTTGCTGAAAATTCATTTTAACGTTTTCTTGAGAACAGTTGTGAGCTAGGCAGATTTATGATGCTGTGTCAAGAGTAATACAATTTTTGTTTTTAATTGGAAATATCTAGAGAGCAAGCTGACTGGTTAATGAAAGTGCTTTCTTGTCAAAAGAAAAATGCAGGTTACTGAATTATTCATACGTAAGGCATAGCGTAACGTTCACATGTCTTGAAAAGCATCTCTATTTTTCATATAAATTTTATATCAAAAGAACATAAAAACTAACGGAAACTTGACACAGAATAAAGCGAACAAAGAAAGAGAGAGAGAGAGAAAGAAATAAAAAAGAAGACTGGAATAAGGATAAGAAGACATAGAAAAAGAAGCTTCCAATTTTCTTTGGAATACTAGTATGATTATGAAGTTATCGTTTATTTTTATTACAAAAAAGCTCACTTTTTCTACTATCCCATTTCCCCCCCCCCAATCATCAAAAGCACAGATCTTAAGCGTCTATGGAGATTCTCAGTCATCCAGGACATGGTTTTCCCAAAGGTGCTTTTTCAAGAGGCAACTGGACTTCCTTTGTTTTTTCTTGAAGACGTTTCACTTCTCATCCAAGAAGCTTCTTCAGTTCAGTTGCTGTTTGAAAAAGCACCTTGGGGGGGGGGGACACACAGATCTTAAGTGATCTTTTTTCTATTTCATGCAAAACATCTAATAAAGGGATTCCAGTATGTAGATACTGTTGTTTCTCTAATCAAATAAGTTAACTTCCCTATCTCCATTATTTTCACCCATCATTCCACAACTGTGGATAGTTTCACATTTTTCCACTGAAAAGCATCTCCATTGGTTGTTAATAGATGGCACTTTCACTTTTTAAAATGTGCAATGCTTTGATCACATTCCCAGAGGCACCATGTTGGCTTTTCGGATCATATCTTGTGGACACCGCTGATCTCTGGGTGTAGGCACAGAAAACTATTAATGCAAGGAATGAACAGCCTATAAATTCCTTTATCCAGTCTTCTCACACTCCCTTAAATTCTTAAGATGCTCTCTCCCAGCCAGAAATACAGCCCTGTTTTGGAGAATAGAATAGAATAGAACAGAACAGAACAGAACAGAACAGGAGTAGATTAGATTAGATTAGATTAGATTAGATTAGATTAGATTAGAGTAGAGTAGAGTAGAGTAGAGTAGAGTAGAGTAGAGTAGAGTAGAGTAGAGTAGAATAGAATAGAATAGAATAGAGTAGAGCAGAATAGAGTAGAAGGGACATGGTGGCTTAGTGGCTAAGATGCTGAGCTTGTCAATCAGAAGGTCAGCAGTTCAGCGGTTCGAATCCCTAGTGCCGCGTAATGGAGTGAGTTCCCATTACTTGTCCCAGCTTCTGCCAACCTAGCAGTTTGAAAGCACATAAAAATGCAAGTAGAAAAATAGGGACCACCTTTGGTGGGAAGGTAACAATGCTCCGTGCACCTTCGGTGTTGAGTCATGCTGGCCACATGACCATGGAGACATCTTCGGACAGCATTGGCTCTTCAGCTTTGAAACAGAGATGAGCACCGCCCCTAGAGTCAGGAAAGACTAGCATGCATGTGCGTGGGAACCTTTACCTTTAGAGTAGAGTAGAGTAGAGAAGAGTAGAATAAGAGTAAAGTGAATTAGAATTAGGATGGAATAATGGAACAGAACAGAACGGAATGGAGCAGAGCAGGAAAGGACCTTGGAGTTCTTCTAGAATTTAGTCCAACCCCCTGCTCAAGCAGGAGACCTTATACTATTCCAGACAAGTGACTGTTCAGTCTCTTCTTAAAAAGCTCCAGTAATGGAGCACCTACAACTTCTGGAGACAAGCCGTTCCATTGTTTAATTGTTCTCACTGTTAGAAAGTTTCTTCTTAGTTCTAGGTTGCTTCCCTCCTTGATTATTTTCCATCCATTGTTTCTTGTCTTGTGCTTTGGAAAATAAGTTGACCCTCTTCTTTCTGGCAGCCTCCCAAATACTGGAATACTGCTATCATGTCACCCCTAGTCCTTCTTTTCTCTAGACTAGCTAAACCCAAATCCTATGCTTCATTTTTACTTCTCTTCTATACATCCTTCAAACCTTCTGCCATGAACATCCAGTTCCTCCTCTGTTTATTTTCTCTCTCCTCCCCCATCTGTAGTCTCTCCAGGCAGCTTTTCCTCTTCGCTGTGTCTTCCTCTTAATAATTTATTTGGCAAGGAAGATTTTCATCTAGAAATGAGAGGGGGGAAAAAAAGGAACCAGCTTATTCAAGGCCCAAATTCCCTAATGTCAATTCATCTTCCAATTCCTTCTGAATTCTTGTTTCATTGGGAGGATTTTGGAACATTTAAACTGAACATTGGACCTATATCCAGCTTGAAGCTTTTCCTGTTCTGTGGTCAATAAACTGGGTTTGATTAAACGCGGTAAACAATCCAAGTGATATCACTGCAAAATTGGACCTATATCCATCTTGAAGCTTTTCCTGTTCTGTTGTCAATAAACTGTGTTTGATTAAACATGGTTAACAATCCAAGTGATATCACTGCAAACCGTTACAGAGAAAGTTGTCTTAAGTTTGCTTATTTGCCATGGTTTTTCAGGAGGCTGGGAGAGAGGATGGAAAGAAATTGTAGGACCTGTAACAGAATAACAGAATAACCTTGGAAGCCTTCTACTCCATCCCTCTGTTCAGGCAGGAAACCCTATACCATTTTGGACTAATGATTGTCCAATCTTTTCTTTAAAACTTCCAGTGTTGGAGCATTCACAACTTCTGGAGGCAAGTTGTTCTACCGATTAATTGTTCTAACTGACAGGAAATTTCTCCTTAGTTCTAGGTTGCTTCTCTTCTTGATTATTTTTCATCCATTGCTTCTTGTCCTACCCTCAGGTGCTTTGGAGAATAGCTTGACTCCCTCTTCTTTGGGGCAGCCCTTCAAACATTGGAACCCTGCTATCATATAACCCCTAAACTTTCTTTCATTAAACTGTTAAACCTGTGAATCATAGCAAATGTGGAATAGAGTTAACAGATAGAAACCTAGAGAATTCCTGATGCGTCTGATGTGATCTAAAAGCAAGTGAGTGCTATTCCTGGAGGGACAGCACTTAGTGCCGCCTATCAGAAGGCATTATATGATGTCTGGGTTTTTTTTGTCTTGGATCAATTTTCTGATCCAATAAGAAAGGGAAAAAAAGCCAACCACAACACAACCTTCTCTTATAATCCAGAAATTTCACAGACATACGCACTCACACAATTGCAAAAGTAGTCCTCCATTTGTCTTAAATCCATAGTGCCTTTCCATGTCACACAAATACCATAGGGTGCTAACTTCTCCTGGTCCTTAGACCATTTTTCAACATTCCCCAATCTCGGAACAACTCTGGGTTGGGTCAATGTTTGGGGTATTTGATTTCCCCAACCTTTCTCTTTTTCAAGTAGACGCCTGACTTTCACTCCCCATTTAACTACACTTCAAAACTGCATGCAGTTTTAGCGATGTTGCTATGTAGGAGCTGGTACAAGCTAAATCTCAGGCCAGATCATAAACATTCTCGTTCAACACTACTAATAGTAAAGTCAATTCTTCAAATATTGGCCATTATGTATCTTTAATAACAGGGTGGGTGGGTGAGTTCATAGCGGTGGTGAAATCATTTTTTTTTACTACCAGTTCTGTGGGTGTGGCTTGGTGGATATGGCAGGGGAAGGATACTGCAAAATCTCCATTCCCACCCCATTCCTGGGGGAAGGACACTGCAAAATCTCCATTCCCACCCCACTTTGGGGCCAGCCAGAGGTGGTATTTGCCCGTTCTCCAAACTACTCAAAATTTCCGCTACCGGTTCTCCAGAACCTGTCAGAACCTGCTGGATTTCACCCCTGGTTCATAGTGAAGACATATTAAAAAGGCACGATGACAATCACAGCCATGCAGTCAAAGCCCTGACCCTCCCTTTTTTGGGGGGGGAGATCCTCTCCCTGCAGAGACACATAAAATCCAGGCAGAGCTTTGATCGCACAGTTGCAGTTGCCACGAGAGCTTTTTATCACCTAACAGGCCAAATTTCCACTGAAACATGTTCACTGAGGCTGGAAAACGTAACGCAAAATTCAGAAAAGATGAATTTTGAACAATAATCCTTGAAAATGTGTTTGAACACTGCCAAAGTAGACAGATTTCTCTTGCAGGTATAAGCACTTCAACTTTGTTCTCTGTTCCAGCAATACTGGAAGAGCTAAGTATTTGTGTTTGTGTTTGTGTTTGTGTGTGTGTGTGAGAGAGAGACAGAGAGGGAGGGAGGGAGGGAAGGAAGTGGGAGGGAGAGAGGGGTGTGCGAGAGAGGATATATTACACAAAGAGATTGATAGAGTGATAAGCAAGGAAAATATATATACATGAGAGTGGTAGAGTTTGAGGGAAGGGTGAATGAATGGATAGATAAGTAGGTAGGCAGGCAGATACATCGAGAGATAGGATAGATAGGATAGATAAATAAAGAATAGATGTATAGAAATAATAGAGAAGTAGATCATGGAGATAGAGATGACAGATAAATTGATAGAAATAAATAGATTGATAAAGATGATGGCTAGATGGTGATGAGAGAGAGAGAGAGAGAGAGAGAGAGAGAGAGAGAGAGAGAGAGAGAGAGAGAGAGAGAGATTTGCAGCCCTTTAGTAATTGAACAGTGAGCTCTTCAAATGATGGAGCTTTTCAGGTGGCAGCCTGGAGGCTCCCGCTAGGTGTGACTCATCCTTTTGCAGCTCTCCTCTCTCCCAGATGACAGCGCCTTCCAATATTTAAACAGCATCATGGAACAGGAAAGCACCAGCTGCTTCGTAGGATGGAGGTTGCAACAGTGGGGAGGGTGGGGCCAGCAGCTTGGAAAGCAAGAACCTACCGCATGCTCTGCTAACCAAGCTCTTCCTTTAGGAAGGCACCCTCAGTGCTGCAGTTGCAGGGGACCCTGGGTGTGTGCGTGTGTGCATATGTGTGTGTGTGGGGAGAAGTTGAATGCGAGGGGCAAAGCCTGCTGCTGTTCCCTGCTTTATTGCCAGTTTCTTTTCCAAATACAAGCCAGTAACTCTGAGCATTGCGCTTTGCTGAGTGGGAAGTTCAATCCAGTGGTGAAATCCAATTTTTTTTTTTACTACTGGTTCTGTGGGTGTGGCTTGGTGGGTGTGTGGTGTGGCTTGGTGGGCGTGGCATGGTGGGCATGGCATGGGAAGGAAACTGCAGAATCCCCATTCCCTCCCCACTCCAGGGGAAGGATACTGCAAAACCTCCATTCCCACCCCACTCCAGGGGAAGGATACCGCAGAATCCCCATTCCCTCCCCACTCCAGGGGAAGGATACTGCAGAATCCCCATTCCCACCCCACTCCAGGGGAACGTTACTGCAAAATTTCCATTACCACCCCACTCCAGGGGAAGGATACTGCAGAATCCCTATTCCCTCCCCACTCCAGGGGAAGGATACTGTAAAATCCCCATTCCCACCCCACTCCAGGGGAAGGATACTGCAGAATCCCCATTCCCACCCCACTCCAGGGGAAGGTTACTGCAAAATCTCCATTCCCACCCCACTCCAGGGGAAGGATACTGCAGAATCCCCATTCCCACCCCACTCCAGGGGAAGGTTACTGCAAAATTTCCATTCCCACCCCACTCCAGGGGAAGGATACTGCAGAATCCCTATTCCCTCCCCACTCCAGGGGAAGGATACTGTAAAATCCCCATTCCCACCCCACTCCAGGGGAAGGATACTGCAGAATCCCCATTCCCACCCCACTCCAGGGGAAGGTTACTGCAAAATCTCCATTCCCTCCCCATTCCAGGAGAAGGATACTGTAAAATCCCCATTCCCACCCCACTCCAGGGGAAGGATACTGCAGAATCCCCATTCCCACCCCACTCCAGGGGAAAGTTACTGCAAAATCCCCATTCCCACCCCACTCCAGGGGAAGGATACTACAAAATCTCCATTCTCTCTCCACTCCTGGAGGAAGTATACTACAAAACCTCCATTCCCACCCCACTCTGAGGCCAGCCAGAGGTGGCATTTGCCGGTTCTCCGAACTACTCAAAATTTCCGCTACCAGTTCTCCAGAATCTGTCAGTACCTGCTGGATTTCACCCCTGGTTCAATCACATGCAGAAGGATCTATCCGTCTTTCCTACTGCATCTTGTCTGGATTTTGGGTTCCTTACTTTCACACACACACACACACACACACACATACACACACAGAGTACATGCGTATTGTATAATGCATACACATTATGCAGAATGAGATGCTTGGATCCTGTGTGATACAGGTAGCCCAACAGTTCATTTTAGTGACTGTTCCAAGTTACAATGGCACTGAAAAAAAGTGACTTGTGACCATTTTTCACACTTACGACCATTCAAGCATTTCCATGTTCAGGGGATCAAAATTCAGACGCTTGGTCACAGACTCATATTTATGACGGTTGCAATGTCTTGGGGTCACGTGATCCCCTTTTACGACCTTCTGACGAGCAAAGTCAATGGGGAAATCAGATTCACTTAACAAGTGTTAAGTGTGGAGCCGCGGTGTGGCTCAGGCTGTAAGAAGCCTGTTATTAAAACACAGCTGCCTGCAATTACTGCAGGTTCTAGTCCCACCAGGCCCAAGGTTGACTCAGCCTTCCATCCTTTATAAGGTAGGTAAAATGAGGACCCAGATTGTTGGGGGGGCAATAAAGTTGACTTTGTATATAATATACAAATAGAATGAGACTATTGCCTTACACACTGTAAGCCGCCCTGAGTCTTCGGAGAAGGGCGGGATATAAATGTAAATAAAAAAAAAGTGTTACTGACTTCACACCTGCACTGAGTCCCTTAACAACGGTGGCAAGTAAAGTCATTAAATGGGACAAAACTCACTTAACAAATGTCTCACTTAGCAGCGTACATTTTGGGCTCAATTGTGGTTGTATGTCAAGGACGACCGGTATTGCTTTGGACTGCAGATGAGTTAACTTACTGTTTTGAATAGCACTTAGTATTTAGACTTGTGTTCCACTTCATAGTGCTTTTACAGCCCTCTCTAAGCAGTTTATAGAGTCAGCTTCTTGCCCTCCAACAATCTGGATCCTCATTTTACCCACCTTGGAAAGGATGGAAGGCTGAGTCAACCTTGAGCCTGTTGAGATTCGAACTGCCGAACTGCAGCTAGCAGTCAGCTAAAGTAGCATGCAGTACTGCACTCTAACCACTGCGCCACTTTGGAATTTATTTATTTATTTATTTATTTTTCGTATTTATATACCGCCCTATCTCCCTAGGGACTCAGGGCGGTTTACAGGCAGATAAAAAACATATAGATACAAAATAAAACATCCATTAAAAAACTTATTCCAAATAGCCAAATAATTAAAAATAACAGTAAACATAACAAAATCCATTAAAACCAATTTAAATTTAAAATCTAAAATCTAGTCCAGTCCTGCGCAGATGAATAGATGAGTTTTAAGCTCACGGCGAAAGGTTCGGAGGTCCGGAAGTTGATGAAGTCCTGGGGGAAGCTCGTTCCAAAGGGTGGGAGCCCCCACAGAGAAGGCTCTTCCCCTGGGTGTCGCCAGACGGCACTGCCTGACCGACGGCACCCTGAGGAGTCCCTCTCTGTGAGAGCGCACGGGTCGGTGAGAGGTATTCGGTAGCAGCAGACGGTCCCGTAAATAGCCCGGCCCTATGCCATGCTGAACCATGAATGCTGAACCATGCTGAACCATGAATGCTGAACCAAAAGCAATAAAGGAGAATGTTTGTAGCTCAGGATTGAAATGAGGGGTCCTTGGGGCTCTCTGAGCTTAGTTGTTTTCTTGGAGGAAAGGATAGTCTTCCCATCATTCCCCAGGTAGATGGATGGCTTTTGGGTTGCCCTGAAGGAAAGGAAACATCTCTTTTGAGCTGAGCTCTGATCCAGATGTCTATATCAGATGGATCCATGTTTTTGGCAACAATTTTGTTTGTTTGTTTGTTTGTTTGAAGAGTACACATTAGATAATATATATAAGCTTGAATCGAATACATAAAATAAATACAACTAAAGGGAACATTAGGACAGGAACAGTAGGCACACTGGTGCGCTTATGCACGCCCCTTACAGACCTCTTAGGAATGGGGTGAAGTCAACAGTAGACAGTCTAAGGTTAAAGGTTTTGGGGTTTTGGGATGAAACCACAGAGTCAAGTAGTGCATTCCAGGCGTTGACCACTCTGTTGCTCAAGTCATATTTGGTGCAGTTTACCTTAAGTTTGTATCTATTGTGTGCTCGTGTATTGTTATGGTTGAAGGTGGTCATTGACAGGTAAGACATTGTAGCAGATGATTTTATGAGCTATGCTTAGGTCATACTGACAGTGGCATAGTTCTAAATTTTCTAAGCCCAAAATTTCAAGTCTAGCGGCATAAGGTATTTTGTTGTGAGTGGAGAAGTGGAGGACTCTTCTTGTGAAATATTTCTGGACACGTTCAGTTGTATTAATGTCCGATATGCAGTGAGGGTTCCAAACAGACGAGCTGTATTTGAGAATTGGTCTAGCAAATGTTTTGTATGCTCTGGTTAATAGTGTAATATTACTGGAGAAGAAGCTACGCAAAATTAGGTTTGCAACACTTAATGCCTTTTTGGTGATGTTGTTACAGTGGGCTTTGGCACTTAAATCATTTGATATGAGTGTTGTGACCCAGGCCTAAGTAGGTAGTAGGAAACTCAGTCCATGAAAACAAACAAACAAATTTTATTCGAACAGCTGAGAATTACTTCATTCCCAGCATCATTCAACTCAAATTAAAATAAATTCCGCCCAACTCAAATTCCTAGTCCGATCGCAAACCTTGGTTCAATTAGGCAAACTGCCAAAGGCCTTTCTTGGAAAATGTTCAGAAGTCACAAAAATAAATGCAAGATGAAGCTACCAACATTGTTTTCCGGCAAAGCTCAAACGCCGTTGCTGGTCTGTTTTAAGCCTTATGGGCGGGGCCAATCATCTCTTGGCCCTACTCCCAAATTGTCCTTTTTGCTTGAGCTGCTCTTGCCTTCTAGCAGCTCTTCTCATGTGTGCATTAGGAACAGGCTCCTCCTGTTCCTCTGCCTCACTACTATCAGTCTCTGGAGGCTCTGGACTCCGCACCACACTTCCTGATGGCCCTGTCCTCACCTCAGCCTCATCACTGTCTGACTCCGTTGCCAGCTCCGCAGGCTGCTGATGGACCACAACAATGAGTACTCCAAGGTCCTTGACAGAGTGAGGGCCATCTACAAGGTCGTGTCCACTCAGTTTGTATTTTGTCTTCTGATTACTTTTGCCAATGTGTAAGACAGAGCATTTGTTGGTTGAGATTTGGAGTTGCCAATTTTTTAATCATTCCGACATAGAGTCAAGGTCTTTTTGAAGACCTTATGAAATAAAAATATATGGAAGTACAGAAGATGCTCTTACAATAATATCTGGAATCTCAAACTCTCTAGACTAGGAGTGTCAAACTCAAGGCCCGGGGGCTGGATCTCGTCCATGGTGGTGCCCTGGAAACAGTGAAGGACTGGCCTGCAGTGCCCCTGCCAACAAAAACGGAGGCCCTTCCAGGTTCCATTTTTCCTGGCAGAGGGTTGCAGGAGGCCATCCTAGCCGAAAACAGAGCTCGGGAGCCCGTTTTTGCTGGCAGAGCACTCGGGCCACCACAGGCACCCTGGACACGAGTGATGCCCAGCTGGCCATGCCCACTCTGTCTCTACCCCCCGTCCCCCGAGGTCAAACACAATCCTGATGCGGCCCTCAGTGAAATCAAGTTTGACCCCACTGCTCTAGCCCTATGTTACGCAACATTCACGTATGTTGTGCAAAGTCAGCCCATCGATATGGGAACACGCAGTTTTCAAGTCAATGTGCCTCGTGCGATAGAAGCAGTTGTGGTATTTTATCGACTCCCCCATTCTTTGTTACTGTACCTCAGGTCAGGCTGAAGCGCTTCTGAAAAATGACCAAGTAGTTATACTTGCATTCTTTAAATTTTTCACTTCTGTTTTTCTTATTTTTGCGATCGATAACATCTTCTGCGAATAACACCTCACCCACATGCCTTCCAATTTATAGTTTTGGGAAGCAGCCTCAGGTTTGTGGTCTTGGTCCAGTTCCTGAGCATCTTTCCCTAATTTAGCATGAGAAAAATGTAAAGAAATTGGAGGTTTATCGGAATAGGATTTATATGGGCAAGAAGCATAGCAAATCTCAGAAACTGGAGCAGGGGTTCTTAGCTACATGTTTTGTTAAACTTTTATTTTCAAGCTTGTTTGCTGGAAAGTTAGATCATTGATAATGGATGAAAGGTTTAACAGAAATTGGCATGTATGTGTTACATTTTCCTTTAAGGTATGAATGAATAAAAAGGGAATGACAACAACAATAATAATGATGATGATGATGATTTGAAAAAAAAAAACCCACACCAGAATATAATTCAGAATAATAGAGTTGGAAGGGACTTAACTGGCCTGCCAATCACTGAGCCCAATCTTTTCTCTCTCTCTCTCAAAAAAAAGGCCATCACAGTTCTAGGCTGTATAAACAGAGGGATAGAATCAAGATCACGTGAAGTGTTAATACCACTTTATAAGGCCTTGGTAAGGCCACACTTGGAATACTGCATTCGGTTTTGGTCGCCACGATGTAAAAAAGATGTTCAGACTCTAGAAAGAGTGCAGAGAAGAGCAACAAAGAGGATTAGGGGACTGGAGGCTAAAACATATAAAGAACACTTGCAGGAACTAGGTATGTCTAGTCTTATGAAAAGAAGGGCTAGGGGAGACATGATAGCAGCGTTTCCATATCTCAAGGGTTGCCACAAAGAAGAGGGAGTCAAGCTAGTCTCCAAAGCACCTGAAGGCAGGACAAGAAGCAACGGCTGGAAACTAACCAAAACTTCCAGTGTTGGAGCATTCACAACTTTCAGAGGCAAGTTGTTCCACTTATTGATTGTTCTAACTGTCAGGAAATTTCTCCTTAGTTCTAAGTTGCTTCTCTGCTTGAAGAAGATGTTGGATAACCATTTGTCTGAAATGGTGTAGGGTTTCCTGCCTAAGCAGGGGGTTGGACTAGAAGACCTTCCAAGATCCCTTCCAACTCTGTTTTCTATTCTATTCTATTCTATTCTATTCTATTCTATTCTATTCTATTCTATTCTATTCTATTCTATTCTATTCAAATACTGTTTGTTGGTACAAGAGCAAATGCTAAAATATAATATTTTTAAAAAGTTTTCCACCCACCTAGTTTGATATGTCAGCTGGCCCTTTCCATTCAGCAACTACAAATTCCAAGTGCAGCATTGCAGAGACTTTTAAACCGAGGATAGAATGCAAAAGTCATTGTTGTTTTATCTTGAGTGAATTAAAAATACCTCTGAATTGTTCTGATGATCAGGCAATTCAGCTGGGATCATCAGAATCCTTTAATCACATTCTTTTACAGCCTCTTCGGCTGAAGAGGTTATAGAAAAAATGCTTTTAAAAGTAAAAAAAAAAAAGTTGGCCATGCTCACCCAGTCACATTACCCCACCACCACCAAGCCACGCCCACAAAACCAGTAGTAACACATTTTACATTTCACCCCTGGACAAAACTCACAAATGAACAAATGTTTCCTATTGCAACCTAAATTTTGGGCTCCACTGTGGCCGTAACTCGAGGACTTCCTGTAATCCATGAGATACCAAGATGATACTGCTCAGCTAAATCAATAAAAACATTCATGTAAAATCTGTACTATCTTGTCTCAAGATGTAAGCAGATAACTCACAAGGATTTATCAAGGATTTCCTTGAAATCTGTTTTCTTTGTAAAAATGGTTTTTGGTAGATGTTTTCATTTTGTTTTTGTAGAAGCCCCTCAACTCTTATGGTTATACCATTGAGATTAGAAGCAAAAATTTCACGCATCCTCTGTTGATGGATTTGCCTCCTCTGTTGGCGAGAGTAAACATTCAGCTACAGTCGGTAGGAATTTCGGAAAGGAAAACAGGATTTTTCAGAAATCCGAGGGACAGATCTACCCATTTGAGAAATTATTTTTATTTCCTTCTGTTAAAAATCAACAACCCACTCTCTACGATTATCTACTTTTAGTAGACTTTAGTAGAAACGTAGAAGAATGTATGACTTCCTCATCGATTACACTACGGTTTTCTCTTTAAAATAACAAAGCCTGCTGAGATTAGAAGTAACTCCTCCCCTCAGTTATTCATAGGAATAAATTACTCACCCTCAGGTCTGCTCAGTTTTCCTTGGAGAAAACAGATGCTTGCTAATGAAGCAATAGCATCATTTGCCCTTTTACCCATGCACGCAAACTTTGCAACAATACAACCGGCAGCAAAATGGTCCCTTTAAATAATTCACGTGGTCAGTGGCTGCATGGATTTCTGCAGACCTGAAGCTGTATTTCCCCACCTTTCCCCACATTTTCTAGCCTGTTTTTCAAAAAAAAACGGGTGGGGTTGTTTTTTTTTTGGGGGGGGGCGGGCTTTGGGCTGTAATAGCTCAGGCTGGTAAGAAGCCTGTTATTAGAACACAGTAGCCTGCAATTACTGCAGGTTCAAGCCTGGCCCGAGGTTGACTCAGCCTTCCATCCTTTATAAGGTAGGTAAAATGAGGACCCAGATTGTTGGGGGGGCAATAAGTTGACTTTGTAAATATACAAATAGAATGAGACTATTGCCTTACACACTGTAAGCCGCCCTGAGTCTTCGGAGAAGGGCGGGATATAAATGTAAATAAAAAAACAAAACACAATCTGAATCAAGGAAATAGATGGCTGCAGGTAGTCCTTGATTCACAAGGGCCGCGGTGTGGCTCAGGCTGTTAGAAGCCTGTTATTAAACACAGCTGCCTGCAATTACTGCAGGTTCAAGCCCCACCAGGTCCAAGGTTGACTCAGCCTTCCATCCTTTATAAGGTAGGTAAAATGAGGACCCAGATTGTTGGGGGGGCAATAAGTTGACTTTGTAAATATACAAATAGAATGAGACTATTGCCTTACACACTGTAAGCCCCCTTGAGTCTTCGGAGAAGGGCAGGATATAAATGTAAACAAAAACAAAAACAAAAAAAACAGTTCACTTAGTGGCAGTTTGATGCTAAAATGGGGCTGAAAAAGGTGACTTATGACCGTTTTTCACACTTACGACCGTCGTCGCATTTTCACGGTCATGGGATCAAAATTCAGATATTTGGCAATTGACTCATATTTATGACGGTGGCAGTGTTTTGTAGTCGTGTGATCAACGTTTGCGACCTTCCGACACTGAAGCAGAGTCAGTAGGGAAGCCAGATTCACTTAACAACCTCATTACTTAACTTAAGAACGGCAGTGATTCATTAAACAACGGTGGCAAGAAAAGTCGTAAAATGGAGCAAAGCTCACTTACCCAAGATCTCACTTAGCAAGAGAAATTTTGGGCTCAATTGTAGTCTTAAGTCAAGGATTATCTCCTTAACTTTATTTATTGATCAGCCCTTGGCCCATAACAAAGTGCAGAGTTCCAGAAACAAATTATTACTATAATTTGATAAAAACAATCTAAAAATGGAATTGGATGAAATACAATTTAAAATGAAATCGGAATAAAATGCGATTTAAAATGAAATTGGAATAAAATACAGTCTAAAATGAAATTGGAATAAAATACAATAATTTAAGACATAGGTAAAGTAGGATAAAATTATATTTCAGTGCCAGCCCTACAATCTACCCCAATCAGTTCCGCCTATGCAGATCTCAACCGAACCATTTTGCTTAAGTACTGTGCTGTGTTAAATGTTATTTTCAGATTCTAGTCGCACATAAGGTAAGTTATTGTAACATCACTGGGACTTGGAAGGAGCCTGTCTGGTTCTCTCAATCTGAGTAGGCGCTGACCAGGGTGCTGAAATCAACTCGGCAGCATCTGTTCCTGTCCTTACAATGACTTTCAGATGCCTTTTAGCTTCTTATATAGAGAATCTACAGGTAGCTCACTTAATAAGCCCCACTGGGATTTCCTGCAGCTTGCAACGCCACATCTATCATTTTATTTCTTTGCTTCTTTTCTTTTCAAGCCCTCTTGGAATATTAGGAGTGGATGTGGTGTGTTTTTTTAAAAATTTATTAAAAAGAATTACTCTGACTGAAATAATAGAGTAGAATAGAGCTGGAAGGGACTTTGGAGGTCTCCTAGTCCAGCCCGCTGCTCAAGCAGGAGATATTGGAATGGAAATATTCAGTGCCTTACCCGGCAACTATTAACATCTATAATCCCTGTGCCTGGGTTTGGGTGAACGACTGTGGAAGATGCCTTCAACGTTAACCCTGATAGTGAATCCTCTCCTTTTGCAGTGGATTTAAAGAGGCTTTTTATAACTTACCATAGTTAAAAGATTACAAGCTGGTAGTAGTGAAGCTGATACCAAGGAATGTGTGTGCATACATTAGCATTCCATCTGCAGTCAGAAAAGCAAAAAACAACAACAACAACCCTCAAGCCATCTGCTGATTGACAGGGAGATGGCAAGGAAGATGTTTATTTACTTATTCATCTAATTTACAGAGATGCCCACATCACAAACAAGTGATTCTGGGTGGGTACAACATTCAAAGGCCTCCTATGAGATTTGTGGAATCTAGGCCAGGCAATCACCTAGCCTTGGAATTGCACATGGCCTCAACCATGCTTATTTTTTGTAAATACATCAAACCCATTCTGTATAAATGTGCTTTTAGCCCTGGGTTGTTTTTAAGCACCTATTATTATTATTATTATTATTATTATTTTTTATTGAATTTCTAGACCGCCCTTCTCCCGAAGGACTCAGCCAGGCTAAAAAACATACACAATATACAATTTAAAAAACTAAATTAAGAAACTTATTACACAATTGGCCGAGAAATTAAAATATTTAAAATCTAAAAAAACCCAATTTAAAACATAAATAGAATTTAAAATTTAAAAACTAAACAGTTTAAAAAGCTTAAGCTAGCCCCGCGTGAATAAACAAATATGTTTTCAATTCGCGGCGAAAGGTCAGAAGGTCAGGTATTTGGCGTAAACCAGGGGGAAGTTCATTCCAAAGAGTAGGAGCCCCCACAGAGAAGGATCTTCCCCTGGGGGCCGCCAGCTGACATTGTTTGGCGGACGGCACCCTGAGAAGTCCCTCTCTGTGAGAGTGTACGGGACGGTGGGAGGCATAAGGTAACAGCAGGCGGTCCCGTAAGTTCACGTGTTTTTATTTTGTGTGTATTTTTCTTTGGTACCAAAGATTTTACATTGATATCTGTAAAGACTTGGTCAGGATCACAATACTAAAAATAAATAATTTCACATCAGCACTGATGAGAAATGGATATTGAATGAATTGAGAAGGAACCTAGGTTGGAATTGAGGACTGTTGTAGGATGGTGTTAAAACCAGGAGCTGGTGTTGAATCTACTCTGGGGCTGGGTTTGACTGCTCACCACCTGTCAATCAGATGATGCAAGAGGTGGGGCTTTAAGGAAGGGAAAGCCTATCCATTCGCCCAAACGCCTGCTCTTGACAGCATCTATTTCACAAGCTGAAAAAAATGTGATGTTTTCTAGCCTCTTAATGCTCGGGGAAGCTCAGAAAGAGTTCTGATTTCCCTTCCTCCCTTTTTTTTTCTGAGCTGAAAATTCTCAAACATTGCAATCTTTTATCTACACTGTATAGCAGATTTATAGTTCTAGTTCTGCCATTTTGGCACAGTGGTTAAGATGCAGTATTGCAGGCAAGCTCAGCCCACTGGTAGCAGTTTGATCCTGACTGGCTCAAGGTTGACTCAGCCTTCCATCCTTCCGAGGTCAGTCAAATGAGGAGCCAGATGGTTGGGGGCAAGAGGCTGACTGTAAACTGCTTAGAGAGGGCTGTAAAGCACTGTGAAGCAGTATATAATTCTAAGTGTTATTGCTATTGCTGTACTTTCCTCATAGGCTTTTCAGAGTTATGCCAGCCAGTTCTGTTCAACCTGTAATTGTACCATTGTCTGGTTAATGTTAGTTGTTCAGTTCTATTGCAGTGACATGAAAGCTGGAATATACCGTGTTTCCCTGAAAATAAGGCCCTGTCTTATATTTTTTTGAACCCTGAAATAAACGCTTGGCCTTATTGCCATGCACTCAAAAGCCAGATTGGGCTTATTATCAGGGGATGTCTTATTTTGGGGAAACAGGTATATATATTTTAATTTTTGTCCACAAGTCATCTTCTTAATTCTTCACAGCCAACTCAGGCATCATGAATATATACAGTTATGTGCCTTTCAGAGTTTTTGCCATAAGCTGTTTCCAAAGTACAATTCTATTGATGTTTTATTTATTTATTTATATTCTTTCTTTATTATTTTTTAAAAATAACTCAAGGTGGTGAACATAATTAATACTCCTTCCTCTTCTTATTTTCCTCACAACAATAACCCTGTGAGGTGGGCTGGGCTGAGAGAATGAGATTGGCCCAAAGTCACCCTGGTTTCCATGACTAAGTTGGGACTGGAACTCACATCTCCTGGTGGTTGGTCCAGAGTCATCCAGCCAGCTGGACTTCATGGCTAAAGTGAGACTAGAACTCACAGTCTCCTGGTGATTGGCCCAAAGTTACCCAGCTGGCTTTCATGACAAAGGCAGAACTGGAACTCATATCTCCTAGTGATTGGCCCAAAGTCACCCAGCTGGTCTTCATGGGTAAAGTGAGAGTAAATTCATAGTCCCTTGGCGATTGGCCCAAAGTCACCCAGCTGGCTTTCATAGCTAAGGTGGGACTAGAATTTACTGTGTCCCAGTTTCTAGCTTGATGCCGTCACCAGTAGACCAAACTGGTATTAGATTTATAATAGACATATTAGATTTCTTGTGCTGTATAGTAGAAATTTTGAGTAAAGTTACTCATTCTAGATTTTAATGAGCATTATTATCCTTGAATATCTTCCTCGAGAGAGAAGCAGGGATGCCAGCAGAAAATGCCTCTCCTGTGCAATGGGAGTGTGTATCTAAAAAAATAAAATAAAACCTAATCCAGTTTTCAGAGGAGACAATCTGCTTTTTTTCCTTGTAGTTTTTGTTCCAAAGAAATATCATGGATTTTGAGACATTGCCTCATTTTTAAAAATCACAAGTATCGACACCACCAAACCATCTGTTGAAAGTACAGATCTGATTTTGCAAAGGCCGCAGGAAATGTCACCTTGCAACGGATTCCTTTCAACAAAGCTTTATCTCTTTAAATGTATCACAGTACAGTAGATTTTTGTTTTAGCAATAGCAATAGGACTTAGACTTACATACTGCTTCACAGTGCTTTCCAGCCCTCTCTAAGTGGTTTACATTGTCAGCCTCTTGCCCGCAACAATCTGGGTCCTCCTTCTACCCACCTTGGAAGGATGGAAGGCTGAGTCAACCTTGAGCTGGTCAGGCTCGAACTCCTGGCAATGGGCAGAGTTAGTTTGCAATAGGGCCTCTGGTGGCTCAGCAGACTAAGTCTGTCTGTTATTAACACAGCTGCTTGCAATTACTGCAAGTTCAAGTCCCACCAGGCCCAAGGTTGACTCAGCCTTCCATCCTTTATAAGGTAGGTAGAATGAAGACCCAGATTGTTGGGGGCAATAAAAGGTGACTTTGTATCTAATATACAAATGGATGAAGACTATTGCTTAACACAGTGTAAGCCGCCCTGAGTCTGCGGAGAAGGGCAGGATATAAATTCAAAATAAAAAAATAAAAAAATAAAAAAATAAAAAAATACTGCATTCTAACCAGAGGGAGGGAGGGAGGGAGGGAGGGGGAGGAAGGAAAGAAGAAAGATAGCAATAGCACTTAGACTTATATACCACTTCATAATACTTTCCAGCCCTCTCTAAGTAGTTTACAGAGTCAGCTTATTGCCCCCAACAATCTGGGTCTTCATTTTACCAACCTCACAAGGATGGAAGGCTGAGTCAACTTTGAGCCAGTGAGATTCGAACTGGCAAACTTCTGGCAGCCAGCAGTCAGCAGAAATAGCCTGCAGTACTGCATTCTAACCACTGCACCACCATGGCTTTTAATTCAGATGCAATCCAGATGCATCCACAGAACTATGTAAAAGTGCAAGTGAGAAGTCAATGCTAGGAAGAGAAAAGGCAAGAGATTGAGAGGAGTTTGGCAGTTACTTTTTAAATTGACCTATTTTATAAAAAGGCACCCATTTCCAGGGACCATAGATAGCTCCCTTCATAACAGAACGGAACAGAACAGAACAGAACAGAACAATAGAATAGAATTTTTTATTGGCCAAATGTGATTGGACACACAAGGAATTTGTCTTGGTGCATATGCTCTCAGTGTACATAAAAGAAAAGATACGTTCATCAAGAATTCTAAGGTACAACACTTAAGGATAGTCATAGGGTACAAATAAGCAATCAGGAAACAATATCAATATAAATCGTAAGAATACAAGCAACAAAGTTACAGTCATACAGTCATAAGTGGAAGGAGATGGGTGGTGGAAACGATGAGAAGATTAATAGTAGTGCAAATTTAGTAAATAATTTGACAGTGTTGAGGGAATTATTTGTTTAGCAGAGTGATGGCATTCAAGAAAAAACTGTCCTCGTGTCTAGTTGTTCTGGTGTGCAGTGCTCTGTAGCATCGTTTTGAGGGTAGGAGTTGAAACACTTTATGTCCAGGATGTGAGGGATCTGTAAATATTTTCACAGCCCTCTTTTTGACTCGTGCAGTATGCAGGTCCTCAATGGAAGGCAGGTTGGTAGCATCAGAGGCATGAATAAAGTGAGTTGCAGCTCACACAGTTTTTTGCAAGAGTCATCATGGATTGGAGTGCATTTCAGTGCAACATTGCAATTGCTGAGTCAAACTAGACTGTTTGAGCTCTCCCCCCCATTTCATTGAAATTGAAAGGATGGCCTGAAGCTCTGTAAGAGGATCCAGAAAACGACTATTCTTCCAAATGGAATCGAAAAAGAGAATCACGGCTCATTAGCTAATGCTCCCTTCCTCTCTTAGAGAATGAGACGGCGAGGAAATCTTGAAAGTCAGAGTTATAAATTTTTGTGCCTCTGTCTTTCCAAAAGTCTGTAGGAGTCGCAAGCTGTTCGTTGGTTTTCTGTGCAATCCACTTCCACAGTTTGTTCCCCATCCTGATTGAAATTCATGATTTGGGGGACTCCGGGATCCTGGGAATGAAATAGCAACGCACAATTATGTGGGCCAGAGAATGCAATACTACAGGAACGCACAATTATGTGCGCAAGAGAATGCAAGAGAACTGTACCTCAGATTGCCGGGTGCGAATCCCTCTTTGTGAGATGGGGTCATAGATGTCAGATGGGCTTGCTGGTCGCGTACCTGGCTCCTTGCTACGTGACAGCTGCCCTGCCCGAGCTCCTGGAGGTGCTTGCTGGGGTGGCAGTTGAGACCCCCAGACTTTTAGTCGTGGGGGACTTTAACTTGCCATCGTCCGGCTCGTCATCGACGGTAGCTCGGGAGTTCATGGCTTCCATGACGGCCTTGGACCTGACCCAAGTAGTTGATGGCCCTACTCACATTGGGGGAGGCACTCTGGACCTGATTTTTGTCTCTGGTCAGTGGTTGAGAGATCTGGACTTAAAGGAAATAGTCACTGAACCTTTGTCATGGTCAGATCACTCTCTTCTTCGTCTGGACTTTCTGACCGCCATTCACCACCGCAGGGAGACGGAGCCGACACGGTGGTTCTGTCCCAGGCGCCTGATGGACCCGGAGGGGTTCCGGACGGAGCTTGGGCCATTTCCTGAGGGTCTGGCTCACGGCTCGGCGGAGGAACTTGTTGCGGCCTGGGAACGGGCCGCGGCGGGGGCCTTAGACCGGGTCGTGCCTTTGCGGCCTCTGACCCGGCGCAGGTCCCAACCAGCTCCTTGGTTCTCCGAGGAGCTGAGAGGGATGAAGCGCCGGAGAAGACGCCTAGAGAGTTCCTGGAGGTCTAGCCGTTCAGAAGCTGATCGGACACTAGTGAAGTCCTATACTAGGGCTTACCTAGTGGCAATGAGGGAAGCGAGGCGTACCTACGCCTCCTCCCTCATTGCATCGGCAGATAACCGCCCAGCCGCCCTGTTTCGGGTGACCCGCTCCCTCCTACATCAGGGGGAGCGGGATGACCCGTTGCAGGGACGTGCTGAGGAGTTTAACGGTTATCTATACGATAAAATCGTTCAGCTTCGGGATGGTTTGGACCAAGATTGCGGTGATACGGGTGAGACGGCTGAGGGTGGTCTTGGTGACATTGTATGGGATGAGTTTGACCCTGTCGCTCCCGAGGACATGGACAGGTTGTTGGGGAGGCTGAATGCCACCACATGTTTACTGGACCCGTGCCCCTCCTGGTTGGTGCTGGCCACGCAGGAGGTGACACGAGGCTGGCTCCAGGCGATTACGAGCGCTTCTTTGGTGGAGGGTGTCTTTCCGGCCGCCTTGAAAGAGGCGGTGGTGAGGCCCCTCCTCAAGAAGCCTTCCTGACCCGCTGTTTTAGGTAATTATCGTCCGGTCTCCAACCTTCGCTTCGCGGCGAAGGTTGTAGAGAGTATGGTGGCATATCAGTTTCCCTTGCACCTGGATGAAACTGTCTATCTAGACCCGTTCCAGTCCGGTTTCCGACCCGGTTACAGCACGGAGACGGCTTTGGTCGCGCTGGTGGATGATCTCTGGAGGGCCAGGGATAGGGGTTGTTCCTCTGCCCTGGTCCTATTAGACCTCTCAGCGGGTTTCGATACCATTGACCATGGTATCCTCCTGCGCGGTTGGAGGATTGGGAGTGGGAGGCACCGTTTATCGGTGGTTCTCCTCCTATCTCTCCGACCGGTTGCAGTCGGTGTTGACAGGGGCAGAGGTCGGCCCGAGGCGCCTCACTTGTGGGGTGCCGCAGGGGTCGATTCTCTCGCCCCTTCTGTTTAACATCTACATGAAGCCGCTGGGTGAGATCATCAGTGGTTTCGGTGTGAAGTACCAGCTGTATGCGGATGACACCCAGCTGTACTTTTCTACACCGGACCACCCCAACGGCTATCAAGTGCTGTCCCAGTGCCTGGAGGCCGACGGGTCTGGATGGGGAGAAACAGGCTCAAGCTCAATCCCTCCAAGACAGAGTGGCTGTGGATGCCGGCATCCCGGTACAGTCAGCTAAATCCGCGGCTGACCATCGGTGGCGAGTCACTGGCCCCGATGGAGAGGGTGCGCAACTTAGGCGTCCTCCTGGATGAACGGCTGTCTCTAGAAGATCATTTGACGGCCGTCTCCAGGAGAGCGTTCTACCAGGTTCGCCTGGTGCGCCAGTTGCGCCCCTTTCTGGACCGGGAGGCCCTATGCACGGTCACTCACGCCCTCGTGACGTCTCGCCTGGATTACTGCAACGCTCTCTACATGGGGCTCCCCTTGAAGGGCATCCGGAGGCTACAGTTAGTCCAGAATGCGGCTGCGCGGGTGATAGATGGAGCCCCTCGTGGCTCCCGCATAACACCCATCCTGCGCAGGCTGCACTGGCTACCTGTGGCTTTCCGGGTGCGCTTCAAGGTTTTGGTGACCACCTTTAAAGCGCTCCATGGCATAGGGCCGGGTTATCTACGGGACCGCCTACTGCGACCAGATACCTCTCACCGACCCGTGCGCTCTCACAGGGAGGGACTCCTCAGGGTGCCGTCAGCTAGGCAGTGTCGTCTGGCGACGCCCAGGGGAAGGGCCTTCTCTGTGGGGGCTCCCGCCCTCTGGAACGAGCTCCCCCCAGGACTCCGTCAACTTCCGGACCTTCGAACCTTCCGTCGCGAGCTCAAGACACACTTATTCATCTGTGCAGGACTGGCTTAGATTTTAAATTTACAGGGGTTTTAAATTGATTTTAATATTTATATTTTTATTTTGATAATAGGGCATTGGAATAAGTTTTTTAAAGATTATTTTAATTTTGTATATTGATGTTTTATATGCCTGTGAACCGCCCTGAGTCCTTTGGGAGATAGGGCGGTATATAAATTTAAATAATAAATAAAATAAATAAATAAAAAATGCCAAAAAAAGCAAATAAAATGAAAGCCTGTAAGAAAACCGATCCTGTTGTATTGTATGCGTTGCTTATGGCAATGCCAGAGATTGGCATAAGTGGATACTTGGCAAAGGTCCTACTTCTGGAAAATCTCAACTGCTGCCCCATTTTCTTTCCCTTTGCAAAGCTTATGTGTCGCTAATATTTCAAACATACTTCCTTCAAATCAGGATGTAAATGTTGCTCCGTTGAAAGGCAGAAACAGAAGACCAAATTCCTGGGAAGATAGATGGATGGATGGATAGATGATAGATAGAGATAGATAGATAGATAGATAGATGACAGATAGAGATATTGATTGACAGACAGACAAACAGACAGACAGACACTGCAGATAGATGATGGGTACATAGATGATATATAGAATTAAAGATAGATTGGTAGACAGACAGACAGACAGACAGACAGATAGACACAAACTAGCTTCTTCCTCTTCTCCATCCTGATGATCTGAATTTGCAGCCATCTCAGAATAACTGAAATGGACAACATGACTATGCTTCTCACCTGCAAGGAGTTGGTATTCCTATTTAATTGCTACCAACCTGCCTTCCACTGAAGACCTGTATACTGCACGAATCAAGAAGAGGGCCGTGAAAATATTTACAGATCCCTCACATCCTGGAAATAAAATGTTTCAACTCCTACCCTCAAAACGACATAGAGCACTGCACACCAGAACAACTAGGCACAAGAACAGTTTTTCCCCTGAATGCCATCACTCTGCTAAACAAATAATTCCCTCAATGCTGTCAAACTAGTTACTAAGTCTGCACTACTATTAATCTTCTCATCATTTGCATCACCAATCTCTTTCCACTTATGACTGTATGACTGTAACTTTGTTGCTGGCAATCCTTATGATTTATATTGATATATTGACCATCATTTGTGTTGTAAGTGTTGTACCTTGATGAAGGTATCTTTTCTTTTATGTACACTGAGAGCATATGCACCAAGACAAATTCCTTGTGTGTCCAATCACAATTAGCCAATAAAGAATTCTATTCTATTCTATTCTATTCTATTCTATTCTATTCTATTCTATTCTATTCTATTCTATTCTATTCTATTCTTATTTGTACCCTCTGACTATCATTAAGTGTTGTAAGTGTTGTACCTTGATGAAGGTATCTTTTCTTTTATGTACACCGAGAGCATATGCACCAAGAGAAATTCCTTGTGTGTCCAATCACACTTGGCCAATAAAATTCTATTCTATTCTATTCTATTCTATTCTATTCTATTCTATTCTATTCTATTCTATTCTATTCTATTCTATTCTATTCTTATTTGTACCCTCTGACTATCATTAAGTGTTGTAAGTGTTGTACCTTGATGAAGGTATCTTTTCTTTTATGTACACTGAGAGCGTATGCACCAAGACAAATTCCTTGTGTGTCCAATCACAATTAGCCAATAAAGAATTCAATTCAATTCAATTCAATTCTATTCTATTCTATTCAAGTCAATTCTATTCTATTCTATTCTATTCTATTCTATTCTATTCTATTCTATTCTATTCTATTCTATTCTATTCTATATATTTATTTATTTTTTGCTTTCTGAGATGTCTTCCTTCCCATGCAAGATGCTTTCAAGGGTGCCAAGCTAACATTCAGATCAGTGGTGAAATCTGAACCGGTTTACTACCAGTTCGCTGGGTGCCCAAACACGCTGGGTGTGCTTGTGCAGTGCGCACCACGTACCAAATGTGAGGTGTGCACGTGGGCACACGCAGTGCATGCCAAAAGGAGTCATGGGGTAAGTAAAACAGCGCAGGGGTGGGATGGGGGTGGGTGATCAGCTGTGGCGTGTGATTTTTTTTTTTTAACTTTTAAAAGCATTTTTTTAAACAACCTCTTCGGCCAAACAGATTGTAAAAAAAATGTTTTTTTTTAAAATAAATAAAAAAGGCTCTGACGATCACGCAGCTCAGCTGTGATCGTCAGATCCTTTTTAAAAACTTTTTAGAAGCATTTTTTTAAAGAAGCAGCAAGCAACCAGGCAATTGGGTGGGCATGGGTGGGTGGGTGGGGGGCAGGGATTTTTGCTGCCGGTTCTCTGAACCACCTGCCGCCATCGCTACGGGATCGGATTGGATCACTACCGGTCCGAACCGGAAGCATTTCACCCTTGATTCAGATGGTGTAACAGTATCCTGGAATGTACTACCACAGGGTACTTAGGTTGACGATGGTTGATCTTTGCGTCAGCCAAAATCAGACCAGATTCCTGAATTTTATTTATTTATTTATTTTATTTTATTTTATTTATTTATTTGTCACGACAGTATATATAAACATAAGCATGAAATAACTATACGATATATAAGCATATATATATAAGTATGAGTATGTAATAACTATATTAATTGGATATAATGAAAGGAAACTATAGGACAGGAATGGTAGGCACATTGGTGCTCTTATGCACGCCCCTTACAGACCTCTTAGGAATGGGGTGAGGTCAATAGGAGATAGTCTTTGGTTAAAGCTTTGGGGATTTTGGGAAGAGACCACAGAGTCTGGTAGTGTATTCCAAGTATTAACAACTCTGTTACTGAAGTCATATTTTCTGCAATCAAGATTGGAGCAGTTCACATTAAGCTTAAATCTATTGTGAGCTCGTGTATTGTTGCAATTGAAGCTGAAGTAGTCTGAAGAAGTAGTTCAATTCTTATCTGGGTGTATGCGTAAGATTCTAGGAGCATCAATCATAATCTGGCATGGAAGGAGCAAAATATGACTTTATGCTTACAATGTGAAAAGTGAGTTTTTCAAATATTGCCGAGCAGTTGTTTAGAGTCCAAGAGCCATGCATACCATTTTAGAGTACATGAGGATGGATGTAGACGTGCGGGTGGAATTGCACGCATCAAAATGTGTGTGGTGGAGTTGGGGATTAGTGTGGGAGAGGCACATGGGTGGTGCTTGAATTTTCAGTTCTTTCCCTGCCTTTTCTTGGCAGTAAGTAGACAGGATTTGAAGATCTATTTCATGGGTATAGTTGTTTCAGGAACTATACCATCCCAAAAGTGTGAGAAGCAATGCCAGTGTTTTGGGATTATGCTAAGGAATTTTGGAGAGGGTCTCACACATCTACAAAGGGAGAAATGTGATGAATACAAGTTGTTACCCAGCCTTTCAAAAGCCTGCTTTACAAAATGTGACTTTCCGGTAGAACTTGGACTTTTTCCCAGTGTTCAGAGGGCAGCTGTTATGCACTCAGCTGAAACAATTCCAGTTGCGGGAGAAACCTGTAAGAAATCTGTTGGCCTCGATCACTTGTTTTTTGTTCTCTTGTACACCGATGCGATGCAGATGTAAAAGTGTTGGACTAGGAACAAAGAGACTCGGATTTTAGCCCATCCTCAGCCGTGAAATTCCCTGCAGGAAGAGGATGGAGGGCTAAGCCAAGCCTGGGCACCTGAACAAAATATGGAATATAAATGGAACCAGGGATGGGCTGCTGGGGGTTTGCAGGGGTTCGGGAGAACCTCTAGCTAAGATTCTGTGCAGTTCGGAGAACACCCAAATTTTATTTTTATTATTTTTTTATTATTTGAATTTATATCCCGCCCTTCTCCGAAGACTCAGGGCGGCTTACATTGTATTAAGCAATAGTCTTCGTCCATTTGTATATTATATACAAAGTCAATTTTTATTGCCCCCAACAATCTGGGTCCTCATTTTACCTACCTTATAAAGGATGGAAGGCTGAGTCGACCTTGGGCCTGGTGGGACTTGAACTTGCAGTAATTGCAAGCAGCTGTGTTAATAACAGACTGCTTAGTCTGTTGAGCCACCAGAGACCCCTCCCACCTTGCCCCTCCCCTCCCAGGAGTCCCCATGCAGCCCGTTTTGGATGCAGGTAAGTGCAGAGGCTCAGGGAGGGCAAAAAATGGGCCTACCAGAAATTCAGGAAGGACAGAAACAGGCCTGTTTCCGGCCTCCAGAGGGCCTCTGGAGCCTGGAGAGGCCATTTTTGCCCTCCCGGAGGCTCAAGAAAAGCCTCCAGAGCCCAGGGAGGGCAAAAATGCCCCCACTCTGCCATTGTGCAGGAGGCTGACTATGCCATGCCCACCATGGCCACACCCACCCAGCAACCAGAAGAACCCCTTCCTAAACTTTTTGAAGCCCACCTCTGAATGGAACACACACACAGTCATTCTAGGGACCACGGTGTGTTTAAATATGTTTTAGCTGCCCTTTTTCCCCTCTTCCCCAAGATGTTTTCAGATGTGTCTTTTCTTGAAATTCCTTTGGTATTTCTGCCAGGCAGGTTTTGTGAAAGAAACATGTCAGAAAATATACCACGGCATGACCTTTCTCTCTCTTTCAAAGCATTTAATTGTGTATTTTTCTCTTTTCCCTTTTTCTTCTCTAGGATGTGACTTTCCACAGGAAGATGGACCATGAAAGCAAACGATCTGCCAAAACTTACTAGCGCCTGATGAGACGAGCTGCTGGTCCCTTAGGTTTCCTCCCCCACAACATCGCTTGACAGCTGAAGGATTCAGAAGACACGACAAGGCAGAGCTAAAATACTATGGCATGCTTTAGGAAGGATACAGTTCCTTAATTCAAGTTTCATCTAAATTGTGGTGGTTTGATCACATCTAAAGCAAATCTTCAAAGGAAGAGGGGGTTATGCCCATGTAGCTAACTGAACAGGTTAAAATATATCCACTTGCACAAAAGAACAGAACAAACATTGATAAAATATAGACGTCCATCCAGACATACTTGCTCAAGATGGATAGAAACCAGGGGAGCCGTGGGCTTGATGACTATCGCTACCAGGACGGCGGCTACATGGGTTATGCTCCCAACGACCCAACCTATAACACTGGGGAGGAGCCCAATCAGGAAGAAGATGCTCAGAGCGATGCTACCGAAGGCCATGATGAAGACGATGAAGTCTATGAAGGAGAGTACCAGGGCATTCCTCACCCAGATGACAAGCCCAAGCAGAAGAAGAAAGCCGGTCTGTCCAATGAGTTCAGAGATCATGACGAGCTTATAGCGGAAAAGATGGAGGATGAAGAGCAGTTGGCCCACCAGTATGAGAATATCATTGTGGAATGTGGGCACGGACGATTCCAGTGGATGCTTTTCATTGTGCTGGGCTTGGCCCTGATGGCGGATGGAGTGGAAGTCTTTGTGGTTGGTTTTGTCTTGCCCAGCGCTGAGAAGGATATGTGCTTATCAAGCTCCAACAAAGGAATGCTAGGTGAGTCCTACGTCTCTTAAGGAACTAGGAGGGAGGTTGTATAGTTTTCCTGATTATATATTTAAATATATTGAAATGTCTATGGAGATTCTCAATTTTCCATTCTCAATCTTCCACGGTTGTCCCAAAGATGCTTTCTCGAAAGGAAACTGGACTTCCTTTGTTTTTCCTTGAAGACGTTTTGCTTCTCGACCGAGAAGCTTCTTTAGTTCTGAGCTAAAGAAGAATAGAGAACTAACTAAAGGAGACTACAGAACAGTGGTGAAATCTGAATTGGTTTACTACCGGTTCGCTGGCTGCGCATGTGCGCTGCGTGTGCATGCGCAATGCGCACCATGCACCAAATGCAAGGTGCATGCATGCAGTGCATGCCAAAAGGAGGCATAGGGTAAGTAGAACAGCGTGCGGGGAGTGATCAGCTGTGGCGCACAATCTTTTTTTTTTACTTTTAAAAGCATTTTTTTACAACCTATTCGGCCGAAAAGGTTGTAAAAAATGCTTTTAAAAGTAAAAAAAAAAAAGGCTCTGACGATCGTGCGGCTCAGCTGGGATCATCAGCGCTTTTTTTAAAGCATTTTTTACAACCTATTCGACCAAATAAGTTGTAAAAAAATGCTTTTAAAAGTTAAAAAAAGGCTCTGACAATCGCGTGGCTCAGCTGGGCATGAGCGGGGGGGTGGGGGGGAGGGGGCCGGGATTTTTGCTACCGGTTCTCAGAACCACCCACCACCATTGCTACCAGATCGACCGATCAGGTCTGACCCGGGAGCATTTCACCCCTGCTACAGAACTAAAGAAGCTTCTCGGATGAGAAGCAAAGCACTTTCAAAGAAAAACAGAGAAAGTCCAGTTGTCTTTTGAAAAAGCACCCATGGGACGATTATATATTTAGTTTCCAATTTCATTGCCTGCTCTCATTCTTGGGTGGAAGTATGGAGAGGTATAACTGAACCAGCAGAAGGCTGATAGGTGAATTGCTTCTCCATATTTCTCATCCTAGGTCAACCTTACCTAAGTCTTCCCCAATCTATTTAAGAAGTGCTGAGATTGGAGAATTCTTGCTACCCATATCTGAGGGTACCAAAATGTTGAATAGTTTTTTTTAATTGACAGATGGCTGGGGGTAGGATCAATGCAATACATCACTTGTAAACCAGAACAATTAAATCTTACCAAATGGAAGCCACAGAATCCATAGGCTTTCAGGCATGTTATATTATCTATAAACTATTTTACACATTTGTTTGAAAGGATTGGCCTGATTATGATTTGATTTGATGATGGTTTAGTCTATCGTCTGGGTTTGCTCAGTGTGGAATCATAAAATAAGCACAACATTAGCACAAATGAAGGCATGTGCAATCTCACTGAAATTAAAACGAACTGAATTTAGCTTGTTGCATGAATTCAGCAAGCTGGCGTGACACCAACCTGGTTAAGTATCTTGTGTGAACTTAGCCACTGTATATGTCAGGCGGTTCTCAGGCTGGACCACAGAACCAAATTCATTCACATGCATCTAGACATACTGTACAACCAGGTTTGGGAAATTTAATGCAAATATCAAACTGCATCATTTCAGCTGCCAGCAGCCACTGGATTTCATAGTGGTATCCTGAGCAATTCTGCACGTTGGTCTATCAATTCTCATTTAGTCAGATGAAAGAGATTTTGCTTTTGAATTTTCTTAAAAGGGGGAAAAAAAAGAATTTGGACTTAATGATGAACTCTTCTGATTAAGTCTCTCTCCAATAGTCTGTAGGTTTCCAGGAAGAACGAATGTCTTTAATGGGAATTGCCCTTTGTATAAGCAAAGAAAGAAAGAAAAGAGAGAGAGAGAAAGAGAAAGAGAAAGACAGAGAGAGAGAGTGAAAGAAAAGAAAGACACACAGAGAGAAAAACAGAAAAGAAAGACAGACAGAGAGAGAGAGAGAAAGAAAAGAAAAGAAAAGAAAAGAAAAGAAAAGAAAAGAAAAGAAAAGAAAAGAAAAGAAAAGAAAAGAAAAGAAAAGAAAAGAAAGAGAAAGAAAGAAAGAAAGACCCACTATTGAAATTGAAAAATTTAAAAACCTACTAAGGCCACTCCCTTAATATTAGAAGCAGATCAGTGTAGATATTCTTTCTTTACGTTTCACTATATATATATATATATATATATATATATATATATATATATATATATATATATATATATATATATATATATATATATATATATATATATATATATATATATATATATATATATATATATATATATATATATATATATATGTATATATATATATATATATATATATATATATATATATATATATATATATATATATATATATATATATATATATATATATATATCTCCTGAAGATGATGAGTGAGACCTCGTCGAAACGTCGCCAAGATACTCTCAACCTTACATGGGGAAAGACCCGAAAATGCGTATATATATATATATATATATATATATATATATATATATATGTGTGTGTGTGTGTGTGTGTGTGTGTGTGTGTGTGTGTGTGTGTGTGTCTTTGGTTACTCGGGTTTTCTCCCGCGTAAAATTGGAAGTGTCTTGGTGACATTTCAACAAAGTCTCATTTGTCATCTTTAGGCTTCAGCTTCGTGCTTCTGGGATCAATGTGTGATTGCAGCTGTTTCTTCCTTTTTAACTGCTAGAGGGGGTTTGAACTGATTGGGTGGGAGCTTGGCTGTGCTCTGATTGGATGGGGGTTTTTTTGTGCTCTGATTGGCTGGGGGTGTGTCCTGTTTGGGTGGGGACTTGGTTGTGCTCAGATTAGTCTGAGTTGCAGGGGGATTTGAGCTGGTAAGCTGCATTGCTGTTGTTTGGCTTCGTGTTTGTGGTCGTGCTACATCTTCATAGTGGATGTCAGTCTGCTGCATGTATGGATTGGAGGGGTTTGAAATGGCTAATGTTGCAGCTGCGGTCTGGCTTCTGGTCCTTGGTCGTGCTTCATGATCAGTGTGGGTTTGGGTCTGCTTTCTGGGTGGATGTGTGGTGGTGACATCCTGTGTGGACCTCATGAGTGTGGGTCTGGTGTCATTCCTCATGTTAGGGACTCATTTGTCAATAAGGGTGGGTTTCCAAATGGCTGGTAGGCGGGAGGTATCATCTCGTTTGTTCATGCTGTGTGGGTGTTTTTCTATCTTGATGGCTTCTCTGATTATTCTGTTGTTAAAGTGTTCCATTTTGGCGATAGTTCTGGTCTTTTTAAAGTCAATATCGTGTCCTGTGGCTTTAAGATGTTGGACCAGGGAAGAAGTTGGTTCCTCTTTTTTGACTGAGTTCTTTTGTTCTTTAATGCGTGCACTTATTCTTCTGTTGGTTTATCCAATGTATGTGGTGGGGCAGGCGGTGCATGGGATTTCATATACTCCTTGATTTTCTAACTCAGTTTTGTCTTTGGGGTTTCTTAGGATGGTGGATATTTTTCGGTTTGTGCAGAATGCTGTCTTGATGTTGTGTTTGTGGAGGATCTTGCTGATTCTGTCTGTGGTGCCTTTTATATATGGGAGGAGGGCTGTGTCATTTTCTTGTTCCCTGTCTTGGATTTTAGTGAGGGGTTCTTTTTGGATTAGTTTGGTAATCTTATTTCTCTGGAATCCATGAAACCAAGCCCCCACCCAAACAGGACACACCCCCAGCCAATCAGAGCACAGAAGAACCCCCCATCCAATCAGAGCACAGCCAAGCTCCCACCCAATCAGTTCAAACCCCCTCTAGCAGTTAAAAAGGAAGAAACAGCTGCAATCACACATTGCTCCCAGAAGCATGAAGCTGAAACCTGAAGATGACGAATGAGACTTCGTCGAAACGTCGCCAAGACACTTCCAATTTTACGCGGGAGAAAACCCGAATAACCAAAGACCTACATACAATCACCCGCGAAAACCTCAGAAAACAAATATATATATATATATATATATATATAAATATATATATATATATATATATATATATATATATATATACACACACACACATATATGTATATGTATATGTATATGTATATGTATATGTATATGTATATATATATTTCCATGGCACATCCACATAATTGGAGAAGTTTGTTGTCTTGGGTGTTATGTTCCTCGTGGTTAAATGTCAGACATTTTTCTATATGTGAAAATAGATTTGCTGCTCTTCTCACCCACCCGCTGCCCCTCTGAAGGCCAACTTGGCAGGTGTGTTGAGTTCCAATGACGTCTCCTTTTCTGGAGAAAACAGGTTGCCAGACGAAACTACGCAGTAATTACATTAGGAAAACTCTGCTGGGCCAAGCAGAAAACCATGTGACTTGGTTTTCTCCCCTCAAGTGACTCATATATAATTTTATTTCCCTTGAATTGCATTCATTTGGTTCTTCAGTTTGGTTTATTTGTGCTGATAGATACTGGGAAATTATCATTTCCCCTTTTTCTTTAAATGTCTTTCTGTTGCCTCGTAAATCGATATCCAGGCAATACTGCAGCATCTGAAAGTGATTCAATGTGGTGCTTGTGTCCCAGCTGGGATAATTTTTGTTCTTTTTGTCCAGATGTCTCTTTCAATTATAAGCCAGGACTGCAAAGCAGTGAGGTGGAAGAGACAACCATAAGCAGGAGGGACAGCAGGGTATAATAAAAAAAAAAAGTCAAAAACAGTGCACCCCACTATTGTGTTCAAAGTGAGACCCAACTGAGTAGAGGTTCAGCTGCCATCTTGACTTTTTTTGACCAGATCTTGTAGATGCCCATTAGCAAGAATTTAGGCTTTGAGACTGAAGGATAGATGAAGGAAAAGAAAAGAATGGAGATCCATTTTGCCAAGACAGCAGAAACATTTGCTAAGAGATTGGAGAAAAATCTAGGTGTGGTTCATAGGAATGCTTGTAACAAGGGCCATTTAAGGAAGTAACAACACTGAACACCTTGGGTGCAATTCTTGCAGTTCATCCATCAGCTGAACAGTATTCAAACAAGCTCTACTTTCATTTTTAAAGGAGAATGAAGATTGGTGGCATTATTATTTTTAAACAGAGTGTGGAATACCGATATGAGGGAAGAGCATTCTTTATTTGATAGCTGGTGATAATCTAACGTTTGTGAGACTTCCTCTCCTCTCCCTTGAAGTGTCTAGTATTATTAGGTCACTGCCACCAGCAAAGTCCAGGGTGAGAGTTTCATATTTTACCTGTGGCAGAAATCTAAAGAAACTGGCTGCAAGGAAATTGTAGGCAGCTATCTTACTATTTATTACTATTTATTAGGGACACAGTGGCTCAGACGCTGATTGTTGATCGAAAGGTCGACAGTTCGAATCCCTAGCACCGCGTAATGGGGTGAGCTCCCATTACTTGTTCAGCTTCAGCAAACCTAGCAGTTCGAAAGCAGGTAAAAAATGCAAGTAGAAAAATAGGGACCACCTTTCGTGGGAAGGTAACAGCCTTCCGTGCACCTTTGGCGTTGAGTTATGCTGGTCACATGACCACGGAGATGTCTTCGGACAGCGCTGGCTCTTCGGCTTTGAAATGGAGATGAGCACCGCCCCCTAGAATCGGGAATGACTAGCACATATGTGAGAGGGGAAACTTTACCTTATAGAAACCTATAGGAACCTTTACTTTATAGAAACCAACCATTAGGTTGCTAGAATAGACCTAGAAATTTTAGGGCCTGCAAGCCATATCCAGCCCTTTGGCTGTTCCTGTCCAGCCCTCGTGACGTCAACTGAAAATCAAATATCAATAAGTGTACACTGTACACACAATACAACTGTATTGCTTTTATTCTGAAGGCAACTGCTATTTATTTTTTCAATTTAAGTTTGTGCCTGTGTGCCTGTACGCTCTCACGACTCTTGTTGGTTTCGCCCTCTGCAGCAGTCCCAGTTTCTCATGTGGGTAAAATTAATTGCCCATCGCTGTGCTACACTCACATTAGTGAATTATGAGATAGCAGCCAGGAAAGACGTTGGCGTAAAAGAATTCAGAATTCCCATGGCCCAATCCTTGGACCCCATGTCTATGTGTGCGTATGGAACCCAACTGGATCCAGAGACCTGGATTTCATTTCAAGAGAATTATTATTATTTTAGGATGGGGGCTGTCCCTTTATGTCCCATAACTGGGACATAGTACATTTGGCAAGAGTTCAGAATGGAGGGACGGAGCCCCACGTCCCTTGTTATGCTAATCAAGCGGGTTTGCAGAAAGCAATGGAATGACGATGTGTCCATATTAAAAGTGGAGTGGAAAAGTTGGATCACAGGCATTTATATATGTGCCGGGCGAAGGAGGAGAATGGCCTCTGCTTTTAAGGAGCTTTGGAGAACAGCTGGCATGAAGGATTTTCTCTGCAGAAAAGGCTGTTTACCCCGCCCCCCTTCCCTTTTTAATCTCTCAGCGAAGGCTCGAGTCAAAGCAGGGCATCTCTACTTTCCTGATTGCATTAATCATTCCCGTTTGTGACCTGAGGACTGTATGGATCTTACAAGAGTATTTTCCCTAACCTGATGCATTGATCTACGTGGACCATGCTGGTTGAGAACGATGAGACAGGTGGCCTGATGTTTCAATTATCTTCTCGGTTAACAAACCTTTTCTTTGCCTGCAATAATTGCTAGAACTAGCCATTATTAAATTAATATTACATCAATTATTAAATAAATAAATCCGATAGAACTTCTATAATTGGAGCGGTGGGTTGGCCTAGAGGTGGAGCACTCGCCTCACAATCAGGAGGCTGTGAGTTCGATCCTAGGTAGAGGCAGATATTTCTCTCTCTGGGCATGGTGAGAATTTATCCGCTGAATAAATTTCCACATTGGCGATAGGAAGGGCATCTGGCCAGTAAACACTCGGCTCCATTCAGTTGCCCAGACGCCACCCTGCAAGGGATTATGGGGTCATAAAAAGGAGATGATGGTTTGTTGTTGTCATGTCCAACCCATCGCAAACCCATGGACAAATGTTCCTCCAGGTCTTCCTGTCCTCTATCATCTCCCGGAATCCATTTAAGCTCACGCCGACTGCTTCAGTGACTCCATCCAGCCACCTTGTTCTCTGCCGTCCCCTTCTTCTTTTGCCCTCAATCTTTCCCAGCATTAGGCTCTTCTCCAGTGAGTCCTTCTTTCTCATTAGGTAGTCAAAATATTTGAGTTTCATCTTCAGGATCTGGCCTTCTAAAGAGCAGTCAGGATTGATCTCCTCTAAGACTGACCAGTTGGATCACCTTGCGGTCCAAGGGACTCGCAGGAGTCTTCCCCAGCACCAGAGTTCAAAGGCCTCAATTCTTTGGCACTCAGCCTTTCGTATGGTCCAGCTTTCACAACCATACATTGCAACTGGTGATTATGATGATAGATGCTGATAGAACATCTATAATTGTTTGGTTTGGCACAGCAACCAAATAGGACAGGTACAGACTCCAATGGACCCAGATAAGACAGCAGAAGGAACAGTTGCAACCAGCCTGCCCTCCATAGAAGGCCTGTATGGTTCAGAAGCAGTGGTGGGATTCAGACAGTTCGCACCACTTCAGGAGAACCGGTTGTTAACTTTCTGAGCAGTTTGGCAAACTGGTTGTTGGAAGAAATCATTAGGGAAGAGAACCGGCTGTTAAATTACTTGAATCCCATCACTGGTCAGAAGGAAGGCTGTGAGGATACTACAGACCCTTCATATCCGTGGACATAAACTGTTTCAACAGTGCTGTAGGGCATTGCATGCCAAAACAACTCAACACAAGGACAATCCCCCCCCCCTCTTGTGGCATCATTTTGCAGAACGCCTAATTCTCACAGTACAGCCATAGAGTAAATAATTTTACCCATTGGAATGGCTGTATCACTATTATCCTTCTCATCTTCTCTACTACATCCTCTTATTGATATCATTATTATAATTATTATTACTCTGTTGGTTTGCATGAACATTGAGTGCTTCTGTCCAGGAGACAAATTCCTTTTGTGTTGAATCATGCCTGGCCAAATAAAGTTCAATTCAATTCAATACTTTTATTTCCAATATACTGGTATAGCCTTTCACAAGTTGGTATCTAATGGGCAGTGTTGGGCTTCCAGGTTTAGTGATTGTTGGACTAGGCAACAGATTCCCTGAAGTTTTCCTGGCAACTGTGGCTGGCATTTTCAGAGGTGGTCTACACCCTGAAACCCAATACTGTCTATGTTTTTGTAAGAGTCAGGGTCAGGTTTCCGCCTCGAGCCAAGCTTCAAAAGAAATCCAGTTATTTATTAGGAGCTTTATGTTGGCACATTCCCAAGTGAAGCCAGCTCTGACCCTACATAATTTACACCCCAATCATGACCCTGTTTCCCCCTTCCCCCCCAGGGTGTGTCAACAATCACATTCACCAACAGAGCAATTTCGCGGATTGTAGAGATTTAATATTGTAAGATACCCAGAGTTATCACGTGATAAGATGAGTGGCTAATAACTTTTATAAATCATTCATTTATTTATTCATTCATTTATTCATTCATTCATTCATACATTCATTCATTCATTCATTCATTCAATCAATCAATCAATCAATCAATCCCACCTTACGTGTCATCTTAATCTGCTATTTGGTTTCATGGAGTTTACTTCCATGTTGTATGATCTTAGTAAGTTGTCACTTATTTCCTCCCAATAACCAATGGGGACAATAACTATCCTTCCATCCTTCCGAGGTGGGTAAAAGGGGGACCCAGATTGTTGGGGGCAAGAGGCTGACTCTGTAAACTGCTTAGAGAGGGCTATAAAGCACTGTGAAGCGGTATATAAGTCTAAGACAGTGCTATTGCTATTGCTATAACTCCAGTGGCTAGAAGCCCATCAACTATCAGGCTAGATTCCATTAAAAAAAAAAACAACTCCTAAAATCTACAGGTAGCCAACCTGGTGGAATAATTTCTCCAGATTGCCCCAGGAGCAGGAGAACCTCAATAATAATAATAATAATAATAATAATAATAATAATAATAATAATAATAATAATAATAATAATAATAATAATAATAATAATAATTTTATTTCCATTTATATCCCGCCCTTCTCCGAAGATTCAGGGCGGCTTACACTATGTTAGCAATAGTCTTCATCCATTTGTATATTATATACAAAGTTGACTGTTATTGCCCCTAACAATCTAGGTCCTCATTTTACCTACCTTATAAAGGATGGAAGGCTGAGTCAACCTTGGGCCTGGTGGGACTTGAACCTGCAGTAATTGCAAGCAGCTGTGTTAATAACAGACTGTCTTAGCATTCTGAGCCACCAGAGGCCCTTAATAATAATAATAATAATTATTATTATTATTATTTTACTGGTTTATGCCAGAGTCGAATTGCGAATTATTCTGGCATAAACCAGTGCAGGTGGTTCCAGTGGTACTCGGCACACTGGGTGCTGTGCCTAAAGACCTAGGCAAGTACTTAAAAGCAATTGGCACTGACAAGATCACCATTGGTCACCTGAAGAAGGCCACCTTACTGGGATCTGCTCGCATAATTCGCCGATACATCACGCAGTCCTGTATGCTTGGGAAGTGTTCGACTAGTGATCTGTGATACGAAATCCAGCATAGTTATCTCGTTTGCTGTGTATGCTGTCATTTTGTGTGAAATAATAATAATAATAATAATAATAATAATAATAATAATAATAATAATAATAATAATAATAATAATTTGAGAACAAGGCACCACCTTAGAGATCAATACTGCTACTCCGAGAGCTTCCTAGTAGAGGTTCCTCCTGATGACTCATCTTGGCATGGGTTGGAAACATTGGAATACAGAGAGGAGGCAGATGGTTGGAGGGATGATGGCATAGCGGATGAGGTGACATTAATAGGCAACTCTTCAAATCTCTGGTCCTTATTTAAGCAGAAGAACCTTGAAATCCACTCAGGAAAATATCTCCAAATCCACATCTTTGGAAGAACTTTCTAAAGCAAAATCCTCCTTCATGCTGTTGAATAGGAACTGATGGGGAAAAGGAGGATAAATTTCAGCCCAAAGTCTCTTGAAATAGCCAGGAGATGTGAATACCCAAAGCTCTGGAGATGATGCCGGAGGAGCACAAGATAGATAGAAAGATAGATAGATAGATAGATAGATAGATAGATAGATAGATAGATAGAATATGATAGATAGATAGATAGAGGATGATAGATAGATAGATAGATAGATAGATAGATAGATAGATAGATAGATAGATAGAGGATAGAGGATGGATGTAGAAGATAGATAGATAGATAGAATTCTTTATTGGCCAAGTGTGATTGGACACACAAGGAATTTGTCTTTAGTGCATATGCTTTCAGTGTACATAAAAAGACAAAATACATTCATCAAGAATCATAAGATACAATACTTAATGATAGTTATAGGGTACAAATAAGCCATCAAATCATACTAAGAAACAATCAATATAAATTGTGAGGATCTGGCAACAAGTTACAGTCATACAGTCATAACTGGAAGGAGATGGGTGATGGGAACGATGAGAAGATTAATAGTAGTACAGATTTAGTGAATAGTTTGACAGTGTTAAGGGAATTATTTGTTTAGCAGAGTGATGGCCTTCGGGAGAAAACTGTTCGTGTCTAGTTGTTCTGGTGTGCAGTGCTCTATAGCGTCGTTTTGAGGGTAGGAATTGAAACAGTTTATGTCCAGGATGCGAGGGATCTGCAAATATTTTCCCAGCCCTCTTCTTGATTCGTGCAGTATACAGGTCCTCAATGGAAGGCAGGTTGGTAGCAATTATTTTTTCTGCAGTTCTAATTATCCTCTGAAGTCTGTGTTTTTCTTGTTGGGTTGCAGGGCAGATGCAATGCTTCTGAGGGTAAATTCAGCTTCAGGACCCTCTACAGTCTCTCCCTGGAATCCAATAATCCATACGGTCCTCAAGAAAGGAACTCTATTTTATTAACACCCTGTACGTTTTACGAGTTTATAGTTTGACTCAGTCATTCATGCATGCCTGTGTTTATAGAGTGCTGCAGTGGCCTAGAGGTGGAGCTCTCACATCACAATCAGGAGGCTGTGAGTTCGATCCTAGGTAGAGGCAGACATTTCTTTCTCTGGGCCCAATGAGAAATATAACTGCTTGAACAAAACTCCACATTGGCGACAGGAAGGGCATCTGGCCAGTAAACACTCAGCTCTGTTCAGTTGTGTGAGACTCCACCCTGCAAGGGTATTTAAAAGGAGATGATGATGATGATGATGATGTGTGTGTTTATATCTGTTTGTGTGTGATGCATATGCTTAATAGGAAAAAGAAAGAAAAAAGAAAAAGAAAAGGCATCTCCTCCGAAACAAAATGTCGTGTCCCACTCCTCCGCTGACGGCCGGGTCAGGGAAATCCGAATCAGGCTTGCCTCTGCAGCTCTGCCCAAAGTCCTAGCAAAGTCCTCAGAGCAGGCAGGAGACCAGAAAGTGACTTCAGCAAGATATGTTCGACTTTGCCTGACTCAGAGACTGCCAGAAAGCAGATCCTTTATATAGGCCATGGGGTGTGGCTCCATGACTCAGCACTCATTAAGGCCTGCCCCTCCCTTCCTTCTGTTGCCTCCGCCTATCCAGTCTTCTGATGCAAGGGTCACTCCAATCAGCAGCTGTTGGAAATAAACCTTCCTCAGGCTCACATGCTGTGGAGGAGGGGGAGGGGTGTAGCTGCTCCGTTTGCCTGGGCATGGAGCCAGGGCTGGGGCCAGGGGGTGCTCCCTCCTCTGCAGCCTGCTTGGGCATGGAGCCAGGGCTGGGGCTGGGAGGCATACATTCCTCCGTGTTCGGAAGCAGATAAGCAGACCCCGGCTGTGGTGAGAGCGGGCAAGACACAACACAAAAGAAAACTAAGCTAAAGAAGGAATAATGAATACATATGAAAGGGAATCGCAGCTGGCTTGCAGCCTTGAAGCCAATGCATCTAAATATTGTGTTGTTCACTACAAAGCCTTTGCTTTTGTCCTGATTAGGAGAAATAACCGTATTTATGGACTCTTCCAATGGCTGATTAGCAGAGATATAAAGCTTCTGGCTGCTGCTGTTAATGCTGCAGTGCCTTTTAATGTCACAAGGGCCTTTGGTCTACCACGAGAGGAAAAGAATCAACTCCCCGCTTTTCCTTTGGTAAAATGAGGGCGTCAGCAATGAATTTGTGACTTTCTAGGAGCTTGTTTACCAAATGGGACATCTTGCAACCAGCCAGGCGCCTCGTTGTGGGGGCAGTTTCTTTGTTCTGCTTTGGGGAAGGTCCATTGGAACATTGGTTGCAACATTGGTACATTTTGTCTTGGCCGATTTGTGAATATTTTGCTTCCGAGGAGAACTGAGATTAGAGCCAGAGAAAGGACTACAGTATATTATTCCATCCTGTTCCCAGCTGGTCACTTATATTTGCACCTGCCTATATAGATAATCCTTCCTTCCTTCCTTCCTTCCTTCCTCCCTCCCTCCCTCTCCCTCCCTCCCTCTTAGTTTCTCTCTCCCTTTCTTCCACAACTCTCAATTTCCTCACCCCTACTCCCTCCCTCCCTCCCTCCCTCCTTCCTTCCTTCCTTCCTTCCTTCCTTCCTTCCTTCCTTCCTTCCTTCCTTCCTTCCTTCCTTCCTTCCGTCCATCTGTCTGTCCTATTTCAGCAGTGGGTAGCACTTAGTTGACTTTCGCTGATCCTCCTCCACATGTTAAGCAGGGATCACCAGGACATCATAACCTCCAGGCTAGAATAAGAAATTTGGGGGGGAAATATTCCAGAAAAAGGCAATGACAAACATCATCTATTTCATGGCCAGAAGAAAGTTATGGATGTGTCACCTTCAGCATCACCAGGAGCTGCATTGGACTTGAGGTTGACTGTTTTCCCTTCCTTTTTTCCAATAATTGGTGATACACATTTGCTGCCTTGATGAATGAAGGCTTTTGATGCCTTTTGCACAAGCTATTTGGTGGCCTTTGTTGCGGGGAGAGGGTGGGGGAGAAGGTTGTACCTGGATCATCATTTCTGCAGAATTGGCAAGTGGGCGTTTTTGGAAACCTGGAGAGATGCCACTGCTAACAAGAATAAGTACAGGGACTAATTTTTCTTGTGTTCTAATGCAATCCTAAATTGCATTAACAGTGGGATACAATCAAGATCAAGTGAAGTACTGATACCACTCTATAAAGTCTTAGTAAAACCACACCTAGCATATTGCATCCAGTTTTGGTCACCACACTATAAAAGAGATGTTGAGACTCTAGAAAAAGTGCAGAGAAGAGCAACCAGGATGATTAGAATAGAATAGAATAGAATTTTTATTGGCCAAGTGTGATTGGACACACAAGGAATTTGTCTTGGTGCATATGCTCTCAGTGTACATAAAAGAAAAGATACGTTCATCAAGGTACAACATTTGCAACACAATTGATGATCAATATATCAATGTAAATCATAAGAATTGCCAGCAACAAGTTATAGCCATACAGTCATAAGTGGAAAGAGATTGGTGATGGGAACTATGAAACGATTAATAGTAGTGCAGATTCAGTAAATTGACAGTGTCGAGGGAATTATTTGTTTAGCAGAGTGATGGCCTTCAGGAAAAAACTGTTCTTGTGTCTAGTTGTTCTGGTGTGCAGTGCTCTATAGCGTCGTTTTGAGGGTAGGAGTTGAGGGGACTGGAGACTAAAACATATAAAGAACGGTTGCAGGAACTGGGCATGGGTAGGCTAGTGAAGAGAAGGACCAGTGTCGTGTCCCATTCCTCCGCTGACGGCCGGGTTGGGGAAGTCCGTATCAAGCGTGCCTCTGCAGCTCTACCAAAGTCCTATCAGAGTTCTCAAGGCAGGCAGGAGACCAGTAAGTGACTTCAGCAATCCAAGTTAGACTTTGCCTGACTCAGAGAATGCCAGAAAGCAGATCCTTTATATAGGCCATGGAGTGTGGCTCCATGACTCAGCACTTATCCAGGCCTGCCCCTCCCTTCCTTTTGCTGACGTCGCCTCTCAATTCTCCGGAAGCGAGGATCTCTCCAGCCTCCAGCTGTTGGTAATCTGAGCTCATGACTGGCTTCACATTCTTCAGGCTCACATGCTGTGGGGGAGGGGTTTAGTTGCTCCGTTTGCCTGGGCATGGTGCCAGGACTGGGGGCTGAAGGCACGTCAGGCCCTTCGTCTTGCTCGGCCTGTCCGGGCATGGTGCCAGGGCTGGAGCCTGGAGGCATGCCAGGACATTCTTCCGAACTATCAGCGTCCGGCAGGAGATAAGAGGGTCCGGCTGCGGCGGGGGAGCAGGCGAGACACAACAACCAGGGTAGACAGGATAGCATCTTCCAATATTTGAGGGGCTGCCACAGAGAGGAGGGGGTCAAACTGTTTTCCAAGGCATCTGAAGGCCAGACAAGGTATAATGGATGGAAACTGACCAAAGAGAGATTCAACCTAGAAATAAGGAGAAATTTTCTGACAGTGAGAGCAATCAACCCATGGAACAGTTTGCCTCTGGAAGTTGTGGGAGCTTCATCACTTGAGACTTTCAAGAAAAGATTGGATTAGCATTTGTCAGAAATGGTATAGGGTCTCCTGCTTGAGCAGGGGGTTGGTCTAGATGACCTATAAAGTCCCTTCCAACTCTGTTAATCTGTTAATCTGTAAATGTTGTGTCCCTCTGTTGTACAGGACTAATTGTTTATTTTGGAATGATGGTGGGGGCTCTTTTCTGGAGTGGCCTGGCAGACAAGCTGGGCCGGAAACAGTGCCTGATTATATCACTCTCCATCAATGCCAGCTTTGCGTTCCTCTCCTCCTTCGTTCAGCAATACGGCTTCTTCCTCTTCTGCCGCCTGATCTCTGGTTTTGGGTACGTACTGAATGCCCTGTGGAAGTACAAGCTTATTCCAGGCGAAGGGAGACATCTGATTTTTGATAGTAAGGCTTAACCGATTGGCTTCCTACACTTCTCATTCCCAAGCAAGCTCCTTGGAACAGCAATTGAACATGTTGCAGTTTTACAACGCAGTGTAAGATGTTTGCAACGTTACGATGGCAGCAAGCCAAAAAGCCCATGCAATCCTGGGTTGCATGAACCGAGGGATAGAATCAAGATCATGTGAAATATTAATGCTGTTATATAAAGCCTTAATAAGAACACACTTAGAATACGGCATCCAGTTTTGGTCATCATATTATAAAAATGATGTTGAGCCTCTGGAAAGAGTGCAGATAATTGGAGTGGCTGGAGGCTAAAACAAATGAAGAACAGATGAAGGTATTGGGTTTGTCTAGTCTAGTGAAAAGAAAGACTAGGGGTGACATGATAGCAGTCTTCCAATATCTCAGGGGCTGCCACAAAGAAAAGGGAGTCCAGCTATTCTCCAAAGCACCTGAGGGTAGAACAAGAAGCAATGGGTGGAAGCTAATCAAGGAGAGACACAATCTAGAACTAAGGAGAAATTTCCTGAGAGTTAGAACAATTAACCAGTGGAACAGCTTGCCTTCAGAAGTTGTGGGTGCTCCATCACTGGAGGCTCTTAAGAAGAGTTTGGACAACCATTTGTCTGAAATGATATAGGGATTCCTGCCTGAGCAGGGGGTTGGACTAGAAGACCTCCAAGGTCCCTTCCAACTCTGTCATTCTGTTATTCTGTTAAATCCAACACAGAGGCAAGATAGCTGATATTACTAGGTTACTGAGCCACAGTGGCACAGTGGTTAGAGTGCAGTACTCCAGGTTACTTCTGCTGACTGTCAGTTGCCTGCAATTTGGCAGTTCAAATCTCACCAGGCTCAAGGTTGACTCAGCCTTCCATCTTTCCGAGGTCAGTAAAACAAGGACCCAGATGGTTGGGGGGCAAGAGGCTGAATCTTTAATCTGCTTAGAGAGGGCTATAAAGCACTGTAAAGCGGTATATAAGCCTAAGTGCAATTGCTATTGCTACTATGAAACCCTTTCTATGGTTTCTAAGTTGTTTTATCCTTCCCGTTTTCTCCTTTTCTTTCTTCAGTATCGGAGGTTCCCTGCCCATCGTCTTTGCCTATTTCTCTGAATTCTTAGCCCGTGAGAAGCGAGGAGAACACCTGAGCTGGCTCTGCATGTTCTGGATGATCGGTGGTTTGTATGCCTCGATCATGGCCTGGAGCATCATCCCACATTACGGTAACTGCTTCCAGACCTAGAGGGAATTTTCCTGCTTCTGTGTCTTGTCCCCAGGCTGTGGTTGGCTAGCTTTTATTTCATTGAAATTACGTGCTTCCAATCAGCTAGTGCAAGGGTCAGCAACCCCGGCTCTGGAGGCTCTTCATCCCTCTATTGTGGCTCCCTGTTGCTCAAAATATGCGCCACAATGTGCGATACCCACCAACGCGCAATTTATTAAGCTTTTTGACTCCCGGTAGGCCAACCATAGATAAATCCAAGAAAAGAAAAGTTTCAGAAGAAAACAGAATCTTTAATTCGGCCGGTGAATGGCGCAGGCTGGTAAGGCCTGTTATTAAGAACAGCCTGTTATTAAGAACACAAAGCCTGCAATTACTGCAGGTTCGAGCCCGGCCCAAGGTTGACTCAGCCTTCCATCCTTTATAAGGTAGGTAAAATGAGGACCCAGATTGTTGGGGGGGCAATAAGTTGACTTTGTAAAAAATATACAAATAGAATGAGACTATTGCCTTATACACTGTAAGCCGCCCTGAGTCTTCGGAGAAGGGCGGGGTATAAATGTAAACAAAAAAAAAACAACAAAAAAAAAACTATATATGCTAGTTTTGTGGCCACTCAGGAAATAGTCAGGCACGGGAAGAATTTTGTGGCTCCTAATGTTTTCTTTTCTGTGGGAAATGGATCCAAATGGCTCTCTGAGTGTTTAAGGATGCTGACCCCTGACCTAGTGGGACCAGGACATCAAACTAGGTTAAACCGGCTGCAATGTACCTGTTCTGTTTCCCCCTCCCACCACTCCCCACAAAAAGTCAGTCAAAGGCCTTTTCCCAATTTATTTACATTTGGCTGAATTCCTTCTGGCACAGAGATGTCTCCCCACACACCTGCCAAAATCCCTGGAGATAACCAGAAAATTATAGATAAAGCACGATTCACTCACAAACAGATTCTTCTATCCACGGACACAGTTTGCCCGTGCAAATTCATTGCTTTGTCCAAGACAAAAAGCCAGGAAGTTCCGCCTCCTGCTTTATAGCCCCTGTGGGTGTCACTCCGTGACTCATCATTCTTTGACTTTGTCCCAACGCTTCCTCTGCTGCACGCACCAGTCACGTCTGCACAGTCTTGCATCAAGCCAAGATTGTTCTTGGGGCTTTGCCAAATCAGAAGAAGGCCCGGGGGAATCAGGCCTTGCCAGCCCCTCCTCCTCCTCCTGGGTGGGTGCCAGGGAGGGAGAGGGCCCAGGGGAAGCAGGCCTTGCCAGTTCCTCTTCCTCACTTTCTGAATCCTCCTCCTCCAGGAGTCCGAGTCCGGGAACCTGGGTCACAACAGTACCTTTATTCAACTTGGTGGCCTCCATGTTTTGGCCAATATCGTAACAGAATTTGGAAGAAACTTTTTGACCATTTCCATACAGTAGTTACCACAAAATCTTCATGGACATGTCCATCAAATCATCAAGAGTCATGCTTGACTCAAAGGATGATGATGAAGATGATGATGATGATAAGACTTCCCACCTTCTTTAGCCAGGCATCATAGTCCAACCATTTGTGGAAGGAATCTAGTTGAAGAAGGCCAATTCAGTAGACCAGCTTGGGGGAATGCTACAAATTTAATCCCAAATTAAATCTGCCAATTGTGGGAGGTTTCTGGGGTTCTGGATGGATTCTAAAGTAATCTGGAATGTATTGGTGCATTTTATTGCATATACATGTACCCACAGGTACATCTTATCTCTAGACCATCCAAACCTGCTTTGCTTCACAAAGGGGGGATGTAACAGATCTCTTGGACTCTGCTGTATGCTGTAATGCTGAATAATGATAGTCCGTGGCTTTCTTGATTAGTCCAGCAAAATAATGAGCTGGATCAGCAGCTCCTAAATTTAAGGCTCTTGGACATTGCACATAGTGTGAATAAACCTGAAGGAAAAAAAAATCTGATGCTGATTGGACACCTTTCTGGTTAATTCACGTATCTTATAGCTAGAGGTTTGTTAGATTCTTTTTCTTTGCTCTATTTAATTTATATATGTTCTATTTTATCTAGTCACTGACCACAATAAGTATCACCCACCCATCCAGCCAAATCTATCTATCTATCTGTCTGTCTGTCTGTCTGTCTGTCTGTCTGTCTGTCTGTCTGTCTGTCTGTCTGTCTGTCTGTCTGTCTGTCTATCCATCCATCCATCCATCCATCCATCCATCCATCCATCCATCCATCCATCCATCCATCCATCCATCCATCTATCTATCTATCTATCTATCTATCTATCTATCTATCTATCTATCTATCTATCTATCTATCTTCCATCTGCCTGCCTGCCCGCCCATCCATCCATCCTTCCATCCTTCTAACATCTATCTATCTATCTATCTATCTATCTATCTATCTATCTATCTATCTATCTATCTATCTATCTATCTATTTATCTATCTATCTATCTATCTATCTATCTATCTATCTATCTATCTATCTATCTATCAGTCATCTATCCAGCCAGTCCTCTATCTTCCCAGGAATTTGGTTTTGTGTTCCTGCCTTTCAATGGAGCAAGGAAGAACTTAGTTTAGTCTGTCTGTCTATCTTTATTTCTGTCCATCATCTATCTATCTACAGCCTCTCCCTCCCTCCCTCTCTCTCATCTCTCTCTCTCATCTGTCTATCATCTCCCTGAACCTTCAACCTGGAATGCCTGACATCTGTACCAGCACTGATCTATTGTATTCTATTTTTCCTGTCCTCTTTCTCCCTTACAGGTTGGGGGTTCAGTATGGGGACACATTACCACTTCCACAGCTGGAGGGTGTTTGTGGTGGTCTGTTCCCTGCCTTGCATGGCATCCCTTGTGGCTTTGAAATTCATGCCAGAAAGCCCACGTTTTTTGTTAGAGGTAAGCCATCTGATCCGGGAAAGGAGACAGTTGCACGGAGTGGGCCATCTCAGGATCCCTTTTTTGGGCACAGATTTTTTTTTTAAACAGAGCTACAAAGCAGCAGCAGAATGCTTTCTTGCTATTTTGAGGCTGAAAGGACTGCACACTTAGACAGAAGCCCAGAAAAAGGCTTAACGTAGACTAAATTTAGACTTTTTAAATTTCTAAATTTTAATTTTAAATTTTTAAATCTTCTGTAATTTTATATGGGGTATTTTAGGTTCGTCAATTTGACCACCATTGAATAAGTATTTTAAATTGATTTTTAACTTTGTATATTTATTGCTTTTTATCTTGGCTGTACACCGCCCTGAGTCCTTCGGGAGAAGGGCGGTATAAAAGTTTAATTAATAAATAAATAAATAAATAAATAAATAAATAAATAAAAATAACCAGACTACAAACTGTACTCCAACTATGAAAATATGGAAACTTCTGTACGCAGCATCCTCTTTTTGTCCATGTCAGAAAGAGAGGTTGTTATATGCAGGATTTTCTCTTGCTGCTGAAGATATAAGTTTTCATTCTTGTTACCAGGGGTGAAATGCTCCCAGTTCAGACCGGATCGCCTGATCCGGTAGCGATCTTGGCTGTTGGTTCGGAGAACCGGTAGCAATCACGGTGCGAGACTCCGCCCCCCCAACCTGGCTGTCGTTACTTCCTGGTTTTAACCAGGAAGTAATGTGTTTTGTACCCTCTGTGCATGCACAGAAAAGTTTTGTGCATGCACAGAGGGTGTGCACGTGCATGAGATGCCCGTGTGTATGATGAAGCGAGCATGTACACGTGGCACATGCACTTCCGAACCAGTAGGGAAGGTAAGTAGATTTCACCCCTGCTTGTTACATACTTTGTTTCAATGACCCACAATTTGCCTTAGAGCCCTACCAGATTGTCCAAGAAAAATACTACCCTTCAAAACCTGTCTTATAGGAGTTGGTTCCTAAGATGATAAAGATTCAGGAGACCATGATTAAACAACCAGCTTCACGCTTCCCTTGTTACTGTGGTCTATCTCCTTGCCATTTCAGCAGAAGACTGTTAGCAGGACCAATGGAAATTTTCCTTCCAAATTCCACGAGGACTTGTTGGTCCTTAACGACAAATATAGGGACCGCGGTGACTCAGTAGCTAAGATGCTGAGTTTGTCGATTGAAAGGTCGGCAGTTCAGCGGTTCGAATCCTTAGTGCCGCGTAACGGGGTGAGCTCCCGTTACTTGTTCCAGCTTCTGCCAACCTAGCAGATCGAAAGCACGTAAAAAATGCAAGTAGAAAAATAGGGACCACCTTTGGTGGGAAGCTAACAGCGTTCTGTGTGCCTTTGGTGTTGAGTCATGCCGGCCACATGACCACGGAGATGTCTTCGGGCAGTGCTGGCTTTTTGGCTTTGAAATGGAGATGAGCACCGCCCCCTAGAGTCGGGAACAACTAGCACGTATGTGCGAGGGGAACTTTTACCTTTACCTTTAATGACAAATAGTTCAGTTGCTGGAATTTCTGTAAGCCCATATATGCCTGGCAGTAAGTCTTAAGAGAATTTCTTAGATCAGCAGTTCTCAACCTGTGGGTTGGGACCCTGTTGGGGGTCAAATAACGATTTGCCAGGGGTCGCCTAAGACCATCGGAAATATGGGAAGTGTACTTGCGAGTCGAAGAATCATGCTCCAATGGTTGACTCCACAAGCCAGCTGCAGGCTCTTCAAATCGCTAGCCGAATTCGGCTTCAGATGCGATGAATTAAAAAAGAGAGAAATCTTTGCTCTGATGTCTCCCTCTCAAGCCAGCTGCAATCACTCCCAATCGCTAGCCTAATCTGGCTTCAGGTGCGATAAACTTAATAGGGGAGGAGTCTCGGCTTTAATGCCTCCATCCTCAAGGCAATCACAAGCAGTTCAGAACCCTAGCCAATACGGCTTCAGGCGCGATAAATTCAAAACGAAAATAATTTTACGGTTGGGGTCGCCACATTGTGGGGAATTGTATTAAAGGAGTCACAGCACTATAAAGGTTGAGAACCACTGTCTTATATGATCATGCTTGGAAAGCGATGCCTTTTAATTTCAGGTAGCTACCACAAAGCCAGATGTGAGCTCTCCAAATGTGCTGGTCTTCAGCTCCCAATTATCTTCATCCACCATGTCCAAGGGCTCGGGGTAGAAGGAATTGGGAGAATTTATTTGGAGGGCAGCAGTTGAGTAGAATGTACACCAAAGCCATATGCACGACTGCTTCATCGTGAGGTTCCTACTTGTCCTTTGGCTGCCATTCTTCAACAAATCTGGGGAAGCCAGATTAACTGTGATTTAATTTAAAATACAATCGATAAGAGTTAACATGAAAGCAAATTAAATAAGATTAACATGATTACTTCTTACGGCTTTGCAGTGTTCATTTCTTCTGCCTCTCTCTCCCTTTGAAATATTGTTGGAGTTATTTCCAACATTTCTTGGGAATGCAAACAGTTCTGCATTTAAGATTATGCTCACAGCAAAAAAGGAGACATGATAACCCTAGAGAGCCACAATTCTGCAAGCATTCTCCCATCTTTGTTGTTTTCTGGAAGTAGAGGCTTCCCATAAAGCTGGGAGGAGAAAATGCTGATTAAGTACAAGTTATTCAGTCACCGGGACCAGAAGTTTATTCTTCCAAGATTTCAGATTCCTGGTAGGGCTCATCCTCAGGGAACCTCTCTTCATCTCATCTGGATAGTAGTCGTTTGGGTGAGGATGGTGTACAAATATGGGACTTCTGACTTCCTCTCCTGTGGTTTTTTCTAGATTGGTAAGCACGATGAAGCATGGATGATCCTTAAGCAAGTCCATGATGTCAACATGAGGGCCAAGGGAGAGCCAGAAAGGGTATTTACGGTGAGCTGGATCTAACTGATTTCTTCTTTCTCTTGGGTGTCAAACTTGATTTCGTTGAGGGCCGCATCAAGGTTGTGTTTGACCTTGGGGATGTGGGTGTGGCCAGTGTGGGTGTGGCCAGCTCAACGTCACTCGTGTCAGAGGCACCTGTGGTGGCCCAAGCGCTCTGCCTATGAAAATGGGCCCCCGAGCTCTGTTTTCAGCTGCAATGGCCTCCTGCAACCGTCTGCCAGTGAAAATGGAGCTTGTTTTCACGGGCAGAGGCACCATGGGATGGTCCTTCGCTATTTCCAGGGTGACCCCGTGGGTCAGATCTAAGCTGCCCGCAGGCCAAATCCAGCCCCCGGGCCTTGAGTTTGACACCCCTGTCCTAGATAGACTTGGGCCAAAGGGTAATCCATTTTTTGATAAATGCTCCAAATCAGATCTCCTTTTTTTTTTTTAAAAAAAAGACATAAATATTACCCTGGACATTGCTTTTCCATCAAGACTCTTGCTGTATTTCATGCCAAAGTGTCATCCCCATGTAATGTAAAACAGACTTCTCCAGATGTCTTATACTATGCTTCCTATCATTCTCATAATGACTCCTTTGACTGAGGATGATGGATGTTCTAGTAATAACACTTCTAGAAGGATCCAGGTTAATGGAAGGCAAAATTAGATGACCATCTCTTTGCCCAGAGAGGTCAATGAAGACCTCAAGCCAAATGTATTTGCAGTTGCTTTTCCCAACCTGGTAACTGTTGAGAACATCTCATATCCATGTGCATATCCAAGAGCTGTGGTGGCACAGTGGTTAGAGTGCAGTACTGCAGGCTACTTCTGCCAGCTGCCTGCAATTTGGCAGTTCGAATCTCACTGGCTCAAGGTTGACTCAGCCTTCCATCATTTCGAGGTCAATAAAATGCGGAGCCAGATTGTTGGGGGCAAGATGCTAACTGTTAATAAACCACTAAGAGAGTTCTGTAAAGCACTGTGAAGCGGAATATAAGTCTAAGTGCTATTGCTATCCATACTAAGGAAGTGTTATGTAGTAGTAAACAGTAATAGTAATGAGTAAGGAAAGTCCTCCTGGAAAAATTGGGACAATGTTACCCCATATATGAAAATGGATTAAAAACAAGCAAAAAATAATAAAACAAAAATGGCTCAAATCTTAGAAGATTTTGGTGTTTTTGCCTGAAATCCTACAATTTTGTTCTGGTGTGACAACAAATCTTGACCGGTTTTCAATGAGAATGTCAAAATCTTGTTCAGTTTTGGCCATTTTTAAAATGCATGCATTTTAAAAATTATTATGGTTCATCACACAGTCAGCCAGGTGTTCAGACTGGATTTGATATTTTTATTATCAATATCATTATTATTTTGAGCATCCAACCCAACAAGGGAAATTACAATGAGATGGCACCCAGTACCTGAATTAGTGGCCACATCGGGCGTTATCATTTCCTGTTCATTATTCTTTGTGTACATATATGAGATTTGTAAACTCTCTCTTGGAGTAGTTTCTTTAATTTTTTTTTTCATTATCATTTGTACTTCCCAATCAAACCTGATGGTTGGAGATGCTGTAAGAAGATAAGTAAGAGAGATCAACATGCTCCTTTCCTTCAGAACAAAGATCTTGGCCACATGTCCCAAAGGTGCTTTTTCAGGAGGCAACTGGACTTTCTTGTTTTTTCTTTTGAAGACGTTTTGCTTCTCATCCAAGAAGCTTCTTCATCTCTGACTTGGATGGTCAGATGGAATGGAAGGATTTACGTAAGGGTTACAGGAACCAGGAGCACCACTCCGGTGACCCTGAGGACACAGATAAACCTCCAAGTGCTTCAATGACCCTCTAAAAGGATGCAAATGACCAGCTGTCTGCAAGGAATATAATCCTTCCATTCCCCACTCTCCAATCAGAGCTGAAGAAGCTTCTTGGATGAGAAGTGAAAAGTCCTCAAAGAAAAAACAAGAAAGTCCAGTTGCCTCCTGAAAAAAGCACCTTTGGGGCAACCATGACCCAGATGACTGAGAATCTCTACAGAATCTTGGCCACATATCCATCCTTTCTAAAAGATGGAGTAGATCCAGAGAAGGTATTAGGTGTACAGCATATGCTTATCTTAGGGAAAGCCCCAATGAATGTGGCAACATTTTCTTTTGCGTAGTGACATAAACAATTCTGGCTTCCAGAGGATTAGCAGTTCAGAGATGAGACTGTGGCCTCCTCTGCCTTCTGTAGCCTTTGTGAAGTTGCTAACACAAACTAGGCTGTGTCTGAAGAGGCTGCTAGTGATGATGAGTTTTGTAAATTCTACTTCACTTTTCTTCTTCTTCAGGTAGCTCAGATAAAAACTCCCAAGCAAGTTGACGAATTTATTGAAATACAGAGCTCCACAGGAACATGGTACCAACGTTGCTTTGTTAGAGCCATGACCACCATGAGACAGGTAAGGAATAAGAATAGAATTTATTGGCCAAGTGTGATTGGACACACAAGGAATTTGTTTTGGTGCATATGCTCTCAGTGTACATAAAAGAAAAAGAAAAAAGAAAAGAAAAAAAAACATCAAAGGTACAACATTAACAACACAAATGATGGTCATAAGTTGCAATTTAACTTAACTTAATTTAATTTAATTTAATTTAAATAAGGATAACTAAGCAAAATACATCCAGGATTTGGATATAACCCAATAACCTAGATAGCAAAACACAGTTACCATGGTCACATAACATGCAATGTTCCAACAAACAAGCCATTTTATGGCTTAAGAAACAACATTTTTTTCCCATTTAGTATTTGAAGACAATGACTAAGTACCTATGACACCTTTAGTCACAATCTAGTGCGTTATCTAAGATGTCCTAATACAAAAATTTATTCTGCTTTTCTTCCAATGAATAATCCTTGGGATGAAACTATTCTGGAATGCATTTTGAAAATCTATGACCATGTGGTTGCATATTTTGCTTAGTCATAAATGTTTAGTAGTAGTATAGCCTTTATTGTCATTGCACATCATGTATACAACGAAATTGGTTTAACCATAGGAGTGGTGCGGTGGCCTAGAGTTGGAGCTCTTGCCTCGTAATCAGGAGGCTGTGAGTTCGATCCTAGGTAGAGGCAGATATTTCTCTCTCTGGACACTCTGAGAATATATAAGCTGAACAAAAACTCCGTATTGACGACAGGAAGGGCATCCAGCCATTAAAGCACTCTGCTAGCTCCATTCAGTTGCCCAGACTCCACCCCCGCAAGGGATTATGGGGTTGTTAAATGAAGGTGATGATGATAAATGTTTAACCGTGATTTGTTGAATATGTCACTGTGGTCCATATATTTCCTAATTAAACTAAGGTCAACCAAAACAAATTATATCCTAGCACAATATGTGATCCAATAAACATTAGTTCACATAAAACTGACAGCCTCTGAGTGATGTTGATTAAATACGGGAATTTTAGTTGAATAGCTTAGTTGAACATGCCTTTTGAAAGGTGAAAGAAATCACAACAAATTATAGAATAAATTAAGGTCACCAGTCTCATTGAACTAATTTGAGATCGCCACTGGTTTTACAAGGAATTAGTTACTTTCGTTACAACTTTTTCTTTTTGATTTTCTAGGTAATGGACAATGTGGTTTATTGTCTGACAGCGCAGTACAGAATGAACACATTGTTTCTGTCAGTTATCTGGTTTTCAATGGCCTTAAGGTAGGTGTCTTAGAGGGTTTTTTAGCTTTGATCTGCAGTCAGTATGTCCAACATATCAGCTATGACCATGATGGCGAACCATGGGTGGTTCGGAGAATCGGTAGCAAAAATCCCTGCCCCCCCCCCGCCCATGCCCAGCTGAGCCACGCGATCATCAGATTATTTTTTTTTAACTTTTAAAAGCATTTTTTCTTCGCCTGAAAAAATGCTTTTAAAAGTAAAAAAAAAGCCTCTGATGATCGTGCAGCTCAGCCTTTTAAAAGCATTTTTTCTACAACCTCTTCGGTCGAAGAAGTTGTAAAAAAAAGTGCTTTTAAAGGGTTCTGATGATCAGGCAACTCAGCTGGGATTGTCAGAACCTTTTAAAAGCATTTTTCTACAACCTTTTTGGCTGAAGAGGTTGTAGAAAAAATGCTTTTAAAAGTAAAAAAAAAAAAAAGTTGGCCACGCCTACCCAGTGACATTACCCCATCACCACCACCACTACCAAGCCACGCCCACAGAACTGGTAGTAACAAATTTTACATTTCAACACTGCGTGGTTGGATTAGAAAAGCAATGCAGCTGATATTTCCACTTCTCCGCAGTTATTATGGCCTGATTGTCTGGTTCCCCGATATGATACGGTATTACCAAGAGGAAGCATATAAGTCTGAGAGGAAGGTTTTCGATTCAGAATTAGTGAAGGACTTCACCTTTGACTTCAATCTCCGGAACCAGCTCTACTTGAATTGGACATTCAAGAATGACAGGTGAGTGCCCCAGCCTGCAGTGATCATCCCCCTGAGCCTCTAGGTCTGGACCACGTTCTGCCCGATATTCCAAATGGTGGAACTCATAATGTCAGGGTTCCAAGTAACACCCCCAATGAAATCAAATTCCGAGGCTTACAATTCCTCAAAGCTAATTTTAGAAAGCTAACTCTAGAAAGAGTGCAGAGAAGAGCAACAAAGATGATTAGGGGACTGGAGGCTAAAACATATGAAGAACGATTGCAGGAACTGGGTATGTCTAGTTTAATGAAAAGAAGGACTAGGGGAGAGATGATAGCTGTGTTCCAATATCTCAGAGGCTGCCACAAAGAAGAGGGAGTCGGGCTGTTCTCCAGAGCACCTGAGGGTAGAACAAGAAGCAATGGGTGGAAACTGATCAAAGAAAGAAGCAACTTAGAACTAAGGAGAAATTTCCTGACAGTTAGAACAATTAATAAGTGGAACGACTTGCCTTCAGAAGTTGTGAATGCTCCAACACTGGAAATTTTTAAGAAAATGTTGGATAACCATCTGACTGAGATGGTGTAGGGTTTCCTGCCTGGGCAGGGGGTTGGACTAGAAGGCCTCCAAGGTCCCTTCCAACTCTGTTGTTATGTTATGTTATGTTATGTTTTATTGGAGATGTCATATTGGCACATCTGGGAAAACCCGAATCTGAGAGCTTCCGGGTTTTCCTCACCCAAAAGAAAGTTCAAGACCTTGCCCTCTTCTCCCACATGTCCACCACTGCTCCAGTCAGTTCCTTCACCTACAGAAGACAACCTCCCCTTTCTTCTCAGTGCAGCTGTCGGACACCCTGGCCTTGAACTTCCCTGCGAAGTTCTGTTATGGCTAATTCTACTTCACTCATGCAATCCCACCTCTCAACTTCCCATGGTAGGATTGTGGCAGGCCTGGATTCTGAAGGCACCAAGGTAATATGGCTTCCAGGCCTGACACATACAAGGTATGTGAATCCTCTCCCAGCTCTTGGGAGGTCGCTGACTGTAGGATTCAATTCAAAGAAGTTCATTGATCCAATCAATTCATGTTCAGCAGTTAGATTTTGTCAGAAACACATCCCAGCAGGAACCAGTTGGATAAACCAACTTCTCCCCAGCAGCCATATCTTAGTAACCAAGGGGCTAACTAATCCCTGACTCTCCTGATATAGAAGTTGAAATCCTGGAAAGGACCCACAAAAATGAGGGGGGGGGGAAAGGCTCTTAGGCATCCCATCTCTTTTACTACTTAAAGTTTTAAACTTAAATTTTTACTACTTACTACTTACTATTTACTTTTACTACTTAGCTACTTAAAACTACTACTTACTACCCTTCCTCCAAACACAGGGAGGGCTTGAGTGTGAAAAATGAGCTGGAATGAGTTGATGGGTTGTACAGTACCTAGAAGGTTCATATTATCTCCAGATTGAGAAAATGGCTCCAGAAAACCCATTTCTAAATTAAGGATCACAGGGAGATACTCATTTTTAAATTAGGGAGGGAAGGAGAACCTCCAGGGGGTCTTCATACCTTGTCATGGTTTTATCCTTCTCAATTTAGATACTCTTTGCTGTTTTAACAAATGGTGTATTCCAAGAGAAGAGAAAACAGTATATTCCGTAATAATATAACTGATAACAAAAAATTGATGGTCAGAAAAATCTTTAATGAAATACGTTGCACATTTGGCCGATATGCAGCCAGCGACCACTTAGGAGTTAAGGGCTGCTATTAGGCCTTTAAATTAATTTAATTCCACTTAATGTGATTATTCCGCATGGATGTAATACTTTCCTCCTTCTATTTGATTAAGTAAAAAAAAAAACACACACACCCCAAGATCCTTCTAGTTCAACTCAACTCTCGGGGCTACACGAACAGTTCCTTGTCAATACAGAAGTGGCTTATAATTGCTTCCTTGGTTGTCTGGCTTTTTGCCCAGACTCTCCTACCCAAATGCTAACTAGGTTTGAAGTGGCTTAGCACTTCGGGAGACCACCCAAGGTTGCCACAAATTGGAGACTTGGTTCCATTAAGGGGTGGCTTTTGAAGGTGGAGATGACCTTGGAGATAGGAAGAAGAGCTGCAGCCTAGACAATGGTCTGATAAAGGAAATCTTGTCCAAAGGAGGAATGGGAGGTGGAGAAAACATCTCACAAGGAGGGAGGGGGAGTCCCTACGGATTTTACTCCATTAGTTGTTGCCGACTACAGGGACCAGTCTGCATCTCCATTTCAAGGCCATATCAAGTCTATGGTCCATTTCCATAGTCATGACATCATGGACCACTTTTACCTTCCCATCGAAGTGGCACCTATTTATTTACTTGCATTTGCATGCTTTCGAACTGCTCGTTTGTCAGGAGCTGGGGCAAGGACGGGAGCTTACCCTGTCACGTGACATTCGGGTCTCGAACCCGGCTTTCGGCTTTCCAGCCGACAAGCCCAGGATCTTCACCGCGAAGCCACTGTGCCACACACCTCAGAAGGAACCCTCCCTAATTTTCAAGACAATGAAATGGAGGGAGGGAGGGAGGGAGGGAGGGGAGAGGTACTTTCAGATATCAGGTCTTTGAGTTAGTCCAGACAAGAGGCACCAACCATGAACACCAAGCCTACCT